>NC_090447.1:1453558180-1454183180 GCF_031143425.1 Pleurodeles waltl | reverse complement strand
GAGTTGTCCTTATTTGGATTGAGGTATGTCTGGATACTCTCTACACTGCCAACTATGATCTCCATCCCCACCTGCACCTGCTGTGCCAGCTCCTGCTGCACTCCCATCGCTGTTTTCTGAAAGTTAATGTCTGGGTCCTCAGAGACCTGGGCTGTGGCTATACTGGTCGGTGCTGTGTGTTGGTTGTTGGGTGGTTCATGTGGAGATCCCCCATGGCTGTGTGTCCTCCCTGCAACAGGAGATGATGTCTGGATGGCACCCAGGACATCCCAGAGAGTGTTGACATTGATGGTCTGCAGCTGGTCATTCAAATCATCAGAGAAATCTTGGGCAGGCAGCTATGCAGGAGGTAAGGCATCATCCTCTGCTATGGGATGGTGAAATGTCAATCTTGGACTGTAGTGGCTGTTGACAGGAGTCATCATGTTCTTTATACTGGTGCCGACCCACACATCAAGGCACTTATTGATGGGCCCCTAGTGGCACACTGTGCCACCTGAGCATCATTTTCATTTAGTCACCATTTGCACAATCTGCCAGTCCACATTTCCCAGTCTGTTACATCCACCTTGCGTGCCTTATTATGGCCTAGTATTTATGTGCCCTCATCACACAAGTGGTAAATAAGAAATGTGTATGTCCTATGAATTTAGTTGTTCAATGTGTGTTGCATTGTGCATCACAAATAGGGCAAAATGTATGTGTATGTGGTGCATTTATCCCATGGCATCATTTTTCTTGCTCCCCCATTGTCCCAGCTTACAACACCATGGAAGCACCTTATTTCCATTACTGTTCATCATGTTGGACATTTCCACAGTAGTCTCATGAGTTATGGAACTATTGTGGTTCTTTACTGCATTGGTACCATACTCATGGCACAATAAGTGCAGCAAAGCACAAGTCCATTAATTACAGTGGGTGCGTCACCTTAACATCTGCTTTTGGCTGGCCTTACAAATGACATAAAAAAATAGCACAATTGAATCTTTATGAATTTTCTGCTCCAATTGTTCTGCCCTCCCTGCAGGGGGACTGTCCCCCTTGCATACATCATATATGGCACAGGCATATTGTGGTGCAAGGATTTACAAAGTGGAGCTATGCGTGCATTGTGCAACTTTGTTGATGTGGCAAAAGGGGAATGGGCAGCTTCAGGCCACATTAGCATCAATCGATAGGATGATAATGTTGCATGAAGGCCTTGTACATATGGCTAAAAGTGAGACGGTCAGGCCACTTGTAGCTGATGTTATGCAGGAAGATGTCCCTTTGTGCATAACACCAACCATCCCTACTACACAGGCACCCTTCAGCATGGTGACATGGGAAACACTTGTACAGCAGCACAGACGAAAATCATAGACATTCCCCATATATTGAGTATGATCACATTTGTGCCCATTCCCAGTGGTGCATGGAGGCATATCACAGTTCTTCATGGTCCACTCTGTGCAACAGGCCTTGTACATGTTGCCCAGTGAGAGTTACACATGGGCAAATGGTACAGTTGCAACAGTGAAGGGAATGATGGGAGGGTTGAGAAGTGGTCAGCGCATATAGGGGGGAATGTGTGAGCCAATTACAGGTGTTTGCCCATTATTGTGCCCCCATGCAACCATTTTGCATGTATACAGTGTGTCCTATGTGGCTCCCCTTCTGCCATTTGTTAGTTACAAGATTGATCCAAGCTGCAACTTACCCTGCATTTGTGGTAGTCTTGGAAAGTTGTAATGTTGTGTACTGGTATTCCTATCACCAACTCCTTGGGGATTGCATCTGCCACCATCTTCTCCAGCTTGTGCAGCTGCTCCTGGGGTGCCGGATTTCCACTTCTGGTGTTCAGTGCTCCCTTTCGGTTGCTGGCCAGTTTCTCTTCAGTTCTGTACTTGCAATCGTGCCAGCGCTTCTTACAATCCACAGTCCTCTTCACCTCTGCAACACTTTTGACTTTATCGACTATTGACTGCCATAAGACCTCCTTCCTATCTATTGGCCATTTCGACATGACAAAGAGCTGCTGTTGGTGTCCATCACCACTTTAATCAAGATGTTATTCTCCTCCTCATTGAAACAACACTTTCTCTTCCTTTTCCCCTTCTCCTGTGAGTCAATTGGACCATCCTGGCATGTACTGGGCTGATTGGGGTCTCTACGGGGTCTCTCCTGTGCTGCATTCTGTATCTTGGGTCCTTGTGGCTTCTGTTTAGGGTTTTTGCAGGCATTTTTTGACGCTATTAAGGCAAAAATGGCTCTAGCACGGTTAGTATCAAATAATGTGCCGCAAATCATGCTAACACTACTTTTGCAGCAATAGGATAATTTTTCTTTACTGCCTGTCGCAAAGGTTAGCAGTATTTTTTTACGCTAGCCTTTCCTTAGCGGCATGGTGTGCCTTTTCATAAATATTGCGCACATATGGTGACTGAGGAAAGTCGTTATGCAGCATTAGCATTTTTGACGTGCAACTCGCTAACACAGTTGCGTGTCATTTTTCTTAAATTTGGCCCAAAGGTTACTAGTAACAACGAAACAATGCAAGTAAGACATTCTTATACTAACACTCGAATCAGTCTATGACGCATGTGAAGAAATGACTGCTTTGTGCTGTTTCACTGTATGGAGAGCACAGTCGACCCAAAGCAATATCACAAAATATTTTGAAAAAACGTGGCGTTACATTCTCTGCAGTGAACTGCTCTGCCTCTGTGCAGATCCTCCATCAAGGGCAGCCCGTGTCAGATCGAACTCTGACCCCGGTCAGGAGTTCGAAGCCCTCCGCCACCCGCAGGTTCCTGCCTGCGCCTAATCCTTGGTGTCTAGTGGGAGAGCTCTGCCGTTTTGTGCCTATTTCCATTTCTGAGCTTTTCCATCTTCCTCAGTTTTTTTCTCGCTTTCACCCTTATTTTTCTTATTTCTCTTATTTTTTTCGCTTTCTCACTTCCACCGCCTCGCAGCTGCTGCCCCTGCGGCTCTGCCCCCCTTTTTCACGCCATTTTCCCGCTCCCGTCACCCAGTTGTCCTCTCCTCCCCCTCTCCCTACTTGATAGCGGCCGCTCTTCCTACTTCTTGGTGGCCGCTGTGCAATAGGAAGAGCAACCCCGATGACCTTGTCAGTGAACTAATCTGCCTTCGTGCAGCTCCTCCATGAAGGGCAGCCTGTGTCAGATTGAACTCTGACCCCGGTCATGAGTTTGAGGCTCTCCGCCACCTGCAGGCTCCTGCCTGCACCTCTTCCCTGGTGTCTAGTAGGGGTATCTCTGCTCTTCTGCTAGGCTGCTGTTTTGTGCCTTTTTTCATTTCTGAGCTTACCTTTATTTTTCCTATTTCTCTTTTTTTTTTCGCTTTCTCGCTTCCCCCTCCCCACCGCTGATGACCCCATGGCCCGCCCCCCTTTTTTGCACCATTTTCCCGCTCCCACCTCCCAGCTGTCCTCTCCTCCCCCTCTCCGTACTTAAAGGCAGCTGCTGAGTGGCCGCGCCAAGGGCAGGCCCATCTGCGCCCGTCCGCAACCAGCGCCAGGCCCATTGGAGCTCCCGCCCGCCACATCTACACGCCTGCAGGACTGCACGCATGCAACCCAGGATGCAACAATAACTGCAGCCTCTCATCTCCAACTGACACCCACGGACACTTCAGCTGCCTCCGCTGCTGCCAATCCTTCACCACCAAGACCTCGGACCCGGCACAACCCACCCGCAACAAACTAAATACCCTAAAATGCATCCTCCTCAACTTCCGCTCCCTCCATAAACACGCCACTGAAATCTGGGACCTCCTAGACAGCACCACCCCGACATCGCTTTCCTCACCGAGAACTGGACCAACACCACCTCAGGACTGGACATCACCTTTGCCATTCCCTAAGGATACAAGATCACCTGAAAGGAATGTCCCAGCCGGCCCAGGGGAGGAATCGCCATCGTCCACAAGTCCAACATCTGCCTGAGCACACACTCCGAAGACCCCACAAGCCTTAATGGAACACCTTCATTTCAAACTTCAGACCAGCCCGACAACCACCCTCATCTACTGCCCAACGGTACCCTGTGACTCCATCACTGACTGCATCACCACACAGGCAATCGCAGCCACCAACTACACCCTGCTGGGAGACCTCAACTTCCACCTCGACAATCTACAAGACCCCAACACTGCATCCCTCCTTAAACAACCTCCACAGCATAGGGCTCTAACAGATCGTGACGGAACTAATGCACTCAGCAGGACACACCCTCGACCCCATCTTTACAACAGGAAAATCCGTCACCGTCAGCCACACCTCCGAGCTTCCATGGACAGACAATCAATGCATCCACTTCACCTTCAACACCCACCATCCTCAGACCCCAGCACCCACTATCTTGCAGAAGCCGGGCAAGACTCATCCACGACCAGCTCACCGCCACCCTTGCCAACTCCACCCCCTCCATCGCACACAACGACGACCCGACTACCGCAGCACGCATCTTTCACAAATGGATCACCGACTGCGCCAACAACATAGCCCCCCTTAACAAGAACACCAGCACCCATGCCAAGAAAGCCGGCTGGTTCACTGCAGATCTCAGAGAATCCAGACGCACTTGTTGTCGCCTTGAGAAAATCTGGAGAAACACCAGATCCACAGAAGCCCAAAACAACTTCAGAGCTGCCACCACGGACACTACCAACTCATCAGAAGCACCAAAAAGAAAGCAATACAAGATAGAATGTCCTCACATGCACACAACAACAAGGAACTCTTCAGCATCATCAAGGAGTTCGCCCAACCCAACAGTGAAACAACGGACATCCCACCCTCACAGGACCTCTGCGACAGACTCAACACTTACTTCCACCACAAAATCAAGAAAATCTATGACAGCTTCAACAAGGACAACCCACGTGCAGAACCCGCTCCACCAGAACCCGAAACCAACAAACCAACAATCACCAACTGGACCCCCCTCACCACTGAAGACACTCTGAAGACTATGAAGTCCACACACTCCGGGGCCCCCACGGACTCATGCCCCCACCACATCTTCAACAGAGCCCCCAAACCCTCAATCTCTGCTTCACCATCAACCGCTCCCTAGCTGTCCTCTCCTTCCCTGATGACTAGAAACACGCCGAGATCAACCCCCTCCTCAAGAAATCCTTGCAGACCCCACCGACCTCAAAAACTTCAGGCCCATCTCCCTGCTCCCATTTCCAGCGAAAGTCATTGAGAAAACCATTGACAGCCAACTCACCACTTATCGAAAACCACAATATCCTCGTTGCCTCCCAATCTGGAGTGAGAAAAAACCATAGCATCAAAACAGCCCTGCTGGCCACAACCAATGACATCTGCTCCCTGCTGGACAAGGGTGAGATGGCTGCACTCATCCTGCTGGACCTATCGGCGGCCTTCAACATAGTCTCTCACCACACCCTGATACGCAGACTTCACAAAGCCAGCATCAGAGACAAGGCCCTCAACTGGATCCAATCCTTCCTCCCCGGCAGGACCCAACGAGTGAGACTCGTCCCCTTCCTCTCGGACCCCACACCTACCACTTGTGGAGTTCCCCAGGGATCCTCCCTCAGCCCTACTCAGTTCAACATCTACATGGCCCCGGTGGCCGCTATCGTCAGAAGCTACAGAATCAACATCGTCTCCTATACCGATGACACCCAACTCATACTCTCCCTATCCAATGAACCCAACACAGCCAGACACAACTTCCATGAAGGCATGGGGGCAGTCGCCAAATGGATGAAAAACAGCTGCCTTCAATTCAACGTGAACAAAACAGAAGTACTCAGCCCCCGACCTGATGTGTGGATGACTCCTGGTGGCTACCCTGCATCGGAAGCCCGCCCACCACCACAAACCAAGCCCGAAACCTCAGGATCATCCTGGGCCTCAGACTCAACATGGACCACCAAATCAGCTCAGTCACATCCACCTGCTTCTGCACCCTCCGACGCAAAACCTTTAAATGGATCCCCCTCAAACACAGAAAGACCGTCACACACGCCCTCATCACCAGCGGACTGGACTACGGCAACGCACTCTACACCGGGATCAAAAAGAAACTCACCCGCAAACTACATAACATCTAGAACGCCGCTGCCTGACTGGTCCTTGACCTGCCCTGACACTGCTACATCTCTCAACACCTGCACACACTTCACTGGCTCCCAATAGAGGAAAGAATCACCTTCAAGATCCTCATCCACACACACAAAGTCCTCCACGACACCGGACCAGCCTATCTGAACAGGTGACTCAACGTCCACGTACCCACAGGACCCTAGGATCAGCCCATCTCTCCCTTGCGGAAGTACCCCGTTTCAGGAAAACAAAAACAGGGGGATGCTCTTTCTCCCCCATCTCAGCCACAGCCTGGAACGCCCTCCCACTCCACCTCAGAAAGATCACCCCCCTCCTCAACTTCACGAAGGACGCTACACGACCCCCCCCCCGCGCCTTGAGACTCCGTGCTTGACAAACCCTGATTGATTGAGTGATTGATTTTTGTATTCCTGTACGGATGTATGCTAATTTTTTGTAATAGACATTATATATTCCATAACTTTCCTGAGGGTGCAAGTGAAAGCCAGCAGTATTAGCAACTTGTTTTTTACATAGTGCTTAATACCATGGTTTTGCAGTTTCTTAGCGCTGTTTGCAAGCGTTGTCGTGACATATTGCAAACGACAGTCATGTTTTGAATTCAGATGTATATTTTTGAATGTACATGGTTACACAAATTATGGCTGAATTCATTCACCTTTAAAATAGGCTTTGATAGCTTTCGAAGTCGGATTGCTATCTGACTGATAAATTATAGATGCCAGTTTGGAAAACCAGTTACTGTAAGCACTAGTGAACAACAACTGATGTCATCTGTTGAAAGACGTTGGGTGTGCAGGGTGAGTCAGGGAACCTGAAGGTGTATTATCATGTATTCATCTCTGAACAACAAATGCCTGGAAGAGGGTGCTGAAAAGGAGAGCACCTGCTCTCCTGCCCAGGGGCATCAGGAGCTGGGCAGGACCAGACCTGAAACAATAGCAGAGGCAGTGATGAAAGGCCATCCTCCCACTGGAAGCAGACGCAACACAGACTCTCTTGTTCTCTGTTCGAGGCTCATTGTCTGCACTGGAAACATACTATTAAAAACCGAGATAAAAATAGCTAACTGCACAGGACGCCTTTTGTTAAATGCAACTTAATGGAAAGACTCGGCTGTGAATGTTTCTTTTAAGGGATTTAAGGGATTAAACGGACTCAGAAATGTATTGTTGGCTTCCGCATGAAAACATCCTGCGGGCTTTTGAGTGATTGAAAAGTCTGCTTTGCTGCCTGCTTAGTACCGCTGCTGATAAAAATAGGCCGCGGAACACTCGATCTTCGAAAGTCACTGCCTGGGCTGTGTCACCGCTTCCATAGTTCAGGTACAGGCAGGATCAGACTGGCCTGTAGAACAATCAGGCGGTGCCCGATGGGCTGGTCTCAGATCAGTGGAAGGGCCACATAACATATATGTTATTATCATTTTATTTTTCCTTGTAGAAGGGGGCGGGCTGGAGGGAGGGGGCCTGAGAAGGGGTTTAGCACCACAATGTGCGCATGTCTGTTTGGCCGGCTGTGTTGGGCCGACCAAACAGGCATGCGCAGTTTGCATGTTCTCTACCCAGCTGTATTGAACAGCAGAGTGGAGAACATGCACAGGCTCCCACTCCCAGTCTGAGCGGCGAAGCAGGCTGCTCAGACCAATCACAACGCTGCTGTCATGCTGGTGACAGCAGCGTCATGATTGGCTGGGAACCTGTGTGCACCCGGGAAGTGAAAGGAGGAGAGACGAACGTGCTTCCCCCGAAGGTAAGTGTTTTTTAAAAAAATGATTTGGGAACTCTTCGCACCCCGTGTCCCTTCACACCCGTGCTGTCATGCCACCACCGTTTTGTGGCAGCCACCACTGGTTTGTGGTCCTATTCTGTGGCCAGGTGGGCTGATTTTTACTGTTCCTTTAACTGAAATTACCACAAGCATTGCTTGAAGCAAACACAAATGCATGCAGTCTCCCATACCCAGGAAAAATACACATACAGCTTGCCTTTAAAAGTTCAAAACTGGCTTGATTTGCAAAGATGGGCAACTCTTTCTGTTATCTTGTACAATAAAGAGGGCCACTTTTATTTTGATGCCCAGGCCAATTTTGTGTCCCAGTCCGACCCTGGCTACAGTGCTAGAAAAGTACTGCTAAAATGCAGAACGCTATTTTGAGGTGCGTGGGTAGCACTCTGCACTCCAGTTTATATTTTGTCAGGAGCCCAGAAACTCATGTGTCTAGGTTCAGCATACCGCAGCAGCAGCTTGAATTGCTTTTATATTTGTTGCCAAACTCCAGTGAGCTCCAATGGATGATTTTCTTCATAGCTGTGCAATAAACGTGGACTGCAAATAAACTGATGGAGGTAAACAACAAAAGTTTATGTTTTAAAACTTGAAATGTAAACTCTGATCTGCTAAGAAGGATGGTGTTGATCTACATTATAAATTGGACCAGAATGCTCTTCGATTGACACCAGTACACACCGGTCTGAATTCATTACCTCCTTTTCTGTCTTCCCAGCCCTGGTCCTCGTAGATTGAGCCTCACCTCGAGTCACAGACAGGTCCTTACCCACCCTGGTAAACCAATACCAAAATCAGAGAAGCTGTAAATACAATACTCACACTTAAGCACCTGCCCGGCATACACAAAAACAGGGCTGGAGGTCGAGCCTTCTTCACATCTCTCCCAAAGCATGGAATGACCTCCCACAGCATATCACAGTCTCCTCATCGCTTCTGAAGTTATGTAAGAAACTGAAGACCTGGCTTTTCAAATAATTTCACCTTGTGAGGTAATCACACAATAACACTCCAGTAAAGTGTAAGAGGCACTTATAATGACAGGACTGCAAGTGAATTCGCATTTCAACCTTAAACATCTTTAAAAATGATCCCCTTCTACCCACAGCCCCCATTCTCTCTTCGCCCCCAGCTTTCACCTCAGTCCATCTTGCTTCACTCTTCCTTTTGCCTTTTACTACATGAGCTCCTTCAATACCCAGTCTCATTTTCACTTTTTATTCCACATTTCCTTCAATGAAGCCTCCTCACCCTATCCAAGGCATTCCGCACACCGCCATCCTTCGCCTATACTCCCTCCCCTCCTGGGGTGGATACGCCTGCATCTGACTTTCCATCCCCCCAACTTCTGCCTCTCCCTTTGCAACCTGTCCTACTCTGCTAACCTGAACACTCGCTACCACCAGACCCAAGTCTTAACTCTTGTAGGACGTGTGAGTGGCCAAATCTTCTCTACTGGTAGCGTGAAGTGTGAGCCAGAAAGAGTACAACCCCCTCTCTTGGCTCCTAATAATAACTTCCCCTAGACCGCAGCCCCCGGTCACCTCCCACCTATCCTGTCCTGCCTTGTCCTCCCCCTCACAGAGAATCCCATGGGAAGACTAGGCTGCTGCTTTGCTTCCTACGGTCTCCATTGGAAGACTGCCACCCACCCACCTGCAAAGCAATTAGATACTGTTAACACATTTTTCATCCTTCACAGGAACGCTTCACCGAGGTTGATGTACCTTTCGACCCAGAAAGAGTGTGGTAAATCATACACGCAATTTTACATGAACACCACCCAAACTATTTAGGCACCATGACCAATTTTGCCACAGAAGGAGACTCCAATCAATGAAAAGTTTCAAAGCTTTATTTTATAACCACAAAACTAATGTTAGAAAAATCTAATTATAAAGATAAATCAACATTATTGTTTGCCCAAAACGGCGAAACAAATTTAATTGAATTAGTATCAACACAATTAAGCATTTAAGAAGACTAATACATATCATTAAAGAAATTATTTATTTAACAGAAACATATCTCAAATCAGACTGTATCAACATTAGTAAAGCTCAATTAAACAGAATATGCAAATTTGGGTGGAGCATAGGTTGTCCGTACAGCTAACAAGCATGACGAGCATGTGTGGGGACGGAATAATACATGCAGATAAAATCTAAAAGAAGACAAAAATAGTTTGAAAAGATTATCTCTAGGGATTACTAACTAGCAAGCTATCTTCTATTCTAGAAAAAGGAAGACATGTCAAAGAAATGACAATCAACAGGGAGATATACCTTTCCCTGGGTCAGCATTCAAGGATTCTTCACCAGCAAAACATCAGATCAGCAGCAAAGTCCGTTAGAAGCACCATCAAGGAAGTGCAGAACACGAGCTGCACAGAGAACAGCAGCATCATGAGCCAAAGAAAGACTGACTAAAACTTACGAAGTCCATCCCTACAGTAAAGCACAATTTTAGTTCTGATTTTTTAGTCCAGTGGCCTCACATCACACAAAAGAGGCATCATCCAAACAAAATTCAATAAAATGTCAGGTTACAACAATCCATTTTTTTCTCAGGTTTGGTATGGACTTGTCTCCTCTTTCTGTGTGAATCCAAACAGTTCAGTAACAATTTAATTTTGCTTGTAACAATCCAGTTTCTTCCCAGGGTGTACAATGTACTTCTCTCAGTCCCATGTGATTCTGTGTCAGTTGAAACAATTTATTTCATGTTATGTCTACAGGCTGAAATGCTCTGGAACCAAGGTCAGTTAACTACAAGTCTCTGTATAACTGGACAAAGAATCTATTACTATTTACAAAGCATTTCATGAGAACAGAACCTACAGGAAAATTTACATTACAGAGAACAGTGATTCATCACTATTACATGACTGCAAATACGAGTTCTGCAGGGTTAGTCATGCTAACACAACAAATATAATGCATTAATATATTTGTTTATAAAATATTCATAATATGCAAACTTGTAAATTCAGCATTGAAAATATATCATCAGAATGAATGAAACATTTCATTAAGAATTGCAAACTTGTTAAGGCATCACGTTAAATGTGACAGAGAAGTGATTTATTTTTCTGCTCATGTCTATTTAAACTCAGAAATCATGCATTAAAACTTAGAGCACAAACTTGTTTCAATACTAGCAATTAATCTAGAGTCTAAAATATACTTTGACATTTTTAAATCTTATTAGCACATTGCTAAATCTGGTAGGCACAATGGTGACAACATGAGCACTTTTAAAATACGTCAGTGCAGCTTTTCTACATTAGGCTGCCATTCATGAAACCTTCTGCTGACGTCTGGGTCACTAAAAGCATGACTAAAATTTACACTCCAACAATACCTTCATGGGTGATTAGCACACTATACAAGTGGGCATAACATAACAATATAACACCAGAACTTAAAGCACTGAAGCTACTACATGTACACACCATGGAGTTTCAAGAAAGGAACACAGTCTGGCTAATCTTTATCTATCCCTCACAACTCCTTGCATTGCACCCTTGACCCATAACCAGCCTATATCCTCAAATGCATTAGGTGCTATGGCATATTATTATCATTTGCCTCCATGACTCAAATGTGCATCCTTATTGCTGGAGTACGCTACAACCATTGACTGTTCCTGTATTTGTCATCACCTCGTTGGCCATCTGATATCCCTCCCTGCCCAAAACTTACACAGTGGCATCTCTAATCTTCCACACTTTATCCCCATGCAGATTTCCCATTCCCCCAGGCCTGTAGTAGTCCCTAACATTTCCACAAAATGACAAATGTTCCACTAGCCACATCATCTCCAGCAAATGGAAGACACAGACGTTTCCCATGCCTGGGCCCCGGCTAAAAGAGTTGTCTGCATATTGTCTATGATTGTGTGTGAAAGAAGGGTGACATGCATGGTGAGGACAGGCCCTGGCAACAATGCAGGTGACTTTCATTCTCAGATAGTGGAGTCTCCAGGGATGAGCAGAGCGCAAAAAACGTAAAGGATAGTTAGTAGGTAATGTATAATTGTGGGGTATTTTTTACGGATCAAGGCCTTCTTTCATGCCATAGGTTCTCTATTAGTGCTGTATTTTGGTATGTTTTACATTTCCACTGGGCCGGACCTTCAAACCCAAAAAGTCAAAGCGCACACATTTGCTTGGCACTAGAAAAAAACATCTTTATGAAAGGAATTAATCGGCCTGATTCGTGGTGTTTTAGTGTGCTTTTATGTAATAATATTCAAGATTTCTTGTTATGTTAAATGTTAAATCATCAGTTCTTTTAAGAGGACAAAGTTGCTGTTTAATCTCACAATCTGTGGTTAGTTAGCTTAAGCCTGTAGAATCATTTTATAAAGTGAAAAATCATTGTTCCTATTTACATCTATACTTTTTGGTGATTGAATGGTCAGCTGATATATCGTTCACTCTGTGGACAATATTGACCCTAGGCCTTTTTCAAAGAAAAAAGTATATTAATGCCAATGCATAACATTTTCTACTTGACAACTGAATGTGAAATGAATGAAACTGCAATGGGAATTATTTAATGACTCTCCCTAAGCCAGTAAGAGGGAAATGAACATAAGGTGGCATGCAAGATAGTGCATGGTAATCCACAATGAAGAATGATATGCCGATGATGAACATGGTGGTGGAAGTTCACCATGAAGAACTGCCTGTGTCCCAGGAAATCCACAATGCTACTTGTAGGTCACAAGGTAGACATAAGTACAAATAAGTAAGCTTGTGACGTCACTGTCCTGGAAAGTGTTTGTGTAAACACAAGTACTGCCCATTCTGTTTGTGGGTCTGCCTTGACACCCGATGAGTGTTGGAGAAATGTTGTCTAGTGCTGTGCCTGCACCCAGTGTATCTTCAGCATGGTATGTGTAGGAAGTATGTGTAGGAAGCTGGATCTGCGTCCGAGATGACACAGATACCACTGGCCCTTAAAGTCTTGGACATTGTCACATGGGAGACCTTTCAATGTTGAAGTTATTTAAGGTGAGTAGTGAAGGGGCACCAGGTTTTCTTGAATTGTGCAAATCTATCATGTACCAGCACAATAAGCTTTTCCATCACATCAATTGACCATACATTGCCCTGCCATAAGTTGAGAGCAGGTCCTGAGGGTGTTTCCACAGTTGAGCAATATACATCTGTTTGGCAGAAAGAAGGTGAGAAAACAGCTTCTCACGGCGCTTTAAGGTGGTGTATTGTATCTGGACACCAGGGCTGGAGAGCAAGATAAGGATTTGGTTGTTTGGCAGTAGGGTACAGGTAATGTCCTTTATCATTTGAAGGACTACCTCCCAGAAATGTTGGATGTGTGTGCAGGGCCAATATGTGTATAGGAAATTTGCTCGCTTATTGCAGTCCTTACAGCGTGTGGCTGGACTGCCAACCATCTTCTGAAGATGGACCAGGGTAAGGCACCACCAAGTTAATAATTTGTGTGAATTTTCTTTCTATCAGAAACAAATTGAGGATTTGGCCGCTTGCTGCCATTAAAGTTGTTATCTCGTTCAGCCACATGATGGTGGTGCCATGCATCTATTAGCGTTAAATCAAGCATACCCTATGTGAGGGAGATGGGGTGCTTCGAGTCACCATAGCGCAGGTGACACCAATCGAGGCCTGGATCTGAAGGGACATTAAAGTCCCCACCCAGAACCAGGGTCACCCCTCACAGAGTGAGAGATCCTGGACAAGAGGTCTGTATAACAAGGATTGTTTATTGTCGTTGGGGCCGTAAACAGAAAATATAGACAACTGAGCTCCAGCCAAAAATCCCCTGATGCCCACCGCTCTGCTGCACATTTGAGAAGTTTGTCCTCGACTCGGAGAGTTAAATCCCTGCGCAATAGAATGGCCACCCATCTTGTCATGCGATTGCAAGAGAAGTGAAACTGCACTGGATACCAGTCTGAGTGAAGATGTTTATGATCAGCACCAAGGAGATGGCTCTCCTGGAGCAATGCCACATCCATCCCCTTCTGATAGAGCTACTGCAATAGGGCTCAATGCTTATCGGGGAATTCAGGCCTCATACATTAAATGCGACAAAGTGTAAATACGACATTGGGTGCAGTGGGTTCATGATGGTGAAAAAAGTAGGAAGAGCCGAGCCCAGAAAGGGGGTGGACACCTGCACTAGAGTTGAGCCGTGTGTGTGTGACAACCAAAGGTATGCAACAACCAATAATGCTAAAAAAACAGAGCCTGAAACCTACACTGATATAAAACAATAGTGAAAGGATCCATGAGGAGGTTTCCCTCAAGGGTAAATTCTAGGATAGAGCAAAATGTAGTCTTGTTAACACTCAGAAATTCAACCAAGTGGGGGAGACTGGCTCCTTGTATACATGGATGAGTCCCAGTTCCCCATGAAGCAGAACAAGGGAATGAGCTCAACATTTTAACCAAATGCATGCTTTGTAGTACTCTGGGAATGGATGATCCAGAGTGATCAGATCATAGAGCTATAGAAGGCACACTATGGGATGGGATTGTCCTCCTATGAATATGGGTGACAGTCCCTGTCCATTTGACCCTGTTGCTTGCAGGTATTTCTCTGGGACAAGCCTGTTGACTGGAAGCTCCAGCCACCTCCATTGTCCACCAGGTGCAGGCAATCTGCATTCTGCTGGATATCCGCATATGAGGGTGGTGCCAAGACAAGCACTAGTCCCTCACAAGCCTCCTGAGGTGTTCTTGTTGTATGTTGCTTGCCATTATAGGTGAAAAGAAGGTGACAGAGGAAACTCCAGTGGTATGGTTTTTTTTGTTCTGGATATATTGGGTCACCTCCTTAAATGTGAGACATCTTGCAATCGTGTGAGCTGATACATCTTGAAAAAGAGATATTGAGTCTCCTGGAAAAACTACTGATTTTGTCGGTGTGCGACTTGCAGAATCTTATTCTTGACATGATAGTAATAATCTTGCGTAAGGACGTCTGGAGGAAGATTCTTTTGTTGTTGTTATGTTGAAAAAACCCAGTGAGTTCGGTCTATCAGAGGTGGAGTGCCATTTGGCATGAGTAGCAGTTGGGGGAAGAGGGCCAGTACATGTGCTTCAAGATCTGCTGGGGGGTTGCAATGCTCCTGATGCTAATATTATTTTGCTGCAAACTATTTTTGAGGTCCTCAGACTTTTTGATTAACTCTGTCTGAATGCTTTCAAGTTTTTCGATTCGTGCTGTGCAATCCACATTTTCCAGTACCTGATCTGCGGCAGTAGTTTCCACTTGCTCCAGTCGAGATTCTGTCTGTCTAAGTGTCTGGCTGAGGTCACTGAGTGCTCTTGTAGCGTTCTGTTGCAAGAAGGACATATCTTTGCGAAACTCGAGAAGGAGTGTTTGGATGTCCTGCTTTGTCGCAGGGGCTTGGAGGTTAATTGCACCTCCCAAAGCTGAAGATGAAGAGGAGGGACCCACACCCTGGGAGTGAGTGAGTTTAGGGCGCTGCAACATGTCCTTGTTGAAGGAGTTGCAGGAGCCTTGGATTTGCCCACAGCCATTTTCCACACATGCACGTCCGCAGAGTTGCCAAAAGCACATAGGATGGGTGCTGCTAATTGAACCCAGGCCAGCACAGCCCCCACAGACAGACCTCATGGAGAGCCCAGAGACTTCAGGCTACTATGATGAAGATCATATTGCACCCTCGACCCTCAAGGCTCAGGTATAGCCATGAGTAGGGCACCCAGGGCCTGGTGCTAACCGTAGTGGACCTCTGTGGTTGGAAACCAACCCGTTGGGGTCTCCAGGGCCGCTTAACCTGGAGGGTCCCAAAGCGGCCAGCAACCAGGGATGGCCGCAGGAACACACTCCACATTGGGGCTCTGAGTGTAGCAGTCCCTGAGCCCCTGCACTCCTCGATGCAGGACCTACTGAGGTAGCCAGTACACTAGATGACACCCTCTAAACTTGTGGCTAATGGTGACAGGCAGAGGAAGGGGGACGTTGCAGCTGACGTGAACAGGCTCCCTCGGCCTCACACCATGAGCATGCTGCACAATGCTCAGGTGTTGGCGGGCTGCCGCTGGTGCTCTCGCATTGTCAGGGATCTGTTCCCAATAGCCCGCGAGGGCCTGCTGTGTCCCTTGTAGGCCCTGCAGGGCCTGCGAGGGCCTGTTTGGTCCCTTGTAGGTCCTGCAGGGCCAGGCACCTTCCCGGGACACCCCTCCTCACCTGCTGTATGTAGTAGAAGGCTGTAAGAGGGAGGAGACCAAATGTGGCTGTCCAGCATGCGGCCCACTGCTCCCTCTGCCTCCCCTGGTGAGCCAAGTGTCTACCGCAGACCTCCAGCATCTCTACACTCTTTTGTCCCCCTCAAAGTTGCTCCAGCGGTTCTACAAGGGCCCAAGATACTCTCATGACATGGCAGCTGCCATCTTGGTTATGCTGCCTGGCCGGAGGTAAAACTGCTGCTTTTTCCCAAGGGCTGCTCCCAATTTCTGCTGGATGCATCATTCACCCCTCAGGAGCAACTAGAGACTCTGCCCCTAAAATCAGGCCCATTTACAGGCATAGGCATAGGGAAACAGGGGCCAGGTGCTGGAACGCAGGGGAGGCACGTCTTGACAAGTCTCCTCCCTGGCCATGCCCCCTTAACTGACATCTCTGCAACTTGCTGAATAAGCTAGGGGCCTGCCTGCACCTAGAATTCTGTGTGCTTTCTCAGAGAGGGAAGGGGAGTGCCTGGTCCTAAAGGAGGAGGGACTGTCCAGGAGGAAAAGCAAACTCTCTTTCCGGTGTGAGGAACATTTCGAGATGGTGTTGATCTTTCTTGGGAGCAAAGCCAGAGCTGACCCTTGTTGAGAGGGATGTCCCAGTCTCTCATTGCAGGCCCTGTTTTGCATTACGTACAGACATGCAGCTGTGTTATTCCATGCTGTCCAGCACCTCTGAATATGCATAATCCTGTCTGAACCCTGAGGCGGCAATTGCACAATGAGCACCCAGAGGGTCTTGGCCTGGAGACTGAATCTGCCAGCAAAGATGCCATCCCTGCAATCCTGCCTTGCTGCTTCTTCACTGAGCATCCAGTACCAAATGAAACTACTGCCCCAGTCCTGTGTCAGTAGAGTTGCTGCAAAACATGACTGTCTGAGGAGTACCTGCTAGCACCTGCAGACTGCCACAACATGATCAGGTAACAGGGCCTCACGCAAGAGACTAAAACAGATGTGCGACTTGTGTTCTGCAGTGAAAACAGTGACTGTTGTCTCAGCAATCCCTTTAGTTTGGGTATGAACTCTTGAACTTCGAACTGCTCAGAATGAGTGGCAACATAGTGATTGCGGCAATGCCTGATCTATGGCTTTAGAGTTAAGTAACCACAGAACCTCTGACATCTCCAAGAGGGCATAAAGAGCTATAGGTACATAGAACACAGTGACAGAAAGCGCACAAAGAGCAATAGAAACTCTTGCATTTCTTAGAACACATGTGTTACTTCAAGCCCAGACCAGGGTTGTCTCAGCCACATGTATTTTAGATTTTGAACTGCTGAGAACAATTAATTCTGTTTGTTAAGCTACCTCTATGCACAGGTTGTTACAGCCTATATCCTTTTCCGGATCAACTACTGTGACATCCTTTACCTTGGCCTACCTGAATCCTCATTGAGTTATCAAACAAAGAATTACAAATTTTGCTGTACGTTTAGTGTGCAGGCTAAAGATGGTGTACCATTTCGCTCAGTCATGGATCCATCTGCACTGGCTTCTGGTTAAACGAAGAATTGTTTTCAAGTCATTTTTCATATGGACACTGTCTTCTAGACAATCTAAAATTCACAATTTGGTCAACGCTACTTCAACTCAGATGTTTATGCTCCAACTCTCAAATGCTATTCTCAGTCTTACATATCAAAATCTCTAGAGCTGGTGATAGTGCTCTTTCTCTGCATGGTCCTCAACACTAGGATGATCTTCCTTTGAGTATTATGTCCATTCCACATCACATGACCTTCTGAAAGGCTCTGAACACACATCTCCTGCTAACCATGCTAGGGGGCATATTTATAAGGAATCATACATTTGCTGCTTTGTGGTAGCAATGCATCGAAGAATCATGCACTGTGTCAAAACAGCTTAATATGCCATGGATGTGCGGTATTTACAATATGGCGCACCATGGAGTAGGATCCCAAATATGCGTCAAAAATACTGACGCATCCAAAAGAGATGCTGCAATGCATCTGACCAAAAAGTTAAGCATTGCTGAAGTTGGGCTTAGAACAAGCACAACTTCGGCAATGCGTCAAAAACACATAGGTGATGCATAGGCAGAGGCTCTAGTTGCTCCTGGGGGTGAATGATGCATCCAGCAGAAATTTGGGAGCATTTAGTCCAATGTTTTAGGACCAATGTAACAGAGAATTAATTAGTGGAAAACTCAACTTTTACTCTATTACAATGGTCCTGGGTGTAATACAGACAAGAATGGAGTATAGCTATGTTTCACATTACAGTGGGCATAGTCTACTCATGTGTACATAGTTACCTAAGTATGTGTGACATATTGAGCAACAGTGCAATGTGAGTGAATACAAGTATATATTGTAATATGAAGTAAATAATGTGTTACTACCTTATGTGTATACTTAAGTGTTGTGCTTTGGAGTACGCTTGGCTGGACTTGGGGATCCATTCCTACATGGAGATGAGGCAATCCTGGCTTGTCCCTTCCATTGTGTACACAGCATCACATTGCATTGCTGCAGTGGATGTTGATATCTTGGTGTTATGGTTGCAGTTTGGTCAAGGGGTCCTACAACATGATTGTTACATGTGTAGGCCTACTACTGGTTGAGGTGATGACATTTTATAAGTTATTACTGTGTGTAAAGTGACTTCAAATGGTCAGATTCCTATTACAAAGCCACTGCATCATTTCCAACATATAGGTTAAAGAGGCGTAGGAATGTTGATGCATTCCAGGCTTAGTGCGACTCATCTAAAGATGTGTCACATATTGGAAAACTTGTAAATATCCCTGTGTCACTTCTGTGTGGGGCTTTATTAAGGCACGCCTACCTGTCACACTTTATAAACCGCATGGAGCAGCCGGTTCCAGCACAGGTATTTTTTGATGCAAGTCTACAAAAACTGACACATTGGGCCTGATGTGTCACCTTGTACACATGGGGCAAAGAAAGCACTGCCACAGCATAAAGAAATGACACAACGGCGGTGCAAGCTCCTTATAAATATGACCTTAGGTTCACTCCCATGGTTTTTATTCTCTTGATTGATGTTCTACCACCAAGATGCCTTTGTTGGTGAACATGCGCAATAAATAAATTCCATTCTTTAGAATGGGATAGAGCACCATATTTCTGGGTGGGGGGGTCGCTGATCTAGGTATTGTAGATACAATTAGAATCTTTCATCTGAGTACAATTGAATTGAAACTCATTACATTTTGCTGTGATGACAAATTACTTTCTTTTTATTAAGAATATCCACAGGCTGGACAATGACATTATTTTGTTTGTTGGTTGATTGTTAAGTTACGAGCACTTGCCCCAACACTACCGCGCCAAGAAGCCTATGATTGCTTTGCCCCGCTGCCCTGAGAGTCAGGTACAGAAAGGTTGTATTTGGCTTAGTTTGCTGAGTCATAGTAGGATGGACGCCAAGGACATCAGTTGCAAATGACCTCAACCGCCGAGGTTGGGACGCAGCACCCCTGTCTGCCCTGTGCCCGCTCCCTCTGCGCCCCCCACCAGAAGGGGTTGACAATTTTTCTGGAACATAACTTCTCACTTGTGTTGGCCAAGCCTTTGTAATGGACAACAACTGCCTTATTTGCTTGCTGTGCTATTTTCTTTCTCTGCGTGAAAAAAGTGGGGATTGATCCACCGACAAGGCGGGCCATGCAGTAATCACACATTTTCTGCAATTACGGCTTTTCTTGATCACACTGAAAATGTTTTATGGTAACACTTATAGACAACCTTCTTTGACAAAGCAGATAGGTTTAGCCTTTGTACAGTGTGTGCGCACAGAGTCGCCCACCACCCATGACACATACATGCAAAAAGGGTTTCCAAGTTCTGTATATAACACCTGGCTTACCTCTCCTCCCTTTTACTTTAGCCCTGATTTGAAGGACAGTTTTAACAACTAACACACATTGTTGTATCTATGTAAGCAAAATGACACTAGGACAATACATATTTGATGATAATGGATGAAGCTTGACGACCTCTGTGATTAACAATCTAGTCAGATTGGAACGTAAATGAATTTTTCATCAGTTTAAAATACTGCTTTCTAGTGTTCCTGGCTAGCTACCTTAACTCCAGAGGGACGTCTCTTCTATCACTATTTCGGATATGATGGAATTAAAAGTGTTTGTGCATATTGAAAGGAACAGAACCTCCTGTTATGTCTATATAGTCCAATAGTTGGCCTTGACTGTATTAATTGTAAATCTATATACATGCACCGCGAGTGCTTACATATTGTATATTAGAACTGATGACGTATGTGTGCTGTTGCAGCGCGAGTTTCAGATCGGATGACATGCCTTTCCAGTAAGCCTTGATGCAGTGACAGCCCCAAGAATATATTACGGGTCCTTGTGGGAGAGCAGATCACTTCCGGTCCAAGGTCAGGTGAAGGCCATATGAGAAAGGCATCTGTGCTTTGGATAGTGAGCGCACTCTATACGCAGCCTGTATCCGGTGTCGTACGGTGCCTGAACGTCTTGGGATGTAAAAAATTAGCACTTGTATAGCGCACTACTCACCCGTTAGGTTCTCAAGGCGCTGTACTCATACCGCTATGGAACCCCTCCTGGCTTTTCCCTGTGAGGTGCCCACTCCTGAGCACCCCCAGGGTGAAGCCAGACATCCAAGCGCTGTTGGGGCCGTTGTGGAGATTAAGCAAGCTATTGCCCAGAGTTGCAGAGTGGGACCCATGAATTAGATTAGGCACCGAGGCGAGAATTATCTGGTCAAGGGGAATTGAGCCCAAGACCTGCCGAAGCGGGACTTGAACCCTGGTCTTGAGCCAGATCTCTGCTTCAGGGTCTGCCGCTCTAATCTCATTGGATCTCACTGACACAAGGAAAATACCCCCCCCCCGCCCAAGCCGATAACGAAAAATACAGACATCATTGAGGTGCGGTGGGGCCTGGCCACGTGGATTCTGGTGTCACTGCACCTGCTACACTAATAATAACTTGCCTTTGCATTCCTTATTCTACCCTTTTTTCTTTCTCTCCTCTCGTCCCATTCCTCTCTTTCCTCCCTTTCACTCTCTCTCCTGCCTATCCACTTCCTCCGCCTCTCTTCCTCTTTGCTGTCCCTCACTTGTTCGTATTTCCTTCCTCCCTTCTCTCCCTGGCATCTCTGCATACTTGGCTCTGCTTTATATTTATTCTCCTTCTGTCTCACCATTATCCCTTTATAAAACATGGGATTCTCGAATCCCTGCGATTAAAGCCTGACTCTACTTTCTTTATAATTAGCAACTTGTGACGTACCCAGTTGCGATTAAACAGGGCATAAACTACATTCTGCCATACATTAAAAGGATGTTGCAAGTCACTGAGGAGTTCCAAAATAATATAGAAGAACGAGGCAGGGGCAGAAGGCCAAGCTCCTTTATAAGGCTATGGATCTCCGAGGTGACTTGTAATAGGGTACAATATCCGATATAATACATGGTCACACCATCACCCTTCTCAAAAACCACTTCGAACCTTGGGGCGCAGCTCTTTTATGAAAGAGCGAGCATGATTGTATGTTTGCAAACATGAACAAAAATAAGACCTCTAATGCAACATTAAACACATCAAAACCCTGTTAGATATTTGTGGCAAACAGATATTAGAAACAGTTCAATACAAGTCAGATGTTTAAAAGCAAATATGCTGCAGTAGCTCAGAATGTGTAGATACATGCAGAAAGAACGTAGCTTTTCTCTAACGAGTGCAAAAAAACATATTTTCTCTGCTTGTCATTGTAAGCTAGTACAATAGAACAAAGGAAAGAAAAGCAATGTTATGTTTTGTTGCTTTAAGCAGCTGCTACAGTTATTCTCCATGGCCTGTCCTGGCTTTTACCTCGGCTGCTGGCGTTGGCAGCAGGCATTGTAAAGTTAGAAATCGACTGTGATAACTTATAATAGTCGACTTCTGATGTCTTTTCTTTATAAGCAGCACTGTGTGTGTCACAGATGAAGTCTGAGACTGCCGTTTATGCAGAGATTACAGAATCCCATGTATTAAAAAAAAAATCACGTCTGAAGCCAACTGTAATAACTTATTACAATCGAGTCCTGATGTCACAATGCGTGTTGCCAAAGCCAACAGGTGAGGTGAGAAGCAGGTTAGGTCATGGAACATAATTGAAGCAGCTGTTTGAAACAGCGAAACAAAATGTTGCTTTTCTTCTGCTCTGTTTTGCTAGTTGTACAGACAATCTGAAAAGGGAGGTTTATGGCAACCTGTTTATTTTTTACACTTCTAAGGAAGATATAGAAAAGTTAGAATCTTTCTGTATGTTTCTACTTTCCACCAAGGCTCAGATTTATCACATTTTCAAGCATCGCAACACAGCAAGACCCTTTCTGCAGTGCACTGTGTGAAATGAAGAGGGCAGGAATGCACCCCATTTAACATTATATGGTGCATTCCTGTCCTCTCGTTGCGCTCGTGCACAATGTGCTGCCTTGCGCCAACGAAGACGCCCTTGCACTGAGGTGCAAGGTTGCCTGCGTTGTAGGCAATAATAGTTTTATTCAAGAAAGGACACCTTTCTGCACAAAAACAATCCTCTTAAGCTTTTCCCTCTTTGTCTGTGTGTTGCTCACATAGAAAGAGGAAAAATGAGATACAAACACATTTCTCTTTGTTACCCCTCTCCTGGGCAAACACAGCATTTTGACGCATTCCCAGGTCTACTACTCATGGTAAAAGTGTGAATGTGCGAAAACCCATGGATGGATGTGTGGGAACACCCACGCTCCACCCATGGAATGCCTCCCTGGTGCATGCTTACAAAAGGCAGTGACGTGTGCTGCCTTGTGTTACTCCAGATGTAGCAAGCACTGTAGGGCCATGCAAGGTTGCCTTGCTTTGCCCGGTAAATCTAACTTTAGTGTTATGTTGCCCTCCCTTCCTTTGTATGACACAAGGGCAACGCAACACTATGATAAACCTGGCCCCCAGGATTTTAAGTGGTTTGTGGGAAAGGCGATGGCGTGTCAATGTATTATAAGGAATAAATTACTCCCTGCCATGCAGTATTAGGATATTGCAAGTCTCCTTGGAGTTCTCTAACCTTAAAAGGAACCTTTGGCCTAATTCCTCTATATGATCATCGATTTCCTCAGTGACTTGGAATATCCTTAAAATGTATATATAATGTATATTTCAGGTTTGCAATCCTCGCCTTCTTTCTTTCATTGTCTACTTTCACCCTTTTCCTTGCTGTTCTCTATGTATCGTTTATTGTCTACTCACCCATATTTCACGAAAAGTAAATAAGCTGGTTTTGTGTGTAAAAAAGTAACAGACAATTAAATAATGCAGACAGTGCAAGGCAGACTGGGCCTTTTCCCACCTCTGGACCATGGTCCCAGTGCATCGGCTGCACCACTGAGAGCAATACCCAGGTTTGCATCGAGCGATCTAATAGAATGTGGTGGAAAATCTTAGATGCATCTGTTGCCTCTTAGTCTAACACCCAGTCATATTGCTGATATCAGGATCTCTGCTTCTGGGAAATTCAAATTGTGCCCGCACATTGTTGGAGCGAAAAAAACATCAATTTTGGTAGCAAAATGAAATGTGACAACAAGTGATAAGTGCTGACATTAATTGAAAGGGTGAATCTTGATTCACCAAAACTATTTTTCACCCATATTTACAGTTCAGGGATGCCACCTTCCAGGCCTGCATTTCAGATCAAGTCTGTTTCTTTGACAGACTTGACTTGCATTTTTCTTCAGGCTGTCAATACAGTCAGCATTAATTGTATTCTGGATATAAAGAAGGAACACTTGCCTTCGAGCACTGTATCTGTTATTTGTATGACATAATGGGTTGTTTTAGAAACTGTGTCTGGCACATATGCAGGGGCATATTTACAACAATGTTGTGCAGAGCAGCAAGGGAAAGGGCAATAATGTGCTGTATCTACAAGATGCACCACATTTCTGCCCTCTCCCCCTGTGTCGGCGCACAATGGGCTGCCTAGCACAAACACATGTTGGTCCATGATGCAAGGATGCCTGCGTCGCAGACTGGGTTGTTTCTGTGCAGGAAGGGGCAGCTTCCTGCACAAAAAGAATTCATGGAGGTATTTTCCTCTTTCTACGTGTGCTGCAGAATGCAGTTACATGTTCTGGCCTACCGTTTAGACATATCTCCGCAGCAGGCTCTCCGCCCACTGAGCCATTTTGTCAAGATAAAAATAAATAAAGTTGTGGGTGCTCTGTGCAAGCTGCTCAGTAGATTATCAAAGCCCCCAGTGTTTGCATTCATCCTTGCTCGCGCTGGGCCTTTCTTTGGATTGCAGTGTGGGTTTCACACTCGCAGAATGTTTACTTCATCCAAGAAGACAATGATTTCTTGGAACTATAATGAAACACACAGAAGGTACATTCAGCCCTTCAGAACAGCCTGGGCCATTGTCTGAGTGCCTAAAATACTTTCTAGAGATTAAAGCCAAGAGATGCCATCAGAATTCGCCCTTCACTGGTCTGTTTCCTGGGATCAAGCAGCAGAGAGACAGAGATTAAATACGGGACTGCATCAGCTAGGGGTTACAGAGGGGCCACGCCAGTAATATATAAGGCCTGGCCAGTTTAGCATGGATTTTCTTGACAGAGAGAGGAGGACAGTTACTTTTTTTGTAAAACTGAAAGCATCTTTAATACAGTTGTCAACTGACTCCATGTCATGAGGGTGACTTCATCCAGCTGGGCTTTCAGAGCATGATGGACTGCCATGACCCCACCATGCCAACATAACCACATGTTATTCATGTCCACCCAGTAGAGGGAGGCTGTTTTAACATTTTTGCCAGGCTGACTTGGGTTTCCAGTCTGGCCCTGTTCACCAGCCCCGTGTTCGCAGCTATCTGAGCTGTGGGCCAGTTGTAGTAGAAATCTGTTTTGCAGTTGAAAACACTCTGATTGACTACATTGAAGTTTCTGTTGTCAGGAAATATGTATTTATTATCTACTAACCCCATTTTAGAAGTTAGCAAAATTTTCCAGACTTCTAAAATGAGTTTGTGAATGGTTTCCGATTTGCAATTTGGAAGGGAAGTGTTGTGGCCATCCCTGCCAAATTGTAATACTGCGCAATACATTACATCTTGTTGCAAATCATTGAAAAGTTATTAATTCCCAAGTTGGGATGGATACCCAGTTTGGACCCCTTCCCCTTTGTGAATCGGAGTTATGGTTTAGAGGAGTAGACAGTGACCCAGGGGACTGTTGCCAATTCTTAATGAAACTTAAAAAAAAAAAAAAAACATTTTTTAAAGCAGCCCTGTTTCCCTTAAGGAAATCATGCAGTTTTTTTGTTGGTTTATTTAAAAACAGTCACAGAAATGGTTGTCTGCTGACCCTTGCAGGCCACCATCCCTGCAATTGTGACTGAATGAACTGAGTTGCAAATTGCAACCTAGACAATTAATATTATTATTTACATCGGTCAAACTAGAAGTCCATTTAAACCTTTACTTTGTGAACCAACCTATTAGTACATAGGTCAGGTTGAAAAATAGGTTTCTTGTCGACAAATTGTGATTGCTTTTTGCAGGTAGGACCTTAATACATCTGGCCTCTGAGTTTTGTTTTGTTTTCATGGATACCCCAAAGTGATCAATGACATTCACAGTACAGAAGCAATCACCAATGGGCAACCTTGCTATGACTGCATATTTTGCCAGAGTAATACTCTGTAGTTTCATCTTTTCACGCCCATTGGCATATCTTGAATTAGGACTAATAGAGCAGCCTATCTCCCAATCAGCATGAACAGGGCCATTCCAGACCTGCTTTACAAACATACACACACACACAGGGGCACATACACAAAAACACATTCAGACACACGTAGACACAGCCATCCCCTCCCTCCTAGCAATGTACTAAACGTTTTGCAGATGTCTTTATCTCCCCCAACCCACCTGCTACCTCCCTGTGAAGTAGTCCTTAAATCGAATTACGCAGTTTAGTATGTATGTGTTGCCTAACACATTCTCAAAAATGTTCCAGGTGATTGACTTTTATCCTGTTTTGAGCTTTGTTCTATCACTTGGGGATGGCCTACCATTCATTTTAAATTTTAAATCTTTTCCATGTTTGTCCCTACCTTTCAGCCCTCTTGTTTTGACTTGTTCTGCAATAAACATAAAACTGAATGGAACTTTTTTCTCAGCTTTTGTCAGTTGCTATAATGCCTGTGCAATGACCCGGCACATCAATGTAAAGAAGCAGGTGTTGCTTTTTTTAAAACAAATAATGGCATTCAGCAAGGGCACGGAGGGGGCAGGACCACTGCCTGCTCTGTATGAGGCCAATCAACATGATTGCCAAAGGAGAAGCTATTGCCACCCGAGCTTGTAGGTCAGTAACTGATCAATTGTTGGCAACTGTGGTCACAAATCATTTAAATTATTGACACATTTCAGTGCCGCTCGCGAGTAGGATTTGGAAAGAATCTGAAAGACGTTTCCTACATTGCAAAACACTCCTTTACGGTTGTAAATGCTGTAATGTTGTGAACGCAGGGTTCGCGACCCCAAACATCTTTCACACATCAGGTCCTATGTTGGATGGCATCATTTAAAGGGAGAAGGGACATAAGTGCACATTTATTTCAGCAGCGTACTTAGTTACCTAAATGTAACAGCATCAGGGGGTCACAGCATTGTCTCTGCATTGGTACTATGGAACACCAGACCGATAAGCTTTAAATTACAAACAGCAAATCCATGTTAATTGTTAGATGCTGTGAATGGTTTTGCTTATCTAAGAAATGCGGAGGAGGGCTTTACAATCCATTTGTGTTGAAGACCTGCATTCCTCAACGTCCACCCCAAATTTAAAACGTGATGCATCGTCAGAGACACTCCCTGAGGTCTACCTCAGAAGACACTGCTACTGATAATGTGAGGATTATGTACTGCACAGGTTGGATTGACGGCTGTTTCCATGTCTGCACCACCTCTCAAGTGTTTGCAAGATTTTTTAGAACGGATCCCTTGGAATGTGGCTGTGTTTGTCCTACAGTGATGAGTAATGAGGCAGGAGGTTCACCCCAAGTTATGTCTCATGCATCTAAATCCTTGCAGATTCCCGGTATAATTATGTTGAGTAAGAAACTGCAATCTTCCTCTTCTAGGTGGTTTACGGTAACGGTGTGCTTATCACATTTAGGCCCATATTTAAACTTTTTTAGCGCTGCATTTGCGTCGTTTTTTTACGCAAAATCGGCGCAAATTTACAAAATACAATTGGCCCATATTTTTACTGTAATGTTGTGAACGCAGGGTTCGCGACCCCAAACATCTTTCACACATCAGGTCCTATGTTAGATGGCAGCATTTAAAGGGAGAAGGGACATAAGTGCACATTTATTTCAGCAGCGTACTTAGTTACCTAAATGTAACAGCATTGGGGGCATCACAGCATTGTCAAAATTTTTGATGCACATTCGGCGCAAACAGAGTATAAATATGCCCCTTAATCTTTCTCTGCCGGGAAATGAAATCGTAAATACTTATAGGGGTACATACCAACCTCTATGGAGGAAAGTGTCACTCTTGGATAGACAGGGTGGAAATCTTCAGCCTCTTGTCCTAGAGGAGAACATAGTGTCACTGCAAGAAACAAAGAACTATTTACTAGCGCCTCGGTTGTTTGGTGAATATCAAACCCTACAAGGGGCTTTAGCGGTAAATAGATTTTGGTTTCTTAATTACCTACTTATTACTAATTTAAGATAATCGCATAAAATTGTCATTTCTCGATTTGGGGGAATTACATATTCCTCAAAGTGAATCAAGAACATTTCTGTTTGAAATCTGCTTTGCAGTGGATTGAGACAAACTCAGCTGACGCCATTCGCCGCTTACTGTACCTTCCGATTCATATTTTCAAGTTGGAAGACTAATAATTGTTACCAGACATTATTTTAGGAGAGCACGGTTTCCCATTGTAGCACTCCGAAAGAGGATTCTCGAAAGTAGCTTTATGATTTACACTTGCACAGGTGATAAACTAAAAGAATTACTACCCTTGTTCTGGAATTGCCGAATAATTGAGATAGTTGCATAAATATGAAGATCTATCTGCATTATTCGTTATATGGTAGGATCACCAATAGGAAGCACAGCATGTGACGTTAAACTTAGTCGTCATTTTGGCATTAGATTGTGCGTGTAATAAGAAAATGACACACATAGGCACTTGTAATACACTATTACAAACAACCTGTGATGTCAAAGTGCTCCGACGGTGAAGGAAACTGGTGAATGGGAGCCCAAACACCGAGGGGCCTCACTTTTTTTGAAGCACCAGAGGCGTACAACGCAGACCCATATTTACGAGGCCACACAAAGACACTTTGCAGTGGCAGAGGAGCGAACTCGGACTTTTATCCACCTGTAGGCAATCAACTGATTACCACTTAGGTCGATGAAAGTATTTTATTACAGTGCAAAGTTGTAGATTCTTTCTAAAAATGTTATTTCTTTTCTCTTTACTCTTTCTTTTCCTTTCCACTTTCTTCTTCTTCTTCTACGTTTAAAAAAAATATTATTTACTAGTACTGATATTGTTTCCTGGGCAGTGCTTAGAAACGTGTAGTTACTTGCTCTTCCTTAGCGTACTCACTCATTCACTCATTTACTCTCTCAGTGAAGATATCTAAAATAGTTGCTACCAGCTATAAAAAAGGAATGACCGCATGAATAAAGCACACACACATTCTCTCAAGTGCTTAATTTGAGGAAGTGGGTTCCCGTGGGGGTCACCAGCACTCATTTTTGAAGACCGGCACTTATTTTACCACTTCAGACATCTTTTTGGTTGCAAGAAAGTGAAAACTCACGAAGGGGACAGAAAAAATGAAGAGAAAAAAACGTCTCAGAAGCAGAATCCTGCATAATTGAAAAAAAAGGGGCACCCGGTGTCTGGCAGCGGAATAATGAGGCAGGAGGTGGACTGAAGACTGTGTAGCCTTGGTAATAGGCAAGCTGACATTTAAAAACAAGCATTTGCAATGCAACGGTCTAGCATTTGCTCGAGTTAGAGCTATTAGCGTTGTAAACTCCTAACCGGAATTTTTGTGCCACACAAATTACAAGAAAAAAAACACAGCGCAATCGCGCTATGTGAAATGCAGCGCAATCGTGCTGAAATTGAAAACGGAAAAACCGAGCGCGATTGCGCTATGTAAAAGCCAGCACAATCGCGCTGCGTGGAAAATAAAAAGATAAAGTAGTCTGGAAACCATGCTGAAAACATCGAGCCTCGAATGGTTTCAGTAGTTTACCCGTGATGTGTAGGTGGGCTAAACACCAGAAAAGGCATGACGTATGCATGCCTTTCACAAATGAAAGCATGCAGATTTTAAAAGGCAAGCCCACGAACTAATGAAAGTGACTGACGTGACATGGGCATGGTTAGAAGCCCAAAGAGAGATTACAGCATGGGACGGAGTTCTTTGCGCTCACCCATTACAAGGCTACAGGCTGCTGCAGGCTTCTGAGCCCAGCTTTGGGCATCAGCACTCATACTATTAGAAACTAAAGCCCTGATTTATCCTTTTTGGTGCAAAATTGCACTAACGCAGTTTTGCACCAAAAAGTTAAGCACTGGCTTGCACCATTTCTGTGCACCTGCCGGGCACCATAGTTATGGAATGGTGCAAGCCGGTGCAAAGGGTAGGCTAGCGTAAAAATAAAAAGATGTTAGTCGGGTGGGGCTGGCGGTATGGAAGAGGGGGGTTTTGCACCAAAAAATTACGTTAGGCAGGTTAGAGTGAAAAAAAATGACTCTAACCTGCCTAAAGTCATTTTCTGACGCAAAACCATCCATACCCCATGACTCCTGTCTTAGAAAAGACAGGAGTCATGCCCACCACCCCAATGGCCAGCACAGGGGACCAGGGTCCCCTGGGCATCGCCACAGCGCCCAATGGCCCATTCCAGGGCCCCCAATGGCACTTAAAAAATAAAAATAAAATACCTACATGTACTTACCTATACTTACCTGGGATGGGGTCCCCCATCCTCCGCTGTCCCTCTGGTGTGGGTGGGGGTGTCTCTGGGGCCTGTAGAGGGCACCTGTGGGCTTATTCCAAGGTGTCCCTCCTCAGGTTCCCTAATGTCTGCCCTGACCCAGTCATTAAAAAATGGTGCAAAGCAAGCTTTGCATCATTTGTTGACCCCTCCACACCCCGTGCGTGATTTTTACACCGGAGGATAAATAAGGTGCTAGGGCTTTAGAGTCATTTTTTGCCCGGGAACGCCTACATTGCATCTCATTGATGCAAGGTAGTTTTCCGCAGGCAAAAAATGACTTTAACTCCAATATTGTGGCGCTAGACATGTCTAGCACCAAACTATAAATATGGAGTTAAGTTTGCGCCGGATTTGTGTGAACAAAATGACGGAAATCTGGCACGAACAAAGTATAAATATGCCCCTAAGCCCGAACTGCCAGGCTAGGTCCTCCCCGGACTGGAAACAAGTAGTTTGTTTGCTTTTGTAGCCCTAAGAGCTCTGGGTCTGCCCAGACGTGGTTCCTGGGTTCATTATGCCACTGCATTCAAGCAAACCTGGCTGAAAACGGGTGATACCCTGAAACCGGTCCCAGGATGCTTGCTTCCGATCCAAGGAGGACCTGGCCTGGTAGTTTGGGCTGGACTGATTCCATGGGGAACATGGTCAAGACTGATTTGCATACAGCTGGGTCCAAACTGGAGTGGTGTAATGAGAAAAATAATTGATGGATTAAACCTAGATCTGTGACTGGGGGTGATTGTTTGATTTGTTCTGCATTCCATCCATCATTTTTGTTTGTTTGCTTTTGTTGCCCTATGCGTGCTGGGTATGCCCAGCCGTGGGTCCAGGGCTCACTTTGCACTGGATTCAAGCTAGCCTGACTGATAAAGGGTGATACCCTGAAAGTGGTCCCAGAATGTTTGTACCAGTCCAAGGAAGACCTGTACTGGCAGTTTGGACTGTACTGAGCGTCAAGACTGATTTGTATAGGGCTGGGTTCAAACTGGGGCGGTGTGGTGGGCAAAAAAACAATGGATTTAGGCCCAGATCTCTATACTGGGGATGAATGTTTGCCATTGTTCAGCATTCTGTCCATCACTTGTCCTTTTTGAATTTGTCACCCTAAGTGGGAAGGGTATGCTTAGACGTGGGCCCTTGCTCCCCATGCCACTGGAGTCAAGCTAGCCTGAATGATGAAGGGTGATGCCCTAAAACCGGTCCCAGGATGCTTGTTTCCAGTCCAGGGAGGACCTGGCTTGGCAGTTCGGGTTGGACTGTTCCCATAGGGAACACGGTCAAGACTGATTTGCATATGCTGGATTCAAACTGGGTTGGCATGGTGAGCAAAAGAACAATGAATTAAACCCAGATCTGTGACTGGGGGTGAACGTTTGCATTGTTCAGCATTCTGTTCATCATCCTTTTGTGTTTTGCTTTACATTATCAGAAAATGTTCTTCAAAGTTTCTTCTATTTCCGAAGGTAACCGCCGACCAGACCAAATAAAATTTTTGTATCGAACTTGTGCTCCATCGAGGTCTGCCCTGTTAACTTTTCAGCCGGTCTTCCATGACTATACAGCTGCGGTTGGTTCTTTGATATTTTAGGTTCTATTTTTCACCTTAAACTTTAAAAGTTCAGAACTCCAGTTCTACATATTAGATTTGTGTCATTTTGGTGTCAAATAATATATGAAAATTAGCTCTATATTTCTAAAAATTGGTGTGTAATTTTTCTTGTGTTAGGTTGTCACTTTATTACTATTTGTGTGCTACATAAATAATTTACACACTGTCTGTAAGGTGAGCCTAACTGCTTTGTGCCAAGCTACCAGAGGGTTAAGCACAGGCTAATTTATTGACTTTTGTGATTTATTCTGGAAGAAATTGTGGCTTGACAAGGACTCACACCTGAGTCAACCAACAACCCAATTTCTCACAAATTACAGCTACAAAGCCATGTTGGCCTGTAAAAGGATGGGGGGTGGAAAGGGTTATGCGGCAAGGGGCAGGAAAAGCTCCACCCATATTAGTTGCTGTAGATGAAATCCTAAAAGTGTGATAATGGGGTAATAGGCCTTTATGCAACCTATGATTTGTGTAATGCAAACAACTGAGACAAGTGTTGGGACTAGTGAACTTTAAATTATTTGTGCTTATAAAGTGCTGCATGATAAATCAGTACTTTGCCTAGTACGACATTTGCCCATTGTTTAGCTTGAAAGTCAATGAACAGTGGAATGAAAAGCGGACTGTTTTAATAGCTCTTTCCAGTAAGATAGACAGGCACTTAGGCCCTCATTATGACATTGGCGGTAAGTACCACTTACCGCCAAGTTGACTGCCGCCAACATACCGCCGCCACAGCGGATTACCGCTACCCATATTATGACACACATATAGCAATCCATCACTATACAGCCACACACACAAGTCTGCCAGCCGAAAGGGCAGTGATAAACTGGCGGTACCAAAACCCACACCGTTACGCCAACAGAACTACGCCCACAGCATTATGACCCACGAATCACCATGGCAGACATTCAATGGCGCTAAACATTGGCGGTACATAAAGCTGTGCTCAAAATACACACACAAATACAAAACAACACTACATTGGACAATTTGAATAACACACACCTGACACCCATACACACACCACACCCACACCACTATAAACACCCACCCACTGGACTCTGGACAGTTTAAGTGGTGAGAGTCGCTAGCTCAGAGTGCCACATGTTTTAATATATTTTAATAATCTGTATTTTCTGTATTTCATACTTTTTAGAATTTTAGAAGTGGATGTCATTAAACTCATTGCTAGTTTTTAATGTGTTGTATGCACTGAGGCCCGTGTTTAGTAGCCTGTTAGGGTTGCTAAGGACTCCCCTTCCCTCGGTACACTGCCCTTATTTTTCCTACTTCTTCCTTTTTATATGGCAGCTGGGTGCCGGTCTGGGGTGCGGCTGGCATTTTTCCTATTGGCCTCTCGCATACTAGACAGCCGTCATCTTGCTGGGGCATCAGTCTAGTTTTTGATACTGCAGCCCAGAAGCCCTTAAAGACCGCGATGCGGCGCGCGCGCAGCGGACTCTCGCAAGTTTAGGCGGTGAGAGTCGCTAGCTCAGAGTGCCACATGTTTTAATATATTTTAATAATCTGTATTTTCTGTATTTCAGACTTTTTAGAATTTTAGAAGTGGATGTCATTAAACTCATTGCTAGTTTTTAATGTGTTGTATGCACTGAGGCAGTGTTCAGTGGCCTGTTAGTGTTGCTAAGGACTCCCCTTCCCTCGGTACACTGCCCTTATTTTTCCTACTTCTTTGTTTTTTTACAGCAGCTGGGTGCCGGTCTGGGGCACAGCTGCTATTTTTCCTATTGGCCTCTTGCATGCTAGACGGACGATATCTTACTGCAGCCCAGAAGCCCTTAAAGACCGCAATGCGAAGGCACGCCAAAGGCAAGCCCGTTTGCGCCCGTCTGCTCCAGGTCGGGCCTTAAGGCCAGTCTTCCTGATCCAAATATAATTAAAGAGCCCATCTCCTCAGCTCATTTTTACTCCTCAGATTCCATTCGAGCGCTTAGACCGTCCCTCCATAAAGAATGCCAGGGACATATGGATTTAAACAATAAGCTATGGATTTGCCCCTCTTGTCATTGGGATCCCCAACTGAGTGAGGCAAGGACGCATTCAGTAACAAAAACTAATTTTTCCTTTTTATTGACTAACTGCCGCTCCATGGCAGGCCACAAACTTGATATTAACCTCTTGTTAAGTGAGGTTGCACCCACTGCACTGTTCCTTACGGAAACCTGGCTCCATGAAGGCTCAGGTCCAGATATTAATCTGGCTTTACCCCAAGGATATCTAATATCCAGAGTTGATAGAACCTCCTCTAGAGGGGGAGGTATTGCCATAGTTTTCAAGGATTCGTGCAGGATGACATACCAGCCTCTCCAGTTAGTAGAAGGGGAGGGCATGCTCTTTTCTCTTGCACTGGACCCTCGGTTTACATTTTCAGTGACATTAATTTACCACCCCCCCCCGGGACATCAGAGAACTTTTTAAACTCCTTTCCTGACCACATGGCTGACCCAATATGCAAAAGACCCAATTTTACTATTTTAGGGGACTTTAACATTCATGTTGAGAACTTGGATCAGACGGCTCCTGGGCGACATGAATGCCTTAGGTTTGGAGCAACTGGTGAGAGGGCCAACACACGAAAAGGGGCATACCATTGACTCAGTATTTAGCAATCTTACAGCTCAGACTTCTAAACCCCCTCTTCCTTTGGTCTCAACAGATCATTTTTTTATTCCACTGAGTTTAGCCATTAACTCTGGGAGCAACCACTCACAGTCAGTCGCGCAGATGGGTAGATGTTGGCTTAAGCTCAGTACCAAGGATTGTATTGGTGTGATGGAAAACCGCAAACCTCTTTTCTTTAACAGTACTGATATTGAACCGGAGCCTTTTTAATGATTGTATTACAGATAGTCTGTACCTTTTACTTCCCTCTAGGGCAAAAAATGGCATTCACAGAAAAGTTAGTTTTCCCCACACCTACACCTTCAGAAAAAAAACCTGTAAAAGGTTAGAAAGAAGGTGGACAAAGTCTTATGAGCCTGCTGATAGGGAGGCTTATAGGAGAGAGATCAGATCTTACCATGCGGAGATAAAATCATCACAGAGTACCTACTATGCCGGTAAAATTGAAGAAGCCTCGGGCTCCCCCACAGCAGTATTCCAGATACTAAAAGAAATTATCCAGGTACCTTAGGAGGAGAACCCCACTGAAGCTTCGGTAGAGCATAGTAATAAGCTAGCTGTTTTTTTCCAACAAAAATCTTAGACATATACTCTAACTTTCCGAACAATATGCCCAGGCCGGAAGGGCAGGATATAATAACGCATAACGTTACAGACAAGATTTCTCAGTTTACTTTCATCTCTCGGGAGCAGGTAATCTCGTGTTTAACCTCTCTAAAGTCAGGTTCTCCCTTAGACCCAGCCCCCCCCCCCCCAGATATTAGTTAAAGGTGCCGGAGCGATTGCTCCAGTCCTAACTGATATGCTGAATACGTCTATTGCCAGGGGAGCAGTCCCTGATTTTTGGAAACACACTATAGTTAAACCTCTGCTAAAGAAATCGACAGTGGATGCAACAGATCTAAAGAACTATAGACCTATCTCTTTACTTCCTAGTCCAGCCAAAATTCTGGATAAGCACATCAATTCACAACTTTCCACATTCCTGGAAGAAAACAACTGTCTGTACCCCATTCAGATGGGTATCAGACCCCAGCATAGTATGGAAACAGCGATTATTGCAGTTTTGGAAGAGGCCAGGAAGGGTATGGATCAGGGAAAGACCATAGCTGTTATACTCCTGGACTTGAGTGCAGCTTTTGATAACATTGACCATCAGGTGCTGGGCCAGAGGATGAGGAACATTGGAATTGATGGTCAGGCTCTAGCATGACTCACCTCTTTTTTAGAGGATAGATCCTTTCAGGTTCTTGATAGATCCCACCTCTCGGACAAAATTCAAAACATCTGTGGGGTGCCTCAGGGCTCATCACTGAGCCCCACGCTCTATAATATATACATGACTCCCTTGGCTGAGTTGGTGGATTCCTTTAGGTTATCACTTGTTTCCCACGCAGATGATACTCAATTGGTGGTCTCCTTTTCATCTAAGTCCGTCCTAGCTGGGTCCTCTCTGTCCACCTGCCTACGAGCAGTATCAGGATGGATGATGGACAGTAGTATGCAATTAAATGGAGATAAAACGGAGCTGATGATTCTGGGCCATGATACAGGTCCTGGCAGGCTGCTTCTGATCACAAATACCCGGGAGGATCTTCCTCCCCCAAAGAAACACATCAAGAGTCAAGGGATATGGTTAGACCCTTTCCTTCCAATGGATCAGCATGCCAGGCATATATCAGCCACCTGTTTTGGCCTTTTGAGACTTTTGAGGAAGGTTTTTATTATTCTTCCCTTGCTAGCAAAAAGGCTTATTATTCAGGCATTGATTCTTTCCAGACTTGACTATGGAAATGGCTTATTTCTTGGCTCGCCCTTATATGTTAAAAAGAAACTTCAAAGGGTTCAAAATGCAGCAGCCCATATGCTATTAGAGATCCCCAGATGCCTCTCAGTAAAGGTAGGGCTAATCTCTCTACATACGTTGCCTGTGGAACAGTACATTAAATTCAAGGCTTTCTGCTGTATCCACAGGTCATTGCACAGCAGAGGTCCCCCGATATTGAAGACCCTTGCCTCCTTTTATAAGCCAAATAGAGATCTTAGGTCGGCCTCAGCAGCCTTGGCTACCCTACCCAGAGTAAAAAAAAGCTAGGTGGGGCCACTGGCATTTTTGGGGGCCAAACTGTGGACCTCCCTCCCCACTAGCCTTCGGTTGATAGGCAATGAATATAATTTCCGAAAGGCCCTAAAACTTGGTTGTTCTATGCTGGTGACCCCCCCTGCTTAGCCCTGGTTCTTTAGCGCTAGGAAGCCTTATGGTAGCCATGCGCTCTACAAATCTTATAACATAACATAATATAATATTACTCACAGCCCTTTACCAATACAAACAAGTGCCACCAGAGAGATAGCAAGACCACAGACAAGACCACACCACCATTACCTATACACTATCCACGCACCTTACATCACACACCCCAACACATCACCCTACACCCATGGCACCACAATGACACCCCAGATTCTTGGAGGAGGAGCTAAGGGTCATGGTGGAGGAAATCATCCTGATAGAGCCACAGCTATTCGGATCACAGGTGCAGCAGACATTCATTGCTAGGAAGATGGAGCTCTGGCGGAAAATCCTGTACAGGGTCAACGCCGTGGGACAGCACCCCAGAACAAGGGACGACATCAGGAAGAGGTGGAAATACCTACGTCGGAAGGTGCCTTCTGTGGCAGCAAGACACCAAATAGCTGTTCAGAGGACTGGAGGTGGACCCCACCTCCTCCTCCACAACTAACAACATGGGAGAAGCAGGTCTTGGCAATCATGCATCCTGAGGGCCTGGCAGGAGTAGAAGGAGGACTGAACTCTGGTAAGTCAAATCTCTATTACTATCACCCCCCCTACCTGCATGCAATCACAAACCCCCACCCTTACCCTCACTCCCATCACTCCACCACCTCACACACCCCCCACCATCACAAACCCACCCCTCCCAAAACCAAGCCCTGCATGTAACACCAATGCACAGACCCCCCATCACAGACTTGCATCAACATCCATCACCAAAGCATGCACACTAGAGAGAATCACCTAGCCCACCAAATAACTACTCACATAAGGCAAAGCTGCCAGGGCAATAACAACCATAGAGGGCAACACACCCATGCACAAGATGTCACACACAGAAACAATAACACTGCATTTACATCCCCACAGGTCCCCCACCCAAAGTCACCGGAGAGGAGGTGCCAGCAACATCCAGTCCCCCCCCAGAAGAGGCCCACAGTGATGACTGCAGCTCTGGATGCCTGGATCTGGATGACCAACCTGGCCATCAGGGATCTCCACACAGTCGGTTACCCGGGCACAGTCCCATACCACCACAGAGCCTCCCCCCTCAGGAAACACCAGCACAGTACCTACCCAGCGGGCCCATACCTCTGTCCCCAGGGCACGACAATCAGCAGTGTGTCCACCACTACAGGGACCCTAGGGCACACCACAAACACAGGACGATCAGGGACCTGGCGTCAGTGGGCACATGGTTCAGGGGACAGAGGCACAGGACAACAGGGAAGCTGGGAGGACTGCTGTGCGACAGAGGGAGGGCAGGCCCAGGGAACCGACTTTTCAGGAGGCACTCACCAACATCCTGGGAACATACCACCGTTCCCAGGAGACGATGGGCCAGATACTGGACAAGTTGCAGGAGACCCAGTGGCTGCAGGAGAGACAGAACCTGGGGATCAGAAAGGACTTGAAGGACATCAACACCACCCTAGTCACCATTGCAGGGGTGCTGGCAGACATGGCCAACACCATGAGGGAGACAGTGGAACACCAGTGGGCCCCTGACACTAGCCAAACCGATGAACAGCCTTCCACCTCCGCTGCCGCTAGTGAACAGGAGGCCCCGCCACAGGACCATCAGGCCACCAGCACCCCACCCCCTGCAGAAGGAGAACCACCTAGTAAATGGTCCCTGCGATCCAGGCAGAAGCCAGAGACTATTGCCAAGACCCCCGCCAGGAAATAAGACTCTCCTGATTGTCACCCTTGAGTGGACTCTATCCAGGACATTCCTCCACCATCACCCCAGCCCATTGCACATCCCCCTTTACTTATTGGCACTTGAATAAACACCATTTGAATAAATACAAGTATGGAGTCTGTAAAATTATTGAACTATGTATTTGTTTAACAAGCTTTAAACACTGCAATACAACTGGGTATATAGGAATGACCTGTAATTGGCTGCAGTCAACACACCAGGAGCGAAAGTGGGGCAAAAATATCTGAAAATAGAGATGCCAAAGGGTACAGTAAATGGCCATAGAAGTGGGAAACCAGCCTGCCAGTGACAATGTCAAACACAAAACTGTTAATGTAAAGTAAATTTACAGTGTCTTAGCTGTGTTTCATTGGAAGTATTGTCGTATTATTGCACTTCTGTTGTCCTCATCCTCATCCTCTGCCTCTGCCTCCTCATCTTCACTGTCCACAGGGTACACTGCTGCAAAACGCCCATCTCCAGCCTCATCCTCCTGCAGAAAAGGCAACTGGCATCTCAAGGCAAGGTTATGCAACATACAGCATGCCACGATGATCTGGAACACCTTCTTGGGTGAGTAGTACAAGGATCCACCTGTTAGATGGAGGCCTGGCCTTCAGGAGGCCGAATGTCCTTTCTATGATTCTTCTTGTTCGCCCATATGCTTCATTGTAACGTTCCTCTACCCTTGTCCTGGGATTCCTCACAGGGGTCAGTAGCCATGGGAGGTTGGGGTAACCAGGGTCACCTGCAAATATCGAAGGACAACTGTTAGACACACACTAACCCTTATGGCCCATACCATACACCAACACCTACTGGGTGGGAACCAGGGCTCACCTATTAGCCACAACCGGTGCCTCTGGAGTTGAGCCATCACATATGGGATGCTGCTATTCCTCAGGATAAAGGCATAATGCACAGACCCAGGATACTTTGCATTGACATGAGAGATGTACTGGTCCGCCAGTCACACTACCTGCACATTCACTGAGTGAAAGCTCTTTCGATTTCTGAACACCTGTTTATTTCTCCAGGAGGGGGGGACAAATGCAATATGTGTACCATCAACAGCCCCAACAATGTTGTGGATATGTCCCATTTGCATAGAAGTCAGCTTTCACTGTGGCCAAATCCTCCAACTGGGGGAAAACGATGTAGCTGTGCATGTGTTTAATCAGGGCAGACAACACTCTGGTCAGTACTAATGACAACATTGGCTGAGACATTCCTGCTGCCAAGCCCACTGTCACTTGAAAGGAGCCAGTTGCCAGGAAATGGAGCACAGATAGGACTTGCACAAGAGGGGTGATCCCAGTGGGTTGACGGATAGTAGATATCAGGTCCGGTTCCAATTGGACACCCAGCTCCGTGATGTGGCCCTGTCCAGTCTATAGGTGAGGATAATGTGCCTGTCCTCCATTGTTGCCAAGTCCACCAGTGGCCTGTACACGGGGGGATGTCTCCATCTCCTATTCATCCGCAGCGGTTGCAATCTAGGGGGCAAACGGTGAGCAGCTGGTCAGTATTCCATATTTCCAAACACTATAGTGCATTGCATAGTATGACTTTAACAGTATATTGTAGGATAGGCCCAAATGGTGCCTAAGTGAACTGTGACACAGTTAGGTGCCATGGTCTGCCGCCCCCCCCTGAAATGGCGTCCACCTGTCCTGTGTGGAGAGACAGGTGGAAATGAGGTAATTACGCTGACGTTGTGCGCCGTTGCAGGAGACGGTCGAGAACCGCTGTGCAACTCCTCATTGGATACCATTGAGCCCTATGAGTACGCCGGCGGTGACGGTACGCACCGCTGTGGACGTGATCACCATTTTCTATCTATTCACTCCCTTGCTACCTGACCTTCAACAGGAGAGGACCTACACTGCAAGTGCTGCTGTGACCTGTATCTTGAACCGACCATGGCTCGTGTCACTGGGGAAAGGGCCCCTGCCTTCACCGCTGCAGAGTTGGAGAGACTGGTGGATGGGGTCCTACCCCAGTACCGAATGCTGTATGGGCCTCCAGACCAACAGGTGAGTACACTGTGAGAACGATGCATGGGGCATGAATGCATGGAGTGCTGTGTGTGAGGGCCTTGTGTAGGGGGGGAGTTGGTGGAAGGGCCCTGGGCAGCCTGCTGCATGTATGGTGGGCAAATTCTGCGTAAGGGGATGTGAGGGCTATGGTGGGCCATGAGTGTAACAGGCAGGATGGTCTGACTAATACCTTTTCCTATGTGTATTTCTCTGCAGGTCAGCGCCCATCAAAAAAAGGGTATATGGCGTGCCATCGCCAAGGACGTGCGGACCCTGGGGGTCTACGGCTGGCGGAACACCCACTGTCGCAAACGGTGGGAGGACCTGAGACGCTGGGCATGGAAGACGGCAGAGGCCCAGCTGGGGATGGCCTCCCAACGAGAAAGGGGTGCCCATCGAACCCTGACCCCCCTGATGGCCTGCATGCTGGCGGTGGCCTATCCGGAGCTGGATGGGCGCTTGGGGGCATTTCAGCAGCCACAAGGGGGTGAGTACAGTGCCCCAATATATAACTTGTGCGTGGTGCGGTGGCATCTGGGTGGGGGATGTGGGCCTGTGAGTGCCCCTAGGCCAGGCCAGACATTGCAGGGTAGGGCCCATGTTGGGCAGGGTCTGATGTAAACCTCCTCCAACCAAGCTGGTAGGCATCCACTACTGGGCAGGGGTCTGTGGGTTTCAGGTATGCTACAATTGGTGTAAGGTATCCTTGTCCATGGGCTGGTGACTAGCATTGTGAGTGTTAGTGCATTGCCTAGTGCGTAGGGCTGTTCCCTGTGTGTGTGTGTCGTGTACGCCAACAGTGGTGTTGTTGCCACCATTGACCAAGTGTATCCTTTGTCTCTCCCCACTTTTTGTTTTATCACCCTGTTCTTATGTGCATTAGCATCATCTGGCGGAGGAGCAGAAGCACAGGAAACAGGGAGAGCTGCATCCCACATGGCCCAGGAGGCCAAATCCACTGACGGTGAGGGCACCAGTGGGACGGAGGGCGAGGGGAGCACCACGGCAGAGACTGGAGGGGACAGTTCTGACAGTGATACCTCCTCCGATGAAAGCTCCCTGGTGGTGGCGGACACCTTTGTGCCTGCCCCAACTACAGGTACAACTGCCACCCCCGAACCAGCACCGCCCTCCCAGCAGCCCCTCAGAGTGTTTCCCGTGCCCACTCACCCAGGAAAGTGGGCATCTCCTTCGCCCCAGGCACCTCAGGCCCTGCCCCAGTTAGGCCTGCTGCCCTGAGTGAGGAGGCTATTGACCTCCTGCGATCCATCTCTGTTGGGCAGTCAACCATTGTGAATGTCGTCCAGGGGCTGGCAGCCCATTTGCAACAAACAAATGCATTCCTGGAGGGCATTCACTCTGGCATGGCTGCCAACCAGAGATCAATCCAGGATCTGGCCTCCTCCTGATGGCAGCCATTGTCCCTGTTTCTAGCCTCCCCCTTCCAACTTCCTCTACCCAATCCCATTCCTCTCAACCCCAACCTATCCCAAGTACACAGGCAGACTAGCATGCACCCAGGACAACACACAGGAGTGGGTCAGGCAAACACAAGCACCACACATCAATCAACAGGCACTCACACAAACACCATTCAGATGCAGACATACCAACATCCACTGCCTCCACTGCGTCCCCCGCCTCCTCCTCATCCACCTTCCTCCCAGTAGCATCTACACTCACACCTGCATGTACTACATCCTCATCCACTACCACCATCACCATCACGCCTATCACTACACGCCCTTCACTGGCAGTCACCACCCCCACATCCATGCACACGTCCCCTGTGTCCTCTCCCACTGTGTCTGTGCCCTATCCTCCCACAGTACACAAATGCAAGCACTCTGACACCCAACAGCCATCCACCTCACAACAGCATCCAGCCCATGCACCTGCACCCAAACACAGGAGACAGAAACCTCCGACAACCACTTCCTCTTCCTCCACTCCCAAACCTTCATCCTCTTCTCACCCCAATGTCCCTAAGAAGCTTTTCCTTTCCACTCTTGGCATCTTCCCTACCACTCCCCCCTCCCGTCCTTCACATCGGGCCAGGGTGGTCAGAACCCAGGCAAGCACCTCAGCCACCCAGTCCACGGCCACAGTAGTATTGACAGCTCCGCAGGTGGGAGAGGACCCCAGGCACCAGGCAGCAACACTGAAAGGGTGCCTGCACCAGGTGCATCAAGGAAGGGCAAAGAGGCACCACCAGCAGTGTCTAGGGAGAGCAAGGAGGCACCACCAGCTGCAGGAGGTAAGGGCAAGGGGCAATCCCCGGCTGCTGAAAGGAAGGGCAAGGGCCGGCACCATCAGGCAGGAAGGACAGGAGGCCTGGTGCTAGGACTCATTCGGAGCCCCCTCCACCACCCATGGTGGTTCAGCTGTCCGAGGCTGCATGGGAAGGGCTCGAGCCTCCCCCCACCACTGGCAGTACTGCCATCAGCAGCAGCAGCCCCAGTGGGCAGCCACCCAAGGCTACAGGGGATGGGCTGGAGCCTCCCCCCACCACTGCCAGCACCGACACCAGCACCACTGCCAGTAGCAGCAGCCCCAGTGGGCAGCCGTCCTAGGCTGCAGGAGATGGGCTGAAGCCTCCCCCACCACTGCCAGTACTGACACCAGCCCCGTCACTGCCACCACTGAGCAGCCATCACCGCTGGTGGATAGAGTGTAGTCTTGCCTCCATGTGCTGTTGTGCGTCCTGGCCCATGCAAATCTTGTGGGCCTGACACCCAGGTGAGAGACTGTGACCTTGCACTCCCCAAGATCTGCATCACTGGGCACAATGCCCCCTACAGAACCAGTAGAAGAAGCCATCCACTCACCCCATCCTTCCCAGGATGAAGCACACTGGGCACAAGGCCCCCTCCAGAACCAGAGGAAGAAACCAGCCATTCACCCCATCCTTCCTATGATGAAGCACACTGGGCACAAGGCCCACTCCAGAACCAGTGGAGAAGCCATCCACTAGAGAGATTGTGGCCTTACACTCCCCAGGACCAAGCAGTGGGCAACCCATCCACTTGAAAGACTGCGGCTTTGCACTCCCCAGGACATCGCATAGGGCATGTAGCCCCCTCCAGGACCAGTGGTGTTGTACCGTCTTCCAGCTGAGGTGCCCCCCATTCCCTGTCCCCCTGAGGTGCCTGTGTATTTTTGACCTGATGCCCCTGCAGTGTTCTCTCTATGTTGTTGCAGGAGTGAGGTGGGGCCTTGGCACTTGTGTTGTGGCCCTGTGGCCTACGGACATTGAGGACTGGGCAGTGTCCCAACATTTGTAAATGTGTATATACATTTGGATTTTGATGCACTTATTCATGTTATTTTATCGTATTACACTCACTTTCTTCAAATCATTTCGTCCTTGCATTATTCCTGAGGGGTACGGGGTGGATATGTAATGTTTGTGCATCTGGTTGTGTGTATGGTGTTGGGGGTGGGGGTGTTGCGTGTTGTGTGTGTGTGTCACTCTCTTTTTCCTCCCCACTCCCTTGTGTGCTAGGTGGCAGTACTCACTGTGGTCGTCTTCACCGGCGCTGATGTTCATAATGCAGAAAAAGGTAGACAAGCATCGGAAATATGTGCAGCTCGGGCTCCATGGCGTCATGGTTGTTCCCCGAGTCTCCACAGGTGAGTCCTTTGACTTCTGTGCAGTTTTTCTGACATGCTTTTGATGTTGTTGGTACTGCTCCGGAAAAGGTGGTGGATAGGCTGGTCGTAATAGTGTGGGCGGTACATTGTCGTCCGCCTGGCTGTTGACGGTTACCTCCGCGGTGCTTGTTCATACTGCCGTGGTGGTCGGTGTGTTAAAGTGGCTGTCTGTCTAAGCGGTCTCTGCCGTGGTCATAATTCTATTTTGGTTACCACAGGCCTGCTGGTGGTATTACTGGCGCTTTATCACCGACCGACAGGGTTGAAATGAGAGCCTTAATCTGTTGGTGAGCAATGAAAGAGCTTCTCTTCAGGTTTAACTTAACAGATTTGTTACATGAGATTGAGCTTCAGTGCTATGAAAATGTTACGAAAATACATGCAAAGATGCCAACAGTCACATTCTGCCAGACGAACCCAAAACATCATAAACATGTTATACACTAATACAGAAATGCATCCTTCTTTGGTGTAAGTAACATCACTGTTTTTGGTAAAGCTCAGTAACATACATTTTGAGAATGCCTAAAGAACATGCAATAGTAGAGCTTTTAAAAAGACCTACAAAGTATGACATGTTTTTATATGTCCTAACAGTAAAAGAACACATTGATGTTTTTGCTTCAAAAAAAGCTAGTAGCTTCATTGGTGAGTACAGGACTACACTACTAGGGAACTACTGAATTTGGTACTTCAAGATATCAAAATAATCAATCATTACATTGAACCAAACCTGATGCCTATGTTGAATTTAATGTAACTTTTTTTAAGAAATGCACCTTTTAGAAAGTTGCTACTCTGTTGCCCAAATTTTCCAGTGGCCATTCACAGATGCTGGCCATTGGGAGAATTGGGAATGATTCCCAGGAGGGAACCGTCTCACTGGCACAAAGCCACACAGGGTTGGAGCCCAGAAGGCAAGCTTTGAATGGGAAGCCACCTTTGATGGGCAAATGTTGAACACATGAGAGCGGCTGCTCATTTGTTGAGGTAGACGGTTTGGCATCCTAGACAGAGGGGAGACCAGTTGCCAAAATATTTTTTCCTTGGGATTGTAGCCTTCAGGTATCTACACTTCTAGGGTGGGCTGCCAAGCTCCACACCCTGAGAAATGGGTTCTGTCATCTTGGGAGAGGGCAGAATAGCGCACTCTGGGATAGGTAGATGCCACATATTGCAGGAACTCACCATCAGGCTCAGAAGGTAACAGTAGCCCATTAGCTAGTAAATACTGCATAACAGAGGGCACTTTCTGGGTGTAAGTATGGCATTTCTGGCACCCAGGCCTCAGATCACATCTGGAACTGGAGAGAGGACCAAAAAGGGACTGTGCTGCTGTTCTCCGGACATAGCAAGAGAGGCTGCATCAACTGCTGGACTCCTGATCTTTGCGTTAGCAAAAAGAGGACTGTGCCTGTGGTGCCTGACTTGTGGAATAGTCCCTCCAGAGCCCCAGTCAGAGAAGGTGAACTCCATGAATCAGCTGCCTGACTTCCTGTTAAAGCACCAGTGCCAAAAAGCTGAAGACGCTTGTTCTGGCTAGTCAGTAGCCACAGTTACTTGATCACCACTGACCGTTGACAAGCAGCCCGTATGACCAAGTCTCAACACTCAAAAGTTGCAGCTGACTCTGTTGGACCTGTAAGAGTCTTCAGAGTGCAGTTTGGTCACCCAAGATAGATACTGACCTTCTCCAAAGGGAACTGCTGGTTTTGCTGTAACCAGAGGCCAGTATTCCCATGGCAGCTGGACTTTTGCTGGACCAAAGAAGACTTTGATAGACATCGACTCCTATGGCCAGAGTTGCCCCACACATACTGTGAATTAGCCTCAGGTAGACCCACCTGACTGCAAGGCATCCTAAGCATCCTACAGCATCTTCAGTATTCCTTGCAACAGGACCACTCCAATAAACTCTATGGTGGTTCGCACATGGAGCCTGAAACTAGACTTGAGACTGCTTTGGTGGCATGGTAACGGTCCTAAAATTACCTTCTGGCCCCCTCGGCCTTTCCCCTGACAGGGATTGTAGATTAAAGTGGTCCGGAGTAGCCAAACACAACTCATTAAAAAAATTAAAACTTTACAGTTACCAATACTTATTGGTATTTTGCAGCGATTTTCCATTTATTTAAAAATCTAAATATCCGGAATCCTCTGGTCGATTTTGTTCATTATAGTGTCCAAAACCTATATATAAGATCTATTCCTATAAATTGGAGTCAGATTTCTATCATGTTGTGTGACTTTCTTTTTTCGGTGCTTCAGTACTTCTAAATGTTTTACAGTTGTCCTTTTGTTTAAGTCTTGCTGCTCAAAGCCACAGCTACTCAGGGTTGAGCTAAGGTTTAGCAAAGAAGCCTAACTGGATTCAAGTTGATATTGTGAGTGTATTACAAAGTGGGGTTGCAAAACCACACCATGTAACACACCACTTTCCTTACATTAAGTATATCAGCCTTGGAAATTTGAAGGGCATTGTCAGCATCTCCTTGATTTAAACTAGAGACACCAGGCTACAACTGATTTCTGCAGTGCTAGTTTTATTTACCATATCCTTTCACCAGATTCACATACATTGAGAGACTGACATTCACCTACTCTCTATTGTACTTCCTTCCTCTGTTGCTAAGTTGATGTACTCGTCTATTCAAAGTATTGCAGCTGTGTAGGTCCCAGAACTCAGGCACAGTGCTTAATTACAGATGCAGGCCGAGGAGCACTTGTAAGAAAGGACTCAACTTTCACCAAAAAATGTAGTACTCTGTGGACTGGTCATTTCTTACTGCTGCTTGTTTCTGAGTGTCAGAAGACAAAGGAATGCTGGCAGAGGAAGAGGCACCATAAGAACAGGAAGCAGAGGCTGTTTCCAGTTCTGATGACTCATATGGCAAAATATTGACCACAAAAATATTGACCTACAACAATATAGACACCAGTATTTTAACTTTCACAACATTGTCAAGGAAAGCATACATGAGGGAGTATAGATGTGCTATTGTAACTCCACCTCTACTTTCATTGACAATACTGTGTACATCGAGATCTTGGAATCAATATTAGCGCAGGTCGATATATTAGAATATAGAATTAGAATATATTTTGGTACCACACCTTCTGGAAACTACAATTTTATAGAGACACTGATAGTGAAAGGATGTACTAAACTTAGAATGGTTCAGAATCTGAACTGCTTGATCCATCCTTGGATGTATGATGACCTCAGCGGATGTGTGTAGGCGAGAGGCGGACGTGCCAGGAAGTGAAATCAGGGCTGTTTATACCACATGTGAGCGCAGGCCACATTCCATGCTTTATCAGTTTCTGTCTCCTGTCAGTGCTCTGGATATTCCTTTTAGAGTGTCCTTTGTTTATATGTCTGCTGGTATTTCACAGTGTCTGTTTGAAACTGTTCTTTATTAAGTTATCCTTCTTTTACTATGCATGCAGCACACAAACCAAAAGCTTCAATAATATACACGTAAATTCCGACGTGAACAATTCTTCAGAAAGGGTTTATTCTGGACTCAATTTCACCAATGTTTATTTAATAAATATTGCCCAGGGAAAAAAAAAAGTCTGTTTAATTTGCAGCACTTGTAAAGTCTTTTTTAATTTATTTCCTTCAGCCGGGGAATGATTGAGAATGTAGAAGCTAAGTATGAAAATCTATAATAATAACTGAAGTTGAAGGAAATAGTTATAATTTACAGGGGATGAATGTGATTGTGCCTTTCAAAGAGATTCTATGCCAAGGGAAGATATTCTACTTTTGGTACACTCTAATGCCCATTAAGGCGACTCCTACATGAAACTTCGGAAAATATAGCAATCTAATAAGCTGAGTGTTACACTATTTGACCCACTAAAGAGACACTTATGATTGATTTAGGAAAATAAAGCTAGTTAATAGGATGCCTGTTGCAGAACATATCACAGAGTACGTGTATAGGGCGCATGAAGGTGCCATTTGTTTAGATTATATTCAGCTTTACAGGCCTCTAGCAAAGGGGTATAAGAAAACATAAAAACAATAAGAGCAATGCTTGAAGAGGTAGAAAGAAACAACAAATGAAAATGAGACCCTAAGTGAAGCAACTGCTGACCTCCAGGAGGAAGATTGTTGAAAGGTGATCAACCTTTCTAAAATAGTGTTAATCGACTTTGCGTTTTCAATTGTTGATTAAGATCTCTCCTCTGCACATGGAAGTAAAATTAATAAAACCAGTGCTTAAGTTGAGCCATTGGTTTCAGATACAGGGCACCAGCACTTGTTTTTGAGGGCCGGCACTTATTTTTCTGCCTCAACCCTTTACTGCAAGGAAAAGGCACATGGGAAAGAAGGAGGAAGAGAAAAACGCAAAAGTGTCACAAAGGGAGAAAGATGAAATGTGCAAGAGTGAGCTGAAGGGGCCGGGAGTGGCTGTAAATGAATTAAAGAGGCCTGAGGTGGGTTCCGGATCATGCTACCTCAGTATTCAGGGCTCGCACATTTCATTGCAGCAGCCGCGTGTTTCAGAAGAGAGCTTTGGGCACCAGCAGGTTTTGATTTACAAATTATGCACTGAATAAAACTGATCATAAAAGTGCCATGTTCAATTCTCTTATGAAACATTTTCGAAAATTTTAATTAATAATTTGTAGATTCTTCACTGAATTTCTCCAGTCCCTTATGGGCAGAATTGCCATGGTAACAATGATTACCCTACCATGTTGTTTATAGATCCTACAGAGCACACTATATGCTATTCCCGGGCATTATTTTCAGACTCCTGATAGCTTGATTCTTGGCCGCTTTTGAGGTAAAGGGCGGAAATGTGTTAGGCTTGCCACATTGAGGAGGCTCAGAGGGAGCAGGAGGTCCCGCATCGGACCCTCATTTACATGGTGGCCCAGCTGCAACATGCAATTCACTGGCTTGACCTCGATGATAACAGGGAGAAATGTCTTCTGTGGGTTACTCATGGGGACAAATTGCTGCCGGTTCTCCTCGTGCTGGTTTTGCGGGAGCCTTTCCCCCTAACATATGATATTTGGTGGGGATGTGGGAGGGAGCGGTCCACAGGGCCCTCCAGCTGGTGCCTTATGCTCCAGTTAAGCCTCTGTGGGTGGTACAACCATTCTTGCAGATTGCCGACTCTAGGTAGGTACGGAGGTGGATGTGCAGAGGTTACGAGGTCATGGGCGACCTTTACCCTGGAGGACAGTTCTTACCTTGGAGGATGCTGTAGACTCCTTTTCTTTGGGTTTAGGTCAATACCTTCAATATATTAAAATTTTGACCACAGCACAGGAGTTGTGGCTGTCCTTCCCCGATGAACCACCTCGGTCCTGTACAGTGTCCACACTACTCGATATGGCCCAGGGGTGGCGATTGGATTCTCATCTGTGTCAGTCTCTCAGAGATGATCTATCATTGATAGTGCTCTCCGTTAACGCCAGGTGGGAAGCCATGGTGGAAGAACCTCTGTCAGCTTAAAAATGGTCGAAAATCCACAAGGAGGTGAAAACAGTCAGTTCCAATGCCCAGTTCAAACCTATACAATATAATTTTTTACACCAGATATGCCTCACTCCCCAATTCTGCATGGTATATATGATTATCGTTTGTGGAGCTGCCTGCGGTGTGGGGCTCCGGCTGCCAACTTACCCCACATGGTATGGCACTTCCAATTCCTGTCCACTTATTGACGTGAGGTGGTAATAAATCTAAACATAGCCACGGGGTGAGATGTAGCGATGGAGGTCAGCCAGCTACTATTGGGCATGCTTCCCTCCCCTCCAAAGAAGAAACTAAGGAGGACATTTGCCCTCCTTGGGTTGGCACTAGTGACAAAACACATAGCGATAACATGGCTTAGCCCAAAGCCCCCCACATTTATAGCAAGGTTAAAAGACATTTCTGAGTGGGCAGTTACAGAGGAGGTGAAGATGAAGAACGTCCTTTGAGATGATAAACTTGAGGGTGATATACGTAGTTGGTCTTCTATGTTGAATGATTTAGGAGATATTCGGGGTTGAATGCATCTAAAGCTGAAGCTCTGTAACAGGTGGTCTATGTTCTGGAGAGTGGTGGGCCTGGACAGGGAGAACCCCGGATTGTGGGCTGTCATGCTGACAACATCAGACACCTGCACTTTGAAATTTCTGGTATGCACGTTCTACAGAGACTTAGGGGGTCATTCCAAGTTTGGCGGGCGGCGGTTGCCGCCCGCTAAACTTCCCCCGTCAAAAGACCGCTCCGCGGTCAGAAGGCCGCGGGGGCCATTTCGACTTTCCCGCTGGGCCGGCGGGCGCCCGCCAAGGGAGCGCCCGCCGGCCCAGCGGGAAAGGCCCTGCAACACAGGCGCCGGCTTCGAATGGAGCCGGCGGTGTTGCAGGGGTGCGACGGGTGCAGTTGCAGCCGTCGCGATTTTCACTGTCTGCTAAGCAGACAGTGACAATCATGCTGGGGCCCTGTTAGGGGGCCCCTGCACTGCCCATGCCAGTGGCATGGGCAGTGCAGGGGCCCCCAGGGGCCCCACGACACCCGTTCCCGCCATCCTGTTCCTGGCGGTAAAAACCGCCAGAAACAGGATGGCGGGAAGGGGGTCAGAATCTCCATGGCGGCGTTGCAAGCAGCGCCGCCATGGAGATTCAGCCCAGCCAGGGGTAATCCGGCGGGAAACCGCCGGATCCCATTTTCTGACCGTCAGAATGGGCAGGAAAGCACCGCCAGCCTGTTGGCGGTGCTTTCCGTCGGTCACGGCCCTGGCGGTAATGACCCCCTTAGTGTGAGAGTAGATGGGGGATTTCACCTGTTTATATTGGACATCAGGGTAATGTGGACATATTGTATAGAATTGCTTGTAAACTTGTTGATTCTTGTATGTATGATCGCGGTGGGTCCGATTGGGTCCCAGCTCACCGAATAAGACAAAATGATATGATGCTTATTGTGTAATCTTTCACTGTACTGTCTATATAGTATCCCAAAAAAGCAATAAAGATGTCTAAAAAAAAGAATTAATTTCTATAAAATACAAACGTGGAAACATTACTCCTCTGTGAGCTTTCTGTGAGAGATATAGAAAATATAACAGCTCAGCAGAAATGAAAACTTGGCGAAGGTCTAAGTAATTAGGAATTTAGAAGAACAGTGATAGGGAACTGGACATTGTTATGTATGTACAGATAAGCTGATAGTAGACACACAACTTACTGAACTTCATATTCTTCCCCAGGGAATCGTTTTTATTGTTGTATATCAAATGTTTGTGAATTCCCAAAGTGGATTAAGATTTGCAAGAAAAGCTAAACTTACTCAGGTAAATAGCTTTGTGAGCTGAGTCCATAGATACTTGTTCCAAATAGAGGGAAGCCATTCATTAATGATTTTTGTTCTTATTGTACAGGACATTACCATATAAGTTGTTAGATAGAAAATATAGGGCCTTATTTAGATGTTGGCGGTAATGGGTCCGCCAGCACTGTTTCACCTGAAACACTGTCTGTCGCCTTGGTGGTCCGTTCACCTGATTTAGATGTTGGCGGTCAGATAGACTTTAACCAACCCGAGTCCTGCCGACCCCGCCAAGGATTCCCATCCACCACAATTGCTCCATAGGAAATTGTGGCTTGCAGATTTGGATGTGCCTTAATGCCAAGCAAAATGTGGCAGTTTGACCTCCACTTCTGAGTTGACGGATTAAGGGGAAAAGTGGTGTGATCTCACCTTTTTTCCAATTCCAATTCTGTTTCTGGCTGGACACAACCGGACAACACACTCTGTTGTTACTGCCACTGGACCATGGAGAAAACATGACCCCCGCCTGTCGCTGGACACAAAGGTAGGGAACCGCAGTGGCTGTGTACTTTGGAAAGTCACTACAGACATATACATGTCAATGTAATTTTTTTAAATAACTGTGACACACATATGTCGGGACACAAGTGGGTCAGACACGAAAAGGGACATACTGGTACACAACACCTATCTCACACATACTTAACTGTCATTTTGGTGTCAACATGCATTGGCAAATGAATGCTGGGACCACAATGACAGTACAATCATACTTGTCAACTGTGTCCATATGTGCACATTGCGAAGGGACCTGTACCTGGCATGTCGTGCTTCGTAATGTGTGTGTGACTCAGGACATGTATGTATGTGTGCGGTGCAATGCAATTGGCTGGGTGAGGTGGAGGGTGCTTGAGTGGGTGATGTGGCTGTGTCAGTAAGTGTGCCACTTGCATATGGCATTGTTGTTGTTGTGTATGTTGTGTTGCAGCATGTAACATTCAGGTGAGTGATGTTGTGTGGTGGCCATTGTTGTGATGTGTGTAGTGATGTTGTGTGAGTGCGTTTATGTAAATGAGTGTGTAGTTGTGTTGGTTTGGTGTGTTGGTTGTTGTGGTTGTGTAATGTGTGGGTGTTGTATCAATAGTGTGTGTGTGTTGTGTCATTGATGTACATCAATGTGTGTCTGTGGCATATACTTGTGTTGTGGTAGAATTGCAATGGATAATGGTGTGTATGTGGTGTGTTGTGTCATGTGTGATGCAGGGGGACATGTATGTGAAAGGTACAATGTGTGTGTGTGTGAGACTTACCTCTATTCTATAGCCGCTGCCATTGTCAGATGACAATTGGGTCCAGCGATATCCTCCCTCCGTCAACAAACCGCTGCCGGTACATCGCCTGCAGGGCTGTAACATCTAATTACGGCAGGTGGCACACTGTTGAATTAACGGTCTTCTTGAGTCTGCCACCACAGTGGTTTGGCAGTAACACTGCCTAGAAATAAATCAGGCCCATAATATCTTCTTATTAAACTTCCGGAATGTTAGATCTTAATATGTACATTGGTCATACCTCTACACTGAGAAACTGAAGGATTCACATGATTGTTGGTAGTTAAATAGCTGTCTTGATCACTATTTAAGAATGTTGATACTTTCCTAACAATTAATGCAACTTTATTTCATCATTTTTCTCTGGTCTGGGATGTGCTTACAGCATACATGAAAAATAAAGTCATAAGTTTAGCCACTGACACGAAGAAATAGCTTAATGAAGTGCGACTCAGTCAGTTAAAACCTTGGAACAGATAGTTGACATCCTCACACAATGTATTAAACTTATAGCAATTGGCTACTCTGATAAATAAAAAGGCTGCTGATGCTTCAGAAGGCAGTTATTTACGGACTGAGAATTATGAAAAACTTTTGTCTCCTCAATTTAGTATACATTCTTTTTTTACATTGCAACAGATCTTCCTGCAATGAGGCCTTTGAATTAAAGAAATCTGTACAATCTTATCACAAAAAATCAGATCTATTAGTGTTTTACAGATAGGAAAAACCCTGGAGTTCAATGGCCAGACTATTAAATTTGATTAAAAAAAAATAAGCTAGTTATCTTCCCAATACTTTGTGCAGTATATAATGAAACGGTATTTGTGTCCATTAAGTCTAAATTCATGGAGTCATCGTACTACAGGCCTATCTATCTATCTATCTATCTATCTATCTATCTATCTATCTATATATATATATATATTTATATATTTATATATATATATCTATCTATATATATATCTGTGCGCTGTGGTGGTTGTATAAACGTATAGTAATGAAAATTACTTTATGTTAAAACACCATAGAAATTCACAAAAAAACCTAAAGGTTACAGGGACGTCATAGTTAGGAAATAGAATTTAAAAACAATGAAATTCACTTAAAAAACCAAAGGTCACAGGGAAGTTATAGTTAGGCTCACATTTTAAACGTACCAAACCATAGAAATTCACCTGTTATAGTTAGAGTTATCTCAAGTAACTATAGCTTGTGCCCTAAGGTAACTATAACTTACGCCCTCGCCATGCACTACTAATTACCGCACAAATTACAGCTGTCATGACATCTTTGATAACATTATCGATAATGCCACTGTAACATCTGCAGTAAAATTATTGATCAGATAACTGTGCATGACAGGGGCGCGAGTTATAGTTACCTTAGGACATGAGATATAGGTGGTCATTCTGACCCTGGCGGTCTTTGACCGCCAGGGCGGAGGACCGCGGGAGCACCGCCGACAGGCCGGCGGTGCTCCAATGGGGATTCCGACCGCGGCGGTAAAGCCGCGGTCGGACCGGCACCACTGGCGGGGTCCCGCCAGTGTACCGCGGCCCCATTGAATCCTCCGTGGCGGCGCAGCTTGCTGCACCGCCGCGGGGATTCCGACCCCCCCTACCGCCATCCAGATCCCGGCGGTCGGACCGCCGAGATCCGGATGGCGGTAGGGGGGGTGGCGGGGCCCCTGGGGGCCCCTGCAGTGCCCATGCCACTGGCATGGGCATTGCAGGGGCCCCCGTAAGAGGGCCCCTACATGTATTTCACTGTCTGCTGCGCAGACAGTGAAATACGCGACGGGTGCAACTGCACCCGTCGCACAGCTTCCACTCCGCCGGCTCGATTCCGAGCCGGCTTCATCGTGGAAGCCTCTTTCCCGCTGGGCTGGCTGGCGGTCTGAAGGCGACCGCCCGCCAGCCCAGCGGGAAAGTCAGAATTACCGCCGCGGTCTTTCGACCGCGGAACGGTAACCTGACGGCGGGACTTTGGCGGGCGGCCTCCGCCGCCCGCCAAGGTCAGAATGAGGGCCATAGTCACTTGAGATAACTCTAACAGATGAATTTCTATGGTGTGGCATGTTTAAAACTATAACGTCCCTGTAACCATTGGTTTCTCAAGTAAATATCTATATACATAAATACTTAAAGAACCAAAGGTGTAAGGATGATATACTTAGAATGAGATATTTCTGAACAAATTGAAATGAAAAATGTATTTATCAATTAAAAAGAGTGAGATCACCTTTCAGTATGAACCTTACACTTTTAGACTTTAAAAGAAAATAAACTATGAAAATAACCACAGACACCCCTGAACTAGAGCCCTCAACTTTCAGTGTGAGGGTCTCTAACCTTAATCATTATGCCACAAGTGGCTACTTATGGTATCAAAAACATATATGGAAGGGCTCAAAAAAGTGGGAGATTTTAAAATAAATTGGTCCTGTGCATATACTCCCATATATATTGTGAAAACCAATAAAAGCACAGTTCCAAAGTGAAGAAGCTGTTAGTGATCCCACCCTGATTACAGGAGGATCCAGCTATGGTTCCTGGGAATAGCCTGTAGCTGGAACAAGTGCCCTCACTCACCAATAGGTGACATGCTTCATCATTGGGCTTTGCTTCTCGTCAGACCAGCACTGCAATATCTGACGGGCCCCACAAAAGGGCTCTTTACTGGGGATCTTTTTGTAGAAGAAATTGCCGAAGATAAATGTAAGGAATGTGGCACTGGTAAATATCAACTGCTTAAAATTAGCTAGAGGGACCATGTGGTAGATTGTTTAATGAAGATATGGGCCTCTGTCAAGGTTAAAAATAACTACTCAGGGGAAAAAAGAATAATGTCTATCTCACCCTTACACAAAAGAGAATGAAATCCCAGTAAACCCATAGTCTAGGGGTCAAGTGTTTAATTAGAAAAAGGTCAATATATTTCTTGCTCAAAAAATGTCCAAAAGGATCTGGTTGCGATGCGTCAGGACATTAAATAGAACCTACCTAATCCTCACTACTGTAGTTAGTGTATGTTTTGATGGTCAGGAACCCTCCTCCTATTAGAGAATGGGCTCCAACGGAAAAATACAGAGAACTTACGTACTCACACCAATATATTCATCAGCAAATTCGTTACGTGAACCGTAGCTGCCGTCCACACCTACCCCTGCTCTGCACATCCAGAAAACTACTTATGGTAGTCATTTCATGGACAGACCAGGGGGAGCCTCGCCTATACGGTCATATTGCTCCCACAATCAGGAAGCTGCTTAAAATAGCAGCTCCATGCTTGTGGGAGCAATGTTTTCATCAGTCTTCCTTGCATCCATATTTGTGTGCAGGGAAGACAGATGAAAAGTCCCCTGTCTGCAAGTACAGCTGTTTGACAGCTCTGTCATGCAGAAAGCGGACTTTATTTGCTTTTGCTTGGTGGGGAGCTGTCAGCTCCCACCAAGCAAAAGCCAACAGGTATGTCCCAGGACATAGCAAGAGCCAGCCCTGGGGGTGGTGGTCCCCAGCACCATCAGTGGCTCTAACAAGCATAGCCCCGGGGAGGTGGTGGACCCTGGGGCAGCGGGGGGGGGGCCGTAACGGACCCCCACCATTCTCTGATTTGTAGTCCGGGGAGGTGGTGATCCCTTAGGCTGTGGGTGGCGTCTGCCCCCTGCACTGAATTGGAATATAGCCCAGGCAGTCCAGGAGGTGGGGGGCGCACATCCAAGCACATATTTTATGTATTTCCCTGGGGAAGTAGCGTCCCCGGGGTTGCGGGGGGAGGGACTGTACAGACCCCCTGCATTAAAAGGACAGATGAGCCCCGGGGGGGCGGTCCACCTGCATACATAATATTTTTTGCCCTGGGGAAGTGGCGGTCTCCGGGGCAGCAGTGGGTCTGGGCAGTCCCCCTGCATTAAAACATCAGTTCCCCCAGGACTTGGCCCACCTGGGGGCTCCTCTGAAAGAAGCGCTTTGTTTAAAAAAAAAAGAAAAGCAAATCGACGGATCTGCTGCGAATCGTGGCAAAAACTATTTTAAAAAACACTTTTTTGCTCTGGGGGGCTCCCTCTGGGACCCAGCACCAGAGCTAAGGGGTCAGGATGACTCTTCCCTGGCCCCTTTTGTATTTTAACACTTTTTTCTGGGACTCGGATGAAGCCAAGTCCCAACATGGCTGCCAACACTTCCTTGTTGAAGTATTGGCAGCCAATAAGATCTCAGCACGAGATCGGAAAAGGTCGAGTAATCTTGGCGGCCGTATATATACAATATATACTTTTTTTTTTTTTTTTTTCACTAAAACTACTGAACGGATTTACACCAAATAATAAAAACGCTTCTTTCTGGACCAAGAGCTACCTTTCTGCAAAATTTGGTGTAATTCCATCCACTGGTTTCAGTGCTATCGTTGTTCAAAATCCCTATGGGAAAATGAATAGGGAAAACGTGTTTTGTCCCCTACCTTTTGCTCAGCCCCAACTTGATGCATCACCCCAAAACTTCCAGACAGCAGCTGAAATGACCACCATTATTTTGTGGAAGATTCATTAAACGGCACTAAAGTTATTAGCATAACAAAAAACACTTTTTACAATAGAAACTACGTCGTAACTACAACTACCTAGTGGCAACCACCACTAGGTAATAGATTATATATATATATATATATATATATATATACACACTAAAAAACAAAAGGTTAACATCATACTATAGTTAGGTGTGATGAAAAAGTCTGTTTTTGTTTTTAAAAGAACCTTAGAAATTCACTGAAAAAGGATAATGTTAAAGTAACGTTATACTAAGGTGAAGTTGTCAGTGACAACATTAATGTTTGGAACTAAAAATACACGTAAATCCAAAAGTTATCGTTAGCAGAGCTAACGATAACTTGCGCAACCATGTACTGCTTTTGACCATATTATATCACTCATGACATGTTCTATGACATCACAAAAACACAAGTCAGTATTGCTCCTTCGATACCCATGTAGTTCTTTAGTGTACCAAGCATGTTTACATGACTGGCCATATCAAATGTCTGCAAGTTAGGAATATCAAAAGGAAGTAGTCACCTTGTCAAGGACACAAAGGATGTCATCTGTTAACAGTAGCATGTATTTCTCTGTACTTCAGCCACATATAAAAACCACATTGTAGGTCAACAGAAAAGTTGTTGCCCAGAATGTACTATTTAAAGTGTGAATCTACACGACCAATAATCTAGAACTTTCTCTGGGAAGGAGATGTAGCCAGAGACTCAATAACATGTATCGATGCCTGTAGGAACCTTGCTCTCAATAAGGTGCACCATGCATAGAGTCAAGCGGATTCCCAATTTGTTTGCTGAGGCAAACGTAGATAGGACTAAAGCTCTATTTTGTGGTAGTGTGGGCAAGCAGTTAGGCTTATCAGAGGGTGGTGCTATGGATTTGTTGTACTCACAGAGGCAATACATGAGACACACACTCAAAGTATAAATCCAAGATCAATTTAGAAAAATAACACTTCTTTTTATATATAGTTTAACCGCAAGAACTTTGTTATAAGGTAAGTCTGTTTTCAAGCATAATACTTTTTAGTTTAAAAAATCGACACAGTGCAATTTCAGAGTTCTTCATTGTTAACCTAGAGGAGGAAAACACAGTCAGCAAACAAGCACTCATTGACTACTCACAAGACAAATCTTGTAGACTTAAGGTAAGTACTGGGCAACGGTCAGGACCACACCAACAGGTCACAATGGGCAGCACTGGGGTGGCCAGGTGCAGAGGTGTGTTGGGTACCCATTGTATTTCAATGGTGGTTGGTCTCAGTGGATTTAGGCTGCAGGCTATGGCTAGTGGCCCAGTCAGTGACAACCAACACGTAGGTCACAAACATCGGGTGCTCAGGACATAGGTGAACCTTTGGTCCTTTTCACCTGGGCCCAGTGGTGACAGATGCATGAGTGTCCTGAGATATCGGGTTTCCTCCACCAGGAGCACTCACAGTTGGGGGGGGGGTCCTGTGGTCTGAGGCTGCAGGCATCATTGTGGAGTCCATGAGGGGTAAAACTACAGTGGACTCGAGCCTAGGAGAGCGGGGGGACACTGTTAACACCAGGGGTCTAGTTCAACTTGAACCAGTGGTGACGGGTGCAGTGGTTGCTTTAGATGTTGGGTTTCTCTCACCACAGAGGCTGCGGAAGAGGGAGCCTGCTTGCAGAGGCTTAAGGTGACTTCATGGAGTCCAGGAGGGGTGAAACCACAATGAACGTGGACTTTGGACAGCTGAGAGACCTTGCTAGCACTGGAGGTCCACTCCCACTGGGGACATTGACTGCTGGTGCAGTGGTGTCTTCAGGTCTTGGTATTTGTGGTTCCGGAGTCTTCAGAGTCCTTTCCTTGGAGTTGGTTGGTGAGCAGGTCCGCTGCTCACAGGGGACTTGAGTCTTTTTCAAATGCAGGAAGTCTTTCCAGGTTTCTGGATGAAGCATCTTTTGGTGCAGAGTCCATCAAGGAGTGCAGACAGGCTGGTGGGGTTGGTACCAAGTCAACTGCTTCTTCTTCACCTCTTCTGCTGGTGTGCCTCTTCTTTGTCCTTTTCTTCTTAGGTTGTCAGGATCTGAGTTCTAGGGTTCAAGAGTGTCACCTAAATACTCAATTTAGGGATGTTACAGTGAGTGCCAGGTTGTAGCCAATGGGCTGATCACCTTTAGGGTGAATACACCCTTTCTATGACCACTTCCCTGGGGAAGTGGGCATAACCCTGACCCCAGTGGCCTAATTCCCTCCAAACCAAGATGGAGGAATTTAAAAAGTGGTGTCTACTTCAGCTCATCCACCTTACAGGTAGGGCTGGCATGAAGTGGGCACACCTCCTAATGTGCCTAATTTTCCTGCCTGTTCTGCCACCAAAAGTGGGGTCAGGTCAGGGGGTTGGTCATCTCTACCATTTGGAGAGAAGACCTGGGTCGCATTTCAAAGGTGGCAGGCCTTTGATGCTTCCCATACTGGAATGTTCATCTTGCCTGGAGGAGGTGTCTACACCCCACCCAGCGCAGGCTTTTGTTTCAGGGCCTCAAGAGCGCTGGCTGTCACCTTGGGGGGATCAGAAACATGGCTAAGGTGGGTGAACTGGTCAGGACAAGTCAGTTAACACAATATTAGTTGATAGGTTTTCAGGGGACACCTCTAAGGTGCCCTTTGGGTGCATATATTGGTAAGTCTAACACTGGCATCTGTGTGGGTTCACCAATATGAGATGTTTGATATCCCTGTCTTCAGTGAAACCATCATGTAGTTGCGGAACTCATAGCGACCAGCGTCCAGCACATGTATTTAAAATGGCTTCTCTCGTCACTTACTATGACTGATCATGCAGATATGCTCCCACATGAAATGAAATGCACCCTACCTTATGACTGTAAGGCCTGCTAGATAGGTGACTTACATATATTATATGTAGTGTTAGGGGACATAGCACACAGCCTGTGTGCCATGGTGTGTTTTCACTTTTACCTGCTCCAGGATAAGCAGCCTGCAATGGCAGCCTGAAATGTGCTTAGTGAGGGGTGGTTTAGGGTGGCACAATTCGTGCTGCAGCCCTACAGGTCCCTCATTAGTACCCCAGGCCCTAGGGACCAGGGGGTACCATTTACTAGAGATTTAGAGAGCGTGCTAAAGGTTTTGCCAATTGGGAAAGCGACTGTGCAGTTTTGTCAAAGGAGATCTGGCACTAGGGACCTGGTTAGCAGGAACCCAGTGCACTGTCAGTCAAAATCACATCAGATAACAGGCAAAAGGTGGGGAGCTAACCATGCCAAAAAGGGTGCTTTCCTACAATGCTTTCCAGATTTCTGCAATATTTCCTCTGAAAAGAGCTCACCTTATCAAAGTTGAGGTTTTCATGCAACAGATCTTGAGTCACACAATGGTTCATCCAAATGAAATACAACTACAAAATGGATTTTCTTCCGCTTTCTCCTTATTAAATACTTTCTCTAACTATGGGCCTGATTTAGAGTTTGGCCGATGTGTTACACTACCACAAGCACAATGGATATCCCGTCTGCCATATTATAATTCCCACTGGATATAATTGGATTGTAATACAGCGGACTGGATTTCCGTCACGTTTGTGATGGAGTGACCCCATGCGCCAAAATCTAAATCGGCCCGATGTCTTGACAAACTAAAATAAAGCTTTAACAGAAAGGGCCTCATTTTTCAAGCATTTGTGTAGGACAAATGTAACAAAAAAAGTGACAGAAATTGGTGCAAAGGCGTGCTTTGGGATTAGTTTCAAGTGTAGATTTCACTGGAAAGTACCTCTAAACAATGCAAAGTAGTGTTACTTTATGTCTTGGGTCACCCTAAGGGTAGTACATGGACATTCCCATTCCACCACCCATGGTTTTTGCAAACCCATGCAAAGCCCTACCTGCAATAAATGGTATACAAGATGTTTCAAAAATGTATGCCTCTTCGAGGCAGGCACATGTGGGAAAAAAGTTTCAATTTTTCCACATTTTTCCAGCTTTCTAAATGTGTTGAAATTTACAGTACACAAACAAACTTGGAAAGATTTTAAACTGTGTATCCTTCAATGAAAACTAGACATCACGCACACACCCTGGCACTATACAGCAAGGGAGGGGGAGATTGAAACAGCACAAGATCCAATCAATCCGTTTGATGCAACGCAATGAAGCAACCAAAGTTTCACAAAATTCCCATCATGTCATCAACTTGCCGTCCTAAACAAATTTTGCCCTTTATACTAGGTGTGTTCAGTTTCTTCCAAAGTACACTAAGCAGGGCGGACAATAACTAGACACTGAGATGGTCTTACAAGTTCCCTTCAAGACAGACAGAAGAAAGGGTGACTCCTCTCAGTAGTCAGAATATTGTACACCTTTTAGAGGGTTACAGCTAAGAGGTAAATCCCACAAGGGGGAAAATCCTCCATTGACAAACTTATTAGCTCTTGATTGAAGAGGAACATAATGTTGGAGACAACAGGAATGTACCAAACTCCTCCCAACATCAGAAAGGAGAAAAAAAGCCAAGTGGGAAAAAACTTCCATGTTCAGATGATTTACAAGGAATGATCCAAACTGCTTGAGGAAAGAATGATGACAAATAAGCCTGAGACCGTCGAGCAGAAACAGAAGATCAAATGAAGGATGATTCAAAAAGAAAAATCCAAACCTCTTGAGAAGAAAATCAGGGATGAAAATGAGTAAGAAAGGGGTATTGATGAAAATCAGGAAATGAGATGCATTGTGATACATCATGCCTTTCAAACTGCTGGATAATGCGTCATTGAGAGAGGAACTGACCTCTTAGGAAGTAACTTTGCCACATGCCAATAATCTCAACTGATAAGACCGCCATTTTGGAAAGCACATGATAGGGCTAATCTTTGCTCTCCTTTGCTGGTTTCAGATAAGTGTTACAACTGATGATGTAAAGATTATAGTGCTTCAAAACCCAGCTAGATTGCCCAACCACATCTATTCAGTTGTGCATTGATAAAGCATGAGGTCTTACTGTAGATGGACTTCTGGGTGTTGTTTAGAGTCTTGAAGTCTGAACATCTCACAGATTAAATGTACTATCATACGTGGATGCCTATAAATGTTGTGCTGTCTCCCACTGAAATATTTGGATTTATCAGTGAAAGAAGACTGGAACCCCTAGGAAGAGTCAGTTTGCTCAACCAATACAAAACAGGATAAGGGAGACTGTTGCTTGGAGATAGACAGAGCGAGGATCAATGGGAGAAGGCAGAGAAACTCTTACAAAGACTCTCCCCCAGAACACTGTCTGTTTCCTGCTCAGCTGTGAAATGCTGTTGTACGTAATGGAGTGTGGAGAGAGTAAGAATGTGGAGATGATTTCAGCTACTAAGGGAAGCTAGGCAAAGAAGGTATGTGCTTCTGGTGGAGTGTCCATGCAGTTGTAATAGCATTTAATCGCAGGTCAATTGCACTACGACAACCTGTTTCTGGATCATTACAATGTTGATAAAAATCTTTTCACGGAAACAAGTAGCCTTGGTGGTGGTCTCCTTAAGGATTGAATAATGTAATGCTCTTTACCTGGAGACCAACAATAACACTCAAGCCAAACTGCAATTAGTGCAGAATGTGCTGGCAATGGTCACCCTGGATATTTCGAAACAGCAGTCAATGTCCAAGAGACTACATGACCTGCAAGGGCTCCAAATCAAAAAGAGCATAATGTTCAAGACACTCTGCAATGTGCATAAGGCCCTTTATCATGTTAGTCTGGAGGGAATTAAGACTATGCTTCATTGGTATACTCCTGGGAGAAATCTTCGTTCAGCTCATTAGAACGTCCTAACTGTGCCTAGAGTTCAGAAGAGAAGATGGGGAGGCAGAGCTTATTTGGTTGCAGCTACAAGGCTTCGGAACTCACTTCCTCACCATTTGGCGTGTATTAAACTGTGCTCTCCCTTTAGTAAAGCCTTAAAGATCTGGCGTTTTGTCCTGTCGGGGGAGTTACTTATTTTGCTTTCCTGCCTAACCGACGTCTTTGCAGACCGGTCCACCGAGACTATAGTGTCTTGATGCCTACGGGCATTTTTTGTACGTTATAAATTCTGTTCATATCATATCATATCATATCATTTCATATCGTATCATAATCATACCTAATATATCAGGCACTTTCCTCTTGGGCAGGAGTTCTGGCATGGGTCACATGGACCCCCTCTTCTACTCTTTCACTCCAATCGGTCTTCACCTTACCTACTGATGATCAAGGAAAGGCACAATGGGGGAAAGGCTAATCGGAATTCATTCAATGTGATTTAGCTGAGGTGCACTCACTCTCTTACTCTCAATCAAGGTTGGCCACTGGGGAGAGTTGCATGCATAGATTATTTAATGTCATTGACCTCTTCTAAGATCTCTACCTGACGCTAGGAGACTGTTCACTGGCATTAACATTATAATGCAAAATGCAAATAGTGTCAAAATGCTGCTTCGATGTGTAGGATTGCTATGGTGTCTAAAAATACAAGCTGATTATCTCTAAATCTAATATGATTGTGAATGGAAATCCATACCTAAGTAGCAATGGCTGAGAAGTAATGGCCTGTGCAGCTGTTTCTTTAAATCTTGGCACTTTAGGGTCTTTCCACACAAGGACCAGAGAGAACTGGCTGAGTAGTACAATGTGAATATGAATTGCTAAATACAAAATTTTGAGAAGTGGGACCCAGTGGAGAAAGAGATGTGTGAATTAGAAGTGGACAAAAAATTAGCAAAATTGTTAAATAAACTAATAATGTGAGTGTTTAACCTGGCCCTTTGTACACGGTCACCCCAGACGTTTTACCTTCACTCCATTCCTTTGCTGAACTTGTTTTTCTTGGCTTTTAGGGCTTTGTGAACTTTATCACAACTACCTGATACCACAGCACTTGTGCTCCCTCTCTACAGCATGGTAAAATTGCCCTGCACCTGATTGGTACATTTAATTTACTTGTAAGTCCTATGTATTTGGTGCTACATGTACCCAGGGTCTGTACAAATATACTAATGGGCTGAAGCACAAATTGTGCTACCCAATAAACTAGCACCTTAAAGATATGTGTTAGGCTTGCCTCTGAAGCCTACAGTACTGTTTTAAACTGAAATTTTAACCTAGCAAAATAAACCTTTTGCCAGGCCAAAACGTTCCTTTTTAATACTTAAATGTCACTTCTAAGGTAGGCCCTGAAGGCACATAGGATTTACTATTCCCACTCCAGTCTAAGCAACAGTATAGCAAACGCTTGACTTTGGAGGGTTTAGATTGACTGAAACCACTTCAATCTAAGCAACAGTAGGGAAAGGGTTGGGCTTCGGAGGGGTTGATTTATGCAAGGTCAGGTCCTCCCTTGAATGGAAACAAGCATGCTGGGACCAGTTTTGGGGTATCACTCCTCATCAGCCAGGCTAGCTTAAATCCAGTGGTACAGTGAGCCCGGGACCCACGTTTGCGGGCACTTAGGGTGACAAATGCAAAAAGAACAGATGACGGGTGGAATGCTGAACAATGTCAAATATTTACCCCAAGTCAGAGGTCTAGGACTAAATACCTTGTTTTTTTGCCCTCCATGCCAACCCAGGTTGGAACCAGCAATATGCAAATAAGTCTTGAGCCTGCTCCCCATGGGAACAGTCCAGCTCAAACTGCCAGACCTGGTCCTCCATGGACAGGAAACAAGCATCCTGGGACTGGTTTTGGGGTAGTACCCTTCATCAGCTAGGCTCACTTGAATTCAGTGACACAGTGAGCCAAGGATCCACATCTGGGCATACCTGGCACACTTTGGGCAACAAATGCAAAAGAAACATATGATGGACAGAATGCTGAACAATGTCAAACATTCTCCCCAGTCACAGACTTGAGTCTCAATCCATTGTTTATTCTGCCCACCATGCCACCCCAGTTTGGATCCAACAATATGCAAATCAGTCTTGACCCTGCTCCCCAAGGAAAAAGTCCAGCCCGAACTGCCAGGCCAGGTCCTCCCTGGACCGGAACCAATCATCCTGGGACCAGTTTTGGAGTATGATCACTCATCAGCCAGGCTCACTTGAATCCAGTGATCCCGGGACCCACGTCTGGGAATACCTAGCGCACGTAGGGTGACAAATGGATAAAGAACAGATGATGATAGGAATAATGAACAATGTCAAACATTTGCCCCAGCCAGAGATCTGGGCCTCAATCCATTGTTTTTTTGCCCACCATGCCACCTGATTTTGGACCCAGCCATATGCAAATCAGTCTTCACAATGCTCTGCATGGGAACAGTCCAGTCCGAACTGCCAGGCCAGGGCCTCCAGAAACCTAAGTACAAGCAACCTAGGATCTTTTTCACCCTAGTTAGGAGTCATCAGCCAGGTATAGCTTGATTGCTTAATTCCAGTGACATAGGCCCTCATTACAACATTGGCGGTAAAAGCCGCTTACCGCCGTGCAAAAGACCACCAATACACTGCCGCGGCAGCGGAATTCCGCCACAGTCATTATGACCCACTGCTCGCAATCCGCCAAAATTCAGACACCCACACAAGTCCGCCACACCAAAGGTCAGTGATAAACTGGCAAAAACAAAACCTCCACCGTCACGGCAACAGAAATACTCCCACACTATCACAACACACGAATCCACGCACACATTTACAAAACACAGCCACATTGGACAATTCGAAATACACACACACACCTGATACACATACACACCACGCCCACACACTCAATACAATATAAAACACACACCCACATCACCCACAAACCCCTACGACAAAATTACAGAAAGAAGGCCAGAGAGAGACACTACAAACAACTACCAAGCATCCACAGGCACACAATACCATCACCCACATAACTTCCATGCACCTCACACAACTCACTACTACATATCACCCCACTTATCACTACACACCCCACCCCACACATCACCCACACCACCCCATGGCACGGCAAAGACACCCCAAGTTCTCTGAGGAGGAGCTCAGGGTCATGGTGGAGGAAATCGTCCAGGTAGAGCCACAGCTATTCGGATCACAGATGCAGCTCACCTCCATAACTAGGAAGATGGAGCTATGGCGAAGAACAGTGGACAAGGTCAACGCAGTGGGACAGCACCCAAGAAATAGGGATGACATCAGGAAGAGGTGGAACGACCTACGGGTGAAGGCGCGTTCCGTGGTCTCAAGACACCACCTTGCGGTTCAGCGGACTAGCGGCGGACCCCCACCACCTCCCCCACAACTAAACACATGGGAGGAGCAGGTTTTGCTGATTCTGCATCCTGAGGGCCTTGCAGGAATAGATGGAGGAATGGACTCTGGTAAGTCAAATCTTAACTTATTACATCCCCCACCCTACCTGCATGCTATCACATACCCCCACCCTCACCCTCACCCTAATTACTCCAACTCCTCACAAATGTCCCACTATCACAACCCACCCATCCCAACACCAAGCCCTGCATGCAACTACAAAGCATGGACACCCATCACCAATGCATGGCCACTGTGCATACCCACACACACCCCTAAACAATTATCACACAAGGTCCTACACAAGAATGCAAGCACTAGGGTACACAGTCACCCACCCATTGCACACCATGCCACACACAGATGTAATAAACATCCTTTTATACCCCTGCAGGACCCCTACCCAACGTCACCGGACAGGAGGGTCCACACATGTCGACACCACCAACAGAAGAGGCCCACAGTGAAGTCAGCAGCTCTCTCCAACTGGATCTAGATGACCAGCCCGGCCCATCGGGGACCTCTGGACAGTTGGTTCCCCTATCACTTTCACAGGCCACCACAGAGCTTCCCCCCTCTGGAAACACCAGCACAGCACCCACCCAGCGGGCCCATACCTCAGTCCCCAGGACACGTCAATCAGCAGTGTGTCCACCACCACAGGGAACCCAGGCTAACCCACCACCCCAAAAACAACAGGGACCTGGGGGCAGTGGCAGTGGGCACACGGTCCAGGGGACGGAGGCCCAGGAACACAAGGGAACGGGGAGGGCTGCTGTGTGACAGGGGGAGGGCAGGCCAAGGGAACCCACTCTCCACGAGGCCCTCTCCAACATCATGGGAGCCTACCACCATTTCCAGGAGACGATGGCAACGGTACTGGCCAAGTTTCAAGAGACCTGGCGCCTGCAGGAGGAACAGTATTTGGGCTTCAGGGAGGAACTCAGATCCATCAATTCCACCCTGGGCACCATCGTAGGGGTGCTGAAGGAAGTCCTCAACACCAGGAGGAACACTGTGGCACAACAAGGGGCCCCTGACACTAGCATGGACGATGAACTGCCCACCACCTCCGCCGACGCTAGTGGACAGGAGGCACCGCCACAGGACCACCACACCATCACCCCACCCCCTGCAGAGGGTGAACCACCCCGCAAACGGTCCCTGAGATCCAGGACAAAGACAGAGAACGATGCCAAGACCCCGCCAAGAAATGAGACCACCCTAAATGTCATCCTTCTGTCCCACTTTGTCACCCTGTCCATCCTCAAACTGCCCCAGCTCCACTTCCTATGCCTATTTGAGCAAAGCACCTGTGAGACTAATAGACTGGACTCTGCCATGGACATTCCTCCACCATCGCCCCTCACCATTTTACAACCCCCTCCAATATTGAGCACTTAAATGAACACCCTTGAAGCACAAAACAATCTGGAGTCAGTCTGTGATTTCGAAATAGTGTAGTAGCAATTATGGTGTCAAAATGCTCTTTCAAATGTAATGTCAACATACCTATGTCACACAGCTCTAGTCCATGAGGAAACAAAGCAGATGTCACACAGTTGGACCCACATCTGTGAAATCGTAAGGGAAAGTGACAACTCAGTGACCATACACTGGGTGAAAACGACAGATAGTTGAGAGGTAGTAGTGTTAAAGTACATGTAGTAAGCAGGTTTGTATTCTTACCTGTGTCTCACTGAAAATATTGCAGGATCACCGAGTTCCTGTTGTCGATGTCCTCTTCTTCTGCTTCCTCGTCTTCACTGTCCACAGGCCCCACAGCTGCAACAACACCGCCATCTGGACCATCCTCCTGCAGAAAAGGCACCTGTTGTCGCAAAGCTAAGTTGTGAAGCATACAGCAGACCACGATGATCTGGCACACCTTCTTTGGTGAGTAGAATAGGGATCCACCAGTCATATGGAAGCACCTGAACCTGGCCTTCAGGAGGCCGAAGGTCCACTCTATAATCCGCTGAGTCCGCTCATGGGCCTCATAGTAGCGTTCCTCTGCCCTTGTCCTGAGATTCCTCACTGGGGTCAGTAGCCATGACAGGTTGGGGTAACCAGAGTCACCTGCAAATGGCGAGGGACAACTGTTAGACACACACTAACCTGTAGGGATATCCCCAGACCCAGACAACCATTCCCACTGACTTGCTTCCTAGTGCTCACCTAATAGCCACACACAGTGCCTCTGGAGTTGACCCATCACATAATGGATGCTGCTATTCAGCAGGATGTAAGCATCCTGCACTGAGCCAGGGGATTTGGCATTAACATGGGAGATGTACTAGTCTGCCAACCACACCATCTACACATTCATGGAATGATAACTCTTCCGGTTTCTGTACACCTGTTCACTCCTGCGGGGCGGTACCAAAGCCACATGTGTCCCATCAATGGCACCTATGATGTTGGGGATATGTCCAAGGGCATAGAAGTCACCTTTCACTGTAGGCAAATCCTCCACCTGAGGGAAAACGATGTAGCTCTGCATGTGTTTCAGCAGGGCAGACAACACACTGGACAACACGTTGGAAAACATAGGCTGGGACATCCCTGATGCTATGGCCACTGTTGTTTGAAAGGATCCACTTGCAGGGAAATGGAGTACTGACAGCACCTGCACTTGAGGGGGGATTCCTGTGGGAATGGCGGATAGCTGACATCAGGTCTGGCTCCAGCTGGGCACACAGTTGGACTGTGGCACGATCAAGCCTGTAGGGGATGATCACATGTCTTTCCTCCATTGTCGACAGGTCCACTGTACACCGGAGGATGCCGCCATCTCCTCACATGACCCAGCGGACGGTGCCTATGAAGGACAACAGCGAGCACAGAGTCAACCAACTCAGAGGTACGTACCCACAGCTTACACAGAACATGAATCATAATCCGAAATTTGGCCTGTATGAGTGTTGAGGCAAGGCCTAGGTATGTGTGACGCAGTTAAAAATTAAGCCATGTGGGCCCCTGAAATGGTGGCTGCCTGACTGGTAAAGTGGGACAATGGGATGTGAGGTAACTGCGCTGGAGTTTTACACCGTCGCGGTAGGCGGTCGAAGACTGCGGTGCAATTCTGCATTGGTTAACATTGGACCCTATGGGTCTCAGGAGCCAATGACGATGTACGCCGGTGGTGACGGTACGCACCGCCGCGGACGTGACCGTCATTTTCTATCTGTTCAATCACTCGATACCTGATCTTCGACAGGAGAGGACTTACACTGCAAGTGCTGCTGTGACCTTGGTCTGGAAGAGACAATGGCTCGTGAGTCTCGGGAAAGGGCCCCTGCCTTCACATCGGAGGAGTTGGAGAAAGTCGTGGATGGGGTCCTCCCCCAGTACACGCTACTCTACGGTCCTCCAGACAAACAGGTAAGTACACTGGGAGCATTCTGTATGGGCTATGCCTGTGTGGAGTGGGGTGGAAGAAAGATGGGGGGAGGAGATTGAGGCGTGCATGAAACAACGGTGAGTGCATGTGCCACATGGCAAGGGTAGGGATGGGGACCAATGACTGTAACGGTGCAGTTGGTAATAACTTTTCTTTTCCCCCTGTACAATTCATGTAGGTCAGCGTCCACCAGAAAAAGGATATTTGGCGTGCCATCGCCAAGGACGTCCGGACCCTGGGGGTCTACCACAGACGGAGCACCCACTGCCGTAAGAGATGGGAGGACATTCGCCGCTGGAGCAAGAAGACGGCAGAGCCCCAGCTGGGGATAGCCTCCCAACATGGGAGGGGTGCCCGTCACACCATGACCCCCCCGATGTTCAGGATCCTGGCGGTGGCATACCCGGAGTTGGATAGGCGCTTGAGGGCATCACAGCAGCCACAAGGGGGTGAGTACACTCTCATTCTGCAGATTTTGCACCCAGTGGAGGTGTCTGGGTGGGGGAAGTGGGCTGTGGGTTCCCTAGGCCAGGGCGAGTGTGCTAGTTAAGTCCCCTTCTTCTGGCAGACCCTGTGGCACCCCACCCCACCTGTGTACAGTGCCAAGTACACCTAGTCAGGCCCCTGTGTCATCCATGTGTGCAGATGTCGGCCATAGCCTTGTAGGCCATGTCCCAGGGATTGAACAGTGGACACCAAGTGCGCGGCGTAGTGCAGGGGAATTCTGTGTCTGTTGTGTCCGCCAACGGTAGCGGTAATGCATGCACTCAAAATGTCTTTCTTCTGTCGTCCCCCCCTTTTTGTGGTCTCCCTGTTCTTGTGTGCATTAGCATCATCAGGCGGAGGAGCAGTGGCACCGGAGCAGGAGGCAGCTGCATCCCACGTGGCCCTGGAGGGCGAGACAACGGACTCGGAGTTCACCAGTGGGACGGAGGGCGAGGGGATCTCCACGGCTGAGACAGGAGCTGAGACCAGTGATACGGACTCGTCCTCTGTTGGGAGCTCCCTTGCGGTGGCGGCAACATCTGTGCCCCCCGCATCTACAGGTACATCCGCCACCCCCACTACCAGCATCGCCCTCCCAGCAGCCCCTCAGCATTTGCCCCGTGCCCGCTCACCCAGGAGGGTGGGCATCACCTTCGCCCCAGGCACCTCAGCCCCTGCCCCAGTCACCCCTGCTGCCCTCAGTGAGGAGGCCATTGACCTCCTCAGGTCCCTCACTGTTGGGCAGTCTACCATTTTGAATGCCATCCAGGGTGTAAAGAGGCAGTTGCAACAAACAAATGCATTCCTGGAGTGCATTCATTCTGGTCAGGCGGCCCTTCAGTGAGCTTTTCAGACTCTGGCCTCAGCACTGATGGCAGCCATTGTCCCTGTGTCTAGCCTCCCCCCTCCAACTTCCTCCACCCAGACCCAATCCCCTCTACCTAAGCCTATCCCAAGCACACCTTCAGACCAGCATGCACACACCTCAACACACAAGGGAAGCTCTGGCAAACATAAGCACCACACATCCCACAGGCACTCACGCAAGCATCACACACATGCAGACACACCGACATTCACTGCCTCCACTGTGTCCCCCTCCTCCTTGTCTCCCTCCTTCCTCCCAGTCTCGTCTCCACTCACACCTGCATGCACTACATCTACAGCCACTACATCACCAGCACACACACCACCACACCCGCTCATGTGCAGTCACCACCCCCACTGCCATTCACACGTCCCCTGTGTCCTCTCCCAGTGTGTCTGTGACGCCACCTCCCAAGATGGACAAACGAAGGCGCATACCCACCCAACAGCCATCCACTTCACGACAGCCTCCAGCACATGCACCTTCACCCAAAGTCACCAAACAAACACCTCCTACAACCCCAATCTCTTCCTCCACTCCCAAACACCCTCCAGCTACCCGTCCCAGTGTTCCCAAGAAACTTTTCCTGTCCAACCTTGACCTCTTTCCCTCACCTACCCCACCCCGTCAGTCTCCTAGGGCCCGAATCTCCAGGTCCCAACCTAGCACCTCAGCCACAACGTCTCCGGGACCAGTGGTGCCTGTAGTCACCGGAATCTGGAGTGCACCGGCCACCAGGGCAGCCAGTGTGGCACGGAGCCACAGCACGGACAGTCCCCCACCTGTCAAACATCAAAAGTTGGCCAGTGCCCGGCGGCAGAGGGGAAAGACTCCAGCCACCAAAGCCGCTCCCAGGGGTACAGGTGGGAGTGTGGAGTCAGCTGCGACACCTTCCAAGGTGGGGAAGGGCCACAAGAAAGTCAGCAAGTCTGGGAAGAGCAGCCCGGCGGAGAAGACCGCCATCATCCCCTCTGCCCAGGAGGCCACCGCCAGCACCAGCCCAGCTGCCCAGGAGGCCACCGCCAGCACCATCCCCGCTGCCCAGTAGGCCCCTGCCATCATCCCCGCTGCCCAGGAGGCCACCGCTATTATCCCCGCTGCCCAGGAGGCCACCGCCAGCACCAGCCCTGCTGCCCAGGAGGCCACCGCCAGCACCAGCCCAGCTGCCCAGGAGGCCACCGCCAGCACCAGCACCAGCCCCGCTGGGCCAGACAGGACCGCCAGCACCAGCCCGCTGGGCCATAAAGGACCGCCAGCACCATCCCTGCTGGGCCAGACAGGACCGCCAGCACCAGCCCCGCTGGGCCAGACAGGACCGCCAGCACCAGCCCCGCTGGGCCATGTAGGACTGCCAGCAGCTGAGTCACTGCCAAGGACCCCGCCGCCACAAGCACCGCTGAACAGGACACCGCCGCCACAAGCACCGGTGCCAAGGACACTGCTGGCAAGGACACCGCCGCAACAAGCACCGCTGGCCCATGAGCACCAAGGGCACTGACGCTACTGAGTCCGTCACGAGCAGGATGAAACACGCTGGGCACAAGGCCCCCTCCAGAACCAGTGGAGAATCACATCTACTACCTCTGTCCTTGGCAGGAAGAAGCACTCTGGGAACAAGGCCCCCTCCAGAACCAGTGGAGAAAGGCATCCACCTGAGAGACTGTGGCTTTGCACTCCCCAGGATGTAGCAGTGGGCAACCCACCCACTGTAGAGACTTGAGAGACTGTGGCTTTGCACTCCCCAGGATAAAGCAGCGGGCAACCCACCCACTGGAGAGACTTGAGAGACTGTGGCTTTGCACTCCTCAAGATAAAGCAGTGGGCAACCCACCCACTTTAGAGACGTGAGGGACTGTGGCTTTGCACTCCCCAGGATAAAGCAGTGGGCAACTCACCCACTGTAGAGACTTGAGAGACTGAGGTTTTGCACTCCCCAGGATGGAACAGTGGGCATGTGGCCCCCTCGTGGATTTGGCGTCGTGCACTCAACCGGCTGAGGTGCCCCCCCTTTCCCTTCCCCCTGAGGTGCCTGTTTTATTTCTATCTGATGCCCCTGCAGTGTTCTCTCCGTCATGTTCGGGGATAGAGTGTGGGCCTTGCCCATGCTGTGTGGGCCCAGTGCTCCAGGGACTTCAATGGAGCATTACCTGGACTACTAATCTTGGGGTATATATTTGTTAATGGTGTATATATATTTTTGCGTCCTGGATTTTAATATATTACATTGGTTACACTAATTTTCTTTTGTCTTTGCATTCTTCCGGGGGGTTTGAGGGGTGTAACTGTAATGTATCATGCTGTATCAGTGTGTGTGTTGTAGTGGGTGAGGGTGGGGTTGGGGGTGTTGCTTGTGTGTGTCCCTGTTTTTTCCCTCCCCCTCCCCTGTGTCGTAGGTGCAGTACTCACCGTTGTCTTCGCAGCTGGCGTTGGTGCTCCTGGTAGAGGAGCAAGAAGATGAGGGCTGGCAGGATCTGGGGCTTGGGTTCCATGGCGTCCGAATTCCTCGTGGGGTGTGTAGAGGTGAGCGTTTTCCCTTCGGAGTCCTGTTTCCGCCGTGTTTTTGTCTGCGGTGAATCCACCCCGGAAAAGGTGGCGGATTGGTAGGTTGTGATACTGTGGCCGGTACATTGTCCTCCGCCTGTCTGTTGGCGGTGACCGCCAAGCTGTTTGTTTGTACCGCCGTGGCGGTTGGAGTGGTAAAGTGACTGTCTTTGTTGGCGGTTTCCGCCACAGTCGTAATTGCAATTTTTTTTACCACAGGCCTGTTGGCGGTCTTACCGCCGCTTTAACACTGCCCGCCAGGGTTGTAATGACCACCATAGTGTTTTGCACAATGTGCCACCTTAGCTTGGACCAAGCTATATGCAAATCAGTCTTGACCCTGCTCCAATGGAAACAGTCCAGCCCGAACTGCCAAGCCAGGTCTTCCCTGAACTGGAACACAAGCAACCTAGGACCAGTTTTAAATTAGTTAATTATACCCGGCTGATGACCCCACAACTAGTGAATCCTTCAAGAAGGTGTGCTTTGATTCAGTGTTATCAAATTGCTCAAGGATATAGGTCAGGCATTTTGCAAGTGTAGACAGAGTATTTATAAGTACTTGACATAGTGTTGTGCACAGACGCACATTTTCCTTCAGAATCACATGTGGTTGATGCCTTTGGAGCACAGTAGGAACACAACAGAAGTCTCTTGTCAATTCAGAACACCAAGGTCTCTATCACAGACACACCAATAATTGTGATGAGATAATACCACACCTGTTTTTACCAATACAGCTGGTACCAGTAATTCCACTCTGAGATATCACTAAGGGAATTTGGGCCAGATGTATGACCATTTTTAGTGGTCTCAAATGAAGACTTTGGCCATTTGTGACCACAGAAAAGAGCGGTAGCATGTATCAAAACAATTTTGCAAGTTGGTAATCTGTTACCGACTTGCAAAATAGGGTTTGTGAGTCACTGTTAGGAAAGGCCTGCCAAGGGTTCCATTCCTAATAGTGAGCCGCGGAGGGATGTATGATTGTTTTGCGACCGGGAATGCTGTCGTAAAACAATCATAGTTACCACCAATTTCAAATTGGTGGTAACCCATTCGAAATCGGGAAGGGGGTACCAAGAGACCGCTTTCCTTTTGTGATTGGGGCCGCAAATATTTTTTCAGAGCAGAGAGCGGTCACACAGACTACTGCCTACTCTGAAAAAATGAAAAGGAAAATTTTCTTTTTTTTTTCTTTTTTGGATAATGCGTCTCGTTTTCCTTTAAGGAAAATGGGCTGCATTTTTTTTTTTTTAAATGCTTTGTTTAAAAGGCAGTCACAGACATGGCGGTCTGCTGACCATCGCAGGCCACCAACCCAGTGATTGTGGCTATTCCCAAAAAGGTTGCAAATTGCAACCTGCCTCATGAATATTAATGAGTCAGGTCCCTTGCAACTCATTTGCGAATCGCAAAAAGTGTCTGAGACACTGTTGTACATCTTGTTTTGTGACCCGCAAATAGCGAATCGCAAAAAATTGCAATTTGCGTGTCGCAAAAGCTGACAGTCGTACATCTGGCACTTTAAGTATTGATTCTTATTGAAACTGCATGCAGAAGTTAGTGTTACTGCACTGTAGCCCCAGGCTGTCCTGCAGCTCCAGTTTGACCTGGAGAATTTGTCACCGGTAATTGCACAGGCCACTTTGGTGCATGACTCAGGATTCCAATTTTAGCAGAAACTCCTGCTTCCCATGGGTGATGTGGGGCCAGTGGAAATTCAATAGATGACTCCGCTTCCTAATGCTTTTAAATCGCCATATAAAGTCTCCTTTTGCATTCGGTGTGCTTTTTTTCCCATTTCTGTAATCACATTGGATTCCTTGGAAGTCACAGCAGACATGAGAACATTTTTGTTCGTTCAGAGTATGTTATCGAACTGCTGTGTCAATCTCGTTGTCCTCCCCAGCCTTCAAGAAATAGCCTTCTGGGAAACAAATGAAGTCACATTTTGGCGCCAATGTAAATGTTTCTTTTCCTTTCAATGTTTGCACGGGTTTTTCCCTGGCAGTGCTGCTTTATTGTTTATGTTGCTTTTGAATGACGTAGTTGTATTGTTTTAAGGGGCTGTCTGAACCTCCTTCACTTTCATTTTGATGGTGATTTTGGGGGATTTTAGACGGATGACAGGTTCAGTACGCAGGAGAGCTATTTGATGCTACTGTAGAATGGATAAAAGGATGCAAAGGGCGTTTCCACAGCAACAGGAAGAACTGCTTCTTTCTAATTAATCTCCCAAAGAGACCTGGAAAATAAATAAATCAGTTGAGATAAAAGGGAAGGCAAACATGGTTTCTTATAATACTCATTTACGGTACATTACAGCTCGCAAGCGATAGGAGTATGACGTGTTTTATAGTAGATGGGAAAGGCCCTGGCTGTGGTTGACAAGGACCACTAAGCCTTCAGACAGAAGGGTGGCAGGTGGAAGGGTTCTGATAAAAAGATATCTGCCGCCATTTGATGTTAGTCCAGCAGCTGCTACGGACGAAATCACATACTTTTTTTGCTCGATTGAGCATATTAGTTCAGCAGGAGTGTGGATTTAGACCGGGATCACTGGAATTATGTGATGGTGAAGCTGCAACATTTTCCACATAATTATGGATTTGCCGCAGTTGCCACATAACCACCATCTTCTGCATAATGTGAAAAACGTATACATTTCTAGCTCAAATGAATAAAAAGTGACTACAAAAATTACAGCACTTTCTACCACTCAGTGGTAGGCCTTTTGTTGCGCAGACGAAGGTCACTTCCCGGTGCTGATTGATGTATTTAGTTGTTAAACTGAGATTACTGAGGTTAAACCTTTGCCCATACATTGTTAATGTGTAAAAAAGACAATATAGTGAAGTAAAACGATTTAAAACTATGTTGCATGGCACCACATAATCTGGGGTTTCTTGCCACATTAATTCGTCCTCCTGTGTCATAAATCCAGTGGCCCTGCTTTAAACATACCAAGTGGTCGATTCTTCCAATCAAGACTGCGTAGAGGCTGATGACGAGTTGGAGCTAAGGTGCTTAGACACTCCCACGCTACACCTCTCAGGTCACAAATGAATGCAGAATATGGGCCTGATTACAACTTTGGCGGAGGGGGTTAATCCGTCCCAAATGTGATGGATATCCCGCCCACCGTATCACGAGTTCCATAGGATATAATGGACTCGTAATACAGCAGGCGGGTTATCCATCACATTTGGGACGGATTAACCCACTCAGCCAAAGTTGTAATCAGGCCCTATGAGCGCTTTAGTCTGTTTTAAGGTATATGCATCAGGAAACCCATATCCACTCTTACCTGTGTCTCATGTATTTGGTGAGCGTACCCAGTGGCAAACCCAGAAGAGGAACCGAGGACTCTGATCATCCACACATGCATGTCATCAATTACCTGAGCATTGAGGGTGCTGAAGCTGTGACCTAAGGTCAGTGGCGGCCGGCAGCTTTAGGAGGGCGGGCAGGAACCACACGCACCCTCATTCTTTTACTCACATACGAACATCCATTAACAACACTCATAACATTCAAACATGCAGGCACGCACCAAACATTCATTTTAAAAGATCACACACACACATAATCATTCTTTCACACACACATGCATGCACCCACGCACATCCATTAACAACAGTCATAACATTCAAACATGCACGCACGCACCAAACATTAATTTTAAAAGATCACATACACACACTCATTCTTTCACACACACACGCACGGACATCCATTAACAACACTCATAACATTCAAACATGCACGCACGCACCGAACATTCATTTTAAAAGATCACACACACACACACACACTTACCTTCAGCCTCGGAGGTCCCAGGAGGGTTGGGACTGCTGCCTTCCCTCATTGGCTGACCTAGCAGCAGTCCCAGCCTCGTCTCAGAGTGGGATGGGGTCAGTGAGACTGCTGACACCACCCCACTCTGTGACGAAGTGTCACTGATTGACACTCGCCCTGGGACCTTCAGGGCTTAAACCTGAAGCGCCCATGTCGAAGTCAATGGGTGAGGCTTTCCTCGTCACCCAGGGGAGGACCTCGAGGCACCTTTGCTGAGCCGAGGAGGTCACGCACATAAGAGCTGTGACCTCCTCCGCTCATCAAAGTTTAGCTCAGGCAGCCAAGAGTCTGCGCAAATCATGCATGTCTGCTCCTGGCTGCCTGACCTGAACATGAAGAGTGTCTGTCAGGCTGACCTTTGTTCAGCCTGATATACACTCTTCATGAGGGGCAAAAGGTGGGGGGGGCGTGGCCTGCCTAAGGTTGTCTAGTGAAAGGAAGAAGGTGATCAGCCTCCAGCAAGCCAAAGGTATGTCTCTCCAAAGGCTTTACCAGGACCTTAGGAAGCCAACGGAGTAAAAAGGCAAAACATCAGAGCAATCAAACCATCAAGCCCGAATCTTCGGGAAACGAGCAATTAGATAATAAAGAGGTATTCATAATCTCTTGGTGATGAATACAAGAAATGTCAGTCACATTGTAAGAGTTGCGGTAGCATCGTAAGAGTTGCAGTAGCATCCCAGATCTCAAACCTAGCATGCATACATGCAGCAACTGTAAAGTTTCAGACACGAAAACCCTGACCATGGCTATGCGACAGAAGAATCAGAATATACAACCAGAGTGACAGATGTGAGAAATTGGTTTGCTGGTTTACTGGGTTGTGAGCCCTGGTCAACCAACAGCCACAATCCCTTGCAAGGATGCTACAAACAATGACTAAATTAACATGTGCTTAACCATGGGAAGCTTGGCACAAAAAGCAGTCAGGATTAATTTAGAGGCAATGTATAAAGTATTTATGCAGCACACAAACAGCAATAATGTGACAACACAATACAAGAAAAATTCCACACCAATTTAGAAAAATTGAGTAAATGTTAATACATTATTTTTTCTACACAAAAAAACAATTAGTAGAACCGGAGTTATGAATTTTTAGAAACATTTTAGTAAAAAAGGGTACAGAAAAAATCAAAGCACCAACCGCTGACATCTAGTCAAGTGAATCTGGGTCAAAATTGAAAAATATGGCAGACTGAGATGGAGTGTGGTTCGGATGCACAAAGTGGATTGGGCCCGGTCAACACTTACCTTCGAACTGAGAAGAAATTTTGAGCAAAAAGTTTCTGAGAAGGTAAAGTTCAGCAGAGCAGGTCTGCAGGAGGAATCCGAGGAGATAGCATCATCGTCAAATAGCCTTGGCTCGAAGCTGTGGTGAAGATTTCTACATTTGGACTTAGTCACTGAACTGAAAGTCAAAAGTCTCCAGCAGGATGGGGCAGAGGGCTGTAGCCGGAGACCATACCTTGAGGCTGAATACACCTTTGGCGAAGGACCTCTGGAAAGGATTTGCTGCAGTAGAGAAGAACAAAACCTACCAGGAGAATTCACAAAGTCAATGTGACCCGTAATGCACCTTGTGTGGCTAGGTGAGCTGTTTGGTCCCATTCTCCCTCGGATACTGCAAGCAGTTGCTAGCCAAACATTTTCTAAGCCCCCTCTTTTGGATCTGGCTATCTGGACACTTTCAGCACCACTTCCTAGGGTCCAGGACCTGGTGGGGCACCACTTGGAGGGTCAAGACTCACTCAGGCTACTTTCAGGTGGAGGTACAAGCTGAAAGGAGCCTTTTGTGTCCCTAAGGCACGGATCAGGAGGCCAGCAAACCAGCCTTTTGGAGTCACTTTGGTGGTCCTGGGTTCAGGTTACAAGTCCAGTCCTTCTTCCTCCGACAAGAGGATGGGGAAGGCAGATAAACAGCAATTCTATAAGGCAGCAGGTCGGCAGTCCAGCACAGTGGTGGTCATTTCACCAGCATCGCAGTTCTTCTTGCTGTCAGAGAATCTTCCTGGCAGAGTATCCACAGGTCCAGAAGTATACTGAAGAGTTGGTGCCTGAAGTCCTATTTGTGTACCCTGTTGCCGTCCTTCTGAAAGGGTGGGAAACGTCGGGACAGTGGCTTTGAAGTGCATAGAATTTCCTGGCTCCAAGCTAGCTACAGTGACAATGTAGTGGTGTTAGGTCATTTGTATGAAGGCAGAGCACTCCCTATTTAGTTGCAATTGGGGCTGTGCCCAGCTACACCCCCCCACCCTGCCAGCAGATGGCCCATCCAGGCACACCCAATCCTTTTATTGCGTGACTGCCTGGGAGCAATTCACAAAGTGCAACTGTCAATTACACCCAGTCATGTAGCCCAGGTTAGGCTACAGGCACAAAAAAGGCTAAGGGCAGAAAAATGTCAACTTTCTAAAAGTTACATTTTCAAAATTGCAATAAAAAATAAAAAATCTACCATTAAATAGGTTTTTCTTTACCGTTCCAGAGACACCAACATGACTTACCTGCCTGCTCCCAACTGGATAGTACAGATTATTGAATGTAATAAGGAATCTCATATTCTATCGAATAGGAGGGGTAGGCCTCACAGTAGTTAAAAACACATTTAGGAGTTTTTCGCTACCAGGACATATAAAACATAAAGGAAGGTGTTCAACTTTTCATTTACAAGGCACCTTGCCCTATGGGCTACCTCAGGCCTATCTAAGGAGTGACATATGCAATAAATGAGGAGTTTAAGGCTTGGCCAGGGGGTTGTATTGCCAAGTTGACACAGCAGTTTGAAACTGCATTCAGGCTCTAGTGGCAGGCCTGGGACATTTTTTAATGTGCTACTTAAGTGGGTTGCACAATAGCTGCTGCAGGCCCACAGGTAGTATTTAATGTACAGACACTAGGTATATGTTATACCACTCAACAAGGGACTTAAGGGTAAATTATGTATGCCAAGTGGGTATAAGCCAATTTAATCATGTTTTAGGAGAGTGAGCACAAGCACTTTAGCACTGGTTAATTAAGTGTAAAGAGTACTAAGGCCAACAAAAATAAGTTCAGCAAAATGGAGAAGGAGAGGCAAAATGTTTGAAGGAAGACCACCCTGAGGCTGATAGGTCTAGCGTGTCCCCCTAACTAAAAGTGGGGATAACTACCCAACCCCTTGAGAGTTATTGTCACTAATCTGGAAAATCCTGGATAGACCATCAACATTGGAGAGGTCTGGCCCAGGATGGTGTTCGACTGCAAAGTCCATTTCCTGTATGGAGATGGACCACCTCAACAATTTTGGATTTTCACTCCTCATTTACATGGTCTGTCTGAGCCCAGAAGTGAGTCCCAAACAAGTATGGTCTTGGCTTCTAAAGTGCCCAGGCTACAACAAAGACTTCTATTTTAATAGCACTTCACCTCTGTTCTTTAAAAGGTAGCCTACTAGAGATGAATGCTACAGGTTGGTCTAGGCCCTCCTCATTTAGCTGTGATAAGACTCCCCCTATACCATGCTCTGATGCAACTCTTTAGACGCAATAAATCTTACAAAGTCAGGGGGATTGGGCACAGGGATTGTGCACATGGCCTGCTTTAGGGAATCAAAGGTTTTTTGCCTTTAGGCTGCTCAGTCGAGGGGGCAACTATGGTGACAAACCTCCTGTAATATCTCGTGAGATCTAAGAAGATCCACTCCCATGTCTGAGATTATGGAGGCTCCCAGACCATAAAAGTCTCTATCTTGGCCTGGAGAGGCTGCACTTTACCCCACCCACAAAGTGTTCCAACTATACCATAGACCCTTGTCCTTTCTGTCACTTACTGGCCTTGATAGTCAGGCCTGCCTGTTACAGAGTCTGAAGCATTTCCTACAAGTGAAATAGGTGGTCTGGCCAGGTGCTGCTGAAGACAGATATGTGATCTAAATATGCAGCCCGAAGGCCCCCTTCCCAGCTAAGACCTGATTCACCAGCTTCTGGAAGGTGGCAGGGGCATTGTGCAAACCAAAGGGCATCACATTAAATTGAAAGTGATCCACTGGAGTATAGAAGACTGACATCTCTTTCGCCCCCTCAACCAGGGTAATCTGCCAGTACACTGAAGTCAAGTCAACGATTTTTTTAAATATTTTTTTATATATGTTTTTATTGCTTACAATTACAAGAAATAACACATAACAGAACAACCCCGGTGTATCAGGTAGAGCAAACAATAAACTCATTACCATAGATGCCCCATACGCCAATGTATTGTAGTCGCCATAAATTTCTATTGTCAATCGTGTCCTGTTGAGATAAGCATGCATTGGATTCACAGACATGTAAGCACAATCCAGCTGAAAAATAAGCAAGTAGTCTAGCTGCTCTTGTGAACCCCTGCACCAGGAACAGTAGAACAGATAAAACAACAGGAATAGAAAAGGGTGAGAAAGAAGGAGGGAGGAGGGAGGGAGAGGAAATCCTTGCATTCATAGCATCCAGTCTAAAAGTGTAAGGCGCAGGCTCGGCACCTCAGGGGGGGGGAGAACCTTTCCTGTCGCATCTGGTTCTTTATGCGCACACAGTTGCACACCACTACGGTTGGGCCTTAAGATAGGTCTGCAGGGGAAGCTATATATCCAACCTGGTAACTACAAAAACAGCTGCCGCCCCCGCCCACTCCGGCCCCCCAATTGGGCTAGATCTCCCATCCAACCCCCACCCAAAACCATGCCCCATTTCATTGCAACAAGCAACTTAATTGGACACATCCAAGGAGGCGCAGGTGCGGCCATTCAATTCCACCTAGTATTGGTGGGGGGCAGGAGCCCCCGCATCGCTAAGAAACTACCTGGTCGATCACCACCGAAGCGCATTTAGCATTTGTATCCCAGCAGGCTACAGTCCGCCATCAAGCACCGTCGGTACACCCAGGCGACAGCCGCTCTCAGTCATTATCACTGAGGGTATCATCGCCCTCTCTATTATTCAGAGGGTCCACAGGGTCAATTTTGGGGGGGATATTTTTCACAAATGTTGCTGCTTGTTTAGAATCTGTGAAAAAATGCAATTTTCCCTTATGTTGCACCGCAACTTATCTGGGTAAATGAGGGAGTGTTTAGTGTCCGTGTGACTTAGTGTGCGCTTGACCGGAAGGAACGCTCAACGTGCCGCTTGCAATCCCAGATTGTAGTCAGGGAAAATGCTGCGCTCATTATTATTATGAACTATGGGTCAACGCTCGCGAGCCAGACGAAGCACTGTGTCTCTGTAGTTTAGCAAGCGCGCAATCACAGGGTGCGCTGGCATCCCAGGAGGCGGCTGTGGCCCGAGCGACCCATGCACCTGCTCCACCACCCTTACCGGGGAGAGCTCACCAGGGAAAAGTGCAACTAGCATTGCCTTGACATAGTCTTCCATGCGCCCCATGGCTGTTGACTCCGGGAGACCTACAATACGAATGTTATTTCATCTAGAGCGGGCTTCAAGACCTTCATTTTTAATCTGGAGTACTTCCAGCACCCGCTCCATCTTCAGAAGTTGCTCACCTTCTCCACGTCGACTGTCCTCCAAGTCTGAAGTGCGCGTTTCCACCTGTTCAAGACGGGTGTCGTGATCATCCACCCTGTCTTTTAAGCGATCCATTTGCTCTGTCAGATGGTATAGTTTAGCATCTATACCCGCCAGGCTATGCTTAAGGTCTAGAAACATAATTTTCACTGAGGCTGACTGTAGATCCTCCTCCTGAGGCAGATCGTCCGTTGACCTGCCCGCTTGGGTGCACTTTTTTTGCCCTCGAAGGAGAGCTTTGATTGTTTATGATCCACCTTTCCCATCGTAATAGCTTCTCTCCTCCGGGGAGGGGCTCCCAATGCATAGTCAACAATGTAGGGCCTGATCCGGCCCCAGCCCCTCCCAGGCACCACCACGCACTCTGGGCAAAGGGGCACCATGTACCAGCCCCGAAATAGGCGCTCCCGTCCGCCTACTATTACTTCCCAGCACCACAGATCTTCCATTTTTTCTTCCCTGGCCCCAGTTCCTTTATTGTGTCTGCTCTCGCAGACAACCCATCTAGTACTGCCTACAGCTGGGGGGGTGCTCTCCCACTCCGTTTATTGCACTCCCACCCGTTTCTTCCTAAAAGGGGAAGAGAGTCTGGTCCCATTCTGTGACGATTCACGTTCCTCCAATGGCTTCTCCACAATTGTGGCAAGCGCCGAGCCCCTGACATCCACCTCCCTGGTCAGGAGCGTTCAGCGAGGTAGCGCACATCACCGCCATACAAATTGTAGGTCCGGCCACGCTGCGCACCCACCCCCCACGGGGCCCGTGGCCTGATCCCTGCCTCAGATTGTCCTGGCTCCGCTGCTGCTCACTGCCCAACCCGCACAGGTGGCTCAGGGGCATCGCCTCTTCTAACCTACAGCCGTTGTTATCCGGTGGGTAATCAGAACCCCCCACATTGTCCGTCGTCACTGCCGTCTGGCCTTAGAGCCACGCCTGGCCCTCTCCAGCCTGCTGCACAGCATGCTTACCTGCAAGGCCCGTGGCCCGATTCCTGCCACCGACTTCCTTAGCCCCACAGGCACCCAGTGCCCGGCCGTGCGGACTGTTCAGGGCCCTCGCCGTTCCTGGCCCTCAGTCACACTCTCTAGAGGGGGGAGGGCATCCAGCACCCCCGCGCTTTTTGTCATTGCATCCGGTCTTCCTCAGCCATACATGAGCCAAGGCATCACCATTGGGCCCCCTTAGCAGCCAATCGTGCGGCCCACAAGCGACTACCATCATCGGGCCGGATCCGTTTCTCTAGCCCTCACTTCGTTGACAATCCGGCCCTCGAGGCTCATAGTATCAAGCGCCTCGGGTATCCGACCTCACCAGATTTGAGTGGATTTATGCCCCTCCCCTGCGGAGCCTCACTGAGTGGCCGCCATCTTGCAGGATGGCCAGACCACACCCCAAAGTCAAGTCAAAGTTGATCAAGAACTTGTCATCTGATCTTCTATGAATGAGTTCATCAGCTTGGGGGATGGGGTGTTAATCAGTCTTGGTGATTAAGTCAAATCCCCTGTAGTCAACACAGAATCTACGTTCTAGGGCAGTACCGGGTGGGGCCACTTTTGGTACCAGTACCTCTGGGCTGGACAAGGGACTACTGGAGGGCTCAATAACCCACAGTTCAAACATTTTGGAAACTTCAGCTTTGATGCTGACCCTCACCTTGTCTGACAGCCAGTACATTTTGTTTAGGATAGACAGGTTGTCTGTAGTGTCAATATCATGGCTACACAGGTGTGTAAGCCCAGGAGAGAGGGAAACTAGGGAGGCAAATTGTTCCAGTTACTGGTGACAGTCACACTTCTTTTCTGTGGGCAGGGTAAGGGAGAGGTTAATACCGTCCACTGACCCATCCTTCTCTTTGGATGATAGGAGATAAGGGAGAGGTTCACTCTCCTCCCCATCATCTGTCACCAGTAGCATGGTAAATTGGACCTCTCAATGTGGGGTTAGAGGTGGTTGATATAGAGTACCATTGAGGAGTTTCTGGAGGTCTTGAGGTCCACCAGGTAGATGGACTTCCCTTTCCTCTCCACCACCTCATAGGGTCCAGTCCAGTGGCCCTGGAAAGCCCTGGGCTCCACTGGCTCCACCGGCTCCACCACTCACACTTTCTGTCTGGGCTGAAATTCTACTCTGGTAGCCACTTGGTAATTCCATTGCTGCATTGCCTCCTAGCTAGCCTCCAGGGTCTCAGAGACCTTCTCCAGGAAACTGGCCCTCTGGTTCCTGGGGGCTAGCTTTTAGCTAACCACATCCTGAGAGACGGGAGTTCTTGGGAGTTCGCTTCCATCCTCCTTGACCAGACTGAGAGGTCCCCTGACAGGGTGACCCTACAAAAGTTAAAATGGGCTAAAGCCCACTCCCTTCTGTGGTACCTCGCTATAAGCAAAAAGCAAAAAGCAGGCATGGTAATAGAATGTCCCACTCCCGCCCCATGTGCTCAGGCAGGATCATAATTATTCCTTTAGGAGTCTTGTTGAACCTTTCAACAAGCCAATTAGCTTATGGATGGTAGGGTGTGGAGACCTTTTTAAGTAAGCCCACACTTCTTCCACATAGACTTCATATATGCAGATATGAAGTTAGTGCCCCTGTCTGACACCACTTCTTTGGGAAACCCACTCTGGTGAAACTACCCATCAGGGCTCTGACCCCTACAGGTGCAGAGAGGGTCCTCAGAGGAATGGCCTCTGGGTACCCAGTGGCATGGTCTACCAAAGCCAGAATGAAACTATTGCCTGAGGCTGTCTTGGGGTCAAAGAGTCCTACAATATCAAAGCTCACCCTCTCAAAGGGTGTAACAACAATAGGCATGGGAATCAGAGTGGCATTTAGCTTTTTCCCAGTCTTCCCCCTAGCCTGGCAGGTGAGACAGGTCCTACAGAATGCATCAGAGGCTGTCTTCATCCAGGGACAATAGATGTGGGTGACAAGCCTGGCAAAGATCTTGGCTTCCCCTGGATGTTCTGCCAGGGGTATCTCATGAGTCAGGCCAGGTAGTAAGGCCCTGCAACATTAGGGAACTACCAATAATGAACTGTCCCGTGCTCAGGAGCTCTAGGCTTCCTATACAGGAGGCCATTCTCCCAATATATGAGGTCATCTTCAGAGGTGTCACAAGCTGCCTGGACTTCAGCTTGCCCCTCTCAGGGACTCAAGGGTTGGACACTGTTTCCATGCCTTACAGAATGTCTCCCTGGTAGACCCCCCTTCTGCCAGCCATCCTGCAAGCTCAGACAGGTCACCAAGGGAGGCAATGTCCTCCCCCGTAGGCTCTGGAATAGCCTCATCCGGCACCCCAGCCACCTGTACTGTCAGACATTCAGGGGCTGGCTTCCCACCACCTTGCCCTTCCCTTTCCTGACAGCTGTCTGGGCCATTTTCTGGCTCCAGATCTATCTGACTCTCATCCTGGGCAGCCATGGGCCTGGTGATTGCACAGACCCACTCAGGCAACCCTAACACTTCCAGGTGTGAACTGACCACCACTTCCTTCCAGGCAGTGTGCTTCAGGTCAATCCCCAACAGTCCACGGGCATAAAAGGGCTTACAGCAACTTTTAAAAGACTTGAGACCCCCCTCCAGACACACACACTAAAGGGGAACCAGAGCCACAGGATAGTGACTCTCCCAGTTGTCTGCAACCACAACCTGGTGGAATGTATTGGGCATTACCTGCTCTGATCACACCAGATAATACACAACAGTAGTAATACTGGCAATGGTGTCCCTCAGAGCCTCCACCTTCTGCCCATTGATAGTGACCCATGGCCTATACTTTGTAGTATGCCAGGTGGGCTTTGGACAGCATCTGCTTATCACCCAGGGACATTAGGGTAACCTCACTAGTCTCTCTCACACTAACTGGGGTCATTTCCTCCTCAAGCGCTAGACTGACCATCCCCTGTGACTGCCCACCACAGGGGGTCAGTGTCCTCTTCGAACTCTTGACATATCCCCTGCATGCCCATATCTGGTAGTGATCAGTATAGGGAAAGGTGCGGAAGACATTGTGACGCAAAGGGTTAATTAGCTTGAACAGTGTAGATGAGTGTGATGCCTGCCGAAGCCAGAGCAACGTGGAAGAAATTCACGATGTTCACTTTCAAGCTTGTTTTCTTTTGACATTCCGTAGATAAACTTATTCGCAGCTGCATGTGTGAGAAACAGGCTGTGAAGGAGATTCAGTCTCATCCTTGAGAACGAGATCACAGTAAAAGATGGAATGAAAACAATGGCGAGGGAATGGCAAGGCAGCCAAGAGACATGTACTGATAACATAGCTAGAAAATACTTGAAGGGGATAGAATCCAAGCTTCAGGTTAAACACTGAAAGGTGGGTGAGGGAATTGAAGCTCGCAGATGGAGTTGTGAAACTGTCATCTTCAGACCCAGAGCTGCCTCTCTGTTGTGCTGTTTCAAGACTGTGACGCTCGAGGGGGAGAGAGGTCCAAGCGGGCGGTAGAGGGCTTCCCTGCATTTCGTGGACTAAGTTAAGTTCCACCCAGGGATGAAAGGTTTTTGTTTCTCTGCTCTATTATTATGATTGATTATTATGCGTGCACTGTGTTTATAATCTGAAAAATTCAGCTCGTTTATAGTTTTTTTCTTACTGAACATCGTAGTGTGAGTCTGCTGCAGTAATTGAAATATGCATTTTAGTGTGCAGTAAATCAAAGGTTATCTGAAGTATTCAACTCGTTTATATTCTGCTTCTTGAACATCGTAGTGTATCACATTTTGGTATACAGTTTATATCTGTCAATGAACTCTTTGCTCAGATGTATACATAGATGCTCTTTGTAGTGTACTGATATATAAATAGATGCTTTTTTTTAATTGCTATTATTATTCTGTCAATGAACTCTTTGCTCATACGTATACATAGATGCTCTTTCTAGTGTAATTATATATGAATAGATGCTTTTCATTGCTATTCTTATTCCACTATTGTTGATGTGCTAAATGCCTGCATTTACCTGAAATTCTAGTAAAGCTAAATTGTATTCATAATTGGCGTGTGGTCCTTCATTGAGTGTCCTTATTGACTTATACCGATCAGGTGTCAACCAGCCACCTGGATAAGACATTTGGTACCAGAAGTGGGGTATAAGTAAATAATGCCTCTTTGGGGACGTAAGAAAAGTGAGGCAGAGAGCAGAAGACAGCATGGGGCAGAAGCCAGATCCATTCCCGGGTGGTTAGCAACTGACCCGTTCTCTGGTGTGGCAGGGCTCCTGAACCGGTGGGCAGCGCCGGTGTTATGGGAGGCATTAGATGAGAAAGTGACTCCTCTTTTAGTGGAAGATGCGGTTGAGAGTGTGAAGCTAAGAGGGGCGAAGCTGGAGCTGAAAGCAGCATGGCAAGTGGGATGGCTGTTCCTGTCTGCGCTCCGTACGGTATACAGGAAAACATTAACACAAGATGCAGAGATAAGAAAACTGCGGGATGAGGTTGCAGCCTTGCAGGAAAGGCAGTTACTTATGAAAGAAACTATAGAAAGTGCAGTGACTAGGGGTGATCAAATGGAGGCAAGGTGCACTGCATTAGCAGTACGAGTAGCACAACAGAAGAGTAGGCAGAAGCCTAAAATACCCTCAGCTGTGCAAGTGAGGGCATTGGTACGCAAAGAAAACTGGAATCCTTATACTTGGGATGGAACAGTCTCGGATAATGATGATGACTGGAATTGGGAGGAGGAGGTGGAAGTACGTGTAGCAGAACTAGGTGGAGTTGAAAGTGGAGAAGGATGTGTAGGTGAAATTGAAGGTGAAAGGGGAAGTGTAATGGAGGTTCGCCCACTCGTGCAGAATAAATCAAAGGGAGTGAATGGTGGGCAAATACAGAATTCACGTTTGGTAAGAGATTATTCACAGAGTGAATTGTTAGAGATAACTCGTATGTTTAGGCAGATGCCTGCAGAGCCCTTGTTTAAATGGTTGGTGAGATTGTGGGACACTGGAGCAGATAGTACATATTTGTCGCCAACTGAACTTTTGAAAATGGGATCAGTAACTACACATGCTATGTTAGGGCAAAGGTTACGAGGTGCACAGGGGCACCAAGCTTTCTCTCTAATGGGTTGGTTGATGGAAGGAGTGAAGCAATAGTACCCAACTGCTATAGATGTGGAGGAGAGTTGGGGTCCTTGGCATACGATTTCAGAGGCAAATGAACAACTGCGAGAAATGGGGATGCAGAACGCAGTGTACTCCCAACAGTTTTTAGGACCTGATGTTGAATCCGTGACAGCAGGGATCAGGGCACGGTTAATCAGAAATGCCCCTCCGCATATGAAAGGTGCCTTCTTGGCCCTTCTAGGACCCGCTCAGGAAAGACCAGTGGGGGATGTGGTATTATTAATGGCACAATTAGAAGGGCTTGATAGACAAAAATCAGCAAGAGCAGTGGGGCAGGACAATAAGTATAAGGGAGGAGAATCTACAATAAAAGTGACCAGATGACAAATGTGGATAGATTTGTTGAATGCTGGGGTGAAGAAAGAGGAGATAGATGGAAAGCCTACCCCTTATCTGCTTAATAAATGGAAAGCATTGCAGCGTAGACAGAAAGAGAAAGAGGCATTTGATGAGAAACAGCCCTCAGCACCACCCATGGAAGAGTCTGAGAAGGAAAAAACAGAATCAGGGAAAATTAGGAAGGTGCCTGTCTCAACTCTATATCCCGACATGTCCAGTGATGGCTGGGAAGTCCCAGACCCCTTATTATGAAGGTCAGGCCAAATCCCGGGGGTCAGAGCAGTGCAAGAGGTAAGTCCCGGGGACAGGCGGCCATATGTACCTCTCATCATTTATTGCCACAAAGGAACACAACATGTTATGGCACTGCTCGATACAGGTGCGGAAGTAACTTTGATAAATGGAAACCCTAAGAGGCTGCCAGGGAAGGGTGTGATCATTAATGGTTACAGGGGCGCAGAGACAGAGGCCAAACCTGTTAAGCTTAAATTGTCAATCGGTAAAGGACCCCCATTCACGACAGAAGTTTTAATAGCTGAAGTACCAGAATACATTATTGGCATGGATTTTTTACTAGGCAAAACTATTGATACGCAATAGGGAACATTTACTTTTGGTGTGAGGAGCGTACACATGAAGAAATCTAGGACAGTTCTGGTTGGGCATGCAAAGTGGAGTCCATTACATGTGCCTCCTCCAAAGGAGCCGGTGTGCATTAAACAGTACTGCATACCCGGAGGTCATAAAGAGATTTCAGAAACCATACAGGGGTTGCTAGATGCAGGTGTGTTAAGGCCAGCTGTGAGCCCATTTAACTCTCCTATATGGCCCATGAAGAAACCAGATGATACCTATCGAATGACGGTTGACTATCGACAACTGAATAAAGTGGCTCCACACTTGGCAGCCACCGTCCCAGAAATCATCACACTGGTGGAACAGTTGAGTAAAGATGTGGGGGAATGGCATGCCATGATTGATCTAGCAAACGCCTTCTTTTCAATTGATATTGATGAGGCCAGTCAAGACCAATTTACAATAAGCTGGCAGGACAGACAATTCACATTCATGAAGTTGCCCCAGGGGTACGTGCTTAGTCCCACATTGTGTCATGGGCTAATAGCCAGAGATTTAGCCAACTTCTCGGCTGGAAACACCCGACTTGCACATTACATTGATGACATCATGATCACTGGGGACACTAAAGAGCAAGTCTCAGACACGCTGGAAAGATTAATTGAATACTTACAGCAGAGGGGATGGGCTATTAACCCCAAAAAGGTCCCAGGCCCGGCACAAGAGGTGAAATTCCTGGGCGCTATTTGGTCAGGACCAGTAAAAAGAATACCACAGAAAGTGATTGATACGGTACAACAGCTAAAGATTCCTTCAACTAAGGCAGAAGCACAACGATTTATTGGTTTGATGGGATTCTGGAGACAATATATCCCTCACTTAGGATTAATATTGAGACCATTATATCAAGTTACACGAAAAAAAGCACCCTTTCCAATGGGGATCTGAACAGCAAGAGGCCCTTGAGGGAGCAAAAGATGCATTACAGAATTATTTTGCGTTAGGTCCCATCACAGGAGGAGACACGTTTGAGCTGGCAATGATAGTACTGGATGATGTAGTGATGTGGAGTTTATGGCAGAGGCAAGGAAAAAAGAGAGTGCCACAAGGATTTTGGTCAAAGAGATTAACTCCATCCATGAGCAATTATACCCCGTTAGAAAAATAACTAGCAGGAGCATATTGGGCGTTAGTAGAAACAGAGCACATAACTGGTGACCGGCCGGTTACCTTAAGAACACGGGTCCCCTTACTAGGCTGGATAAGAGAAGGAGGGGTTGGCACTAAAGTAGGCAGGGCGCATGAGTCTACCATCGCAAAGTGGAAATGGTATCTGCAGCAGAGGGCAAAACTGGGGCCAGCAGGAGTATCGAAGTTACAGGAAGATATGCTGGGGGCAATGGACTTACAAGCAATGGTCCCCTCGCCAGAGCCATCTGAGATGGAGTCCTCACCATTTAAAACAGCCCCACCTTTTGAACAGCTCACAGAAGAAGAACAGCAAAATGCATGGTTCAAAGATGATACCTCCCGGTACCATCAAGGAAAAAGACAATGGCAAACAGTTGCATTCCAGTCTGCTACAGAAACGCTGTTGCTGCGAGGAGGAAATAATGGATCAAGTCAGCTTGCAGAACTGCAGGGGGTAGCAGCAGTGATCGAACAGGCCCCCATCGGAGAGAAAATGTTTGTGTACACTGACAGCTGGGCCACCTACCAAGGACTAGTAAGCTGGGCCCGACTTGGCGCAAGGATGGATGGAAAATCAAAGGCACCCCCATTTGGGGAGGTGAGCAGCTATGGGAAGAGATGTGGGAGAAAGGGCAAAAATGTCAAATCTATGTGGGACATGTGGATGCCCATTGCCCATCGGACACCTCACTTGCATCTCTATTCAACAACACCGCAGATCAGATGGCCAAAACACGAACAGTGATCATCAATGAGGAGGCTGAAGCTGCTCTAGCAAACTGGGCCCATGCAACATCTGGACATCTAGGAGAGAATGGCACTTATGCATGGGCACAGCAACAACAGATTCCAGTTACTAAAGAACAGGTCCAACAAGCAGTAAAAGAGTGCCCAAAATGCAACCAGATAAGACAAATGCCCCTGCAAAAGAAGCCTAGCGGCCATATCAGAAGAGGAACCGCAGCTGCTACAGTGTGGCAATTGGACTATATCGGGCCACCACCAAAGGAAGGAGGAAAAAGCTACGTATTGACCATGGTTGACACCTACTCTGGCCTTATGTTGGGTATGCCCTGTAAGTCTGCAGACCAAAAGTACACTTTGCGAGGGCTAAACTACCTGATAAAACATTATGGGGTACCTGATGAAATCCAAATAGATAGGGGACACACTTTTCAGGGAAAACAGTGCAGGATTGGGTGCAGGAACAGGGAATTCAGTGGATTTTACAACTTAGTTATTATCCACAAGCTGCAGGCATGATTGAGAGATATAACGGATTATTGAAAGAACAGCTAAAAAAGTTATCAGCACATCAGACTCTAAAAGGATGGAGTAGTAATTTAGACAAAGCCTTGTTCGAATTGAACAACAGACCAGTTGGGCAGCAGACTCCTTTCATTCGGATGACAGGGCATGATAAAGAAATCACCCACACAATGATTGTCTGGAAAACAGACCCTCAAGCTCGATTACCTTTAAAGGCTACTTCTGGCAGTATAGGACTGGACCTGTTTGCTCCAGAGGATGGAGAAATACCCGTAGGACAGGTGAAGACTGTTCCCCTAGGAATAGGAGTGAGAGTACCACCTGAAACATATGGTAGAATTGCCCCTCGATCCAGCCTAGCCATCAAGGGAGTGTCGGTGCTAGGGGAAGTCATTGACCCAGATTTTAGAGGAGAGGTTAAAGTAATATTACTGAACCAAGGAGATGCTACTGTATCGTATCAAACACATGACTGACTTGCCCAATTGATTTGTGAACAAGCGTATACCCCCCACATTGAAGAAAGATCTGCCCCCCAGATAACACTCAGAGAGGTGAAGGAGGATTTGGAAGCACAGGAAGAAGAGTATGGGTGCATCATCCACGGAAAATGCCAGAGGCAGGAGAGATATTGAGTCAAGGGATGGGGAGTACGTATATTGTACTTTTAAAGAATTCTAATGTACCTGTATTTGTACCTGCAGTGAGACTTACCCCACGGTCGTAAATGATGACATCTGCATCGATGACGTGGTTCCTGTTTGAGGTCATGATTATAACCGGAAAAAGTATATTGGTCCGACCGAATGTAGCAGAGAATGTCATCACGGACCTTCATGTCACTTGTGCACCTCAAGCAGCTAATGTAACTGATGACCAGGGAAATGTTTCACTTTGCAACATGAAGGTACCTGGAGGCAAGTGGATGGCTGCCAAAGCTGTAACCTGGGAGGTAACTTGACAGCAAATCCGACATGCCAACGGACTGAACGAGTTGCAGGGAATGCCCACAACAGTACAGGCTTTGAATTATACGCTAAACATGATATGTAAATATTGTGATACCATTGTACCTTTTACACCAGTACAGACATATCCGTGTAGATCTTATGATTGTTCTAACAAACAAGATATTTTACCAGGACATATGGTGGTTGTAACAATGACTAATAGAACTAAAGGAGTTCGATACTCCAAACCGCCCGCTTTTATGTTTATGTAGCCGAAAGACGCATGGTCAGCAATTTAGGCAACGTTTCCATAGTTCGATATAGAATAGGATGTAAGCAAGCTTTGCATGCAAGCATAATTAACCATATTGTGTTACAGATAACTATTGCCAAGGGGAATGTTTCTAAGTATGATCCATTATGCACCCCATGGACACTACAGTTATGGCCCTTGCTGAAGTTACGCATCAGAAGAGATCTAGGATTGATGATAGCCGGGGCCACCGGAATTGGGGTAGGGTCCCTGAACGCTTTTGATATTGAAGCCATCAGGAATAAGCTATCTTCTACAGGATATAGTACAGGGGAGGCCATAAAAGTAATTTCGCAAAGGGGGCCCACACACTCACAAGAAGTATGGAAGGTTCTGCATGGGTTGTATCGTGATTGGCAATGGCATAATTTCACTTATGAACAATTTGGAAAAAGCTTTCAAAGCACACAAACAGTGTCCAAAGGAATTCAGTGCATACTATGGCAAAGTATTGTTAATCAACAGTATGTAGACTTCAAAGCGGAATGGCGACAGCTTCAAGGTGAATATTGGAGACAACAATTGCATTTGCCTGAGGAAATATGGGTAAAGCCCATACAATTCTATTGTGAGGGAGAGATGCGTTATGCTCATTTTGATATAGCTAGAAGTGATCTTCCCCCTGAAATAAGGTGCCACTTTATATTGCTCCCTGTAGTAAGAGGTGAAGAATGGTGGATACCTCACACTGACAAAAAATGGATTGATCAAACATATTACACCGTAGATCCCACTAGATGTGCAGATTGGTCTAAGGGGTGGGTATGTACCCACACTGGACGGGTGCTTGACCCATGCCTTCACCCAGTACCAGGAGAATGTGAATGGTTACCTTATCCTATTAATGGCACAGACTTATATCAGATAGGAACAGAGAATATATGTTACGTTACTAATCATCCCTTACTTATTAACGGATTTGTACAAACCACCAGAGAGGAGGTAATGTGTATGTGCAATATTACCAGCATTATTGACATAAGTACTTACATCCTATACCGACCGACTAAGTTCACCACAACCACATTACAGACGCAAATGCAAGCACAGTTAGAATGGAACATCCCGCTTGTTGTGAAGCTACCTAGACTAGAGGCAATCAGGCGCTACGCACAAATCACATTTGCTAAATTCGACATGGCAGCTAAATATACCAAGGATACAGCCATACAGATGACCATAGACGCCAAACAGCTTATGCACACTGCTTCACGCATCCAGCAAGTAACTGAGCACCATTGGTATGACATCTTCTTAGGTTGGGCACCAGGAGCTACGAAGACGCTAAATATAGTGTTACATCCGCTAATCTGGTTATTGTCTGTGTCACGCTAATGATTATACTATGTAGACTATATGTACGCACAAACCAGCTTTATACTAAAATGCAGGCGCTTAGAATAATGCTAACAAGTATTCGTAGCAATCTAGCTAGCGAAGTGTTACAATAAATAATTCTTGTTTCGCAAACATCGCGCTCTTCTAAGGGGTGGAGTGATCAGTATAGGGAAAGGTGCGGAAGACATTGTGACGCGAAGGGTTAATTAATTTGAACAGTGTAGATGAGTGTGATGCCTGCCGAAGCCAGAGCAACGTGGAAGAATTTCACAATGTTCACTTTCAAGCTTGTTTTCTTTTGACATTCCGTAGATAAACTTATTCGCAGCTGCATGTGTGAGAAACAGGCTGTGAAGGAGATTCAGTCTCAACCTTGAGAACGAGACCACAGTAAAAGATGGAATGAAAACAATGGCCAGCGAATGGTAAGGCAGCCAAGAGACATGTACTGATAACATAGCTAGAAAATACTGGAAGGGGATAGAATCCAAGCTTCAGGTTACTTAAACACTGAAAGGTGGGTGAGGGAATTGAAGCTCGCAGATGGAGTTGTGAAACTGTCATCTTCAGACCCAGAGCTGCCTCCCTGTTGTTCTGTTCCAAGACCGTGACGCTCGAGGGGGAGAGAGGTCCAAGTGGGCGGTAGAGGGCTTCCCTGCATTTCATGGACTAAGTTAAGTTCCACCCAGGAATGAAAGGCTTTTGTTTCTCTGCTCTATTATTATGATTGATTATTATGCTTGCACTGTGTTTATAATCTGAAAAATGCAGCTCGTTTATAGTTTTTTTCTTACTGAACATCGTAGTGTGAGTCTGCTACAGTAATTGAAATATGCATTTTAGTGTGCAGTAAATCAAAGCTTATCTGAAGTATTCAACTCGTTTATATTCTGCTTCTTGAACATCGTAGTGTATCACATTTTGGTATACAGTTATTCCAAGTTCATATCTATCAATGAACTCTTTGCTCAGATGTATACATAGATGCTCTTTGTAGTGTACTTATATCTAAATAGATGCTTTTTTTAATTGCTATTCTTATTCTGTCAATGAACTCTTTGCTCATACGTATACATAGATGCTCTTTGTAGTGTACTTATATATGAATATATGCTTTTCATTGCTATTCTTATTCCACTATTGTTGATTTGCTAAATGCCTGCATTTACCTGAAATTCTAGTACAGCTAAATTGTATTCATAATTGGCGTGTGGTCCTTCATTGAGCATCCTTATTGACTTATACCGAACAGGTGTCAACCAGCCACCTGGATAAGACAGGTAGCACTCATAGCACTTAGGGATAGACCTGCCAGTATTCTAGTCTATGAAGCCTTTCTTCTTGTGGCCAGATTGGAATTGGTACCCTTTCCCTTGTGAACTGTTTTGGGGGCCTTGAGAGAACTCCTTGGTTTTATATTTACCCCCTCCCCCTTTCTTTCTTCTGTTCGGAACCCTGACCACCTTTTTGGGAGTCCCCTCCACATGCCTTCTTAGACACTTTGGTGCTGACCCAGATGTCTGCCTCCTCAGCAAGCTTCCTAGGGTCGGTAAGCCTGCTATCCACTAGGTTGGCACAGCTCTATAAAACAAATATTGAGCATGTGCTCCTTCAGAATTAGGTTGTACAGCCCAGTAAAACTGGCCACTTTGCTGCTCCTCACCCACCCCTTCAATGCCTCCCTCGCGTAATCTAAGAAGTCCATCCAGGACTGGTTTGGGTAATCATAGCTGTTCTTGAACCTCTGAGGGTATTTCTCAGTGGTCAGTCCAAATTTAACAACAAGTATGGCTTTCATGGGGGGGGATACTTTGTCTGACCCTGTGCCTCAGAAGAGCATTCGTGCCCACTGTGGGCATGTTTCCACGAGCTCCCCCCAGCAGTACTTTGGGACCTGCTATACCCTTAGAGCAACTTCATATGCAGCAAACCACCTGTTTATATCATCTCCTACCACACACTTAGGCACTATTGTCTGTGGTATGCAGACTTTCACCTCTCCAGCAGACACTGTTGGTAAGCTGCCATCATCACTGTTGGGTTCTCAAGCATGCCTCGTGTATTTCTAATGCTCCAGCTGTAGTTTTTTTTCTCAGCTAAGACCCTCTTAGCCTCAACTTTCCCTTCTGATAAAGCCCCTTTAGCCTTCTCCTTCTCAACCTTCCAATCTTAATTTGGCTAGCACAAGTTTGAGCTTTCTCTCCTCCCTCCTGTCTTCCAACTCCACTTGTGATGGGCCCATGGAGGATACACTGCTCCCAGTCCCATCTTGGGTATCCTAGTTTCTCTTTGGATGGCATCTGGGCACCCCCTGCAGCTCTGGTCCCTTTCTGGGTTCTGCTCTTCATCCTCAATTAAATCAATGTCCTTCTCATGCTCATCCTCTACTGTTGCTGCTTGCAACCAGTTAACCTCATAATAGTCCCGGAGTGATATCTGCAGATCATCTTGGGAAGTTTTCATGCCCACATTCAACCCCCTTGCCTTGCAGGACCTTTGCAGCTCAAGCCTGGTCAGGTTTTCAACATTGATCAGCTCCATCTCCATGGTAGCAGAGGAGGGAAGGATTCCTTAAATTTAGAAAAAGGAAAAAGACACCCAATGGGAGACTAAGGCTCATGTTAGTATATACTTATTTAACTGGGATTTTGTGTTACACAAATTACTGTATGGTACTGCACAGACACAAGTCCTGATCCACACAGCTGAACACCAATGTGAGAAATTGGGTTGTTGGTTGACTGGAGTCTGAGTCCTGGTCAAGCAACAGCAACAATCCCTTTCAGAGTGAAACAAAAAAAGTCACTAAATTAACCTGTGCTTAACCCCAGGTAGCTCGGCACAAAAAGCAGCCAGGTTTGACTTAGAGGCAATGTGTAAACTATTTATGAATTTATGCAGCTCACAAACAACAATAAAGTGAAAACACAACACAAAAAACTCCCATACCTATTTAGAAAAACAGTGGAAATTTTTATAAATTATTTGAAACCAAATTGACAAAAATGCAATATGTAGAACCGGAGATATGAATTTTCTAAACAATGTAGTAAAAACTAGCACCCAAAAGAACAAAGCACCAACCTCGGACATCTAGTCACGCAAGACTGGGTCAAAGTTAAAAAATATGGTGAACCGCGATGGAGCGTGGTTCGGATACATGAAGTGGATTTTGCCCAGTACGCATTCACCTTTGGACTTAGAAGAGAATTTGAGAAAACTTTTTATGAGAAAGTAAAGTTCAGCAGGGCAAGGCTGCAGGAGGTGTGTGAGAAGGGAGTGTCGTCATTGGATAGGCTTGGGTCGAAGCTGTAGTGAAAATTTTTATGTTCGGACTTCGACTCCAAAATGGAAGTAAAAAATCTCCAGCGGGATAAAGTAGAATACTGTATCCAAATGCAGTTCCACCAGGCCAGATACCCCTTTGGCGAAGGACCTCTGAAAAGGATTTATTGCTGTGGAGAAAATAAATCTTCCTGCCCAAAAACAATCCTTAGAGGTGTATTTCTCTGGTTGCAGCACACATGATAAGAGGAATTAATGAGGAGAAATGAAGCTATCTCTCTATGTTGCACCTCTCTTGGGTAGGTGCACCGTTTTGGCACAAATTCCGGTTTACTGCCCTTAGTAAATCTGGATTTGTGTCAAAATACAAGGGTGGTGTCATGGGAATGCCCAAGTACCAACCATGTAACCCTAACCAATGTAGTGCAACACACCACAGTGCAACGGGGTGTGTTGTGTTCCTTTTTTTAACAAAGCCATGCGAGGCAACAAAATCACCCCTGTGTGGCTTTGTAAATCTTGACTACCCCTTTGCGTTGTGGCTGCACCAAAAACAAATTGGTGCAACCATGAAGCAAAATGTTGGTAAATCTGGGTCACGGTTTATAGCAGTCTTGTCAGAGAATCTTGTCAGAGAAATTATTATTCAATTAAACCATCGCACTGCCACTCTTATGTGCTGCTAAAAGGGTTCCATGATGATCACTCAAACAAAAGCCAGATGCAAATGAAATCAAATCAGCTGCCTCGCAAGATAAACCATTAATCTGTTCACACGCTTTTCATGGTATGATGTGACATAATAGGGGTTGGAATAGCAAAGCTGCAAACATGTAAACCAGTTGATATTTTAGTAACCAAGATATTTCTAGAGACACCTATTTCGTTGGTTAGATTATGCATAGCGAGTTAAGGAAAGAAATTGCATTTTATGTAATACAGCAATACAATGGATTGTTCTATCAATTAATGACCTACCCAGAACATTGGCAGGCAACCTTGAAAAGTTACAAAGTAAACGAACATCCATGAACATTGCTTCCCTAAAAGTACACAAATATTACAGTTTCTTCTCCTACAGGCACCGTAGTTTAGGCTACATTTTCAATGATGTTCCTGACATGTAAAAACACACATGCACAGAGAGAGAGAGAGAGGAAGGAAGGCTTACTCTCATAACATAGGCATGCAGTATTATCCTGCAAATATGAATAGCTGTCAAACTGAAACATGTTTAATTGTCCATTATATATTGGGCATTATGTTCTAACATGTAAAATCTTGTCCACAAACCCTTGGGCAATACCGCAGTTTTCTGGGATTCTGCCTGGCATTCGTATACAGTTAAATCATTATATTGTGCCTCAATGGCAAATCCAAATAAATCGGGGGTGGAGTGATGTGGGAGGAAGCCCAGAAAGACATCTTAATTCTGTCATGAGGGTGGAAATGTAACATTGTCACAAAAGAGGAGCCATCTCTTATCTCCTTGAAATTTCGAGAGATAAGTGGACCCCCGAAAGAATCACCATCAGTTTCAGAGTTCATTTAAAATTATTTTTGGAGGTAATATAGCCCTCCCTTTTGGGATATTCGAAACCTGAAGACTCCGACACTGGGTGCCCCACCACATTCTCCAATATCCACAAAAGCCTAGATCCCAAGACCACCTCCCACACTACATTGCCCACAGACGTGGCCTTCATATGGGTACGTTATTCCTGCTCATATATGTGCAAAGTTAGAAAGGCGAAACCCTATGCCCATTATCCTGAACCAATACATAATTTGTAAAACAATAAATGTGGGTGTCTAAAGTTTGGCTGAAAAGCCCGTGGCTGGTGCTACCAAAGGTCCAGTGTAGTGTTGATTCCATGCATGCCACAACCAGACACTCCCTGCCTGTTTATCTCGCGCTTCCTGGTTCTTTTTCATTCCTGCTCTCTTTCTTTGTCACTGGTTTTCTGTGTTTCTTGTACTCCTTCTTTCGGTCCCTTCTGTGCTTTTCTCCCTCTTGCTATTGGTGAAAGTTTTATAAGGAAAAATAAGTGCTGGTCCCCAAAAACAAGTGCTGGTGGACCCCACCTGTAACCACCTGCTCAAATCAAGCACTGTGCTGAGCAAACTTTGCAAACCAGTGACCTTACCTTTGAAAAACAGTGCCCTTCTTTCGGAACGACAACAGTTCACCACGCCTTTGGCAGGAAATAAGACCATGTCAAACGCAATCGAATAGACCCATGAATACAACCACTATCCACAGGGGTTACAGCTAAATCAAACATGCACTTCAAGAGCTGCAAGAGAACCCATGAGCCTTATGTAGCACTCTGGGATACTCACTAGGGGGCGACATAGAGAATACCAGGGAGAACAGAGGTACCACGTTTGGCCTACAATACTGCAACCAACACATCTGCCAAAACTCACCATCAGCAGCAACGACCAATCAGGTGCACCTCAGCGGTCAGGTACAGGGTTCAAAAGCGCCTGCATTTCTAAAATAACAGATACTCCTCCTATGGAACTATGAAAAACTTTATGACACTCCTGCAGTATTCGCACAACTATGAAAACAATGCAAAAGAGAAGTTAGAAGTCCTTCTATCGAAACTGCTGAGTACAGACACCACATACCAGAAGGTGGCATATCAACCACATCTGAAGACAGCACTGGAGGCTGCCCCCCACAACACCACCACACACATAGGATTACGACAGTAACAGGGAGGTCAGCGCATCCCGACTGATGAACTGGTGGGACACAGGAAGAGGACACAGAAGACAGGGCTCTTGGCAGGGGCGTAGCTTGATCAATAATACTGGGGAGGAGGTGGACTTCAGATTTCCCAACAATCACACTGGCACATAAGGTTAAAATACATTATAAGACGAGGAGGGTGCATGAGAGGGTCTTAAAGGGCAGGCGAAAAGGAGAGGAATACGATTGGCAGGGGTAATAAGTGAGAGAAAACACACTATTTTGTGAAATAACAAAAATTTTTTAAGTTTTTCCAAATAGAGAGGGGAAAAGAGTGTGTGCGTGAGTTTTTGTCTGCGTCTGTACATTTCCTCTTGGAATCCGACAGACACCTTAACTGAAAGCACCTGTACCCAACTATTTATCACTGAACATATTTACTAGGGTGGTGTAACACCACCCACACACCCCTGAAGCTACGCCCCTGGCCCTTGGTCACACATTTGGGGAGGTTTAATATATGTCATCGGTGACATAGCTGTGCCAGGTCCAGCAGTGGAAACAAAATGACAGAAATCAAATTCAGTGATCTGTGGTTCTCCTTAATTCCACACTGAGATGCTTGAGGTGATAATCATTTTTTTCTGAAAAACCAAATAGCATGACCCGTGCAGTAGCTACTGTTTTCCTTTGCTGCAGCCAAGAACAATATTCCCCTCCCTGTAGAGCCGCCACGTTTCCTTCCAGTGACAGAAGTTTGACAGACCTTGGGTCGTTTCCTTACGGACTATTCTTAAGGAAACTACATTGTGATTTCATCCCTTCCTGTGTTTGTATCCTGTGCAGCTTTCCAAGGGCCCTTTTCATTCGAGAGAATGTTTAAACACGACTCCAACAATGATAACATCCTTAGAATTGCAGTCAGTGACTTGTTGACCCTTGGCTCAATGTTTTAAGAGGTAAATCACCAGAGCGTGTGCCCAGATGTCAGTTCTCCTTAAAGGGTGAGCACATTTTTAATTTTGAAAGTTTTGCGAATATTTTCTTAAGGGTGGTCACATTTCTGACAGCGCAGGTGCAGTTGACCACAATGGAAGCATATTTCCCATCTTCATGTGCTTGGCACCTGGCCTCAGTCTTGAACTCGCCTTGCTCCAGGAGTTCACTGAGCGGGATATCCTGGAACAGTCAGTGGCAAAGAGAAGGCTGTACCCTCCAGATGTTGGTTCCCCCTTCTGGTAACTGCATCTGAAATAATGCACCCACTTTAAATTCAAGTTAAAGTGGTCTGTGGGAAATGCACTATTTTACATTCTGCAACTTCAATTTGTTAATGCCATCACTGCAGATGCATGTGTGTAACCATAGAGAAGCAGAATTACACACTGGTGGGGACTAGTGTCTTGTGTATCTATAGTGCCACGAGTCATTATTTAACATTTGTATTACGCACATTATGTGCCACTCAAAGTATCAAATTTGACAGTAAAATGTCACTCACAAGTGCATTGGAACCATTGAAAGTTGACATATAAACATTCTAAAAATCTGTCAGCTATGCAGTGCTTGTAATTTGCAATGTATACCTTTTGTAGTGAAACAATTTTTCTTGCTATGGGTAATGTTTTAGACATTAAATGAGCATTTACAGAAAGTTTTCAAGTCGAGCTTGGTCTTGTAATCTTGTTGTACCATTTGTTAGACTCATATTTTAATTCTGCAGTTAGTTAACTTGACCTTTTCTCAAGGTGGTCATTTTCGTGCAATTATATGTATTATTATGGATGTGCGATTAATAAGATTTGCCTAGATCATTGGTCATGTTTGCATCAGATGGAAACTGTTCTTGTGATTCAGTATTCCTGAGTACAATAAGGATGTTTAGGGCTGAGGCAGACTGTCAAAGATATATACAATGGCATGAATAGGTGATAGAGGGATCTTTTTGGGTCTAGTGTTAACCAAGACAGTTCGATTTTACTAAAGTATGTAAAATACTTAGATATAGGAGCTTTCAGCCACCATTCTACATCCTTTGATCTGTTGTTGTATCATTCACATGTTGCTTCCTTCCACTACAGCATATAACATGGGTCAGCCGACTTAAGCCACCGGTTAATATCTCTTTGAGTTACTGCATTTTGCTGTCTCACAAGGAGCAAATCTACACACAAGCTAATTTGCTTCAGTGCCAGTGTTTTTGCTTTTACTTTATAATTACTTTTTGTTGCCTTTGTGTTTAGAGGCTGATGTGATAGCAAGATGCCTCTGATGCACACTCCATCTTTATCAGATCCAATCTTCTGTAAATGCTGTTGTAAATTCCTTTTGGAGTGCTTTGCTTTTCTGACTCCTGCTATTTCACAGCTTACCAGATCAGACTGTGTTCATTTGAACCTGTTATGTATTGGTATCCCCTATGTGATTCTTTCTTTCTTTCTTTCTTTGAGAGGACAGTTCTGACTATCTAGCCTGCCCTGATTTTTTGCTTTTGGATCAACAGTTTTTTGACCTTTTACAGTGAGCAAGCCTCATAGTTTGGGACTCACTAAGAGTAAACTTATGGTAAAAATCACTGCACATGTTTACTGCCGGTGTCGCCTTGTTAAGCAGAGGCTGCTATGATGCACCAATGGTAGGAGGCCCAAGGCTGGTTACACATGATCATGTGTCCACACGCGTGTGCACCCTTGTGAGGGCTGTGTGGGTAGGATTCCTATTGTGTGCAGCCCAAGAACTGCACCTAGGTAGCCTGGCGCAAAAGGTACCATGCAGAATGGGTGGTGATCTGGAGAAGGCCTTATGAGATGGGTGTACACATGTAAGGGGTAATCAATGTGCTTACTGTCTTCATTGTAGTGACACTCCATTATGGGTCAATGGGAAAGGCTGGCAACAGAAAGAGGAGGAGGGGGAACACCGGCACACTCCCCTGCCAGTCTGCTCCCGGCCACCCCAAGACATGTCTGGAGCTGGCAGATCAGAAAGACGAGCTGGCTCCCCCTGCAGCACAGGAAGGTGCTGGCCTGGCAGGTAGCCAGTGGCAGTGGCTGGGGTGGGCTCCCTTGTGGTGAATCGTATTTTGTTTTTATAGGGATACAAGAGTTAGCTTAGTCTTTGGCTTGCAGACTCGTGCCCCAGTCACCTACTGACTTTTACCCTACTTAGCCTGCTCTGTTTTAGCGCATTTATTTAATTCTTTTAAGATGGCTGCCTTGTTTTGACTTAGGCCCATGTTTTGATTTTTCTTATCAGTGCCACTGCGCTAAGGCATCAAGATCAGGCGACAGATACAATCAAACTGAAGGTGTCCGCGTTAGGTACTTTCCCTCTTCTCGCTTTAGAGGGAATTGTTTGTATTAATTACTGTCCCAAGCATGCCTTGTTATCTATTATTTGGGAAATAACCCATGTCAGGGGTCCAGGTAGATCTGTATATATACTCCTCACTTTATCAGATAGGCAGAGGGATTCTGACCAGATGCAATCGCTGCTATCGATGCAGAACGTCGTCTTGACACTGACCCATTCTTTGTGTTCCTGCGGAGTCTGACCTAGAGACCAAGGTAACGAGGGTTGTGGGCTCTTTGCATGGACAGATTGAGGGTTAACACACATAGCTCTCTTCTAGGTTAGGGGTTAGGCCTACATGCTAGGGTATTGGGACATATTGCACACTCCATGTTGTTTCGTGATATTGCAAGATGATGGGGGTCTTTGTATTAATGACTCTCATCTTTACTATTCTATGCATTGTTCATTATCTTAATCATTGCAGCCCATGCAACTTATTGCAGATTGCAGTTTTACTAAAATAAACCTTGTTGAAACTTCACTGCATCTTCTTCATTGCCTGTGTGTGATTGAGATATGTTATTGATGTGAGAAAGGGGTAATCTCCGTTTAACCAAGACGCTCCCTGAGATATCACACCTTTGAGTCCATGCGTAAAGGCTGCCACAAATCACCTTTAACTGTTTGGGTTTTTTGGTGAGGTACTGCTTGTGAGCCGGAAGGGTTGGGATGACAGTTGCGTTTGTTGTAGGATTGGCATAGTCGCCTACAAACATAAGTACTGTCCTCCTTAAACCAGCAGTCTTGCCTAGAGCAACAGTCCAACTACGACATGGAGCCACCAACTATGGTGTTTAGGCACTAATTTACGGATACTCCGATTGTCACAATCTCACATACTACAGGTACCCTAAGTACCATTAAACGGAGATGTCCGTGGTCTTGGGCAAGATCTTCTTCAGCTGAACAGGGATTACCTAATTATGGTGTACGTTTTTTTTAGCTCAAACTCATAAAAGGACTTTACTCCCCAGTTGGTGTTCCATCTCTTCACTCATTTTTCAATATGGCTATCGCCATAGACATTCCTGACAATGCTAGACAAGCATTAACTTTACATCTAGTAGCGCATGGCTTAACGGAAGAGGGCGGGATGTTACATTTATAGTAGAAGCTAATGAAGCTTACCCAACAGAAACATTTTACTCTTGGGTCACCTTTCCTGTGGAAGACCACAGATCAGTCACATTCCACACATATAGTATTGCAAATGTACCTCCACAATACCAAGCATACCTGTATCATTGAATACCACTCACTTACCAAGAGCATCAGAACTGGTTCGAAGGCGCCCTACCGCATGTAATACAACGAGTGAGATTAGGTCCTTGAGGTAATGATTGACCAACGTGGCCTACGTTCGCCACGTACACACCTCACCCAGGTATACAAAACATGGAGGCAGCAGACCTGCGAGAATTAAATCTTGAATTAGTAACACTATACAGACGATTAGTTCAGTTCCTAATGCGGACATTGAACACTACACCAGCGTGTCCAGCACCACCAGCGCCTGCTGGATACCAATTGGCTACTGGGATTAATCCACAACCAGTACCCACCATTATGGGTAAAGTATCCACAGAACGAGAAAAAATACCATTCTGGATAGCCCAGAAAACATATCAGCTGGAAGCTGTGTTTCCCCATTTGGGACCACAAGAGAAACATAGAATTCTCACTATATGCTTGCCTTTCGGGATGGTTCCCTGAGTGGATGACTGTGCCACATGTGGTACAGTCTTCGCTGCAATATCTACTACCACACATGGTACCCCAACACTTGCTAATTTACCAGAAGTGTTAAAACAAATACAGAATGAACATGGGGCTGCACTAGCCCTAGATTCGGGGATGAAATTAATGAGTAACTTCGACACAGTCTCCTCAATAATACTAATCAACATTAAGGGGGAATGGGTAGCACTGGCTAAACGCCAGCGTCTCTGAGAGATTCTAGGTTTGGACCCAGAGAGAGACCTACAGAGAGTTATTTCCGACACCTATACTAGTATAGGACGGGATAGTTTGGGAGCTAAACCGAAAAAGCTTGAAATACAATGTACCAGCCCTAAGGAAGGTTCTAAACAAAAACAAGAAAATACAAAGAAGTGCTGGGATAAGCAGAAAGAATTTAATGAACGACTTAATAAGAGGGCAGATTCTCCACACCCTGAGAAATCTGAAAGGAGATACACTCTCAGAAATAGAGAAAGTATAAAAACTCCAGACAGATATACTGATTCACGTCCGTCTCGTTCCTTTCAGGACACACCGGATAGACGTAGCGAGAGAGGGGGCCGTCCTGATCGATGTCCTGAATACGTGAAACAAAAGAAAGACTCGCCGCAGTTTGCAGACAAAAAAGATGATAAGTCCCCACAACAGAAGCCACAGTTTAAATAGAAAAAGGTGGTAGCACTGTCAAATAAAAATGCCAATACACTTGAGAACATTGCTGAAGAACAAGACGTGGGCAGTGACACTGTTAGACAGCGCAGCAGAGATCACGATATGTCGCCAGAGTCTAAAAGATCATCTAGATGCGACAGCAACTAGAGATTTCATTGCAGTTGAAACGGCAGATGGGCGTGTCCTCCCACCTGATAGGGTAAATGACTTAAAAATTCAAGTTGAGGGAGACATAGAAACACTATTAGGTGATATTCTGGGATGAACTTAATTTTTATATCCTACTGGCCAAAAGAGACTGGCTACCTGAACACGTCTGCAAGCTCCCACATGGGGAAGATGTAATTTTGCCTTCTTTCTCTGATCTTGTTCCAGAGGCAGTAAAACAAGCCTATGCTGTCAATTGTGCTTTGATGCAGGCTCTTGCATTATACCGCAATCATGTAGGTTGGGACAAGGAGTCTCCTTGTCATGTAATACCTATAAGGTCTACACCCCAACCCCAGCCACAATATCCTGTCACACATGAAGCTGAAGCTCCAGTGAGGGAGATCCTCACTCAACTCGAGTACCAGCGAGTAATAGAGCCCTGTGCCTCGGCAATGAATAACCCATTATTCCCAGTTGCAAAACCAGACCATTCCTCTAGAATAGTCTTAGATTACAGACACTTAAAACATCATACACACACACATACGCTATACATAATTCACATAGCACAGCACTTATTAACAATATTGTGCGAAAAAAGTACAAAACAACGTTGGATATTTCCAACGGGTTCTTCTGCCAAAACTTAGCACAAGTAATTCGGGACCTGAGCGCATTCTCATTTGGGTCACAAAAAAGCTTTTGTTGTTTGCCCCAAGGCTACAAGAACATTACATGATCTTTATCCCGAGGCGTTATACTATGTGGATGACATCTATCTCACAGATAACGATTCATCTTGTCAGGGTCGATTGAATCATATTAGGATTTTCAGACCTCGGTGACAAATTCAACTTTAAGAAAAGTAAGATAGCCTTTCTCAGTGTATTGTTCCTGGGATATGAACTATCAAATGAGGGAAAGAGCCTGGCCCGCACTTCCTAGAGAAGTGTGCACAATTGCACCCACCTAACACGCTCAAGAAGCTACAGTCTCTACTTGGCTTTTTAAATTTTGGCAGAACATACATTCCTAACTATGCACAACTTATCAAGCCTCTTTTACACGCAGATTTCTTTTAGCTAATACTGGTCAGTTGAACGTACACGCATCCTTAGGGAATTGCAACAGGACACGCTAGAAGCAAAACACTTACACACATGTGATAACAAAACAAATTTGGTCATCAGAATAATTGCTGGTGCCATCAGGTTTACTTAAGTCACCTTTAACAAGGGCAACAAGGTGCCCATAGCGTACAAATCCCTTTTATATTCTAATGCAGAACAACGTTTTGCACCTACAGAAAAAATTCTGACTGCAGTTCAAACGGCTGTCATTAATGAGAGACCACTAGCCCAAGGGAAACGCATTTTTGTCATAACCCCAGTGCCAGCTTTAGAGGCTGTTACTAAAGCAAGCGTTCCGAACGCTAAAGCACTACATCCACAATGGATTCAGTGGGCTCCCTCTCTGACCGCCGATGATGTTAATAACATTTTTGACCCAAAACTTCAGACACAAGAATATCTCCAATATGAACAGGAATTCCCCACTTCCCTAGATATCTTACCACTTGACAGATACCATACTGTCATTTATACTGATAGTTCAGCACAACCAGCTGTAGGATCTAAACATCAATATTCAGCTGCTTGCGCAGCCGTGAGTGGAGTAATGAAGGATGGAGTTTTCCAGCCTCATAATACCTACAAGCAGACCCTAGGGGACTGCACAGCTCAGCTGGCTGAACTTAAAGCCCTCCTTCTAGCACTGGAACACCTAGAGCCAGGACTGCTGACTTTGATTGTCTGTGATTCATACTACTGCGTCCAGTCCTACAATGAATACCTTAGTCATTGGAAACTGAAGGGGTTTAAAGATTCCAAAGGGAACATCATAAAACACAAAATTTTGTGGGGAGGGTGGCTGATCTTACGGATAAGCTACAGTGTGTCCATGTAGTGCATACATTGGGCCACCAACGTGTAGGAGTACACTTTACCGGTAACACTTTGGCTGATGAAGCAGCCAAATCTGCAGTAGCTACGGCTTCTGTGGCTGCAGTGACTCTTTCTCAGACGAGATTAGATAATGAAATACTGACTGCCATAAAGGCATCGGCTGAAAACAAGTCTCCCCCAAAAGCACACCCTACAAAATATTCATCCCACATCAGTGCACAGAATGTTGCTAACGTAACAATTCCTGGGGTTGGAGATCGAGTGATCCCCAACGTAGAACAGACTAGCTCTCATAAAAGCAGTGCATGACAGTGTCGCTTTGGCACATGCTGGTACTTCGGCCATGGTAACACTCTTACAGAAACGCTTTTGGTGGCCAGGTCTATACAAACAGACAAAACAATACTTCCTTTGTTGTGACATTTGCCAGCAAATAAAGGGTTCTAATATCAAACGCCCACCGCAGACATCCCTCTTAGTGTCCAGCAGGCCACTACAATATGGGTACCTGGACCACTGCAGTCCACTCCAACCTGATGGCGCATACAAATACATTTTAGTTGCTGTTGATTCTTGTACTAGATTCCTGTGGATATGGCCTCAGCAGTCGGCTGACGCTCAAACTGTTATAAAAGACTTGCTGATCTTTATTGGTACATATGCGGTTGCGGCATTCCATTCGGACCAGGGCCCTGCATTTGCCTCTATGGCATTCAGGGACACTGTGGGGATAATGGGTGTTGAACTCCATTACTCTTCACCATACCATCACGAGGGAAATTCGGTCATAGAGAGATGGAACCGTGATCTAAAGCAGTCCTTAACAGCCAGAGTATTAGGTTCCGGCCGCAGTTGGCTTCATCACCCATATGGGGTCCAGAGAGCACTGAACAATCTGCCAAGATGGTCCTTGGGGGGACGCACTCCTTATGAGGTTCTTTTTGGGATACCTATGTATGTCCCAGATCTTGACGGCCCTGGTATGGTGGCAGCAGACACACCGTTTGACATAAATGTACGTCTCCCTGTCTTACAGGAGCTTCAGCTATTCTGTGATGATAAATCACCCGCCAGGGCTGCCACTTTAGGAATAAGGGATTTCCCAACAATTCCACTGGCTGGATTCATAAAGTCTGGGATCTGGTAAGTGAGAAGATCGCTGTGAAAAAGGAATTCGGTCCATCTTACAGAGCACCAGTCCTAGTCTTGGGAGTACAAGGTACCAAAACTGTCATCTTACCACCACTGCCTGGTTCCAGAACAATCAGATTAATTTCCATTGATGATGTCAAAGTTCACTATGTGGCCGATCCTGCACAGTAGACCCAGAGGTCCTTTGGGTAGTTCCCGATTCCCTCTCACTACCCAACAGGACATACCTCTTCAAAGTAGAATTAACAACACTACTTCAGACTACATAACAATGTCCAGAGATGTTTCTAACACCTCCTCGACCATGGGAGGGCGGAAAATTAGCTCTTGCTGATTCCAGTTACCACATCAACGACAGCACCTGTCCAAGATCTGGCTGCTTTTTACACCGATAATACACAGACGGATGACACCATCTACCATGAGCCACCACGTGATGTGGATCAATCGACCAGTAATGCACCTGCTCCAGTTTTTGCAGAGACTGCCTCTGGTTATTTCATTGACATTGATGACTTTTCTTCAGACTCATCCACTCCAGCAATTGAAAACATAGCAAAGGCACCTAAGCTATATCTAAGGTTTAAAAATAACTATTTTATTCGCCCATGGAACTATTTATGGTTCTGTTTGCATTGGCCCTATGGATTGGGTTTGTGACTGTTTTCTATTTACTTATAAATGGTCATTACCTTCCTGAACACTCCTCAGTTGAGCTTGTGGATGAAGTCTTGACTCCACATCATTCCTCACATAAGATCCGAAGAGACTTGTCCTTTGTGAACATTTTAGCTGTACCAATTTCTGATTGTATGGTGTGGGACAATGTTCCATTTATTATATATACGAGCCTACTGAGGTCATTCAAATTCCATATGTGTTCAAAATTTCTATGACAGATGTCATTACTCCTGGTGTTGTATCTGATGATTGGGATGTCCAGACAGTTGATTCTATGTTAACTGAAATGAAGGACTATTCAGTGCTTGAAAGTGATGATGTATATAGATATACAATGAATTATGGGGAAATGTTCTGTTATAACAACTGGGGACATTACTACCTGCACCGTGCTACTAGACACAGACCTGTACTTAACTTTACACAGTGGGAACACTGTTCTACACTACCAGTGGGGAGCCCGAAACACTATTTAGACAAGTTCACTTATTTCACTGGGCATGACACAAAAAATGCAGCATCATTTTATTTAAAGTTACCCCCTTCGAAAATTAAGAACATTTTGCTAACTGATGCCAAGCTGATTTATTCAGAGTCCTTTGTTTCCTGTCTTACAGTTGAAGGTTACAAATACTGGAAAAACACTGTTGATTTAAAAAGTGTATGGGGAACACAAGATTGGAAAATACAGGGTAGGGAAGCTTTATTTACAGCATGCCGGATTCCTGTCCAACTGATCTTTTTGAATGACACCATTCAACAGACATCTTGTCTAGGGTTAGTGAAAGTAAAGGAAATGAACACGTCCAGTACCCCCACACCGGCAAAGTTTAGCAATTGGCAATCCTTCCTCAATATAACTGAGGAAGAGCTAGACGCAAAGGTTCAGGCAGGCACTTATAATTCTTCACTTTCCAGTCCCGGCGGGTGGTTAATTTGGCCAACAGACACCAATGGATGTCAGGCACATTTTTTGAATTCCTCAAGGGGTTTTAAGATTAGCAGGCCAGACCCTTGCCTTATCTCGGGTCAACACACAGGTATAGTTACAACATATAGTGTGGGTAAACTGTGCCAACAATGGGTACAGGCTAACACGTTAGCCTCAGTCAAGGAACATCTTAATGCTCTTTTGGAAAATACAGACTTCCAAGACTTCCTGCTGGGTCTTAGAAAACAACGCTCTAAAAGATTCATATCTGCTATGCATAATGAGATCTGGAAGCTTTCTCAGATAGAAGCTGCTACGCCTTTAAGGCAACTGGATAAGGAAAACTTGGAAAAGGCTTAAGCTGTTGTCGATAACGGCATGAATACATATTCCAACAGAATTTATTCACTAACAAACATAGGCCCTCATTATGACATTGGCGGTATATGCTGCTTACCGTCACGGCGATGGCCGCCAACATACTGGCGCGGGTCGGTCACGTGATTAGTGCATAGCCATGTGATGTTGAACCCAGGCGGGGCCCAAGCCTGGCCCCCCCAGTTCCACGTCAGCACCTCTGATCGCTAAATCACAACTCGTCTCGGAAAACAGAGCTCTCACTGGTGGTGCGATCAGTTGGCCTCTGTTTGAATCAATGGTTGCTCGGTCTCCATTTTTTCCTCTCATTTGCTACAGAAAATGAAAATGCTCATGACAAGATGCGTGACCCAGCTGTGCTTACTTGGGCCTTTCTAAGTCATAAAACAGGACATTAGGTCCGGGGGATGTTCACATTATAACGTTATAACACTGCAAACAGAACCAAGTTTGTTAAACAACACGTCGCTGCACCTGGATGGTACGAAAACCCCCTTTCAGTGGCAATTAAATAATGAAATCCGATTATTGTGTTCCACGAAAAACTCTTCCATCAGAGACATGCCTCATACAATTGTAAAATTGTCTTTGGCCGCGGATCACTCGAGTCGACAAAGCATCGCCTCTAAGACCAGCTGTGAGATGAGAAGCGCTAGCATCGTACCCGGCCTCCGGGGGCCCTGAGGGTCTGGTACAGGCTGTGCCGTGAGGTAGGATTACCCGCCCCCCGACGAGGATGTGACATCTGTGTCGGCTCCAGGTCCCTGGATCTTCAGGGACCTTGAATGCTATCAGGGACGGGCTATTTTTATATTTGTTGTGGGACTAGACTAAACTCCTTGCAGACAAAACTCGGTGATTAATGTGTTTAAAAAAAATCAAAACAAGTATTTTCAATGCAAGGGGTCTCGCGTTTAGTCGAGTTAGAGCTATTGACGTAGAAAATTCCTAAATGGACGTTTCTTGCCACATACATTGAAAATGAAAAGTAAAACAGTCGACATAAGCGAGCTGATTCAAAACACCACTGCCGCCATAAGCACGGGCGCGAAGGAGAGACTCAAAATGAAAAAGTTCGCTCACAGTCAAAGGTATCGGCAGTCCTGCAATTATCCCAGTAACAGGTTCGGTGTCCAAGGTGGTAACAAAACCGCCCCAAGGAGGGACAAACATAAAGCATTTACCAATGATAGCAAAGGATTTTTGAAAGGCAAGCCCATGAACGAGTGAAAGTGATCGGCGTGCGGAGGGCGTGGATAAAGGGCCAGAAGACTTACAACAGGTCAAAGCGCTTGCGCACTCGCCCTAAAAAACACAATATGTATATGTATCAAACAAAAAAAACACCAAGATCTATAGATGGCTCTAATACGCTAAGACAGGCAAACACATGCTGGTTACATGCGTTGCATGCACAAATGCTAATAACCTGCATTCAAATGCTAGGGGAAAAATAGCACATATGGATTGTTTTCGATATAGAATGCCTGTAGCGGATACAAATTTCAGGTCATTCTGATTTTTTTTTTATTTTGTTACAGCATTCAGTCTGCTGTGGGTTACCTTTCTCTATGTTATTATGACTGAACCCACAGCATTAACTGCATTGCGGTGGTAGCACTCACCTGCTCTTCTGTGATAGAATTATTTCTTCAGTTTTGTGGTTGTGCTTATTCTAATTTACTCCATTTATCTGTACTGTGAATACGTATTCTCACTGCCACTCTACGCAGCTCCTTCTACATTGCTGTTTCTGCACTCCGTCTGTACCCCTGGGAGAGTGTTCCTCTGCTATAACATCAGTCATCTGCACTGTGCATCAGCTCTCCCTACACCCTTCTGTAACATAATCAGTTCTACTCTACAGTGACTACACTCTCCCTCACTCCTGGGACAGCGTTCCACTGCTATGCCATCAGTCATCTGCACTGGTCATCAGCTCTCCTTACACTGTCCTGTAACAGCATCAGTTCATCGCTACACTGACTGCACTCACTCTGCACCCCTGGGACAGAGTTCCCCTGCTATGATATCAGTCATCTTCACTGTCCATCAGCTCTCCTTACACCCTTGTGTAATAGCATCTGTCTTCTCTACAGTGACTGCACTCACTCTACACCCATGGGACAGAGTTCCCCTGCTATGATATCAGTCATCTTCACTGTCCGTCAGCTCTCCTTACACCCTCCTGTAACAGCATCAGTTCTTCTCTAAGGTGACTGCGCTCACTCTGTACGCCTGGGACAGTGTTCCTCTGCTGTGCCATCAGTTGTCCGCACTGTCCATCAGCTCTCCTTACATCCTGCTGTAACACCATGTGTCTTCTCTACAGTGACTACACTCACTCTGCACCCCTGGGACAGTGTTCCTCTCCTGTGCCTTCAGGCACCTGCACTGTGCATCAGCTCTCCCTACACCCTTCGGTAACTGCATGGAGTCTTCTCTACAGTGACTGCACTCACTCTACACCCCCGGGACAGTGTTCCTCTGCTATAACATGTCATCTGCTCTGTGCATCAGCTCTCCTTGCACCCTTCTGTAACAGCATCAGTCTTCTCTACGGTGACTGTACTCACTCTGGAACCCCGGGACAGGGTTCCTCTGCTATAACATGTCATCTGCTCTGTGCATCAGCTCTCCTCACCCTCTTCTGTAACAGCATCAGTTCATCTCTACGGTGACTGTACTCACTCTGGAACCCTGGGACAGGGTTCCTCTGCTATAACATGTCATCTGCTCTGTGCATCAGCTCTCCTCACCCTCTTCTGTAACAGCATCAGTTCATCTCTACAGTGACTGCACTCACTCTGGAACCCTGGGACAGGGTTCCTCTGCTATAACATGTCATCTGCTCTGTGCATCAGCTCTCCTTGCACCCTTCTGTAACAGCATCAGTCTTCTCTACGGTGACTGTACTCACTCTGGAACCCCGGGACAGGGTTCCTCTGCTATAACATGTCATCTGCTCTGTGCATCAGCTCTCCTTGCACCCTCTGCTATAACATGTCATCTGCTCTGTGCATCAGCTCTCCTTGCACCCTTCTGTAACAGCATCAGTCTTCTCTACGGTGACTGCACTCACTCTGGAACCCTGGGACAGGGTTCCTCTGCTATAACGTGTCATCTGCTCTGTGCATCAGCTCTCCTTGCACCCTTCTGTAACAGCATCAGTCTTCTCTACGGTGACTGCACTCACTCTGGAACCCTGGGACAGGGTTCCTCTGCTATAACATGTCATCTGCTCTGTGCATCAGCTCTCCTTGCACCCTTCTGTAACAGCATCAGTCTTCTCTACGGTGACTGCACTCACTCTGGAACCCTGGGACAGGGTTCCTCTGCTATAACATCAGTCATCTGCACTCTGCATCAGCTCTCCTTGCACCCTTCTGTAACAGCATCAGTTCATCTCTAAAGTGACTGCACTTGCTTTGCTCCACTGCGAAAGCTGTCAGATTTTTTCTTTCCTTTGACCCAGCAGACCCCTGAAATATCAGTCACTGGAGCATTAACTTTGTGCTTCCATGGCTGCTCACTCTGCATTGTTGTGACCGCACTGACCATGCCGAGACCGCACCCAGTTTGCACTACTGAGAGCCCTCTGGTGTGACAGCACAGGGTTCACTCTTCAGTGGCACAGCAGTGCTGAGAGGAGACAAGGGCTGCACTCAAACATTCATTCACTTATGTTTTTGAAAATGAGCCCTACGGAGCCTATCAAGGCTGCACAATGAAACCCAACAAACCTGTAACCGGTCATCATAGTGCGAGCCATTAGCCCACAGATAAGCTACACATAATGAAATAACTCTTCTTTTCACTTAACTCATCCTAACTCTACTTTTCAAGAAGGTGTCAGCATTGGCTCCGTGGACACCCATCCTAAAAGCAAAATGAGACCTACATCTTCTCCAAACTCACGGGAATCTAACCTTTAACTCCAGAGATTTCAAGAACATCTTCATTTCCTCGCATAATTTACGACCAAGGACCTGATCTGGTAGGGATAAGAGCTTGTGCAGATTGCTTCACAGAGCCAAGAAGATTTCCTGCACACATTTCACCCCAAAAAACAAAAAACTGGAATACTCACATTTTCTCAGCTCAGAACAGGGTAAATGGACAATTATTACTTTGATGATAATGATTATGATGATTATTATTATTATTATTGTTTTTGTTGTTGTTATCATAAAACATTTCTAGAGCGCATTTTCACCTCATGGTTATCCTGGTGCTTTCCTCAAAAAAATGGAACCATTATTCGATGACTGAACCCTTCCTAGTTTGGTCAGTCATATAGAGAATAGCCAAGTTTTAAGTGCTTTCCTGAACTGGAAGAGGTCCTTCCTGGTTCTCAGGGTTGCTAGTAGCTTGCTCTATAACTGTTCCCTCCTAACAGTAAAGGCTCACCCTCCTTGTCTCGCTTTCCGAAATTTAGGGATGCAGAGAAGATTGACGATGGATGACCATACGTTTCTAGAAAGAATATTTTGTTTATATTTTCTTCGTAGGGGTATCAGACCAGTTTTCTGAATTGCTTTAAATACTATACATATGATTCAAATGCAAGAAAAAGACGCCACCAATGGCTTACTCAGTGCAGATTTTGCACCTACAGCTTGTGCTTTATATAGTCTTTTTGATAAGTAATCGGAGGTTCCTAGTATCAGGGTATTACAAAAATGCTGATTTACTAACATTCCAAACTGTGCAATTCACAATGCATGTAACACTGCAGCACGGAAGCTGAGTCCTGTGGTACCCAAGAGGTAGTATGACACCAATATAAAGACCCAGTAACAATGAGAGCCCAAGTACCTTTTTAGTTTGAAGCCTACCAGACAGCACAGCTGTCTAGTTTGCTAACAACATCCTGGGGACATTCTGGAAGCTACCCTGGGAATGCATTCCGCCCTCTGCGTACTATTGGCTTGTGTTCTGTAACTCAAATGTGCTTGCTTTCTATTTGCTAGCTTTATTTGCTTTAGGGTGTCAATCTTGGGTTCGTCCCTCCTGAGGAGCATAGACTACTTAATGGATTATTTCACCATGCTCGCTTTCTGTAAACAGGCCTTCAAATCTTTTTCTTTTCTTGGCACATTTGCTGTTCATTCAAAGACAGAGGTCAAAAGTCAGGCTGGGCCTTCAGAGGGAGTTTGATATTTACTTTTCTTTCTCTGACTTCAAAGTGGGAGGATTTATGTGACAATTTTGCTGTGAAAGCAAAGGTTTTTTTGATAGCGCGCACCGAAATTGAAATGTCTGTAAATGAAATGACAGATACTTTAGAATTTATCAGAATTAGGAAAGCACAAATTAAGCACATTGTTTAATAATTCTGAATTGTGGTGGAAAAATATTTTAATACTGTCAAAACAAATCAGTACACCAGGGGCCTCATTTCCTAGAGGCCTGTGCCGCCGAAGTGTCACTTTTTTAGACGCTCCAGTGGGGAAGGCCTCTCATTCATATCTATGAGGTGACGGAAAGCCACCCTGCTTGGCTTTGCATGGCTTTGCATGGTCTCATGGGTATGGAGTAAACCAAGGCAGTGCATAGCGCTGCGTTGTCTCACTTTGCATCAAGGAGGCATTCCATGGGTGTTGCCGTGGGTGTTCATATGCAATACTAATGGATTTTGATGCTGCCCCAGATTTCCAAAGTCAGGTAAGCCTGGAGCAGTGCCAGAACTTCTTGCTTCCCCAGAGCAGGCGTAATGAGGAGAACATTTTAAATTTCTCCTCATATTTTTCCTCTTTCCATGTGGGCTGCATCCTGCAGCACATATAGAACAAGAAAAACATCTCCATGGATTGTTTTTTGTGCAGAATGGCATTCCTTCCTGCGCAAAAACAACCCAGCCAACAATGTTTGCGCTAAGCACCAAACTGTGTGCTGGCTGAAAGGACAGGAATGCACCGTATTTCATAAATATGGTGTATTCCAGCCTTTTTGAGTTGGTGTAGGACAGTGCAGCAAAAAGACTTTAGATTCCAATTTCCAGCAAAGGTGAAAATGAGGCAATGATAAAATGTTACACATCATTTGTGGTGTGCCAGGCAAACCTTATAATCTCCAATGAAATTAGAGACCATTCTCCCTAAGAAAACCTTTAGATAATATTGGAAATCAGCATAGGTCTAAGCACAATTTCCATTCGCAGTTGTGAAAAAGCCATAGATGTTAAAGGCAGTTCAAAAACATGTAATATCATGTTGACCTTTCATTTTTTAATGCATATAGTATGTTTCTTCATTTCCTTTCGTCTGTCCTTTCTCTAGCAAGTACATTCTAAGTCAAATGTTATGACAGAGAATTTGCTTAGAAGCTGTACCCTGAAAAAGTAAAAATTATACAAATATCACAATCATAGACCATACAAAATAGAAACATCAGCACGAACAGTACCACGCAGTGCGCCTGAAGGCGAAGCTACTCAAACTGATTTTGCTGCCATTCGAATAGATTTTCTACTCCAGTGGCAGCCTTCTGACCACTAACGGTCACGATCACCCCCAACCACCTGTGATCGACTGCATTAGAAATATCCTACCGGATGTCCTCCTAGCAATTGGAAGTCATGCTAGGGGATGCCAAGTCTCACTTACTTTTGCCAAGTTACCATTCTGGAGCCACGCACAAGAAAAAATCCACCATGCTGCGATTGCTGGAATTTGTCCCTAACTCCATGTTACAAGAGTAACACAGAGTCACCAAAATTCCACCACTTCTGCAGGCGGAACAGAATAGCCCACTGTCCCCTACATTAATCTTTGCCTTCTAAGTTTTGCGGTGTCCAAAATTTGTTGTATATCATGTAGGCAGACATACTTGTGTAGGAGATTTTGTTGTTCATGTTCTGGGAGTTTTCAGAAATTGTAGAAAGACTTTTAATATCCATTGTTGGATGAAGATCAATTATGGCACTATTCTGATCATCTACCTCCTGCTGATTATCTTCTTCATTGGCCACCGATATGTATGCCTCCATATCTTCAGTGAAAGGATGTAAGAATAATATATAATACACATTTGATTGAATTATGTTTATCAACCATTTGGGCATAACAACAAATATTTCAATGTGTAATGTAATGTATGTTTTTATGTTGACACATTTTTTACTTATGTAAATAGCTGAACAGGACACGTATACTGTGCAGTGCTTTTCATATGAAAGGTAAGCAAAAAAGTATAAACAGAAAAGATGACATTCATTATAATGTGTTCTAATTCTAATTTTACTTTTTAAAATGTTTAACTTCTAGTAAAGTGAAATAATATCAAACAAATATAGGGGTATATTTATTCTTTGTTTGCAACATTTTAGCGTCCTTTTATTACGCTAAAACATTGCAAACTTAACTCCCTATTTATATTTTGATGCTAGACCTGTCTAGTGTCAAAATATTGGCGTTTGTGTCATTTTTTGGATGCGTGAGTCCACCTTGTGTCAATAAGATGCTAGGTAGGCTTTCCCATCCAAAAAATTACGCTAAGCCCTTAGTGCCACATTTATCCCCCCATGCAAAAATGACACACGGATGGGAGGCGGACCCAAATAATGACGCTAAGCTTGCTTAGCGTCATTATTTAACGCCTGGGTCAGACCAGGCGATAAGGTACCCCTTGGACTGTGTTAGTGCCGTTTTGCGTCAAAAAGTATAAATCTGGGCGATAGTATGTGTTTTTATTTTTTAGTAACTAACCTGAAGGTAGCTGAAGAGGTTCAGAAGAGCCAATTGACATTAGTCCTGATGCAGCCTCTTATGTCATAGTACTCCCATTTGCCTCATCAAAAGGCATGGGTGATAGTTAAGTGAATAGACTCTCTCCAGTTGTAGGAGCTTCTTTCTTCTGACTTGCAAGCAACTCCTTAGTTCTGAAATGACGGTAATGCCTTCTTTTTTTTTCTAATTTCTGCAACACTGTATGTGGTTAAACCCACTGCATTAATGCAGTCTTGAATTCCAATCATGGCTCTTTTTTTGTGGATTCTGGAAATATTAAGGAAGATTTTCCAAAAAGCTGTTTATTGTTGACTACACATTCTTGCACAAGTATCTCTATTTCTTCGTCTGAGAATTTTTGCTTCCTTTTCTTGTCTGACTCCTCTTGCTGACCACTGTGACTTGTCATTCTTTGCAGTAGTTGGTGTGTCCACTACTTTTTTCCTGGAAGCTCCTGTGCCTTTCATTGTGATCGAATAACGTGTTTCCTGATTCTAATGTCATCACTGTGTGTCTTTGTGGCATTTGCTTTATGCAAATGCAAACAAATCATTTTTTTGCGATTCAGTATTTTATGAAAGCGAATCATTAGAAATTATTGTTTAGAACATGGACTCAATAGTGCCCAAACTGCAAAATAACTCAAATGATATCTCGAACAGAAGAACAAGATTACTATCATAGACATATCAATAACAATATCCCCTGTGATGCCCTGAAACAAGGATGTCCATGATCAAGATAAGAGAAACACAATGGTCCTTGCTCACCGTGAGCACAGCACTGAATCATGAGGTAAAACATGATACTAAAAATAATGGTTTTGCCAGGCTTACCTGCAAAACTATCGTTATTCCCTCATTCCTCTTGCTTTGGTGAGTTACTTTATGAGGGCATTTTGCCTCCCAGCCACGCCCACTGGTAAAGCTGTTTCTTTAAAAGACCCCCCCTCCACTCATCACTTCTCTTTGTGTCATACCTTTGGGACGACACAGTGTAGTGACACCAGTGAGCAACATTAGTTTTTCAGATCTGCCTCTCAAAGTTCCTGGATATTGCAGAGGGTGACATCTTCACAGTGTGGGTGGGTTCCTTCAGAGGGGAACATAATTTGAGCCGCTGTGGAGAGTTTGGCCACTCCTGGTCCTCTACAGCAGTGGTTCCCAAACTGTGCGCCGCGGCTCCTTGGTGCGCCGTCAAAATTAGCCAGGGGCGCCGCACACAGTCTGGAAACCACTCGGAGGTGCTTTTAATCGGTAGCTTTTCACCGTGGTTTTGGAAACAAAACCCCCTGCATTAATTATTGTGACCAGCGGAGGGCGCCAGAGTACCATTAATAATATCCCTATGACAAAAGAAAATAAATAGTTTAAAATAAATGGTTTTCAGGAACCTGAACGAGAGAATTAAGAAGTCAAACTGTAAATAGTGTAGGTACAGGTACAGGCTGGGATTACGTTCCCCCACCCGCCAAAAAAAAGTAACATAATGGGGAGCCGTGGCCAACACGGCCAATAGGTCAAAGGAGCCGGGGATCGAAAAAGTTTGGGAACCACTGCTCTACAGCCATATTCTGCACATGAGCTTCTGGGTTAAGAGAGGAGTTCTAGCTTCAGAAATTCAGTATGCTGATCTCCTCACTTCCTAGCTGTTGTAGCCTGATTGTTCGTGGGAATCAGTTGGGGGCTTTTTTTACGTTGGTCTGTAGATAGGGAATGAAGAAGATGTACACACTCTTTCTCTTCAGATCCCAGTAGTGAGGCGGGTGAACCTAGTAGGCATACATTAAAACACTCAAGCTCCTAGTCTCCTACCAGTCTGGCACGATTGACTATTGTGCAGGTCTAACCTATGATTGAGTAGGTGGTGGGTACAGTGTTGGCTGTTAAATCCAAAAAGTGAAGGACATTCAAGAAGAACAAAGGTAAAACTTTACCCATAGACTCTAGACACCAGGCACATTCTCATATGAGAATGAAGGAATTATTTCATATATTCAGACAATGGAAAGAACTGGATCAAGCTTCAAACCCTAGATTTCTCCAGAAATCATATGCTTTTGAAGATGGGGATAATATAATTTCTCAGTAGATTCTTGGATCTTCTCTGAATCCAAACAATTGTTCCCCAGCAGACTCACTGGATCGTAAAGTTGACAACAGTTTAAAGAAGTGCTTTGAAGCAAGCAGTTTGTCACTTAGGACAGTCTCTTGCTTAGCACATACGTTGCAGGCCCTTCTAAGGGATTTTGAATCTCTTGGAGAAGCTTTTCAGAATGCAACATATTGTCCTGAGCTCCTTCTCAAAATGGAATAGGAGGCCAAGTTTAAAGCAGATGTTTCTTCAGACATCACAACATCAGTGGCAGTTGCATCTGGGGCCTCGATTTTGTCCAGATCAAATCTGTGCCTTTAAGATTGGAATGCGGATATTGCAGAGAAGTGTTACTTTTTGAAGATTCCTTCCAAGAGCAGGTTGGTTGTCTTCTTGACACAATGTACTTTAAAGACAAGAAGCCCAGTTGTACAAGAGAGAGCTCCTTGAAATCTTCCAAACTTGGGGAAAAGGATTATCTAGATTCTTCAAAGAAAGACTGTCAGAACCCCTTCCAGTGGACTACGGAGCATGTAGGGACTACCAGGGCCAAGTGTGGGCGTTGAAGCCTTTTACTCCTGATGTCCTGGGTCCTGACGTACTATGGATCCTGAACAACTGGGCCAAGTACCTCTTCTGCACTTCACTTTCAGTAGTAACATGGTCGAGCAGTCCAAGACTCCCTTTTTAAACAGGTTTGTCAACACAGGCTCACAACTCAAAAGGTGCACAGCTGCAGCAATAAATCATTGTCCAGCCAAATACTCATTTTTATGAGAAGAGACAAGCATAACATTTCTACAGCTCACAAACACAAAAGAAAAATACGACATTCACAAACAACTATACAATCCCCCTGAGGTCGGGCCTCTAGTGTTTCTTTGGTGGTTCCCTGTCCCATTTCCTCCTTGCTCTAGCAATAAGTGCTTATTCCCCATTGACTATTGGCAACAGACAGGGTATGCCCTTCTAGTAGTCTGAGTTTCAAGAGTCCACTCTCACTCTGTTCTAAAGTCAAAAGTGTTCCGATGCTGACAGGCTATCTAGCTAGCAAGTTCCTCTAAGGCTGACTGGCCTCAATTCAGTCTTACTTGCACCTGCAACCTCAGAAGGTCCTGAGTTTGTGACCGCAGCTCTTCTGTGGGCATCAGCGCAGCAGCAGCTGATCTAGGTAAGTTCACTGCACACATCCTAGGAAGGCAGCACTTGCTGATCCCTAATCTCCTAACATGCAGTCACCTCCTGTGTCAACCGGAGGTTCCTCGCAGCTCCTCCTTGCAGATAAATCTTCTAGACACTTTCACAATAAAGGGAACGTGATGACAAGCTCCCGGTGCTGATCCCCTGTCCGAGGGTAGATGCATGAGGGGGTTTCCACAATGGCCTCACTCCTGTGAGAAAATGCTGTGGGTCAGTACACACTTCTGGCTAGCTCCCATGACACCCTCTGGCATACGGGGCCATCACATCCCACACAATACTGACCAATTTAGCACAGCAGGTGTTCACATGGCAACTGCTCCTGGCACACAGGCTTGCCAATCCTTAGCTACACACAGGCTTTGGCCCAATCGGCACAACATTCAACCAAGTTCACATGCACCATCACTTCCTTGCACACGTAGTTGCCACATGGACTCCAACTCAATTGGCACAGCATTCAGGAAGGTTCACATTGTGGTAGCCCCCTCTGACATACGGGGTTGCCGATCTTTAGTGGCCCATGGGCTTTGGCCCTAATGGCAGACCGTTATGGAAGCCCTCTTCTGGCATATGGGGTCACCGACTTTGTCCTACAGAGAGCAATGACCCAATCAGTACAGCAGCTGTTTCCTCACACCTCATGACAGGAACCCAATCAACAGGATTCCACACTGGACCTCATTCCCTCCAATGCTCTTCACTTGCTCACAGGGCACACTGGCCTTTACAAGCAGGCAGGTGATGGTGTTCCAGGCTCCAGGGCAGGTGGTGTTGGATTTCCTGGGAGATGTCCCTTACCTTGCAGGAATAATAGCTGGCCTTGGCCCCGAGTACTGGTCAGAAGCAGAGGTCTTGCAGAGCTTCACCTCCCCATGCAGTCTGACCTGCTGCTTGAAAGCTGGCAACTTTGTTATTGTCCGTTTCCAAACACCAAAGAGTCTGAATCTTTGAAGAATTTGTTGGGGGTGTGCTTCCTTTTGAAGTTCCCTCTTGTCTGTCCTGCCCTTCCTCCAGAAAGCAGTCTGTCACAGCATTAGCAACTCCAAAACTGATAGCCCCACAACACAAGCCGTGTAGGTTAATAGGGTTGACACCTGGATGCCAGTCAAAGTGATCTGTATGTCAAAAGGTTGGCCCAGGGCCCCAGCCCTCCTCTTTATGATTCTCCTATTAGCCCAATCTTCCTGAGATGTGCCCATGCCCCTTCCTTGTGACTGAATCAAACAGTGAACTTAGAAGTGTATGGGGGCTGACCACAAGCATGATGGCCACTTGCGGGAGGGGATCTGCGCACTGGAGGAAACAGAAGGGACGGTAGTGGAGTTAGAGGAGCGGGGAGGGCGGCTTAACCTCTCCCGCTCAGACCCCCAGGGCAGAAGAGGCGCTCTGGGCATCTGCATGAGAGGGGGAGAGGAGCAGCGTAGAGCTGTGGCCAGGGCAACAGTGGCCGCGGGGTGTGGCCCTTAAGGCCTGACGAAGCCCTGGGCTTGATTTTTGGGCCACCTGGCCAGACCTGTGATGGTGAGATTGTCCAGCGGCTGTCATGGGCAGGAAGCGAGGCCCATCGGATGTTGAGCCCCCCCCCAAACGCATATATCATGGTGGACTGGGGAAAGTAACATGATGGAATACTGCACACCCTTCCTCTCTACAAGAAGCAAGGCTCCCGGGACCCGCAGAGCGGGACCAGTCCCGCAAATCAGAGTGACGCTGGCTGAGATACCACTGTCAGCCCCACAACGCCTGGCTCCCGGAAGGTGAGTAGGGAACCAGGGGCCCGAACATCCAGGCCTGCATAAGGATATTACACACTTCCCAAAGGGTGAAGGTCTCCCAGAGACCGTGTACAGCAGTGGAAGATCTCAGAGGGCATTCCTTGACACCTAACGGTTTTTCAAGGAAGACCAGGACAATAAGACAAGATAAACTGAAAACCCTATGCTCTTATTTAGCCGCATGCCTGTTACTTCCTCACACTATATCCAAATAAATACAGGAGGGACTGAAGCAGAAAGCCACTGTGAACCCAAAATACTGCCCTGGCTTCTCCCTATTCCTTGTAACTTAATAATTATCAGCACCACCAGAGCGCATGCTGAGGGCATCTTACAAGATGCTTTGGGTTGAGTTACTTGTATCTTTCCTAAAGGCCCCCGGTTCCTAATCCCAGTGCATTGTGTCCTGAGATATTCTGCAACCTGAAGGCCAGTCTTGCAGGGTTTGATCCTGCGCACTACCCACCGTGGACATGTCTGGCCTGACCGGGCGCGGGACTAGTGAGGTCCTCTGTGTGTCCCTGCCCATAACGATCATCAGAGTGGACGCAAAGACACGAACGGCACAGAGACACTATAACCTATGGCTGGAAGGACAGACTCGAAACCCTCCGCTCTCCCGTTGACCAAAGATGAGCATCCCTGTGGGGAGGTGATGTAGTGTGGCAGATTGGACTGAAGGGAAAAACGGTTGCCACGTGCAGACCCACCACCAAGGACACAGCGGTTTGTGCGCCATTCAATTGTCACCGTGGACTTTAACAGAACTCTCCCCTGCACCAGCCTCAGTGGTGCTATAAGAACATTGGGCTGCCTGGGTCCACTAGCGGAGCGCACCTTTTCATAGTCAAAAGTGGGGCAAAGCACATGGGACATGCCATGGTACCTCCATAGGGGACTTATCCCGTTCAACAAAGGGCACATTGGACGCTGCCTTGGGGATCCGGAAGGTCACCCACTTAACCATTGGACACCTCAGGGGGGTTACCAGACACGTAACCCCATTGCCCAGCAATTTTGGTCTCTTTGGCTCCTGCACGTACTGTGCTAACACTGGTCAAGACGTACGTATGGGGTGGCGAGCGCCCATAAAGAGTTCTGAATCTGGTCCCCTTCCTGTTATAAGGATCGTTGCCACATCGGCTCATCTGGATACTCACCTGTAGGGCTACATTGGCACACCCCTTTGGCACAGTCCACCAACAGCCAAAGGCAGTCAGTCCATAGACAGTGAGCAGCAAGGCTCCCGACCAGAACTGACTTTCCACAGCTGGGGGTGGGATTCAGAGCTGTCATGTCCTGGGACAAATCCACCAGTAAACCTGCCTGCCAGCTGCTCTTTTCAGAACTTCTTGTCCAACAACATCTGGGACCCCACCCGCATCCGGCACCTGTCGCTGAGATGCCAGACACCCACCTAGGTCCACAGCAAGACTCCACGATGGAGCGCATCCTGCAGGAAATCAAAGTGGTGGGTAAATACCTAGAAGTTATGGACACCAAATATCAGAGTAGACTTCAGAATCCCATTCCCTTTGTACAGATATAGCTGGATTCCAGGACAGAGTAATGGGGATCGACCAACGCCTCACCCTGGCGGAGGACAAACTTAACCAACTAATTACTAAAGACCAGGAATTGCCACACCTAAGATTCAAACTCACAGACCTGGAGGATAGAAGTCATAGGGATAATGTATGCTTCTTTGGGATCCCGGAATGGGCAGAAGGCACAGATGTCAGAGCTTTCCTTAAGGATATTGTCCCCACCTTCACTGGCTTTTCATTTTCACCGCCACTGAAATTCCAAAGGGCGCACAATATAGGCCCTCCATGCAAGGATGCTAATGGGAAGCGTCACCCGATAATAGCCTGCTTCTTATTACATGAACAGGTGCGACAGCTCCTCACTGCAGCCCAGACACATGGCCTCTATGACTACAAAAAGTCACAAGCTGCATCTAGCCCCTGATTTCTCTCGGGGCATGATCGCAAAACAGAAAGTCTTTCTAGCTCTGCAGCCACAGCTCTGACAACTTGACATACAATTTGGCCTCTTTGAACCTGCCCACATGTAGGTCATGCAGGGGGGCAGCTCCAGGGACTTTTTGGTCCCTCTGCACTATGTAGATTCCTGGACGATCTCTTTTTGCAACCAATAGACCATTCCACATCGGTGTCCCAGGATGACCTGCAACTGTTGGAGGCAGCTCCCTCCACATCTACCTCTGAAGACCAATGAACCACTGGTGGGGATCTCAGGAATACAGAGTGACTGCTATACAGTCAGTAGAGACTCTCACCCAAGACCAGAGCAGGGACAAATCCAGATCACTGCTGAAACCCTCGGCTACGACAACCTGACTTTAACCCCCCTTTTTTTCAGTCTACTCATGTCTGCCCCGCTGGGTCCAGCGGCAAAGGGTCATCCAGCTGCTGCTGTCCATCAACCGGCTGAGTACTCTATTACTTAATGTTTAATGTTACTGCATGTTTGCTTATTTTGTGCAGGCCGTGTTTTGACTACTTTATCATTTTGGGAGGCTGGAGAGAAAAGAACGGGCCTCTTCTTTGGTATATCCTTAGGGTCCTCGCATAACACTGCTGGCTGGGACAGGGACAACCATTTCGGCCCTCTACTCCTCTACGAGTTATGCCATGCCTATAAGGGCATGTCAATGCTGGGTTGGTTTACTTATTTTGTATGACTGTTGGGGTTCTCCCTGTTACTTTGTTGGTTACTTTGTTGGTGTTTATAATTATGTGACTCTACCCGACAGGCAGATCTCACATACATGTCCTATACCTGCAGGGAGTAAATGATTGTATTGTCCCCTCCCTTTTTTCCCTCCCTTTTTCCCCTCCCTTTGGGTTAAACTTATGTCCCTTTGCATGGACCTCAGGCTGCTTCTTATGTCCACCCCCCGACCGACTCCTCTTAGCCCCCCTTTACAGATCAAAAGACATCTCTTTCTCATGCACCTCTCTGACTGCACACACTGCCCTTCTTCATGGCTGCCAGTCAGGCCACACTAGGACTCGCCCTCCTGGGTTGTCTTCAACCATGGGTCCACTACCCTACCGAACGCTGGAGCCCAGGGCTGTCTTCTTTATGTCGCTTCCCTGGCCCCCATCCTTGCGGGGGCTGAATACCTTCACCCCCTACTTAATCATCTCCTCCCGAACCATGCATTGGCTTATATTGCCACCCAGGTTGACCAGACCTCCCTGTCTTTACCCTCTGCGATCTCTGCAATCACACTTACCTCTATTGAGCACTGGAGCCTAGCACATGCATATCCAGGGACAAATCAGGGAAGTCACAGAGACTACTCCTCCCGTGACTGTGACATTCTGATGTGCCTTTTCACATCAGAGTGGCAGGCATGTCCTCTATCGACTCTTCTCAGGAATAGTTGCCTGGTGATCTTCTCTCACCCATTCTGCACAATAGATGACTCTACACCTATCTCATGCTAAACCCTGTGACTGCCCATTCTTGGCCACCTGAGAATCCCCCAGCTTACCCTAGAGAAGATGCTTTTTAAAGAGATCCCACCTCACTGCCCACCCATGTGAGTGTATGATCAGCATGTGCGGGCTTGGGTTGTGAACTGCAATCACTCATGGACTTCACCATTCCCTCCCTCACATTTGCCATGCAGTCCCCACAATCTTAGGCATATTTCTTTGAGCCCTTAGCTGCAGCTCCACCTATACCTAGTCCATCCTATCTCATGTCCAGAAGTTACGAATGGACCTCACATCCCGCACACATCCGCCAGGCTTTGGACTTGTGTATGTGGATGGGTATGCCCACTTGACCACTAACGTTCCTGTTTGCCCCACCCGTCCAGTTAAACGACACACACTGTTTGCAGGTGTGTGCCATCCTCCCCTTGCTCCGATGCTACCATAGCTGACTTTAACCATTAACAGTCATCTGTCACCCTCTTCACCCCTCCCATGTTATGGGTGGGGACCTCTGACATTCGAGCAGAGCAAGTTTAGGCCCGCAGTTAGAAGTTTTCCTTTTGTCTTCGTCTTCCTTTTCTTTTTTCCTCAGGCGCTTGCCGCTTCGTCTCCCCTTTTCATACACTCAACCTCAGTTGACATTGGTACCCTCCCCACCCCTGTGACCGAGGGGGCCCCACTAGGCCTACCCCCTCTTCTTTCCCTCTCCCACCACCTTTTCGCTTGGGCATCCCTCACTGTCGTTAGTGGTACACACACACCTACCACTCGGGGCGTACTCCCAAGGGCTTCTGACCATGTCCACCTTAACTCTGATATCTTAATAGCCTCACCCACTACATTAAAAAGAAAAAGGTACTTAACAATTTGCAACCCCAGAAGGTAGACATAGCTCTTCTACAAGAAACCCACCTTTCCTCTTCTAAATCAGAAAAGTTGCAACATGACTGGGTAGGCCGGGTAGTACATAGCAGCTGCCTAACAACTTTGACCCCTAACTCAGGCGTGTCCTGGAAATGTGGCTTAGCGATCCTCAATCGTCTCCTTACAGAAATTGGGGCTGTGAGTTTTCTACTGGGTGGCAACTGGAATGTGGTGTGTGACCCAATCATGGATCGAATGGGTCCCTTAGACAGTTGTAATGCAGCTGACTTGCATTATATTATTCTGGATCATGGCTTGACGGATCGTTGGTGCCTTGCACATCCAGCGGAGCGGGAATACACCTTTTTGTCTCTGGTACTTGACACACATTCCCGATTCGACTACTTCCTGATAACTCAAGGGACAGTGGCCTGCATTGCGGACTTCCTTATTCTGGTGGCTGCATTATCCGACCACTCGCCCATCCTCCTCACCCTTATCCTGGGGCTAGCCAACCCGGGGCGCAAGTTGTGGCATCTTAATATCTCGCGCTACCGCACAACTCAGGGAAAAGAACAACTTAGAACCCATGTCACCACCTATTTGGAACACAATAGGGGCTCAGTTACCTCAGGAAGGGTCCTGTGGGCTGCAGCCGAGGTGACCAGATGTGGCCGTAGCAAATGCTAAAAGATGCACCCAACAAACATACTTAGAGAAGGCGATTGGTAGAAATGGGGTCTTTGGTTGGCAGTCAGGTTACCCCCTCTAGTCAGGGTAAAAGAGAATCACCCTCAGTTAACCCCTGCTTACCCACTTGGTAGCTTGGCACGAGCAGTAGGCTTAACTTCAGAGTGCTATGTGTAAAGTATTTGTACCAACAGACCCAGTAATTAAATGAAATCACTACAAAATGACACAACACAGATTTAGAAAAATAGAAAATATTTATCTAAACAAAACATGACCAAAACGACAAATACTCCACAATACACAAGTCAAGTTATCAATTAAAAAGCAAAAAGAGTCTTCATGTAGTTTTAAACACAATGCTAGCACTGCTACCGTGAAAAGGTACCTGGCGCACGTCAAAAATAACCCCGCACGGGTGGGTGTGCGTCAAAAAGGGCTTGCGATGTGTCGGTATCACTCACAAGTGAGGCCTTGTGTTGTTTCTCTTTCAGTCGAGTCGGCGTGCGTTGTTTCTTCTCTCTGTAGGAGAGCAATGCGTCAATTCGGTCCACACACTCGGGTCCGGGCAGGCTTTGCTTTGTTTTTACACACCCAGCGGCTTTTGCATCGGAAATCCAGCCACACGATGATCCGAAAACCACGCAGTGCAGGTTGGGATCTCACCAGCCTCCGTCAGCGATGCTGCATGTCGTTTCCCCAGCTCTGGGCGTCGATCATCCGGTCGTGTTGTAGGCGAGCGTCGATTTTCAGCCGCGAAGCTGGCGGCACGTTGATTTTTCAGCCGCAGATCGGAGTCGTGTCGATCTTTTCCCCGCACGCCAGTCGGTGCGTGGATTTCTCACTCTTGGGCTGCCAGCTTCTCCTTTCAGGGTCCCAGGAACTGGATGGGCACCACTTGGCAGAGTAGGAGTCTCTCCAGACACTCCAGGTGCTGGCAGAGAGAAGTCTTTGCTGTCCCTGAGACTTCAAACTACACGAGGCAAGCTCTAAATCAAGCTCTTGGAGAGTTCTTCACAAGAAGGAAGGCAACACAAAGTCCAGACTTTGTACTCTAGCACAGGCAGAAGCAGCAACTGCAGGATTACGCCACAAAGCACAGTCACAGACAGGGTGGCTCTTCTCAGCTCTTCGGCTCTTCTCCAGGCAAAGGTTCCTCTTGGTTTCCAGAAGTGTTCTAAAGTCTGTGGTTTTGGGTGCCCTTCTTATACCCATGTTCTCCTTTGAAGTAGCCCTGCTTCAAAGCAAAGTCTCTTTTGATTGTGAAATCCTGCCTTGCCCAGGCCAGGCCCCAGACACTCACCAGGGGGTTGGAGACTGCATTGTGTGAGGGTCAACTTTCAGGTGTGAGTGACCACTCCTTTCCTACCTCCTAGCACAGATGGCTCATCAGTAAATTCAGACTACACCCCAGCTCCCTTTGTGTCACTGTCTAGTGTGAGGTGCAACAAGCCCAACTGTCAAACTGACCCAGACAGGGAATCCAAAAGAGCGGAGGGCCAGTAGTCAGGCAGTCACAGAAATGGTATAAGCAAGTAAATGCTCACTGTCTAAAAGTGGCATTTTCAAACACACAATCTCAAAATCAACATTACTGAAATATATGTATTTTTAAATTGTGAGCTCAGAGGCCACAAACTCCACCTGTCTATCGGCTCCCAAAGGGAATCTAAACTTTTTTTTTAAATCTGTTTTTATTTTTTCAATGAAAACATTACAAACTTGTATAATAACTCAACACAGTGCAGGTGTTACAGAGCAATATTACCAACAGAGAATGATGTCCAAAGAGCGAACACAGCATTTTATCCTCAGGGGAAACAGAGCCACATCCCTAAACCACCCTGAATCCCAAGATCCTGCGTCCTACATCCCAATGAGACCAGCCGTTTCATAGCTTAACCAAACAAGATAACTAAAGTCCACATTTGGTCGTCAAGAGTGAGAAGAGGAAGATCATATATCCCCGTCCCCCACTGTCCCACTGCTATTCACAGAACCTATGTTCCCCTCCTCAGTGAAGTTTTCCAGCAGAGCGCCCCAAGCAGCCACATCAGTGAGCGTCATACGCATATGTTGTTCCTCCACCGCCCCCCATTCCAGCAAATCCCGCAACCGATCAGATGTTACAGGGGTCCGCACACTCATCCAGTTAATCGCTACTCTACGCTTGGCCAAGACTAACGCTAACTGTATCAACCTATAGGCCACCCCTTTGTCCCGCGGCCTGTGCACCACTCCCAGGAGACAAGACAAAGGAGTAACCTCCAACTCTATCTCCGTAGCCTCGGAGATCACCTCTACCACTTCCTGCCAATACATACCAACAACACTACAGGAGCAGGCCATATGCAGAAACGATGCACCAAGCTCACCACACCGAGGACAACAAGCCCCTCGACCTGGGTCTATCTTATTTAGCTTGCTGGGAGTAATATACATTCTGTGGACAAAATTAAAATGCAAAAGTTTGAACCTGTGATTGCAGGAGACTGTTCGAACCAGAGACAATGTCACATCCCAATCATTGTCCTCAATAGGCATCCCCAAGTCAACTTCCCATGCCTTACGTCCCACGCTAGGCACCTCTGGTCACGCTTTCAAGTTTGACATATTGCAAAAACTGGCCAGGGCCCAACTCAAAGAGTTCCTGGGCATCAGAGAATGAAATAAATTCGCCATTAGGGTACAAATCACCGACCACCTCACATCCATCTACCCGACCGCCAGGCCGCCATTGACTGCGTTGTACCCTCCTTGTGCTGTACCACTCATAGGCACATATAGACTCAGCACATACATTTAACATGCATGCACTACACAGCCCTGTATCCTTCGTGTATTGTACCCACTCATAGGCACTCATACACCCAGCAAACATAATTAACCAGCATGCATTGCAAAGCCCTACATCCTCCATGTACTATACCTACTCTTAAGCACTTCTACATGCAGCACATACATTTAATGCACACACACTGCACACCACTAGATACTTCATCTACTGTACCAGTCTCAGACACACACTTCCTGTATGTTCATTCAGCATGCACACACTGCCCAGTACTGCATTATCCTTGTATTGTACCCTCCCCAGGCACACATACACTGAGTGCAGATACAACACTCCTGCGCTGCGCAGCACTCCACACCTAACTGATGTAGGCTAAGGGGTGAGTTAAGCACACAGCAGCAGAACATTGACAAGAGTGAGTCGGTAGGCCTCACTCCAGTTACACAGGTTAAAAAGAACCTGTTCACTCCTACGAATTACTACTCTGTATGCAGACACCACTGCACTCGTGCTGCTTAGCTTCTGGTTAAGGCAGTAGCCTTCCACCTCTATGATGATATCATAACACAATCCATGAGACAGGTCTATGTCATGGTGCACACCCATGATCTGTGTTTGCCTATGACAATAAAAATCAGCAAGAGCAATCCAGACATCAGTACAGTTGGGACAATCAGAGCAGGGATGCACGTCCATTAAGAAGCACAGGACTATTCTGTCCCAACAAAGACATTGGGGGTTATTACAACTTTGGAGGAGGTGTTAATCCGCCCCAAATGTGACGGATATACCACCAGCCGTATTACGAGTTCCATAGGATATAATGGACTCGTAATACGGCTCGTGGTATATCCGTCACTTTACTGTCACTTTTGGGACGGATTAACACCTCCTCCAAAGTTGTAATAACCCCCCTTGTCTTTTTTGTTTAGAAGAAGCAGTTTCCAGCCTATGAAATCTGGCAAAATACAAAGGCCCATATTTATACTTTTTGACGCAAAACTGCGCCAACGCAGTTTTGCGTCAAAAAAATTAGCGCCGGCTAACGCCATTCTGAAGCGCCATGCGGGCGCCGTATTTATTGAATGATGTTAGCCGGCGTTAGCCGCCGGCGCTGTCTGGTGTGCGTTAAAAAAAAACACGTACACCAGGCAGCGCCGGCGTAGGGGGAAAATGGCGTATGGGCGTCCACAAATGGTGCAAGTCAGGCTGAGGCAAAAAAATCGCCACAACCCGATTTGCGCCATTTTTTTCCGACGCCCATCCCCCATTGAAATGACTCCTGTCTTAGCAAAGACAGGAGTCATGCCCCCTTGCCCAATGGCAAAGCCCAGGGGACTTCTGTCCCCTGGGCATGGTCATTGGGCATAGTGGCATGTAGGGGGCCACAAATCAGGCCCCCCTATGCCACAAAAAAAAATTAAAAAAAATACCTACCTGGACTTGCCTTAATGTCCATGGTGTGGGTCCCTCCAGCCTTGGGTGTCCTCCTGGGGTGGGCAAGGGTGGCAGGGGGTGTCCCTGGGGGCAGGGGAGGGCACCTCTGGGCTCATTCTGAGCCCACAGGTCCCTTAGGGGCATATTTATACTCCGTTTGTGCCAAATTTGCGTCGTTTTTTTCGACGCAAATTCGAAGCAAAACTAACTCCATATTTATACTTTGGCGTTAGACGCGTCTAGCGCCAAAGTTCATGGAGTTAGCGTCATTTTTTTGCGTGAACAGCTTCCTTGCGTTAATGATATGCAAGGTAGGCGTTCCCGTCTTAAAAAATTACTCCGATGCTATTGCGTCGGATTTATACTCCCGGGCAAAAATGACGCCCGGGAGTGGGTGGGTCTAAAAAACCCGCATTTGCGCCGGATTTTAGCGCCTGGGTCAGGGCAGGCGTTAAGGGACCTGTGGGCTCAGAATGAGCCCAGAGGTGCCCTCCCCTGCCACCAGGGACACCCCCTGCCACCCTTGCCCACCCCAGGAGGACACCCAAGGATGGAGGGACCCACCCCAGGGACATTAAGGTAAGTCCAGGTAGGTATTTTTTTTTATTTTTTTTTGTGGCATAGGGGGGCCTGATTTGTGCCCCCCTACATGCCACTATGCCCAATGACCATGCCCAGGGGACAGAAGTCCCCTGGGCATGGCCATTGGGCAAGGGGGCATGACTCCTGTCTTTGCTAAGACAGGAGTCATTTCAATGGTGGATGGGCGTCGTAAAAAAATGGCGCAAATCGGGTTGAGGCGATTTTTTTGCCTCAGCCTGACTTGCACCATTTCTGGACGCCCATACACCATTTTCCCCCTACGCCGGCGCTGCCTGGTGTACGTCGTTTTTTTTAACGCACACCAGACAGCGCCGGCGGTTAACGCCGGCTAACGTCATTCAATAAATACGGCGCCCGCATGGCGCTTCAGAATGGCGTTATCCGGCGCTAATTTTTTTGACGCAAAACTGCGTTGGCGCAGTTTTGCGTCAAAAAGTATAAATATGGGCCTTAACGCCTGCCCTGACCCAGGCGCTAAAATCCGGCGCAAATGCGGGTTTTTTAGACCCGCCCACTCCCGGGCGTCATTTTTTCACGGGAGTATAAATCCGACGCAATAGCATCGGAGTCATTTTTTAAGACGGGAACGCCTACCTTGCATATCATTAACGCAAGGAAGGTGTTCACGCAAGAAAATGACGCTAACTCCATGAACTTTGGCGCTAGACGCGTCTAACGCCAAAGTATAAATATGGAGTTAGTTTTGCGTCGAATTTGCGTCGAAAAAAACGACGCAAATTCGGCGCAAACGGAGTATAAATATGCCCCAAAACATCTAAACATCACTCTTGACCACTGTCCTCTTCCATTCACATCTGACCAGGTGGGGTAAAAATTAGGGATTTCCATTCTTGTTGCTGCAGTTCAATCACAGATCTAGAGAGAGGAGTAATCTCACAGAATTGTAACCGTTGCCTCCAAACTCAGGAGTCATCCATTCTCCTGGTCCCAGCCATCCAGTAAAAAGAAATGTAGTTTAATCTGGAATATGAGCATTAATAGCAAATAAACCCTTATTCTCGTTCCATGGAAGAGAAGGATGCTTCTAGTTCATTTTATTTCAAAACGTTTGGAGAAATGTGTATGTTCCTATTCACCTGGCAAAGCAAAAGGCTTTGGTTTTCTGCTTACAGTCCTGCCCTTCGGGATAAAGTTGCCCCTCATGTTTTTAAGGAAGTGCTGGCTCCTCGGACAACCATTCATCAACAGGAAGGCAGCAGTTGTCCTGGTCTTTATTTAGCTTGAGTAATTCATCAAAGTGAGAGGGATGAGGGAGTAATGCTTTAATACAATTACTTCGAGTCCATCTCTCACTTTAATTAAGTTTTCCTTCCCTCCCTTCCTGTTCGACCAGGCCAAAAGTATGCTTTTGGCTTGTTACGGTGAAACAGGTTATGAGGGGCGTGGGGTCTTTTAAAGGAACAACTTTACAAGTGGGCGTGTGGGAGGCATGAGAGCCTCACAAAGTAATTAAAGTGAGAGATGGACTCTGTGTAATGCAGTTACTAAGTAATCAAAACTTTTAAGCAAGGCTGAGGTATAATGAGTGTATCAGAGTTACTGGAATTGCTGTTGACATGAAAATCTCGGCTCAGGAGCGTAACGCAGGCCCCCACTCTGCTCAAGTCCAATGAATATCTGTGAGATATGGGAGACTCAGTGGCACCTTTTCACATTCTACAGGTGGGGGCTAAATTTACATTACACCACTGTCTACACTTCTCAGTAGAGTTGGGTGGAGATTCTGCAGAAGTCAACCAATGAACAGAAATGCATGTTGCGCTGCTTGCTCCAGTTTTAGCACTCGTATGGCGTTCCCACTGAAAAACCAGCACAAGCCACACCACACTATAGTCAAGTTGATTTTGATGCTTCCAGAGTAGAAAGTCTACTCAAGAAGCAGCCTTCATACTGCAAACTCTCACAACCATTCGCGTTAGAAAATGGCACTGGAAGGATTCCTAGTGACCGGAAAACGCGCTAGGGGACTCCAAACCTCGCGAGCACTCACCAGCTCACTTGCTGGAGCCTTGCATTGTGCCTGTTGTCATGCTTTTGCTTGAATTGGAAAAAATTCCTCCATGCAGTGATTGGCGGAATTTGGCCTGAACTCCGAGTTCCAAGAGTAACGCAGAGTTGCCAAATTCCCCCAATTCCGCAAGCGGAATTAAAAATTCTGACTGGGCCTACTTTTCAGTTCTCGCCCTGCTCATGTCACTTCACTGCAGGTAGACCGCCAATGCTTTGGGTTTGCAGAAGGTGTGACTGTAGAGAATTCCCATTGCAGTGCTTGCATAGTGAGAGATAGATGGTGGAAAAAAGAGTGCACTGCAGTTCACTAAATCATATACTTATCTAACCAATGTAGGTCTGTGCACAATCACCACTCCATGTATCATGACCGACAGTAACAAAACCCAATGGCCGTAATGTAGCATTCTCAACAGAAAGAGTCTTTTTACCTTATATTACATCATCTCTGCTACTTAGCTGCAAAAAAAGCAAACGTTATTTATTATTTAGCCTGCCACTGGAGAATACTAGCCTCTGGGTCTCATTAGACTAATGAAAAATCCAGCCGCCAGCCTTAGCAACACTATCTTCACGTGAGCAGCACATCAGGTCACATGGCCGGCTTCCACGTGCTGTCTGAGACGAGCAGGCAGAAGGGAAAAAGAACAGACCACAGGCAGCAAGAGAAGAAGGGCGAGGCTGAGGAGACTACAACAGAGCTGAAGGGGGAAAGAACACTGCTAGCGAGAATAGACAGACTGAGGGGAGAAATGACAGACCGGAGGTGGCACAGGGAGAGAGGCTTCCAGAGACAGGAGAGATGCTGAGGGAGGAGAAGAAAGACTGTACCAGCGAGAGTGGAGAGACTGCTTGGGATAGTGGAGAGGCTGAGGAAAGAGAGAACAGACCAATGGTGACAGAAAACAGTGCTTAGAGCAGAGCAGATAGAATCTGAGGCAGTGCTTAATTTGTAAAGAAATAAGTGTCAAGAACCTCGTCATGAGGCTACTTCAGCTAACACCACCATTGTGCCTGCCAGTGCCACCAATGACAGTACACACATAACTACCAACCAACCAACCCTCATGCTCATATGTAAGACAATTCAGGCTGAGGCCCCCAAAGCTATAAGAATGACTTGGGTGGGCGTTAGTCAGTGTTAGTATATATTGAATCCATAAACAAAGGCTGTTGTGCTCGTGTCTAAATATAACAATCAGCACCACTATGTGGCAGACTGTCGTAGGTGCTGGTGTTGACAATTAAGAGCTGGTGTCAAGCACCAGAAACTACTGGCTCAAATGGAGGGGCTGAGGAATAGACTGGAGCCAAGAAGGGGCAGAGGGAGAGCAGACAGAATATGAAGAAAGCCAAACAACATGGGGAAGCGAGCAGAGAGATGTGTGAGGCAGAAACACTTGGAGGGATAGTGGTTACAGGGGTAAGCGGGAAGGCCGAGCAAAAGCTGCGAGTCTCTGGGGAGAAAGAGGAAAATGAGGGGCAAGCAAGTAGATGAGGGAAAAGCAGGCAGGCAAAGGGCAGAATAAGAGGATAATGAGTGGATAGGTTGAAAATGGGCCATCTGTTTTGTCAGATCACCTAAGAGTGCAGTAAAACAGAAGGTGGGGTCCAGCAGAGATGGTTATGGGTCTAAGAGGACTGCTTGAGGTTCTCAGAACATGAATAGTTTTGACAGCCTTCTAGCTATTTGTGGATGAAAGAATGACACTCACTCCTTTTTAGTCAACTCTCTCATATATTCCCTGAGACTTGTAGTTTTGCTTTTTACCTTGGAATTATTTGCTCAAAATCTCAGCTCATAAAATGCAATTCGATAAAAAAACAGGACTGGCTGACACTGTCCAGCATTAACATAGAGACACTTGGCAATCATGATAAAAGCTAACAGAAGGGTCCTGCGGGCCAGCATGTGGAGGGATGCTTGGACAGAAGATTAGCTCTGAGTTACAGAAGAGGTTGTCTGATGCTGGTCTAGCAGCAATCACTGGGTGTAGAAAGCCACTGAAACTTGTCAGGGCGGCTAGTGCAGTAAGGACCATGAGTGAAGAGGTTTGTGATTGGCAGAAGGAGGTTGTTAGACCTGGCATCCTTGGCATACTCTCCCCTGTCTTTTTGCCTCTGCTTCCTATGTTGTGACTGTGTGCTGGACTTTGTTTTTGCAGGTTTTTGATACTCTGGGCACTTTACCACTGCTGACCAGTGCTAAAGTGCAAGTGCTGTCTGTGTAAACTGTATGTGTAATTGGCTTTTCCATGATTGGCATATTTGATTTACTAGAAGGTCCTTAGTAAAGTGCACTAGAGGTGCCCAGGGCCTGTAAATCAAATGCTACTAGTGGGCATGCAGCACTGATTGTGCCACCCACACGAGTAGCCCTGTAACCATGTCTCAGACCTGCCACTGCAGTGTATGTAGGTGCAGTATTAAACTGCCAGTTCGACCTGGCAAGTGTACCCACTTACCAGGCTCAAACCTTTTCTTTTTGTACATGTAAGACACCTCTAAGGTAAGCCCCAGGTAGCCCCATGGGCAGGGTGCAGTGTATGCTAAAGGTAGGACATGTACTCATCTGTTTTACATGCCCTGACAGTGAAATACTGCTAAATTCTGTGTTCACTGTTGCAAGACCTATCTCTCTCATAGGTTAACATGGGGACTGCCTTGAAATATCTTTTAAGTCAGTTTCCCATTGGGAGCAAATAGAGAAATGGAGTTTGGGGTCTCTGAACTCACAATTTAAAAATACATCTTTTGGTAAAGTTGTTTTTTAGATTGTCAGTTTGAAAATGTCACTTTTAGAAAGTGGGCATTTTTTTGCTTAACCATTCTGTGATCATGGTATACCCTTTGAAGGTAATGGCAGCATAATCTGTTTAAATTTTACTGACAAGGACGAAAATGCAATACTTTACTGGTGCAAGGCTGACAAGGTATGAGACGAGCAGATTGGGTGCTCCAAATGTAACATTAAAGAGATGTACAGTGCTGAATCCAGCAACATTGCTTCCAAGTGATACTGTTGAAATTGAAAAAGAAGAAGAAATTGAGCATGATTGTCTTGAGGTAACTGAGCTGTGTACAAAACCAAGGCCTGATATTAGAGACACACGTTTGGAAGAAAATGACCAAATTGTCTTTGTTGATGGTTCATGTCTCAGAGATGGAACAGGGACATTGAGAGCAGGATATGCAGTATGTACAATTACAGGCACGTTAGAAACTTCATGGCTTCCAGGTGTATATTCTGCACAAGTAGCAGAATTAGTAGCTCTTACTAGGGCATGCTATGTTTCTGCAAGACTAAGAGCCACAATTTATACAGACAGTCAATATGGATTTGGGGTTGTTCATGATTTTGGTCAGCTGTGGTTGCAACGAGGTTTCATGACCTCTATTGGAACACCAGTGATAAATGGCGACAGAATAAAAGAGTTGTTGTACGCAATACAGTTACCTGAAGAAATTGCAGTGGTAAAATGCAGTCCACATCAAAAGACACAGGATTACATTTAACTGGGAAATGGATATGCAGATCAAGTCGCAAGGTTTTGTGCATTAAACTGTATAGCGTTTAAAGACAAGTGGGAATTGATGCCTGAGGAAGAGGATAATTGCAACCGTTATGCCTTAAAAGTGATTGATACTCTTGAAGGGTCAAGCTGAAATGTATCCACAGACCTGATGAAATTTGGGTTTCTGAGTAGGGTCAAATGGTATTGCCAAATAGTTTATTGTCGTAGATGGCCTGTCACTATCATGGGCAGGCACATATTTGAAGGGATATCATGGTCAGGTTGTTCAAGGTTGATTGGTTCAATCCTACGTTCAGACAAGCAGGAGAGGCATTATGTCATTGGTGTGTAATTTGTCAGCAACTAAATGTGGGAAAAGGGACAGCGAGCTAGCACATCGTATTATTTCTTTCCCTTTTGTTTTTGTTTTTTAAATACCTACTGAGCCTCAAAATTAACCTTCGTTCCCCACAAATATCTTGTCTTGCTTCAAAATCCCTGTCACGTAACAAACATCCTCAACGGTGCCTTGTTACCAGGAAAACTACCTTGTACAGCAATGCACTGTAGACAGAAACGAAATTGCTACCAACAAGCCCAAGTTCCGATAAAAAAACAACCTAAACACTTTCCCCTTTCAGAGGAAAATGAACTCCTAAACGTTCATTCCTCAAACCAGCAAAGCAGGCGTACACTCTGACACATGTCAACGCATAACGCCTGTCGACGCGTTCATGAAACTGTATGCTCGTGAACACTGAACTGACCCAATAAGAGTGTCACGCCTACTGCTTAGTTCGACCTGTAGCAAAATTCAGAATTGTGACACCCAAATTGCGAGTCAGAGCGACTCACAATTTGAGAGTCGCAATTCCGAATGTTAGATGGTGTCCCTGACACCATCTGCGACTCGCAAGGGCGTCGCAAAGGCCTACCTCATGATTAATCATGAGGTGGGTCACAATTTGCGACCCCCTTGCGAATGGCGGCCCTCACAAGGATGGTGGCCTGCTGCGGACAACAGACCACCATGTCTGTGACTGCTTTTTTATAAAGCTGTTTTTTTTTGTAATGCAGACAGTTTTCAAAAAAGGAAAACGAGATGCATTACAAAAACAAAAAATGAAACCTTTTCGTTTCATTTTTTCAGACCACTGCCTGCTCTGAAACAATCTTAAAGGTGCCATTCTCAACGGGGGAGGGGTCCCGTGGGGACCCCTTCCCTTTTGCGAATGGGTTACCACCCATTTCAATAGGGTGCAAATTGCGATTGGTTTGCGACCGAGTTCGCGGTCACATACCAATCCTACATTGCACTGCGACTCGCAATTAGGAAGGGAACACCCCTTCCTAATTGTGACTCGCAAAATGAGGTTTGTGCGTTGCGAAGTGCTTTTTGCATGTCGTTTGCGACGTGCAAAAAACTCTGTACATCTGGCCCACAGTCCCTAATGTCAGAGCTACCCATAATGGTAATAACATTACTAATATGCATCTCCCATTCGGACAAATAACCACAGTAATAAAAACATATACTTATCTGCTCAGAAGCAGCACACAAAAGAGGCACAAAATGGAGGGCACACAGTTTATATGGAGCTGAACATTTGTCATCTATTATGATTTTGTTAATGTTCTATTGGTTACTTTTAATGGGTTTGCTGCTCAGAAGGATTAAATAAAAGTTCATGCATAATGCCAGCCTCCTGTCTTGACATAAAATTAGGAGGGGAAGTAGCTCACTTTGCTGGTGGGAGTGTGGGAAAGATGGGAACTTGACAAACATATTTTGGTCTGCCCTTGATTGAAAACATTCAGGAACTCGGTCTCGTCATTTATAGCGCAGATCATAGGCTCTGACCAAACCAAATGCCCTTAACTGAGATTACTGGATGGCCCAGCTACAGATATATACACTTTGTAGGCAGCAAGGTAGACTTCACCTTCATTTATTGCGAGCTGCGAAGAAAACAATCCTCTCACTTTGGACGACAATGGGTGTCTCTGTCAGAGAACAAATGGCTCGAAAAGGTTTGATGGGTTTTGAGAACAGAAAAGATGTCAAAAGTGGCACAAGGTAAAGAAAAAAACATGCTAAAGAAGTCAAGGAGCTAGCTCCATTGTTTTGTAAAGATTATACAGAACTTTCTTGTTGTTGTGCCCCAGGGTCTTAATGATATTGGGTGATTCCAATTGGAATGATTACTACATCAGATTTGCAACCACAAAATTATATCTTATTACCCCTACTTATGTGTCCGTAGGGAACTGGGAGTGAGGCCCTGCAATCAGTGGAGATGGAGGTTGGGGAGAGGGGAGGGCAGCAGATAGGAGAGGATACTGAAGGAGGAGGGACAGGCGGAAGAGGACTCTTTGGATGTTTAGTTCCATTGAAAGTAATGGTTATGCAAACCAACTGAAAATGCAACAAGAAGCCTTTATACTTACTAGGTAACGGGTATAAAACAAGGTTGTGCAGTCACTGTTTTAAGCAGGCTTTTTAAAAAAAAAAAAACCCTAGTCGGTCAAGTCAATGACTGAAACCTAATTAATCACCACCATGCTTTAAACAGTGGTTTTGCAGCAAAAAGAACATAATGATATCCTAACACTTCGAAAACGGTGTTAAGCACACCAAACCGGTTCGAATTAATAATGAAGCCTCCAGGTGCACAATAGAGTATGGAATGGCATAGCTAAGGGAAGGTGTATAGGGAAGGTGTATACACATCCATTTCAGGAAATATATTTCTGAATTTAAAAACGCATTGAACACAAATAACACTGATTTATAAAACTGTAAAAAAAAAAAAACAACAACAACAACGAACCACCTATTTTAAGATAAGACCATGAGCCAGCTTCTCCTTCATTTTCCGACCAATATTTGATAAATGTCCTTGTTAATATCCAACTGAAACAATAACTTTAATTGTTGGGATTGCCAGGTTCACCAAAGATAATGGAGTAAAAGAGGAGGTGCTTTGCAAAGGATGCGAAAATCAAACTCTCCAGGTAGGTCCCCTCACACTAACTAAGACCATAGGGAATTATCAGCCGCATTACACGCTGTCACAAGGCGGCAGCCAATTCTGCCAGGGCAGACAACAATCTGGCACCGCTGCTTGGCACTGCTTTCAAACTCTTTCTGTTTACTCTTAAAATAGTTCGACCTGCCCCTACCTACCAGCTGCTCGCCAGGTGCCACGGGAGGCTAATTGGCAAAAGATACATTACATTATACAAGAATTTTTACTCACAAATAAGAGGTTATCACTCCGATCCATGCAGCATACACTCCACAAACAGACTGTAAATCAACGGAACAGGGAAACATTTAGGGCCAGATGTAGGTAGGTTCCAAATTGCGAGATGCAATTTGCGAGTCCCAGCGACTCACAAATTGCAACTCGCAATTTGGAATGCAGAAAGGTGTCTCAGACACCTTCTGCGAGTCGCTATGGGGTTGCAAAGACCCACCTCATTAATATTAATGAGGTGGGTCGCAATTTATGACCCCATAGCGACTCAGGGCATTCACGGGGATGGAGGCCTGCTGGGAACAGCAGACCTCCATGTCCGTGACTGCTTTTAAATAAAGCAGTTTTTTTTTTTCAAAGTGCAAACCGTTTTCCTTAAAGGAAAACGAGCTGCACTTTGAAAAATAAACCGAAACCTTTTGTTTCGGTATTTTTCAGGGCAGGTAGTGGTCCATTGGACCACTGCCTGCTCTGAAAAATTATTATTTGGTCCAGTCACAAAGGGGAAGGGGTCCCATGGGGACCCCTTCCCGTTTGCGAGTGGGTTACCATCCACTTCAAGTGGATGGTAACTGCGACTCCATTTGCGACCGCATATGCGGTCGCAAATGCAGTTGCATACCACTGCAACTCGCAAATAGGAAGGGAACACCCCTTCCAATTTGCGACTCGGAAATGCATTTTGCGAGTCGGGTCCAACTCGCAAAATGCATTTCTGCATAGCAAACACGCATTTACGAGTCGCAAACGGCGATTTTTGCCGTTTGCTAGTCGCAAACAGTTTGCTACATCTGGCCCTTAATTTCCTATAACCTTCAATCTGTGTTGCACTAGTCATTAAATATTTTATTATAACATCTATAATAGCCCTTAACAACTAGTGGACTCGCGGCAATGCATATGTACAGTGGCGGCTGGGGTGTGGATGGGGACGAGGGAAATTTACAAAAAATATTTGTAAAAAACGAGCGCAATCACGCTGTGTAAAACCTTGAATTTGGCAAGCAGCGCTTGGATACAAAAGAAATAAAATGGTATTAATGCAAAGCGATGGACTACTGCCCAGTGAGATCCCACTGTGTAGGAAATAAAAATAAAAATTAGTCCAGAAACCATGCGAAAAACATGGACCCTCGATTGTTTTCAGTAGTTGGCCGGTGAGGGCTAAACACCGGAAAAGGCATGACATATGCATGCCTTTCACAAATGAAATCACGCAAATTTTAAAAGGCAAGCCCACGAACCAAAAAGACTGATGGGTGTGTGGTGGGCGTGGTTCAAAGCCCACAGAGAGATTACAACAGGCCAGAGCGCTTGCGCACTGTACCCTAAAAAGTAAAGGGGAGGAAGGATAAAAAAAACACTTCCATTGATAGGGAATGTACCACACAATAATACAACACACAGACTGTGAACTGAATCAGCTTTAACTATTTCCATCTTTCATATTTAACTTAGTTCTCAGCATTTCATAAAGTAAAGTAATTGTGTGCACTGATAAAAACTGACAGTCCAGCATTAAGTTTCAACTGGCAGTGTTACTGCTTCATTTCTGAGGTTGTTGGCTGAGCCCTCGGTTAACACCCCTTGGCCCCGTCCCTCTTCTTTTCACAGGAGGCCAGAGACGTCCCTGCCCCCTCCCTCTACACCAGGGGGTCTCAGGCAGCTGGTATAATGCTGGGAGCGAGCCAGCCAGCCGAGCCGAGACAGATGTTAGAGTGATATTATCATAAGATTCTATTCCTGACACTCACTCTTTGATACCATTAAAAAAGGGAGAGGTGGTGGCGGGGGAGTGAGTAAATTAACTGCATTTGTATTCTGCTGAATAGTTCATTCAGCTCCTCTCTTGCTTCGAAGCACTGTGAACAACAGATGTCACTGTTAAGTAATATAACTACCCGGCCATGCAACTGGATGGAAGGCTGTGTGCTTTTCTGAAATTTGAACCCGTGGTCTTCAAATCACTGCATTTCTCATCAATGAGTGATTGCCTCGCTGAGCCATACTTCATAATTTGGATTCTGGCCATCACCTCAACATCCTGTCATTCTGGGCAACTCCCTTAACCTCCCTGTGCCTACAAAAAATGAATGTATCTTTGTGTAATGCAACTGGTGTTCATGTAAAGCGCTCATGTTCTCCTTATATATAAAAATGCCAAAAAAGATGTGTGACTCGATTAGTTTATGAGGATGGTTCGCCATTGGGTGTATTCTAGTAATTACTTATGCAATATTTTCCTCAGTTGAGTTGTGGACGCCCTGTTAAAGGTCACAGTACATTCGTCTAGGATGACAAAATGAACCACTCGGGGACCAACATTCATGATCCACGACATTATCCTGGCATCGGCTGAAATTCACCTGCAACCGGCTTTATGCAACCTTTCAGAAATGCGGAGGAAAGGGACTTTGCCAAAAACATGCCTCAGAAAGGATGGCAGTTGGACAATCACGGTGACTAGAATATTTTTTGTGGGTGATCAGAAAATGTTTACCTAGTACTTACACTTAGATTATTTTCTGACCTGACTGCATAAGTAATGAGGTGAGCAAAGCATTTTTTCTTTGTACAATTCATCACAAGAAAAGGTCTTGTATCTTTATTGGGGTGCTGGCCACAGACAATAGGTGCAGCAAAATACTGGGAGGCGTGGCACAGGCGGGAGGGTGTCAGTTTAGAAAGGTGTAGCGCAGTGCTTAATTTGTAAATAAAAACGTGCCTGTGCCCAAAGCCCTCCTCTTAAACACGCGGCTGCTGCAATTAAACGTGTGAACACGGAATACTGAGGCAGCGTAATCCTGAAGCCGTCTAGGGCCTCTTCAATCCATTTAAAGCCACTTCCTGCCCCTTCAGCTCACTTTTGCAGCTTTCTGCTTTCTCCCATTGTGACGCTTTTTCTTTTTTCTCTTCCTCCGTCCATCCATATGTCTTTTGCTCGCAGTAAATGCTTGAGGCAGAAAAATAAGCGCCGGCCCTCAAAAATAAGGGGAGCACCGGGAACAACAAGCACAAATTATGCACTGTTGTAGTGTTTGTAGCGAGTAGGCATCAAGAGGAGGAAGGGTGACTGAGACACAAAGATGCGGCTACAGGACACAAGTACAGTGCAGGCAGACGATGTTTGGGCTCTCAGATGTGGGTGCTAGTTCCCAACAGCCCCACATCAGTAAATGTCTTGAAACTAGGCATCTAAGCACCATTCTACCACCCAAACACATGAACTCAATTCACGGAAGCAGAAAACGTTTTAGTGGGTCATTATTTTAATGATAATACGACCTTTCTATATGACACTTGCAATGCTACAATAACGTACATTGGGTCTCTACTTTTGTTATCTTGTTAATGGCATGTTAGCATGAAGTGTTTTAATGCTATTTAGTTGCAATGAGAAATTCATTTTTCCATAAACTATACCATATTTACAAACCATATAAAACACGGTGTGTTATAACATTGCCAAAAATATGGAGAGGAATTAAGATGACACCAATTATATTACCTGCAAAACACAACAATTCACTTGAAGAAGCAGAACACTGAGTATTCGGGAGAAGGGGCAAGGGGGTGATGCCGATGAGGCTGGCAAAGACACCTTTTTACTTACACGGTAGCCCAGTGGCGCCTTGCACTCTATGCACATGTCTCTGCCTGGGCGTGGCACACTCTATGCAGTGATGGTGAAGCAGGAAAAAGTGCATATTTCTTTGAGTTACTTTGAGGGGACTGGCGGCTGCATCCTTTGCCCTGACGCGGGGCACCAGCACCGAGCGGAGGAACCCGCAGCCACAGAATCCTCCATCGCTGCTGCAATCTGACTGCATTAGAACCAGAGAGACTGCAACCCATCCCAGAGATATGCAGAACACGAGCCGAGGTCCATATTTATACTTTTTTTGCTCTGCATTTGCATCATTTTTTTACGCAAAAGCGGCACAAACTTACAAAATATATTTTTGGCGCTCACATCACTGCACATGCGTGTCCCTTTTTTCACTGCATTTTATGGTGAACAAATACAAGTTATCAAAAGCTCTTGTGCATGTGTAAAGGAAAATCAGATTGTGCTACTGAGATATGACAAGTGAATGAAAAGATGAAACACCAATGTGTCCAACTCGGGTGAAAGGGAGCCTCTATCAGCAGTGGTGTGTGGGGCCGGCAGCAGCAGAGGTCATTAAGCAGCTTTTATTGGAGGTCAGCTGCTCTTGCGGGCTCGCTCGGGTTATGGTCACAAAATGACAAACAGGAACATAGAAACTAAAAACACAAGCGCATTGTGTTACAGCCAGAAAACAAAAGGATCTGTGCTCAGCAAAGTGCATTGTTCCCGTAGCTCGACCAGCCATCCAAATAAATAAAAGTGCACACGAACCATCAAAAAAACATGCTGAGTAGAAACATATGTAAAAGGGGCAATCCTAATGGACAGTTCCAAAAGCAGAAAAGGAGGGACAACTAACAGAATAACCAAAGAAAATCAGGCATTTTCTAACAACAAAAAAGGAAACCAACGAAAAAAATGAGAGTGACTTAAAGCACATAATACAGATTACAGAATGTCTCACAAAGACAATGCAAGCGCTGCCTAGGCACGACCTAAAAACACAGACCTACAGCCCTTCTGCTTACATTCCGCTGCAGCCACCCCTGAGGCACAGGGTATGGGTCGCTGGGAGAAAACACATTATCGATGTGAGGTGGTGCTCCTGGACAGATGTAAGCACTGTGGGGCATATTTTAGAGTCCCAGCACCACCGGAGGATCACTTTTCGTGATGTTCCGGTGGCGCAATGCCCTGCACCGTATTTACAAGGTTGCATTAAGCCACTTTTGTGGCTTAACGCCACCTTGTAGATACGGCCCCTTCACATGCAGCCCTTTGCGTGGAAGGGGAGTGCAATGGGTGCACCCATTGCATTTTGACAACACCTCAGATGTACGAGTTTTCGTAAACCAGAGGCAGCCACAAAAACTAATGCCACCCCAGGGGTGGCGTTAGGAAGGCGCAACGAGGAGGAATACTTTTATTCCTCCTTGTTTTTTGCTTTGTCTATGTGTGCTGACAGCACATATAGAAAGAGCAAAATGCCAGAAATGATTGTTTCTGTGCGGGAAGGTGTCCCTTCCTGCACATAAACAATAATTTCAAAATGACGCTTTGGCACTTCTGTGTGTGCTGTATTCTGCAGCACACACCGAAGTGCAAAATCGCCATTAGTGATTGTTTATGTGCAGGAAGGGACACCTTTCCGCACATAAACAAACAAACCCCTCAACGCAGACATCCTTCCATGAGGGTGCAAGGATGCCTGTGTTGGCGCTAGGCAGCTCAGTTTAGCGCCAGCGCAGGGGGAAATACAAGGGTACGCTGTATTCTAGTAAATACGGCGCATTCCTGCATTTCTAAAGTGACGCAGGGCTGCACTGCCAATTTTGGCGAGGCATCGCGCTGTGCCACTTATTAGTAATATAGCCCTAAATCTCATCTGTTTTTCTTTGCACTGTAGGATTTGTGGTCGTACAAATCACAAAAAGAAAAAAAAGGTATCTGATGACCGCCTCACGCCTTATAAGCAACAACCCAGGAGCCAGCAGAGTGGAAATAAATACGTATTACAAGGACTAATGTGCTCGAGCTGTACGTGAAACAGGGATACTGCAAGTCACCACAGAGCTCCGTCACCTCATAGAGAGAGGTACAGAGCCTTCGGATACAATTTAATGTAAAGATGCAGTACCCTTTTAATGCTCACTTGGGGGTACTTTATCCCATATATTCTTCAGTTAATTGAATGCTACAATGAGGGGGCCCGCGGGAAGCATAGAGCAACGCTCTAGTCTTCCCCGCGGGACGGTTCAGGGAAAGGAAGTGACGGCGGGACAGGGGATTGGGTGTAAGGTAAGTGGGGGTGGCTCTTAGGGGTGGGAATAAAAAGGGTTGGGGGTGGAGGGACCGGCCTCTTTCCGCGCGGTCCCATCGTGCGGATAGTTTGGCCGGTCCCTGGGGTGCTTTTTCCTTGTAAAGGTAGTGTGGGGTTCTCGGCAGAGCGGGCGGCGGGGCGCGCACCAAAACGGCAACCGGGGCTGGAGCACACGCTCTCCCCCGCGGGCTGGAATAAACAGGGGGCGGCAACGCGCTCCTCCGCGGGCGGCCGCTCCCCCTTTCCAGGCTGCACGTGTGGTTTGGCAGCCGGCCAGGCCGCTCCTGCGGCTCCGCGGCCGGGCAAAAGATCGGGTTGCTGTAGCAACCAGAACTAACAGACACAGCCGGGGACAGAAAGGAACCGGCCGGGCACTTCTAATTGAGGAAAAAATATATACATAAATATATATATATTTTTTAAATTATAGGGAACACAAGTTAGAAGGACTCACACAGGGCAGAGAGTTTTTCCCCGCACTCGGTAGGGGACCCCCCCCCCCCAAAAAAAAAAAATATATATATATATATATATATATAGATATAAAAATAATAAAAATAAATCATTTAACAAAGAGCCCTTGTCTTCGTTTCCCACCGAGTACAGGAGGCCCGGGCACACAAAAAAAAAAAAAAAAAAAGGGGAGGCCCGCCCCTGCGCCATGGCGGCCAGCCACGACGCGGAGGCGGTACGGGCCGCGCTTCGCGTACTTGGCGAAGCGGGTCGGGCTGACCTCCTCAGGCCTGGGGTTTTAGAACAGGCCTGTGTGGGTATGGTGCGGCCGACGCGTGCCGCGTCAAGCGGAGTGGCGGCGGCCGTAGCCGCATGCACATCCCCCGAGAGGCCCAAGAAACCCCAAAAAGCGGCGGTGGAAAGGGTGCCTGGCGTACCCTCCCCCACCAGCCAATCAGGTGACGGGGAAGGTCCAGTGGTCGAGCCAGGCCCATCAGACGAGGGCACGGCACCAGCGCGCCAGGTGGGGGGCATAGATCCGCAACAGGATCAGTTTTTAGAGACAGAAGCCCCCGTGCAGGACGAGTTAGTGCGCGAGCATCCCGCACCCCCCACTGACCCCATGCCCATGGACTTGTCTCTGCCTAAGGGCGGGGCTAACAACAACACCAAAAAGAAAGGCAAGGGGCCCAGACTCACGGGCGGGTTGGGCAAGGGCAGGGCCGGTAAGGGGCAGTCCCAAGAGACGCGAGGGCCGGCAGGGGGGTCAACGCCCCCCGGCCCCTGGCCTGGCAGGCTAGATATGGATGAGGCTTGGGACCTAGAGGCCAGGATTAAGGAACAACGCCGCATAGTGGCAGAAACGGAGGACAGGTGGGCCCAATTATGCTTGGAGCGGGACATGTCCGTGCCACACGGCCGGCAGCTAAAGAGACCAGCAGATAGCGTAGGCAGCACAGGAACCATGCCGCAAGACGCCGGGAAAGGTAGTTGGGTATGGGTCCCGAGCGACAGGGGCCAGGAAACGGGGATGGATAGCGGTCTAGGCAGCGCGGTGGGTACCAGTGGCGCATGCGGCCAGACTGGGCGCGGAAGGTCAATGCCAAGGCAAGAGGTTGGCAGAAAGAAGGCGATGCCAACGGGGCGCAACCCGGCCCCTGCACGTTGGTCCGAAGCGCTAGAGGGGTCTTCGGCGGCCTTCTCTACTCCGCAGGATCGGGGACAAGACAGAGGTGGCGGACGCCACGAGGGCCATGAGGATAACCCTGCTAAATATATGATGATGAGCGGGAACGTTAGTAAACAGATGGATGTGTGTGAGGATGATGTGCTGGAACTGGATTATGAGGAGGAGCTGGAGGAATGGGAAGAGGGGGAGATCAGGGAGACAGAGATACTCAGCTTAAGGGGGAGGGGAAGAGGACGCAGGAGCGGCGCAACCCCCCTCTCCGCTTCTATTTTTCAGGAACGGGACTACGGCAGTGGTCCACAAGAAAGGAGGCAAGAGCAAGCACGGGGCCGAGGGGCCCGGAAGGTTTTGCGGCCTGTGGCTACACAAGGAAGAGGTAAAGGGCAATGGTGGTCGGTCTGGGGGGATGGCGGGAAAGGGGATGATGCGCCAATTTACAAGTCTGTAGGAGTAGGTGATGGTTCGATACTTGACCCAGTACCAGCTAAGGATAAACAGGGAGGGGAAAAAAGTACAGAGACACAAGCCAGAGCCACGACCGAGGGCGAGGGTGGAGACAAGGCAACAGGGGAGAAGTCAGGCGCAGAAGCGAAGGAAGGGGGTGAACACAAAAAGAGGCTACCCTATATGGGATTGGCTATGCCTTTGGGCTCACATGTGGCGGAGAAAACGAAAGCCAGAATATGGAGACACGAGTATGTGGACGTTTTTAAGTTATTACATAGGGACATACAAGCCAAGGAAGGGTCTAAGGAGGAGGAGTGGGAGCTGGCCCGTAGGCCGAGGGTCCCAATCAATATGGATAACTGGACATCGGCGTTTCTGATTTTTGCGAGTATTTATTGTGAGAAATACCCTGACAGAGCTATAGCGCTATTTAAATACATGGACATTATTAGGAAAGCGCAGATGCATTTTGGGGGTTTTGCCTGGCTGAGTTACGACGAAGAGTTCAGAGCCCGAGTGAGCATTAACCCAGATAAGCCATGGGGGGATGTCGACCCAGATTTATGGATGCAATGGATGGCGTCATCGCAATCCACGGCATCAACTCATACAGCAAGTGGTTTACCGGTGATCTATAAGCCATTTCAGGCACGTCCCGCTCCGGGGGGGGCGGGTGTGGGACAGAAAACAACACCTAGCATGACAGGAGCGTGCTGGAATTTCAACAAGGGTTTCTGCTCCAGACATCCTTGTAAATTTAAACACGACTGCTCCAAGTGCGGGGGCCGTCATCCGGTCACACAATGTTTTTCACTTTCCAGCCCCTCCGAGCAATGGAGGGCCTCAAAAGGCAGAGGGACCCAGGGCGCTCCTGCTCCAAAGGGGACCTACTCCAGTTAGGGTAGATTTTATCTTGCCATGGCTTCACAGATACCCGGATGAGGCAGCTGCGTTGAAGTTAGCTGTAGGTTTTCAAGAGGGGTTCAGGGTCAGCTACCAAGGCCCGCGGGAGAGGCGCTGGGCAGACAACTTGCGGTCTGCGAAGGAACTACCTCAAGTGGTTAGGAAGAAGCTGGACAAGGAGCTGTCATTAGGTAGAATTGCGGGCCCATTCTATGAGTGGCCAAGTCAGAATTTAATGATCTCCCCATTGGGAGTCGTGCCGAAGAAGGCCCCGGGTGAGTTCAGGTTGATTCATCACCTATCATGGCCGGAGGGCACATCGGTTAACGATTTCATTGCGGCAGAAGATACCAGAGTGGAGTATGCGTCGGTGGATGATGCTATTAAATTGGTCAGGGGGTGCGGCAATGGCGCAGAACTGGCAAAATGCGACATACAATCTGCCTTCCGGTTGCTACCAATACACCCTGGGGACTTTGATTTGCTGGGGATGGAGTTTGAAGGGGCCATCTATGTGGACAGGGTTCTGCCCATGGGTTGCGCAATTTCATGCGCTTTGTTCGAAGCATTTAGCACCTTCATGCAGTGGGTGTTTGTAAAAAGTAGTGGGCACTATGCGGTGACCCATTATTTGGATGATTTCCTGTTCGTAGGGAAAAAGAATTCAGGAGAGTGCCAGAGGGCCCTGACAATCTTTCAGGAGACGGCACAACAGATGGGAGTGCCTTTGGCACCCGAAAAAACTGAAGGCCCCGCAGCGGTACTAACTTTTCTGGGTATTGAGTTGGACTCCAATACTATGACGGCCAGATTACCAGCACAGAAGGTAACGGAGATACTGGTTTTCTTGGGTCTTGTGAAAGAGGCACGAAAAATCGACTTGCGGACAGCCCAGAAGCTGTTGGGGTATCTCAATTTTGCTTGCAGGGTAGTTAGGGGGGGGAAGGACTTTCTGTAGGCGGTTGGGTTTGTCCATGTCGGGTGCAGTTTTGCCACACCACAGAATAAGAGTGTCGACGGGACTTAGAGAAGATGTGAGAGTGTGGGAAGCATTTTTGAAACATTTCAATGGGGTATCTATGTGGTTCTGTGAAGAAGAGACAGTGTGGCAGGTGCAGATTTTTTCGGATGCGGCGGGAGCGCATGGCTTTGGGATTTTCTGGGACGGCCGGTGGTGCGCGGAGGCGTGGCCAACATTATGGTTAAAACAGGGAAGAAGTATTGCCTTTTTGGAATTTTTTCCCCTCCTGGTGGCCATGGCGGTATGGGGACAGGAATTGGCAAACAGGACAGTTTTATTCAGAATCGACAATATGGCGGTCGTCGAGCTGGTGAACAGACAGAAGGCGAGGGATGTGAGGGTGTTGCGCTTGTTGCGCCGTTTTATGTTGCAATGTTTATCTCTGAATGTGATATTTAAAGCTGTACATATTCCAGGAGTTTTCAACGAGATTGCGGATTCCCTGTCTCGTTCACAGTGGCAGCGTTTTCGCAACCTGGCGCCAGGAGCAGAACAGAACAAGACACCGGTCCCGGCAGACATTTGGGAATGGGGGGCATGATCACAGGTCTGGTGGAGATGTCCTTAGCGGAATCTACTCGGCGAAGTTACCGGCTGGCTTGGTTGGATTTTCAGTTTTTTGAACGGTTTATAGGAAGTTTTTGGGGACAGAGCAAAAGACAGCTAGAGCATCGGGCTTTGCGTTTTGTGCTGCATATGATTCAGAAAGGTCTGTCAGCAGCCACTATCGGGGGAAAATTGGCAGGGGTATCGTTTTATGGGAAATTGTTTTTTGATCACGACCCGGCAAGAAACGATCTGCTGGGAAGGATGCTGAAAGGTTGGGGCAGGATTAGATCGGTAGAGGGTAGAGCGGCCAGGGAGCCCATTGATTTTGAGTTATTACTGGAGTTGTTACACGTACTGCCGGTATGTTGCGCAGACGATTACGAATTGGCACTTTTTCGACTATGCATGGTGTGGATGTTTTTTGGAGCTTTCCGAGTGTCAGAGTTGCTGGGGGTTGGCAGGGCGGTGGGGGTACGCTACAAGGATGTGTGCGCGCACGGTGGCCGTTTAGGGATTTGGCTTAGACGATCAAAAACCGATCAACTAGGCAGGGGTAAGTGGGTATGGTTAGAAAAAGGGGGCAACGTGTTGGCCTGCCCGGTTGCGGAATGGAGTAAGTGGCAATTTTCAGGCAGGTTGAACAAAGAAGCAGGGGTTTTCACACACAGGTCAGGCTCCAAGCTCACCAGTTTTCAGTTCCTGCGAGTATTAAGGATGGCTTTAGGACGTGTGGGCCGTCAGGCCATGGATTTTGGCACGCATTCATTCAGAATTGGGGCGGCCACGGCTGCAGCGCATTTGGGTTGGGACTGGGCAAAGATTAGGGCAATAGGCCGCTGGAGATCAAGGTGTTGTGAACGATACGTTAGACCCTGAGATGTGAGGAGGGATAGCTTCAAAGTTTTTGGTTGAGGGGGGGGGGTTCTTTGGATGTTCAAAAACACATGTTACAGTTATTTTTCCGTTGCAGGAGATGCGCTTGGTCCATCGCAGGGCAAGACGGTGACATGGCTGGTCGGCCATTCATTTGTACATTGGGCAGCGAAGTTCGCGGAGAAGCAGATATATGGTCGGGCCTTGGGACTATCCAGCAGACGGCACGAGGTGCTATGGTGGGGGAAGAGCGGAATGCGGTGGGGTAACCTGCTTCCTTTCATCACTACTAACTTATCGAACTGGGGATGTCCCGATTTGTTGATCATTTATTTGGGAGAGAATGATTTGGTAAAATTATCAGGACTCACGCTACTGCAGCACATGCAGAGGGACTTGGAGATTCTCAAGAAAAAACTGCATGGTACATGCTTGGTGTGGACAGAGTTTGTTCCACGTAGGGTGTGGAGAGGGGCAGTAAAGTACGGAGCCATGGAACGGGCTCGAAGGAAACTTAACAGAGCGATGAGAGTGTTCTGCTGGGCTCAGGGGATAAAGATACTAAAGCATGAAAATATTACGGAGCAGGAGGCAGCTTTATTCAGAGATGATGGGGTGCACTTGTCCACACTAGGGAATGCGTATTATTTGACAGATCTGAGACTGCTGGTTGAGGAGTTGTGGGGAGAGAATTTGTGGATTACAAACAAGAAATGAGTAGCGCGGGGTGCAGTAGCGTGTCTGGGGGGGGGTGGGGCAGCACAACGCCAAGTGGGTTGGTGCTGGTTGGCAGTAGATGGGGGAGGGTGGTGAGCCAGATGCGGGCTTGGCCACCCTTCCAGGGAATAAACAAGCAGGTGAAGGCTCTGAGTGGGGGTACGCACGAACCAAATGGGGCATGAAAGGAAAAGGGGAGTGCGTAGGGGAATGGAAACGAAATAAGGGTTTGAAGGGGAAGGATGAGCGAGGCAGATGTTAAAGGGAGGGCGTTAATAAAGTTACGGTTTACGTTATAAAAGTTAAGGTTATTTTGCTTATGCAACCCTGTCCTAATAAATGACCTTTTACACTAAAAATACAGCTGTCACTGAGTTATTTCCCGATGAGGGGGCCCGCGGGAAGCATAGAGCAACGCTCTAGTCTTCCCCGCGGGACGGTTCGGGGAAAGGAAGTGACGGCGGGACAGGGGATTGGGTGTAAGGTAAGTGGGGGTGGGTCTTAGGGGTGGGAATAAAAAGGGTTGGGGGTGGAGGGACCGGCCTCTTTCCGCGCGGACCCATCGTGCGGATAGTTTGGCCTCCCACCCACCCGGCAATTGGAAGAAGAGTTTTGAAGGATGGAAGTTAGAGGTAGGGCAAAAAAGGGGGGAGGTTTACTTGTCAGTTAGGGCAGGTTGCAGCAGAGAGCGAGCAGTAGATGGGGGAGGGTGGTGAGCCAGATGCGGGCTTGGCCACCCTTCCAGGGAATAAACAAGCAGGTGAAGGCTCTGAGTGGGGGTACGCACGAACCAAATGGGGCATGAAAGGAAAAGGGGAGTGCGTAGGGGAATGGAAACGAAATAAGGGTTTGAAGGGGAAGGATGAGCGAGGCAGATGTTAAAGGGAGGGCGTTAATAAAGTTACGGTTTACGTTATAAAAGTTAAGGTTATTTTGCTTATGCAACCCTGTCCTAATAAATGACCTTTTACACTAAAAATACAGCTGTCACTGAGTTATTTCCCGAGCAACACTTATTATTGAAGCACAGGCCAGCGCGTACCACGATTGTCACTTTTAGTCATGGTTATAATTGTTTTTCATTTCAATCACGTCACGCATTCTTAGAACTCACGTTTGATTTTTTAATCGTAAAATAACCATTCAGGAAAATTAACTTGTCAGTCTCTTAACTAAGGACAGGCCTTTTTAACTTTAATGAGGGTAGTATAAATTACATCATAAAAACAAGCCCTCAAACAGTACTTAGTTTCAGGAGATTTATAATTACTTACTTTAAAGTGATAACAACCCCGGCGTAGGACGAGATGACCGTAATGGTGGCCTTTCAGTGAATGGAATCATCCTTATATTCACAGTCATGGATTTGAAGATACATTTCCTGAGATTTGTGCGTCACCTACTGGCTATTTCATAGCATTTCGCAAACGTGTTCATATTGAACCTTTTCTTTTCGACAAGGAAACCTTGAATTTCTGTATTTCCTTTTAGATTAGTCTTGTGGTTCTATAGTGCTTTCTAACACTGAGGAGGACTTGAGGTGCTTTGCAGCCGGCCGCTTGGTTTGAATATTATTGTCCGTGTTTTGAGCCTTTACGGACGTTAATGTTTCGTTGTTGTGCTTAGTCACCAGAGTGGCGCTGTTATTGTGTTTTGGGTCGCAGCGCTTAGTAGCGTGATGGAGACAGCATGAGAGAGAGATTATCTGCCAGGTAAAATTAACTATACAGCCTCCGTGTAATTAGGGAAGTTTTCATTTTTTCTGTAAAGAACCGCTGGGCCATCCACTCTGAAAATCTTGGGGATTTGTGAAAGTGAAAAGGTCGGAGAGAGGAGAGAGACAGGACAGAGATCAGCCTAGATGGTCTGCATAACAGTCCTCCCCTATTTGACTAATTCTATAGGCTCTCCGGTGATGAATATGGTGCAGGCTGGGGTACTTTACTGCAAGGGTTATAGGTACTTGGGATAACTGGTGAAATTCGGTATGTTTTTTTTAGTCTAAAACGGTGTATTTTAATTAACATTTACAGCTGTCAGGCTCTCAGTGCCAGCATGGCAGTCTCGCCCACTGTGTCACCTTGGGTGTTTGACAGTGATAATTTGACAGTCTAGCTCTATCAGCTTCTGAGTGCCACCTGGCAGTCAGCCTATCTGTTGGTGCCACTTTGGCATTCTGACTTTCATTGGCATCTCGGGAGCCCGCCCCCCGTTCCTCTAAACTGGGTTAGCTCCCACTGGAAGAATGGCTTTCAGATTTACCTTGGCATCTGCATTTGTACCACTGCAATAGGCTGGTCCCACCTCGAAAGTCCAGCCATCACTGTTACCACAATGTACTTCACATTGCATGTGGCAGCCTGGCTCTCAGTTTCATGTAACAGTATAGCCCTGATTCTTAGTGCCACCTGACAGTCTGGCCATCGATGCCACCTTGGTAGCCTGAATCTCAGTTTCAATTGACTGGTGCTTTGGCAGTCTGGCTGTCTGAGTCAAATCAGCAGCTTGGCTGTCAAAGCAACGAGGGCAAGCTGCCAAAGCCACCATGGCATACTGTCTCTCAGCGCCACCTCGACAGATTGGCTGACTTTCTGTGCTATCTCGCAGGCCCGGGTAAGTGCCACCCTGTCGTCTGACTCTCAGTGTCAATATGGCAGCTTGGCTATAAGTGCAACATTTGCAGCAGCCCTGCTCTTATTGCCACATTGGCAGTATGGCTCTTGAAAGCATTTAGCAAATGACTGTAAGTGCCAACTCACATTTTGACACCCTGTGAAACCTCGGCAGTCGGATTTAGTGTCTCAGTTGGCTGGCACTTAAGCTGTCTGGCATGATGAACCACTGTGCTGCCAGGCTCTCAGTGCCACAATGGGAACTGTGGCTCTAAGTCCTACCTCACATATGGGGTAGGTGCTAGTTGCAGTTTGTCTGTGAGTGTCATCTAAGTAGTATGATTTTCTGTGCCACTAAGGCCGTCTTGCCCTTCTACCATCTAGCTCTCAGCGCCAAATTGGCAGTCTGGGTCCAAGTGTTCCCTAACAGTTCGGCTTTTGGTGCCACCTCGGCTGTCAATGCCACCTCTGCAGTCCGACTCCAGTGCCAATCTTCCAGGTGGGCACTCAATGGTGCCATCTCAACAGTCTGGCTGCACTTGCTCGTACGCTGGACAGGCCTCGCTTTATTCCACAGGCGGTGCCCAATTCATGGAATTTGAATGTTTTATATTTTAAAAGAAGTGCCAGTGCTGAAGAAGAAAGCCATTAAGCATATATTTTACATTACTCCTTTCAAACTACAGTAGCCCTTACTCAATCAATCGATCAATCAGGGGATTTGTAAATCGCACTACTCACCCGTGAGGGTCTCAAGGCGCTGAGGAGGGGAAGGGGAGGAAGGGGGGGAGAGGCACTGCTACTGCTTGCACAGCCAGGTCTTGAGAAGTTTCCTGAAGGTAAGGAGGTCTTTGGTCTGGCGCAGGTGGGTGGGAAGAGTGTCCCACGTTTTGGGGGCGAGGTGTGAAAATGGTCTACCGCCGGTTGAAGTTCTGCAGACTTGTGGGACGGTTGCGAGGGCGAGGTCAGCGGAGCGGAGATGCCAGGTCGGGGTGTAGAAGGAGAGTCGTTTGTTGAGGTATTCTGGTCCTGTGTTGTGCAGTGCTTTGTGAGCATGGGTTAGGAGTTTGAAGGTGATTCTCTTGTTGACTGGGAGCCAGTGCATGTCTTTCAGGTGGTCTGTGATGTGGCCGTGGCAGGGGATGTCCAGGATGAGGCATGCAGAGGCGTTCTGGATACGTTGCAGCCTTTTCTGGAGTTTGGCCGTGGTTCGTGCATAGAGGGCATTGCCGTAGTTCAATTTGCTGCTTACGAGGGCTTGGGTGACTGTTCTTCTGGTTTCAGTGGGTATCCATTTGTAGATCTTTCGGAGCATGCAGAGAGTGTTGAAGCAGAAGGAGGAGGTGGCATTGACTTGCTGGGTCATGGATAGTGAGGGGTCCAAGATGAATCCTAGGTTGCGTGCGTGGTCAGTGGGAGTTGGAGCTGTTCCGAGAGTGGCAAGCCACCAGGAGTCATGCCATGTGGAGGGGGTGGAGCCGAAGATAAGGACTTCCGTCTTGTCCGAATTGAGTTTGAGGCAGCTGCTCTTCATCCATACGGCGATGGCCTTCATTCCTTTGTGGAGGTAGGTCTTGGCGGAGTCCTTCGTGAGGGAGAGGATCAGCTGGGTGTCGTTGGCGTATGAGATGATGTTGAGGTTGTGGGATCGGGCGATGTTAGCGAGCGGGGCCATGTAGAAGTTGAAGACGGTCGGGCTGAGCGATGAACCCTGCGGCACGCCTTAGAGGATTGTGGTGGCCTCTGAGCGGAATGGGGGGAGGCGGACTCTCTGGGTTCTGCCGGTGAGAAAGGAGGTGACCCAGTCCAGGGCTTTGTCGTGGATTCCAGCATTGCTGAGGCGTGAGTGTAGGGTGTGGTGGCAGATGTGTCGAACGCGGCCGAGAGGTCCAGGAGGATGAGGGACACGGTTTTGCCGCTGTCCAGTATGGTTCTGATGTCGTTGGTGGCGGCGATGAGGGCGGTTTCGGTGCTGTGGTTGCTGCGGAATCCGGATTGGGAATGGTCCAGGGGTGGGGTTCTCCTCTAGGAAGCGGGTTAGTTGTCTGTTGACGGCCTTCTCGATGACTTTTTCCGGGAAGGGGAGCAGGGAGATAGGCCGGAAGTTATTGATGTCCTTTGGGTCCGCCTTGGGTTTTTTGAGGAGGGCGTTGATCTCGGCGTGTTTCCAGCTCTCCGGGAAGGTGGCGGACTCGAAGGAGCTGTTGATGATCTTCCGTAGTTGGGGTGCGATGACAGAGCTTGCTTTGTTGAGGATGTGGTGAGGGCAGGGGTCAGATGGAGAGCCGGAGTGGATGGTGTTCATGATTTAGATGGTGTCGTTTTCATTGACGGGGGTCCAGGAGAACAGGAGGTTGGTCGGAGGTGAATCTGTGGTGTTGGTGGTTTCCGGGGGGTTCAGGGTGCTGAAGCTGTTGTGGATGTCTGCAATCTTGCGGTGGAAGTTGGAGGCTAGGGAGTCGCAGAGGTCTTGGGATGGCGGGATGGCGTTGAGCAGGGGTTGGAGAGTTCCTTCATGACGTTGAAAAGCTCCTTCTGGCGGTGTGTGTTGTTGTGGATTCAGTCTTTGAAGGCGGTTCTTTTGGTGGCTCGGATGAGTTGGTGGTGTCTGCGAATGACGTTTTTGAAGGCTGTGTGGTTGTCCAGCGTCTGATCTGGGTGCCACTTTATTTCCAGTCTTTGGCAGCTTTGCTTAGATTCGTGGAGGACGGCGGTAAACCAAAAGGCCTTTCTGTTGGTGCGTCTATTGGAGAGATTCTTGATTGGGGCGAGAGTATTGGCACAGGTGTTGACCCATTGCCTGAAGTTGTGGGCATCTGCCTCAGTGTCGGTGATGTCGATGGGTGGGTTCTGGGAGAGTTGGACATTGAATTAGCGGTCCCGCAATGTAATGAAGCCATTCCAGCAACCATAAATAAGCAGCAAGGGGATAATGTGCGGAGACAATGCGGTGTCAAGATCCAGCATTTCACTCCACATTACCTCCATTTTTCCATCTACGTCCAACATTTTAGTGCAAAAGCATACTGGCTATTAGTATGAGGAAAAATGTTATTCTAAACTGCACTTTCCCCTCATAATTAGAGTGTTTGTTTGCAAAAGAAGGAAGTATTGTTTCAGGTTAGTTTATTTTTATTGTTGGACTTGAGCCAAAGAGGCCACATGATTGTGGCACAATAAATTCTACAACTTAGTGTATCAAACCTTTTCTACCTGGATTAAATCTTTTGCCAATACATATTTATAAACAAATGTTATTGAAATAATCATAAAAAGTTATCCTCAGTTATACATCCTGGTCAACATAGACAAACACAAAAGTGCCCACAATCCCATACCATGTTAACGAAAAAAGTAACAAGTTAAAACACCAAACCTGACAAATAATATAAAAACAAGCATTTGTAATGCAATGGGTCTCGCATTTGCTCAAGTTAGGTCTATTGGCGTTGTAAATTCCTAAATGGATGTTTCTTGCCTCGCAAATTGAAAATGAAAATAAAAGAGTTGACATGAGCGAGCTGATTCAAAGCGCCACACCTGCCATGAGTGTGAAGGATAGACACAAAAGGAAAAATAAGTTCACTCGCAGTCAAACATATTGGCAAACATGCAATTATCCATGTAACAGGGACGGTGTGCAAGGCGGTAACATAACCTCCGCAAGGAGAGATAAACAAAAATCATTTACCAATGATGATGACAGATTTTCGAGAGGCAAGCCCACAAACGAGTGAAAGTGATGGGCGTGCGGAGGGAGTGGATAAAAGCCAACAAGACTTACAACAGGTCAAAGCGCGTGTGCACTCGACCTAAAAGGTGGCGCATCAGAGCTGATGCACCACTTTTTCTGCCCCCCCCCCCTTACTGGCATCTAACGACACCATGGTTGCACCATATTTATGACATGGCGCACCATGGCAGTAGTTAGCACAATGGTGTCAACATTTTTGATGTTGCTGTGGTGCTTTGCTACACTAGTGTCAAAACCTTTGACACTAGTGTAGCAAAGTGCAAGGAGGCCCATAGGTTTCTATGGGAGCATCATTTTAAGCCCTGCTCTGAGGAGGCGCTAAAAATGATGCAAAAAAAAGGCACAGTGAAATCTGTTGAATTTCACTATGCCATTTTTGTGGGCTTCCCAGCGCAGGAACCCCCCCTCCCCCCCTTTCACACATTATGCCTGGCGCAGGCATAATGTGGCGCATCTATTAAAAAAGTGGGGCAATGCATGCATTGTGGCACTTTGTAAATATGGCACGTGGAAAAAGTCACTTTAGAGCCACCTTAGCGCAAAAAAAATGACACTATGGCGGTGCTAAGGTAGTGATAGGGGCTGTTAAATATGCCCCAATATATTTTCTGCTAAAATCTGTCTCACAAGAGGATTTTGTACTCAAGCCAGTTCTCTGCAGCAGGAAGTTGTGGGACTTTTCACGCTAGTGGAATTTGCAAATGTTCATATAAATTGTATGAATTACACAAAATAAACGGATGTAATTAAACACTTTGCACAGGCCTTATGTTAAAGTTTGTTAGTGGGAAGGCAGACATTGAGGGCACATTAAGTCAGTAACACCTTAGTCACACCCTTTAATAAATGGTAATAACAGCCAAAAGAAGTTTAATTCAGAGTGAGATGCATTACATTAGCTCTAAAAACAAGCACATGTCAACGCCCTACAGAATAGATAAAACTTTGACATTTAGGCAAAAAGGTAGTTCTGGTTATGTGTATGTAAGCTCAGCTTTACTCTGCCCTGCAGCATGCCCAGACCACATAGCCTACAGGACAGTCTTGACATTTGCACCACCATTAAAAAAATACAGATATGTCCTAAATGTGCGAGAGCACAGGCACATAAATATTTCTCTGGTTTACAGAGCTGCTGCCCCGCTCCTGTGTTACTAATTAGAAATGGAAGTTCTAAATTTACATACATTTCATAAAACATGCAAATCACTAAAACGTAAGGCAATTCGTTGTGTTTTTTTACTCCATTCTGAGAATCCGAATGGCTTTGTGGCAGCAATAAGAGTTGAATGATGCCTGCATTGCTAATATGGAACATTCTCGCATTTTGGGAGTGGGTGCACTACTGGAATGTAAACCTGTGACGTAGGACTTTCCAACCATAATGTGTTCCTGACATCTTCTATGCATTACAAGTTTAAATCTAAAAAGCACGGGCCAGACTGGAGGCCACAGGATGGGAAAACAGGCTCATCTACGAGGGCAGACCCTTTAGGTTTTTCCTCATTCACACCAACCCCGCCCCTCCTCTCTGTGGTCAGATGATGATGATCTAATGTGGGACGGGATGGTCTTGGTCTCAAGATACACTTTGATGTACTGGAAATAGTTTTCACAACTTTCTGAATGAGAGGCCTGTTTATAGATCAAATAACATATGTGCATTAGACTAACATTGTGTTTTCCTTCAAAAATCACTTCTAAGCAGTCTGTTGTTCCTAACTCTAGGTAAAAGATTAGGAGAAACCATTTTACCTAATGTTGAAGGTGATTCTGATTTGACTCTTCCATGCATACAATACCTCCCCCTGTTTACAGTTTGAACCATAATAACTATTGTGGCTAAATTGGAAGCTGCCATTGTAAACCACTAAATGAAGAAATGTGTGCCTTGGCGCAATGCAGTTCATAAAGTGTTCACTTTTTCAGTCTGGCTTAAGGAGTGCTACACGCTTGGTGTCACAAACGTTTTGGTAATATAAGAAAATAAGATACGGATTTGGAGAATGGTACACGTACTCGGTGTTTCCTCCGTCAGTGAAGCGCCTCACTATGCTGTGCATGTTTTACTAGAAATCAGTGTTTAACTTTTCATACACACTTTGAAAATGAAAGAAATATATAAAGAGTATTGCATCCAGCAGCTGTGGCTGGCAAGACGTCTTTGGAATAAAGTTTCCATTATTGCTATGAAATATTTTCTGGAAAGTTGGCAAAGAAAATCAGCTGTGAATGTCTTAAATAGCGAGAATGTCATTGGCGGAACACTAGGGCCTGACTGCCAAGATCAATCAATCAATCAATAATTTATTAAGCGCCCTACTCACCCGGTAGGGTCTCAAGGCGCTTGGAGGGGGGTGGGTGGCAGGGGTACTACTGCTCGAAGAGCCATAGGGTGCTGTTTCCCCGTCCGGTGAATCGTGCTCTACTACTGTTCATCTTACCTTCTCTTTTCGCTCTTCCTCTGACATTGTTAGGGTTCTCCTGCCATAATTTCATTAGAATCCGAAAATGTGTTTCTGCACAACTTTTAACCAGATCTCAACTTATTGGGAATAAATAGCAGACACATGATAACGCAGTACAATGCACACTCTCACATCTGCACACACTGTCAAGCACACACGACCGGACAAAAGCATGCATGCGCACAACCTGACCTTTCCAAATAACTACCTCAAAATCTCTTAATCTTAACAAAAATTTGCCACATCTTCTAGTTCGCCACAAAGCACTGTTTAACAGATGAAGCCAGACCTATTGACTTTGGCGATATTTGCTTGAAAGGCCGGTGAAATGCGAGAATTTACATGGTTTCGTTTACATATTTTTACGCTTTAGATTTTGCCCAGTTGCTTACCGGTTACTCTGTATCAGCACATCCCATTCCTGTACACCAGAAAAGTTAATCAAGACAAACAGGAAGCGAGTGAAAAGGGGGTGATTCTACGAATAACTCATCTCGACTATTTTAAGTCAAAGTAGCAGCCTAGGGCACCCAGAACCCAGGCATTCTGGTATCGGAACAGCCGAAGCATCAAATCAAATGACACGAATGTATTGCGTCACCTCCCCTCTCCTCCCCCATCATTTGCATCTTCCACCTTGTGTGTTTAAGCACTGTCATTGGCTGAGCTCGCATCTGCGTAAACCTGGCATCTGTTTACTCCTCGGATCAACCCTATTAGTCTGCTGGCAGAGCTCTCTGGAGTGGTGATATAGCACACCGACCAGGCACAATCTCAACCTTCATCTTCTCGATCGTTAGGCGGCTCTCATGGAGATCTGCTCAGGGCAGTGCCGACCTGTGCTCTCTGTGGATATGGGAAATCTGCTAACTCGCTGCTGACGCCTTCCCGGTGGCACGTGGCGGCAGTGATTTATGGTTCTGAGAGATGCACTGTGACTGGTCCACATGACCGGGTGGAATGCATCAGACGTATCAACCCTGTGTTTATTCTCGGTGAGAAGAAACATGCCTCACACTGTGTGTGTGTGTGTGTGTGTGTGTGATTGTGTGCGCATGTGTCTGTGTGCTTATTTGTGTGTGTGTGTGTGTTTTTGAAGAACTGGGCAGATGTTTGGGGGTGGAGCAGTCACCATCATGTTCCACACTTGCCTCACCTAAGCCTAAACATTTAGGCCCTCATTACGACCTTGGCGGTGGGTGATAAAGTGGTGGTAACACCTCCATTAGGCTGGCGGTAACTACCGACAAATTATGACCATGGCGGTGATATCTTCGATAGGCAGCCAATGTACCCCATCGACCGTCAGGGCGGAAACAACAGTCACCACGGCGGTAGCAGCCTACAGCCAGACAGAAGACAAAGTACCGCCCAACATATTTTGACCCTGCAATCCGCAACCTTTTCTGGGGCGGTACCAATGCCATCAAAAGCCTGGCAGAAACAGAGCACAAAAGTCAGAGGACGCACCATTGAAGACACAGGGAAGAACCACGCTGCCATGGAACCAGAACTGCAAGTTTTCCCAAAGATCTTCTATGCGATGCTCCCCCTGGAACACCAACGCAGGCGAAGACGACGATGGTGAGTACAGCCGCCTAGCACACAAGGGAGGGTGGGACCTGACACACGTGCACTCCATACACACAACCATATGCATAACAAAAACTATTTGACCACGAAAATTTGCAGAATAAAGCCAAGGCAATAGGAATTTACGAAAATGATTGTAATCAGTCCAACAATAAATTCAACAATCCGATTTACACATTAAACAGATCTGTACACGTATATAAAAAAGGGACACTTCCCAATCCATAGTTTACAGGGCCCACATGGCCACAGGGCAAAGTCCATGGCCCCACTCAAATCCTGCCCCAACATGCAGAAAACACTGCAGGGGCATCAGTTGGCAAATAGGCAGGCACCTCAGGGGGAGGAGGTGCACCTCTGCCGGATGCAGAGCCCACTGCCCCGTGCTTGGCCCTGGGGAATGTAAGGCCACAGTCTCTCAAGTGGGTGAATACCCCACTTGTTATGGAGGGGGCAACATGCCCATTGCTCTGTCCTGGGGAGTGCAAGGCCACAGCCTCTCAGGTGGGTGACCTGCCCACTGGTTCTGGAGGGGCAACATGCCCTGTGCTTGGTCCTGGGGAGTGCAAGGCCACAGTCTCTCAAGTAGGTGACTTGCCCACTGGTTCTGGAGGGGTCAACATGCCCTGTGCTTGGTCCTGGGGAGTGCAATGCCACAGTCTCTGGAGTTGATGACTTGCCCACTGGTTCTGGAGGGGGCAACATGCCCTGTGCTTTGTCCTGGGGACTGCAAGGCCACAGTCTCTCAAGTGGGTGACTTGCCCACTAGTTCTGAATGGGGCAGGCCACACAGCAGCCCTTGGAGGCTGGACTATATGGCGTCTGCAGGCAGTGACGGCTGCACTGTGGTGGTGGTTGTGGGAGGCTCCTGCTCAGCCCCTGCACCCTCCAATAGCTCCCACTGTGGTAGTGGTTGTGGGAGGCTCCTGCTCAGCCCCTGCACCCTCTGATGGCTGCACTGTGGTCTTGGTTGTGGGAGGCTCCTGCTCAGCCCTTGCACTCTCTGATTGCTGCACAAGCACAGCTGACAGTGGGGGCTCTGTGACAGCTGCTGGTGCAGGCTCCTTCCCCTTCCCTGCAGCTGGTGCAGGCTCCTTCCCCTTTTTTTAGCTGGTGCAGGCTCCTTCCCCTTTTTTTAGCTGGTGCAGGCTCCTTCCCCTTCTTTATAGCTGAAGCAGGCTCCTTCCCCTTCTTTGTAGCTAGTGTAGGCTCCTTCCCCTTTTTGCAGCTGGCGCAGGCCCCTTCCCCTTCTTTGTGGCTGGTGCAGCTCCCCTTCCCCTTGAGTATTGTTGGCCTGGAATCCTTTCCACCACAAGTAGGTGCTGCTACCACTGTGCCCGTGGAATGTTTGGCTGAGGTGCTTGGCTGGGTCCTTGCTACCCTGCCCATGTGTGCAGGATGGAGGGGTAGGGAAGAGGTCACCCTGGGAAATGAAAAGCTTTGCAGGGACATTGGGGTGGGAGAGGGAGGAGTAATGGGAGTGGAGGATGAGGGAGTGGTTGTTGGAGGTGTTTGTCTGCTGGATATGGGTGCAGGTGCATGGGCTGTATGCTGTTGTGAGGTGGTTAGCTGTTGGGTGTCTGTGTGCTTGCATTTGTGTACTTTTGGAGTGGGGGGACAGACACGGTGGGAGAGGACACAGGGGACGTGTGCATGGATGTTGTGGAGATGTCTGCCAGTGAGGTGTGTGTTCTGCTTGGTGTGGTGATGATGCTGGTAGAGTATATTGATGTAGTGCATGAAGGTGTGAGTTTGGACGTAACTGGGTGGTAGGCGGAAGAGGAGGAGGGGGAGACAGTGGAAATAGTCGATGTTGTTGTGTCTGCAAATGAATGTTGTCTGTGTGAGTGCCTGTGGGATGAAGTGTGGTGCTTGTGTTTGCCTGTGACACTCTTGGGTGTTGTCTTGTGTGCATGCTCATCTTGCTTGGTTTTGGTTGGGGTTGAGGAGAATGGGACTGGGAAGTGGAAGTTGCAGGGGGCGGTTGAAACAGGGACAATGGCTGCCATCAGAGAGGAGGCCAGAGCCTCAATCGATCTCTGTTGGGCAGCCAATCCACCGTGAATGCCCTCCACTAATGCATTAGATTGCTGCATCTGGGCTGCCGGCCCCTGGATGGCATTCACAATGGTTGATTGCCCTACAGAGATGGATCTCAGGAGGTCAATAGCCTCCTCACTGATGGCAGCAGGGCTCACTGGGGCAGGTCCTGAGGTGCCTGGGGTGAAGGAGATGCCCCCCCTCCTGGGTGAGCGGGCACAGGCAACTCACTGAGTGGCTACTGGGAGGGAGGTGCTGGTATGGGGGTGGAAGATGTACCTGAAGCAATGGTGGTCACAGAGGTGTCCGCCACCACCAGGGAGCTCCCATCAGAGAAGCAAAGAAGGTATCAGAGTCTGTATTGTCTCCTCCAGTCTCCACTGCGGTGCTCCTCTCTCCCTCCATCCCACTGGTGCCCTCAGCATCAGTGGACTCTGCCTCCAGGGTCCTCTGGGATGCAGCTACCTCTGTCACTGGTGCCTCTGCTCCTCCGCCAGATAATGCTAATCCACATAAGGACACAATGACAAAACAAGAAAGAGGAGGAGGGAGACAAAGGATACACTGGGTCAATGACTGCACCAACATCGCCATTGGCGTACACAGCACCCTCACATACAGGGAACAGGTCTATGCACTATGCATGGCACTACCAGTGAAATGGCTACACAACAGGAATGAGGACCGCCAACTGCACACACCTGGGACCCATGCAGCCCTGACCAGTAGTGAATACTAACAAGCTAGGTAAGCAGTATTTCATAATCATACCCTCAGTCACCAGATGACCTACGCTGCTATGTCTGGCGTGGCCTAGGAACACCCACTGACATACAACCACAACCCGGATACCACCCCTCCAACCGTAAGCTTCAACGATGGCCACTATGCTCACCCCCTTGTGGCTGCTGGGATGCCCTCAAGCGCCCATCCAGCTCCTCACGGTAGGCCACCGCCAGTATGCGGCCCATCAGGGGGTCAGGGTCCGACAGCTGTGTCCCATTCCCCGGTCACACGGGCCATGGTGGTCCCAGACACAGGTCACAGCAGCACATGCAGTGTAGGTCCTCTCCTATGGAAGGGCAGGAATCAAGTGAGGAATCTGATAGAAAATGTCGGTCACGTCCGCAGCTGTGCATACCGTCACCACAGAAGTAGATCACCATTGGCCCGGGTACCCCAGAGGTCCCAATTATAACCAGTGAGGAATTGCACGGTGGTTCACAACCGCCTACTGCCACGGCTCACAACGTCAGGGGCATTACCTCACTTCCACCTGTCCCTCCACACAGGAGAGGCGGACGCCATTTCAGGGGGGGGGGACAGGCCTATGGATTAATGCTGCGTCACAGGATAAATAGGCACATACTTCACAAATTACACTGTCCCATAACATGTTTGCATATGACGGACTGCTGTTGTGGCTCCACTGTTCAGTTTATGACAGGCTCCTCACTCTTTTGTCCCTTAGATACCTACCGCTGTGGATGAACAGGAGAAGGAGACACACCACCGTGTACAGACCCCTGGTGGACTTGGCTACACTAGGGGACAGGCACATAATACTCACATATAGACTGGACAGGGCCACAATCACAGAGCTGTGTGCCCAATTGTGGCCTGACCTGATATCTGCTATCCATCACCCCACTTGGATCCCCCCTTGTGTGCAAGTGCTATCAGTTCTCCATTTCCTGGCAACTGGTTCTTTCCAAGTGACAGTGGGCTTGGCAGCAGGAATGTCACAGCCAATGTTCTCAAATGTGCTAACAAGAGTGTTGTCTGCCCTGATAAAACACATGTGCAGCTACATTGCATTCCCCCAGGTTGAAGATTTGACCACTATGCAAGGCCAGATTCCATGCAATGGGACATATCCCCAATATAATTGGTGTAATTGACAGAACATATATTGCGTTTGTCCCCCTCCCGCCAGAATTAACAGGTGTTCAGGAATCGTAAGAGTTTCCACTCCATGAATGTGCAGATGGTGTGCCTGGCGGACCAGTACATCTTCCACGTCAATGCTAAGTATCCTGGTTGGTGCATGATGCCTTTGTCCTGAGAAATAGCAGCATCCCAAATGTGATGGCCCAACTGCAGAGGCACAGCATGTGGCTAATAGGTGAGCCTGGGTTCCCACCCAGTATATATTGGTGTATGCCTATGGTGTTGGCCATATAGGATAGTGTGTGGCTAAATGTTGTCCCTCAATATTTGCAGGTGACTCTGGTTAAACCAAACCTATCATGGCCACTGAGCCCTGTGAGGAATGCCAGGACAGAAGAACATTATAATGAGGCACATGGGCGAACCAGAAGGATCATTGAAAGGACCTTTGGCCTTCTGAAGGCAAGAATCCAGTACCTCCATCTAACAGGTGGATCCCCGTGTCACTCACCCAAGAAGGTCTGCCAGATAGTGGTGGCATGCTGCATGTTGCACAACCTGGCCCTCAGACGCCATGTACCTTTTCTGCAGGAGGAGGAGACTGAAGATGCCCCTGTGGCAGCAGTGGACCCTGAGAACAGTGAGGATGAGGAGGCAGAGGATGTGGATGTGGACAACAGAACATTGGTGATACGTCAGTACTTCCAATGACACACAGGTGAGACAGTGCAACTTTACAATTCTATGACTTTGGTTGTATTCCGTGTGGCATTGGCATGCTGGCATTTCCCACTTCTTTGCCTACTTACTGTTACCTCTGGATATTCATTTTGCAGATGTTGGTGATTTGACTAATACTCCTGGTGTGATCACAACAGCCAGCTACAGGTAATTAATTCTATGCTTATTCTATATACAGTTCATTTGCAATGGTTGTAGCTGTTTCAGTCAATACATATTTGAAATACATGACATACTCAAAGTCGATTATTATCCAAGGGTGTTTATTGTAGTGCTAATATATAGAGGGAAAAGTACAGTGGGATGGGGTGATGATGGAGGAAACTCCAGGGTATTGTTCCAGTCTGTTTGTAGCACTGGTGCTTTGTCAATGGGGACATAGGAAGGCGAGCAATTGTAGTTCAAGGTGGACAAGGGGACAGTGTGGGACACAAGGGAGACAATCAGGAGAGTCTGATTTCCTGGTGGTTGTCTTGGCAAGTGTCTCTTGCTTCTGTCTGGTTCACAGGGAACGTTTGCGGGGTGGTTCACCTTCTGCAGGGGGAGGGGTGCAGGTGGCCTGTTAGTCCTGTGGTGGGGCCTCCTGTGGAGGGCTGTTTAAATGACTGGCTAGTGGCAGGGGCCCGCTGGTGTGACACTGCCTCCCTCATAATGTTGGCCAAGTCTGCCAGCACCCCTGCTATGGAGATCAGGGTGTTGTTGATGGCCTGCCTGTCTTCCCTGATCCCCTGATACTGTCCCTCCTACAGCCGCCTGTTCTCCTGCAAGTTGTCTAGGATCTGGCCCATTGTGTCCTGGGAATGTTTGTAGGCTCCAGGATCTTGGAGAATGCATCCTGGAGAGTCGGTTCCCTGCTCCTGTCCTCCCCCGGTACACACCAGTCCTCCCAGTGTCCCTGTTGACCTGTGCCTCTGTTCCCTGAACCGTGTACCCACTGCCACTGACCCCAAGTCCCTGATTGTCTTGTGTGCGAGGTGTGACCTGGGGTCCCTGTAGAGGTGGGCACACTGCTTATTGACGTGTCCTGGGGACAGGTGTTTGGGGACACTGGGTGGGTGCTGTGGTGTTGGTTTCTGATGGGGGAGGCTCTGTGGTGGTCTGTGACTGGGCTTGGGTGACCGGCTATCCAGTGGTCCCTGATGGGCCAGGTAGATCGTCTAGTTCCTGAAGACCAGAGTTACTGTCATCACTGTGGGCCTCTTCTGTTGGGGGAGTGGATAGTGATGGCACCTCCTCTCCAGTGACATTGGCTGGGGTACATGTGAGGATGTAAATGATGTATTATGCTTCATGTGTGTGACATATTGTACATCCCTGGCTTCCCCTTTATGGTTGGTGTTGCCCTGCCAGCTTTTACTTGTGTATGCTGGTGTATGGTGGGATTGTTAGTTTCCCTATGCTGTGCATGCTTTAGTGATGAGTGTCCATGCAGGGCTGTGAGGGGTGTCCATGCATTGGTACAGCATGTAGGGCTTCCCGTTGGGATTAGTGTGATGTGATGGTGGAGTGTGTGGGATGGAGTGGAGTGATGGGAGTGAGGGTGAGGGTGTGTGATGGCATGCAGGTATAGAGGGGTGATAATTGTTGAGAGTTGACTTACCAGAGTCCAGTCCTCCTCCAACTCCGGCCAGGCCCTGAGGATGCAGTATTGCCAGTACCTGCTCCTCCCATGCTGTGAGTTGTGGGGGAGGAGGAGGGGGTCCAACGCCAGTCCTCTGGATAGCAAGCTGGTTTCTTGCTGCAATGGAACGTTCCTTCCTCCGTAGGTCATTCCACCTCTTCCTGATGTCGTCCCTTGCTCTGGGGTGCTGTCCCACAGGATTGACCTTGTCCACTATTCTCTGCCATAGCTCCATCTTCCTTGCTATTGATATTTGCTGCACCTGTGCTCCAAATAGCTGTGGCTCTACCCTGACAATTTCCTCCACCATGACCCTTAACCCCTCTTCAGTGAAACGGGGGTGCCTTTATGGTGCCATGAGTGTTATGTGATGTGTGTTGGTGAGGGTGTGTTAGGTAATATGTTGGGGTATGTGATGTGGAGTGCGTGAGGGGTGTATGGGAGTGAGTGGTGTGTGGCTCTAGTTGTCGCAGTGGTCTTGGTGTCAGTCTTGTGCCAATGATTTGTATTCGTAAGGGGTTGTGTGTACTGTGGGTGCATGTTTTATAGTGGTGTGGTTTGTGTATGGGTGTCAGGGGTGTGTTTGAATTGGCCAAGGTAGTGTTGTTTTGTATGTGGGTGTCCATTGTGAGCGCGGCGGTATGTACTGCCAATGGTTTACAGCCGTTGAATGTCAACCGTGGTGAGTCATGGGTCATAATGTGATGGGTGTTGTTCTGTTGGCATAACGGTGAAGGTTTTGGGACCGCCAGTTTATCACTGACCTTTGGTCTGGCGGATTTGTGTGTGTGGCTGTATTCTGTCGGATTGGTGTGTTTGTCATAATATGGTGAACAGATATCCGCCACCGCGGTGGTAAGTTGGCTGCCGTCAGCGTGGCAGTAAGCAAGATTTACCTCCAGTGTCATAATGAGGGTCATAATCTTTCCCTTCTTTTAGCCCAGTGCATAATTAAGCACAGCTACATGTGACACAATGAAAGTTTAGCATCAGCAAGTTTTGAAGTGCTCCAAATGCCAAAAACAATTGTTTGCAATACTGTGGGTATCGCGTTTGCTCGAGTTAGAGTTATTAGCATTGTAAATTGCTAACTGGAATTTTCTTGTAACACAAACTGAAAATAAAAAGTGAAACAATTGACATAAGCCACCCTATTCAAAGCGTTGCCGTGAGCATTAAGGACAGACACAAAAAGGAAAAGAAGTTCACTCGCAGTCAAAGTAATTGGCAAACATGCAATTATCCATGAGACAGGGTCGGTCCCTAAAGTGGTAACAAAACTGCCCCAAGGAGGGACAAACATAAAGCAGTTACCAACAAAAAGAAATGATTTTTGAAAGGCAAGCCGACGAACAAGTGATAGTTATGGGCATGCGCTGGGCGTGGTTAAAAGCCCAGATACCTACCAACACGTCAGAAAAGCAGCGCTTGCGTGCTGCTATGCTCGACCTAACAAGTTAAAATTCAGGGCACTAACCTGCATTCTATTATTATAGTAATCATTGAACTCACAATTTCCTAGCTATGGATAAGCACCCGACTGACAAATGTATAGTGGTGCAGGCGAGATAATGTCTGCATATTTTGTCACACTGTAATCTTAACCGTGACCATATATTCATTTACGTGTACTAGTGTCTAACAGTTCAGTAGTAAAGTGGTGCATTTGAGAACATCACCCAAACGAAAAATATTTTACATTTTTCTCTAATCCTTATAATTGCTATTCTTGAATATATTATTCCTTAATATCCCATCAATTAATCCAGTTATTTTCTGACCTTATATTTCACAATATCAATATATCTGATCATGCACTTATTTCAGGTGTTTTACAACTTAAGTAAACTCAACCATCCCATTCTCGATGCCGTATGAATATTGAACTTAATGACAAAAAAAAATAAAAAAAATTGTCAGCAATACATTATTATTTTTTGTTTAATACAGTAGAATCTACTGTTCTTTTAATTAAATGGGATGCACTTAAGACTTATGTGAGAGGGTTATCCATATGAATTATGGCACATGATAATAAAACATTTAACTCAAAACTTAAGAATTAGATAAACAAATAGCAAAGCCTGAATGTTTCTTTACTACTTCTAATGATAGTAAATGACAAAATTCATTTACAAAAAAATTGGTATGAATTAAACTCCCTATTAAGCAAAAGAGCTTGCATACAAATTTCAAATAATAAGGCTAAATTTTGTTTCAATGCCAGTAGATCTGGGAGACGTTTGGCAAACTATCGCTGTATAAAAAAAGATAAAATCCAAAATAATGCAATTCATGGCTCAAATGGTAAAATTTCATCATCTCACAAAGAAATAGTCAAAGAACTTTTGAATTACTATTCAAATTTATACAATAACCCCCCAACAATGCATACATTTAATATTGATATGTTTTTGTGGAATTTTGTGGATTACCTAACAATCTGTTAGAGATAAATTAGATATAGCAATTTCTTTGGAAGAAATTAAATCAGCTATCAAATCCCTTAAACCACATAAATAGCCTGGCCTGATGGTATACCTACTTACAAAGAATGTTCTCCTTACCTTCTTCCTCACTTACTCAAACTCTTTACCCACTTTAGTATCTCAGCATCAACTTTGGAATCATTTACTGAAGTGTTGTTTATGGTTCTTCCACAACCCAACAAAGATCCCAATATTGTTTCAAATTACCACCCCACATCTTTAATTAATCAACATTGTAAACTCTAAGCGCACATTCTTGCAACCAAGTTGACTTCTGTGCTTAATACTATCATTCATATTGATCAATCCGGTTTCATGAAACATAGACATTCTGTAAATAACACTATATTATTATTCCATGTAATTGAACATGGACTTTACCTACCTCTACTTCCTAGCATTAGATGCCGAAAAAGCTTTTGACAAAGTATATTGTCAGTATCTATTTCATACTGTATCTGCATTTAACTTTGGAATTCCTTCATTCGCATGATTTCAGCCCTTTATTCCAGTACATCAGTCAGATTTTTAATTATTGGTGAACTATCTAGTAAGTTTTTTTCCTTTTTAGAGGCACCTGACAAGGTTGTCCCTTATCACCTTTACCTTTTCTACTCGCTGTTGAACCATTACTCATAGCCGTCAGGAACTGTATGGAAATTAAAGGTATTATAATTAATACTGTTGCTATAAAAACGTCAGCATATGCTGATGATGTATTACTGTATATTAGTAATCCTGACTCATCTATTCCTCCTCTATTGAATCTAATTCAAACATAGTGATCTGAACTTAGACTTTTGGTCTAAGTTTACCTTTGTGAATCGGGCCCACACTCTGAGACTTCAAGTAATACTTTAAATGCTAATATGGTGGGATCTGTTCCTTTAAATGTCCAATGTACCTCTGATATGCTCCCCAACAATAAGATTATATGGCAAAAGGAAAAACTTAATTATCCTGACATCCTGTTTACTCATACCATTAACCAATTGATTAAATTGAATTGTGAATACATTCATAATGATATCAGAGACAAATTTAATAAATGGTCTACTTTACATTTATCCTGGTGGGGAAAATGTGACTCTATTGAAATGGTTACTGGTTAAAAAATATTTTAGCTCCTTTCTATGACACTTACTCATCTTCCTCTTAACGTCTATAAAAAGGTAGGTAAAATAATTTTATCTACATTTATTTGGAACAACAAAAAAACATGTATAAGCTATAAAAGATTGAACTTTGCACAGTGTAATGGGGTTTTGGTTTACCAATTTTTTTTAAATATCATAAAGCATTTTTTAAAGCAAAGCTCCTATTGGTTTATTCATACAGACTTTAATAGTGAACCTTCATGGCTTCTCATTGAAAAAAAAGTTGGATATCACTGATTCCCTTATCTGCATTACTGACTATGGGCCTCATCAGGACATTGGCGGTCCTAGGACCACCAATGCTATGGTGGCAGTAGGGCTGCAGCACTCCAGGTGGGCGAACCGCCACATTACGTCCCTGGAGGTCAGACCTCCAGGGTCCTGATAGGCTCACAGTAGACAGACTCATGGTCCGTCACCTCGGCGCTGAGTTCAGCGCTATCACGCTGATCACAAGTCCAGTTTCCACCAGCCTTTTCATGGAGGGGGACTGGTGGAAACAATGTAGGCTAGCTTGCTGACAGTGTGCATTCCGAGGGTGCTGTAGTGCTACGGTATTGGCCTTAGCTCACTTAAGGGAGCCAAGATCAAAAACGTAGCACTGTTCCTTCTGGGCTGACCAGTGGGAATGTCGCAATATGATATTCCCTCTGGTCAGCCTGGTGGGAACATCATAATACGACGACGGGGCTGAGGCAGCCGGGTTGACGGCCTCCTCATTCCTGCGACTCATAATGAGCCACTATGGGCCTCATTACGAGGCTGGCGGTTTTAGACCACCAGCCCTGCGGTGGTGGTCAGAACTGCTGCTGCTATGGTGGTCTGACTGCCACATTAGGACCCTGGCAGTCAGACCACCAGAGTTCCCCCATCTCTGGACGGATCGGTGATCCAGATGGACTGACATTAACGGAGATCGGAATCCGCCAGGGCAGCACTGCATGCAGCACTGCCCTGCTGATTACGACCTTGTCCTCCACCAGCCTTTCAATGGCATTTTCACCGACATGAAGAGGCTGGCGTTGAACAGGTGCAGGGTGCCACAGGGGGGCCCATGCATAGCCCATGCACTTGGCATGGGCAGGGCAGGGGTCCCCCTGCTCAGCACCATTGCAGTGTTCACTGTCTGCCTTATGAGCCAGAGACAATGCTGTAGCCTGTTTCCCGCTAGGTCAGCAGGCGGAAACGTAGGTTTCCACCCCCCGGCATAGCAGGAAACTCCTAATAGACCTGGCAGGGTGGTCGCCAAAAATGTGGTGGCCATTGTGACGACCAGCCGGTCGGGAGGTTGGTGGTCTAATCCATAGTACTAAAATCTGCAAAATTAATATCACTGGATCTAGACTCACTTTTTCAATCCTCTATTTCCCATACCTCAAATATGTTCTTATTGTATAATCCTGTGTTAAAACGTATTTGAAATATAAAAAGTTTGGAAATCTTGGATAAATGCTGGTATTTGTTACTTAAAAGATAAATGTCATAACTGAAATACTGCCTAGCTATACCTGACTAAATGAAGATGTTTTTGACTCATCTGTACAATGTAAATCTAAGCAGCTACTGTATTTGAGAGCGAAGATAGTTCCTATATGAAAAATCTATAAAATAAATGTAAAAAAGATATGTGTTATAATAACATTTTTTAACTTTGTAAAAATTACAACAAACATTTATTTTGCCTCCTTCAGATATTTTTTTAATATGAACTTTGATGTAATTCCATCCCTGATTAATTTCCTAATAGGTTCCCTAAAAAAAAAGCATATCTGACTAGAAATATACATTCAATCAATAGCCACTTCATCACATGCTGTGTCATTATATTGTAAACAATTGAATACTTTTGAAAGGGATAATATTAATTTTCTTGCTACTTCCAGAATAAAGAACTGGATATATCCACTTCTCACAACATATGGAAATAATTATGGTTGAACAATGTTTCCGGCTGGACACCTGTGTCTCTAGGCCAAATTAATCCCTTCATATTATTTAATTGTTTATGGAATCCATCAAAACTATTTAATGCAAATCTTCTTAATTTTCCTAATTGTTGTCACTGTAATTTGAATTCAGATACATTAAAACACATGCTTTATGAATGTAATATTGTTTCTAAGTTTTGGAATGAGGTTTGGGACATTATTACAAAAATATTTAATTTCTCAGATACAATTTCATATAATATATTGATTTGTAAATCTGTCAAACTTTCCACAAAATTCTCAGATTCATATAATAAACTCTTTGATTTCTTATTATCTGCCGACTTAAAATCAATTACTGCCAATTGGAAAAACGCATCTTTATAATCAATTCATGCATGGTGGTCATGGATAATTTTCACTAGAAAAGGAGCCAATCTGTCTGTGTTGGGTGTTGTTCGCAACACATCTATTTATCACTCATTTCGGAAACCGACTGATAATTATATTGCATTATATTTATGAGTTGATTATATTAATAGGCTACATAAGTGTCTAATATTTAAGGGTTTTAAAGTTATAGTAAGTAGCTCTATTAAGATATACCTATAAAGGTGGTCTTTATTGATTCCCCCTTTTATTTCCAGTTTTAGTTAGTTAATGAACAAGTTACTTACCTTCGGTAATGATTTATCTGGAAGAGACATATTCTAGTTGCAGATTCCTTACCTTATAGTTTCCCCCAGGCGTCAGACTGAATCCAGAGATTTTTCTTCGAGCAGTCCTCTTGTTCACGTTAGGCGGTGGCGGTCGACTCCGCGGGTGTCGTTGGCATCGTGTTGCTGTGATGATGTTGAGAGTAGTATATAGATGTTGCCTCAGTGCAGTGATTTCAGTTTCTTTTCACGACTTTCTACGAGAAAGCGCAGAGCCATGAAGAACACTGAAAATGTCACGCCATAGCTAAGTCCCTGAATGGGGAATCCCTGTCCCTAGAAATCAGTTCGCAAGCGGTGAGGATAGGTGGGTTGGTAAGGAATCTGCAACTAGAAAAAGTCTACCAAATAAATTGTTACCGAAGGTAAGTAACTTGTTCAACTGATAGAGATTTCTAGTTGCAGATTATTTACCTTAGAATAGATACCCAAGCGATGCCATCCTCTTTGGGGGGCTACACACCAAGATCATACTAGAAAGTCCTGCAGGACCGAACTACCAAAGTAGCCGTCCCTGCGGACCTGACTGTCCAGGCAGAAATGTTTAGTAAACGTGTGCAATGATGCCCACGTTGCTGCCTGGCAGATATCCAGGGAAGGAATCCCGCATGCAAACCCTGTGGTAGCAGCAGTTGCTCTGGTGGAATGAGCATGCAGGCCCTCAGGGGGTTGCTTCTTTGCCAAAGCATAGCACATTTTGATGCAAAGTGGTACCCATCGTGAGATGCTATGCTTTTGCACCACCTTCCCTTTCTTCGCACTCATGTATCCAACAAAGAGTTGACCGTCCACCTGGAAATCTTCAGTATGATTGTGGTAGCACGCCAACGCTCTTTTTGGATCCAGGCGGTGGAGTCTCTCCTCTTCATGAGAAGGATTTGTAGATGCGTAAAAAATAGGCAAAGTGATTGACTGGCCTACATGAAAAGGTGTAACTACTTTGGGAAGGTATGAGGCCCTAATGCGTAACACCACTTTGTCAGGCTGCACAGACAAAAATGGGGGCTTGAAAGAAAGAACCTGAAGCTCACTCACTCTGCGAGCAGAGGTGATGGCAACAAAATAAACAGTTTTGAAAGTGAGAAGCCGTAAGGGACAACTGTGTAACAGCTCAAAAGGAGCACACATTAAGTAAGTAAAGAAAATATTGAGGTCCCATAGAGGCATGAGAAACGGAGTGGGAGGAAACAAATGGGTGAGATCCTGAAGGAATCTACCAACAATAGGAGACTTAAAAAGGGAAGGTTGATCAGGCAATCTAAGAAAGGCTGTAACCTTTAAGGGTGCCCAAAGCAGATCCCTGCTGGGCCAAAGAAAGAATTAACAAAAGAACCTCAGAGAGAGGAGCAGAGAGGGGATCAACAGAGTTGTTGGTACACCATGCCACAAATTTATGCCAATGACAGGCATATACCATTTTGGTGGAGGGACGCCTGGCTGCCAAGATAACATCACAGACTTCGGGTGGAAGTTCAAAAGCCGTCAACTGCTGCTGCTCAATCTCCACACATGAAGGCGAAGATTGGACAGGTTCGGGTGGAGAACCGTCCCCTGCTGCTGTGACAGAAGACCCTCCTGAAGGGGCAGTCTGAGTGGAGGATCGGTGGCCATGCTCAGTAGCTCTGGATACCATGGTCTCCGTGCCCCTTCTTAGGAATTCTGGACAGAAGTGGTATTGGTGGAAAGGCAGAAAGGAGACCGAAGTTCCACTCGAGATGAAAATCATCGCAGAGCGAGTGCCGCCTTGGAAACTCCAATGCACAAAACAGTTGACACTGCGGGTTCTCTACTGAGGCAAACCGATCTAATGAAGGCAGTCCTCACTGCTGAAAGAGAACTTGTGCCACCTCTGAATGGAGACGTCATTCATGATCAGCTATGCATCGACAGCTGAGATAGTCTGCTCTGACGTTCAGAGAGCCCGCCAGATGTTGAACCACCAGGGAAATGCCCTGATGTGCCAGCCATGTCCAGAGGCACAGAGCCTCCTGACAAAGGGTCAAGGACCCCACTCTGCCCTGTTTGTTGCAGTAGCACATGGTGGTAGTGTTGTCCGTGAACACGTGCACCACTTTCCATTTGAGAGAGGGAAGGAATGCTTTCACTGCAAACCTGATCACCGGGAGCTCCAAAAGATTGCTGTGGAGTCCAGACTCTGCCGAAGACCAGAGACCTCTGATCCCTGCCTCTCCCATGTGGCCGCCCAATCCCAGGAGTGACGCATCTGTCACTACTGACAGATCTGGTTGGGGAAGGGAGAGGGATCTGCCATTGACCCAATCCTGATTCGAAAGCCACCACTGCAGGTCTTTCACAGTCCCCTCCAAGATCTGGACCATGTTGGAGAGATTTCCCTGATGCTGCGCCCACTGGAACTTCAGGTCCCACTGCAGAGCCCGCATATGCCTTCTGGCATGTGTCAAGAGCAGGATGCAAGACGCCATGAAGCCCAGCATTCTCACTGAAACCCAGGATAGAGGCTGAAAGATTGGAATCATAGACTGAATATCCTGGACTCGCTTTTCGGGAGGATAGGCCCGAAACTGCACTGTGTCCAGAACAGCTCTGATGAAAGGGAGTATATGAGAGGGAGTCAGGTGTGACTTCGGCACATTTATAGTAAACCCCAGCGTGTGCAGGAGATTTGCCTTAATCTGAAGGTGGGAGATGACTTTCTGGGGCGTGTCCACCTTCAACAACCAGTTGCCGAGGTAGGGGAAGACTGAAACCCCTAACCTGCTCAGAAGAGCTGCAACCACTGCCATCACTTTCGTGAACACCCGAGCGGTGCTGGTAATCCCAAAAGGAAGCATAGTCAATTGAAAGTGTTCGTGACCTACCACAAATCGGAGGTAACATCTGTGGGCTGGCAGGACGGGGATATGGAAATTAGCGTTCTGTAAGTCCAATGCTACCTTCCAGTCTCATGGATTCAAGGCATACAGGACCTGAGCCAGGGTGAGCATTTTTTACTTTTCCTTTTTGAGAAAGAGATGGAGGGCCTGATGGTCTAGGATAGGATGTAAGCTCTTGTTCTTTTTGGGCACCAGAAAGCAGTGGGAATAACGACCACAACCTACTTCTGGCGCAGAGACCCTCTCTATGGCTCCCTTGGCCAAGAGAGCTGCAAATTCCTTGCGAAGTGCCAGATGATCCTCTGGTAGTAGGCCATAGGATGGAGGCATGGCCAGAGGGACAGTCTCTAAGGGAAGGGAGTAGACGATCTGCAAAACCCACCTGTCGGTAGTGATAGATTCCCAGTGGGGCAGGTGATTGGGAATCCTGCTGCCAACTGGTCTGAAGTGGGGGGATGGACTAGGAAGGCGTGGAGTCTGCAGCAGGAGCAGGGGTGGACTGGGCAGACCTCTGGTTCCCTGTCCCACAAGCATGTGTGATTTCGCGTCCCCAGCCACCCATTGACTGAACAGCATGGGTGGCACGGTGCCTGGGAAAGAGATGCAACAGGGAGTGCCTTCCGTGGCCACGAAATGGGCGAAAGGCAGACTGTTGGGGACGAGGGGCGGTCCAAAGGCTGAGGGACCAAGCCGTATCTCGGGAGTCCTTGAACCTCTCAAGCACCGAGGCCTCCTTGTCTCCAAAGAGATGGACATCCCCTGACAAACCAGATGTCCTCAACCAGGTGTGGCGCCTCAAGGAAACCATCGACTCAACCGATCTAACAAGAGAGTTGGTCGTGTCCAACCCACATCGAATAGTGAACTTTGCCGCGTCTCTCCCATCAGCAACTGCTTGGGAGATGATAGTCCGGGCCTCCTCTGGTATCTGGAGTAAGATGTGCACGACTGTTAGAAATGGCCCTTTTTGCAGGGTTATCCCCAAACCTTTTGCCTTCTTCCTCCTATTTTTTCAGGTCTGCCTTTGCTGGTTTATTGACTCTGAGCAATTTACCACTGCTAATCAGTGCTAAAGTGCAAGTGCTCCCTATGTAAATTGTACAGTTGATTGGTTTATCCTTGATTGCCATATTTGATTTACTGGTAAGTCCCTAGCAAAGTACACTAGAGGTGCCCAGAGCCTGTAAATCGAATGCTACTAGTGGGCCTCCAGCACTGGTTGTGCCACCGACATTAGTAGCCCTGTAAACGTGGCTCAGATCTGCCACTGCAGTGTCTATGTGTGCAGGTTTAAACGGCCAGCTCAACCTGGCAAGTGTACCCACTTGCCAGGCCCAACCTTCCCATTTTTCACATGTAAGGCAACTCTAAGGTAGGCCATAGGTAACCCCATGGGCAGGGTGCAGTGTATTTAAAAAGTATGGCATGTATTGGTGTGTTGTACATGTCCTAACAGTGAAATGTTGCTAAACTCGGGTTTCATTGTTGCAAGACCTATCCCTCTTGTAGGTTAACATGAGGGCTGTCTTTAAATCACTTTAAAGTACAGATTCCCTTTGAGAGCAGATAGAAATTTGGAGTTTAGGGTCTCTGAACTCACAATTTCAAAATACATCTTTTAGTGAAGCTGGTTTTTGGATTGTGAGTTTCAAAATGTCACTTTTAGAAAGTAGGCATTTTCTTGCTTAAACCATTCTGTGACTCTGCCTGTTTGTGGATTCCCCGTATGGCTCAGTATGACAGTTGGGCTGCTTACCTCTCTCCTCTAGACAGTGACACAAAGGTAGCTGGGGTGTAGCCTGCATATCCTGATGAGCCATCTAAGCTAGAGTGGAGGGAGGAGTGGTAGTTTGCACCTGAAAGGACTGTGTAGGAAAATGGCCCTCTGTTGCAGTTAACCCCCACTTTTTGCCTGATATTGATGCTGACTTGACTAAGAAGTGTGCTGGGACCCTGTTAACCAGGCCCCAGCACCAGAGTTCTTTCACTAAAAATGTACCATTGTTTCCACAATTGGCACATCCCTGGCACACAGATAAGTCCCTAGTAAAAGGTACCAGTGGTACCAAGGGCCCTGTGACCAGGAAAGGTCCCTAAGGGCTGCAGCATATGTTGTGCCACCCTAAGGGACCCCTCACCTAACACATGCACACTGCCATTGCAGATTGTGTATGTTGGTGGGGAGAAAAGATGCAAAGTCGACATGGCATCCCCCTCAGGATGCCATGCACACAAAATACTGCCTGTGGCATAGGTAAATCACCCTTCTAGCAGGCCTTAAAGCCCTAAGGCAGGGTGCACTATACCACAGGTTTTTATTAAAAAATGCACACAGAGGGCATCTGAGAGATGCCCCCTGTATTTTACCCAATCCTTCAGTGTAGGACTGACTGGTCTGTGCCAGCCTGCCACTGAGACGAGTTTCTGATCTCCTTTCAGAGTGAGAGCCTTTGTGCTCTCTAGGGCCAGAAACAAAGCCTGCACTGGGTGCTTCACACCTCACCACTGCAGGAACTGTAACACCTAGCAGTGAGCCTCAAAGGCTCAGGCTTTGTGTTACAATGCCCCATGGCACTCCAGCTAGTGGAGATATCTGCCCCCCGGATGCAGCCCCCACTTTTGGCGACAAGTCCGGAGGAGATAATGAGAACAGCAAGGAGGAGTCACCCTCCAGCCAGGAGAGCCCCTAAGGTGTCCTGAGCTGAGGTGACCCCTGCCTTAGGAAATCCTCCATCTTGTTTTGGAGGATCCCCCACAATAGGATTAGGGATATACCCCCCTCCCACAGGGAGGAGGCACAAAGAGGGTGTAGCCACCCCCCACGACCTAAACACACCCCTAAATTGAGTATTTAGGGGCGACCCTGAACCCAGGAAACCATATTCCTGCAACCTGAAGAAAGAAGAAGGACTGCTGACCTGAAAGCCCCACAGAGATAACAGAGACAACAACTGACTTGGCTCCAGCCCTACCGGCCTGTCTCCAGACTCAAAGAACCTGCACAGCGACGCATCCAGCAGGACCAGCGACCTCTACGGACTCAGAGGACTGACCTGCACCTAAAGGACCAAGAACCTTCCGAGGACAGCAGCTCTGTCCAAAAACAGCAACCAAGAAACCAACTTTATAGAGACTCTTCCCTCACCCCGGAAGCGTGAGTCTTCACACTCTGCACCGACGCCCCCGCTCGAGTTCAGGAGAACCAATACCAGAGAGGACTCCCAGGCGACTACAACGACGTGGGCACCCTGAGTTGACCTCCCTGCACCCCCACAGCGACGCCTGCAGGAAGGTTCCAGAGGCTGCCCCTGACCGCGACTGCCTGGTAACAAAGGAACCCGATGCCTGGACCAAGCACTGCTCCCGCAGCCCCCAGGACCGAGAGGAACCAACTACCAGTGCAGGAGTGACCAGCAGGCAGCCCTCATCCTAGCCCAGTTGGTGGATGGCCCGAGAAGCCCTCCTATGCCCTGCCTGCATCGCCAGAGTGACCCTCGGGTCCATCCATTGCTTTCAACGCAAAACCCGACACCTACTTTGCACACTGCACCTGGCCGCCCCTGTGCCTCTGAGGGTGTATTTTGTGTGTGTCCCCCTAGTGCTCTACAAAACACCCATGGTCTGCTCCCCGAGGACACAGGTACTTACCTGCTAGCTGACTGGGACAAGAGCACCCCTGTTCTCCATAGGCACATATGCTATTTGGGCCCTACTTTGACCTCTGCACCTGACCGGCCCTGTGTTGCTGCTGCTGGGTGTTTGGGGTTGACTTGAACCCCCAACGGTGGGCTGCCTATGCCCAGGAGACTGAACTTGTAAGTGCTTTACTTACCTGAGAAACTAACCAATACTTACCTCCCTCAGGAACTATTGATTTTTGCAGTGTCCACTTTTAAAATAGCTTATTGCCACTTTATGCCAAACTGTGTACATTACTGTTTTGGTTCAAAGTTCTATCTATACCTATGTGAAGTAGGTTACAATTTATGTACTTACCTACATTTTGAATCTTGTGGTTCTAAAATAAATTAAGAAAATAATATTTTTTAATATAAAAACCCATTGCCTAGAGTTAAGTCTTTGAGTGTGTGTTGTCATTTATTGCCTGTGTGTTTACAACAAATGCTTAACACTACCCTCTGATAAGCCTTCTCGACCACATTACCACAAAATAGAGCATTAGTATTATCTAATTTTGCCCCTATCAACCTCTAAAGGGAACCTTTGGACTCTGTGCACACTATCTCTCGCTTTGAGATTGTATATACAGAGCCAACTTCCCACATTGGTGGATCAGCAGTGGGATCTAAGACTTTGCATTTTCTGGACTACTCAGCCTATACCTGATCACACAACAAAATTCAAAAAATTGTAATTAGAAATTGATTTTTTCAATGTGACTATTTTTCTACATTTTTAAAAGTCCTGCTAGGACCTTGTGTAATCCCTGTTAACATTTTTTTTTAATTTTAAAAGTTTGTAAAAGATAGGATTTAAGTCTAGAAGTAGTTTTTAGATTCTTAAAAAGTAATCCCAACTTTTAGAGTGATAATGAGTCAAACAGATGAGACAGTGATGGAAATCAACCTCACACTTTTCCTGCGTTTAGGGATGTGAGAGTTAAGGTCTCTCTGTAAGACAAAGAAGATAAAAACTGGGTCCAACCCTACCAAGGCAAAGCTCCAGGAGTTCTTGGCTGAGTTCACAAGGGACCACCCCTCTGATTTGGAGGATACTCCTTCAGATGGGGAAATTAGTGAACAGGAGGAAGAACTCCCCCTCCTGTCCTAAATAGGGAGGACAGGGCTCCTAGAACCCTGTCCCCAAAAATCATAGTCAGAGAGCCTGGTTCTTCCACAGGGGAGTCAAGTGCCTCTGTGAGCACTGAGGGCAGCCTCAATGAAGAGGACATCCTGTTAGCCAGAATGGCCAAGAGATTGGCTTTGGAGAAGCAGCTCCTAGCCATAGAAAGGGAAAAAAAAGAAATGGGTTTAACTCCCATAAATGTTGGCAGCAACTTAAATAGGGTCAGAGAGAATAGTGACATCCTAAAAATCCCCAAATGGATTGTAACTAAATATGAAGAAGGTGATGACATCACCAAATGGTTCACAGCTTTTGAGAGGGCTTGTGCAACCAGAAAAGTAAGCAGATCTCACTGGGGAGCTCTCCTTTGGGAAATGTTCACTGGGAAGTGTAGGGATAGACTCCTTACACTCTCTGGTAAAGATGCAGAATCCTATGACCTCATGAAGGCTACCCTGATTGAGGGCTTTGGATTCTCAAATGAGGAGGACAGGATTAGGTTCAGGGGGGCTCACAAACCTCGAGCCAGACCTGGGTTGATTTTGTAGACTACTCAGTGAAAACACTAGATGGTTGGGTAACTGGAAATGAAGTGCATGACTATGATGGGCTTTATAATTAGTTTATGAAAGGACACATTTTAAGTAACTGCTTTAATGAAAAGTTGCATCAATATCTGGTTGACCTAGGTCCAATTTCTCCCCAATTATTTGGAAAGAAGGGAGACTAGGGTAACCAAAACTTCCCCTGGCGGTGACCAAATGAAAGGGGTTACAAAGCCTCCCCAGGAGAAAGTGGGTGACACTAGAAATAAAGAAAAAGAGTTCTCTGTAGGCCCTCAAAAACCTATCTAGGAGGGTGGGCCCCAAGACACAACCCAAAATAAAGGTTGGTAGCAGGGTAAGAACTGGGATGCCACTAAGGCATGGTGCCACAACTGTAGACAGACAGAGCTTCACACCAAGGACACCTCTTGTCTCAAAAACAAAACCCCTAGCAAAACCCCTGGGGTAACCAGTGTAGCCATTGGGGGTGACTCCTCAGATGAGGAGGTTCTCATAGCCTTCGACTGGAGAAAGGGCCCAACAGGTGGGTTGGAGATTCCAGGGGTAAGTAGACACTTCCACCACCTACTGGTGAATGGAATCCCAGACACTGCCCTGAGAGACACTTGTGCCAGTCACACTATTGTGCATGACAGGCTGGTGCTCTCAATCAAGTACATCTCAGGTAAGACTGCCAGAGTAAGGGTTAGCCCAGACAAGGTCACTAATAGGCTTGTGGCTTTAGTGCCCTTAGAAGTGGATGGGAACTTTAGCTGGAGAAGGGTGGTAGTCAGTAGAGATCTCCCCCTTGATTGTCTCCTTGGAAATGACTTCCCAGAGGTTAGTCAGAACCCAAGAGAGGAACTGGTTCAGTGCCAACCCATCTCCCAAGGATTCTGGAGGTGCTGCCCCTGCAGAAACTGCAAGTAGGCCCCAGAAGAAAAAGAAGAGAAAACAGTGTAGGAAAGGTGGACAACCTTTAGCCATTGTTCCAGCAAACCAAGGAGATTCTGCTCCAGTAGTGGAGAACTCCAAAGGTGTCACTGGTAAAGTCCAACCTGACCCACAAGACGTCCTGACTAGTCAGGCAACTGTTAAGCATGAGTGGGTGGCTCCTCAGCTAACAGTAGAGAGAGTAGAAGGAGGGTGTTTACTACAAGATATAGCAACCCCCCACTCTACCACAGCAGACAAGCACCCTGAACCCAAAGAAGCCTGTAACTTAGCCCCTTCCCTTCTTGGTGAAGAGCTAAAGGTGTGGTTCTGGGCACTGACAGCTGTCAGTGGCCTCTGCTGGGTGTTAGCCTTTATGGCTGGACTGTCCTTGGCCTGGTGGTCTGACCCCTTGCCTAATAGAAAGTTAGGCCCCCAGACCCTGTTGGTCATGGTGGGGTTACTCCAGCTATGGGTAACCTCTTTGGGTAAGATAGGGGTGACCCTGGCTAAGATAAGATTAGCAGAGGTGGATACGTTTAACTCCAAAATAGAGAAAATGGGTGCAGACATTAAAAACACAGACAAGAAGCAATTCAGACTGGGTCCTATCACTGTTAAAGTGGGTCAGTACCCCAGAGGGAATGACCTGAACAGGAGGATGTAAGGCAGAGTAGGCCCTGCAACAAACCAGCCTGTTTTCCCTACTCTTCCTCGCCTGACAGACTAGGAAGACTCTTTCAGCTTTGGCTGAGTCTCCTGGCCTGTGAGTTGGGTGGGGGCTGTAGTGGGGCTTGTGTAGGAAAATGGCTCCCTGTTGCAATTACCCCCCACATTTTGCCTGATATTGATGCTGACTTGACTAAGAAGTGTGCTGGGACCCTGCTAACCAGGCCCCAGCACCAGTGCTCTTTCACTAAAAAAGTACCATTGTTTCCACAATTGGCACACCCCTGGCACGTAGATCAGTCTATTGTAAAAGGTACCAGTGGTAACAAGGGCTCTGTGACCAGGGAAGGTCCCTAAGGGCTGCAGCATGTGTTGTGCCACCCTAAGGGACCCCTCACCTAACACATGCACACTGCAATTACAGATTATGGGGGTCATTCTGACCCTGGCGGTCGTTGACCGCCAGGGTCAACGACCACGAGAGCACCGCCAACAGGCTGGCGGTGCTCTCAAGGGCATTCTGACCGCGGCGGTTTGGCCGCGGTCAGAAAGGGAAAACCGGCGGTCTCCCGCCGGTTTTCCGCTGCCCTCAGGAATCCTCCATGGCGGCGCAGCTTGCTGCACCGCCATGGGGATTCCAACACCCCATACCGCCATCCTGTTCCTGGCGGTTCGCCCGCCAGGGACAGGATGGCGGTATGGGGTGTCGTGGGGCCCCTGGGGGCCCCTGCAGTGCCCATGCCAATGGCATGGGCACTGCAGGGGCCCCCGTAAGAGGGCCCCACAAAGAATTTCAGTGTCTGCTTAGCAGACACTGAAATTCGCGACGGGTGCAACTGCACCCGTCGCACCTTCCCATTCCGCCGGCTCCATTCGGAGCCGGCTTCCTCGTGGGAAGGGGTTTCCCGCTGGGCTGGCGGGCGGCCTTCTGGCGGTCGCCCGCCAGCCCAGCGGGAAAGCCAGAATGGCCTCCGCGGTCTTTCGACCGCAGAGCGGCCATATGGCGGTTCCCGCCAGGCGGGCGGTGACCGCCGCCCGCCGGCCTCAGAATGAGGCCCTATGTGTGTTGTTGGGGAGAAAAAAAGGCAAAGTCGACATGGCATCCCCCTCTGGATGCCATGCACACAGAATAACTGCATGTGGCATAGGTAAGTCACCCCTCTAGCAGGCCTTAAAGCCCTAAGGCAGGGTGCACTAAACCACAGGTGAGGACATAGCTGCATGAGCAATATGCCTCTACAGTGTCTAAGTCTGTTCTTAGACATTGTAACTACAGTGTGGCCATATTAAGTATATGGTCTGGGAGTTTGTCAAAACGAACTCCACAGTTCCATAATGGCTACCCTGAACACTGGGAAGTGTGGTATCAAGCTTCTCAGAATAATAAACCCATACTGATGCCAGTGCTGGATTTATTAAAAAATGCACAAAGAGGGCATCTTAGAAATGCCCCCTGTATTTTACCCAATCCTTCAGCGCAGGACTGACTGGTCTGTGTCAGCCTGCCACTGGGAGGAGTTTATGACCTCCTGGGGTGAGAGCCTTTGTGCTGTCTAGGGCCAGAAACAAAGCCTGCACTGGGTGGAGGTGCTTCACACCTTCCCCCTGCAGGAACTGTAACACCTAGCAGTGAGCCTCAAAGGCTCAGGCTTTGTTACAATGCCTCAGGGCACTCCAGCTAGTGGAGATGCCTGCCCCCCTGGACACAGCCCCCACTTTTAGCGGAAAGCACAGAGGAGATAATGAGAAAAACAAGGAGGAGTCAACCTCCAGCCAGGACAGCCCCTAAGGTGTCCTGAGCTGAGGGGACCCCTGCCTTAGGAAATCCTCCATCTTGTTTTGGAGGACTCCCCCCAATAGGATTAGGGATGTGCCCCCCTCCCCACAGGGACAAAGAGGGTGTAGCCACCCTCAAGGACAGTAGCCATTGTCTACTGCCCCCAGACCTAAACACATCCCTAAATTGAGTATTTAGGGGCGACCCTGAATCCAGGAAACCATATTCCTGCAACCTGAAGAAAGAAGAAGGACTGCTGACCTGAAAGCCCCGCAGAGACGACGGATACAACAACTGACTTGGCTCAGCCCTACCGGCCTGTCTCCAGACTGAAATAACCTGCACAGTGACGCATCCAGCAGGACAACGACCTCTGAGGACTCAGAGGACTGACCTGCACCTAAAGGACCAAGACCCTCCCGAGGACAGAGGCTCTGTCCAAAAACAGCAACTAAGAAACCAACTTTAAAGAGACTCTTGCCTCACTCCGGAAGCGTGATCTTCACACTCTGCACCCAACGCCCCCGGCTCAAGTTCAGGAGGACCAACATCCCAGAGAGGACTCCCAGGCAACTCCAAAGATGTGTACACCCTGAGTCGACCTCCCTGCACCCCCACAGCGACGCCTGCAGAGAGGACCCAGAGGCTCCCCCTGACCGCAACTGCCTGGTAACAAAGGAACCCGACGCCGGGGCCAAGGACTGCACCCGCAGCCCCCAGGACCGAGAGGAACCAACTACTGGTGCAGGAGTCACCAGCAGGCGGCCCTCATCCTAGCCCAGTCGGTGGCTGGCCCAAGAAGCCCCCCTGTGCCCTGCCTGCATCACCAGGGTGACACCCGGGTCCCTCCATTGCTTTCTACGTAAAACCCAACACCTGCACCCGGCTGCCCCTGTGCCTCTGAGGGTGTATTTTGTGTGCCTATGTGTGTCCCTCCCAGTGCTCTACAAAACCACCCAGGTCTGCTCCCCGAGGACGCAGGTACTTACCTGCTAGCAGATTGGAACCGGAGCACCCCTGTTCTCCATAGGCACTTATGCTATATGGGCCCTACTTTGACCTCTGCACCTGACCGACCCTGTGTTGCTGGTGCTGGGTGTTTGGGGTGGACTTGAACCCCTAATGGTGGGCTGCCTATGCCCAGGAGACTGAACTTGTAAGTGCTTTATTTACCTGAGAAACTAACCAATACTTACCTCCCCCAGGAACTGTTGATTTTTGCAGTGTCCATTTTTAAAATAGCTTATTGCCATTTTATGCCAAACTGTGTACATTACTGTTTTGATTTAAAGTCCTATCTATACCTATGTGAAGAACCTTACAATTTATGCGCTTACCTAAATTCTGAATCTTTTGGTTCTAAAATAAATTAAGAAAATAATATTTTTCGATATAAAAACCTATTGGCCTAAAGTTAAGTCTTTGAGTGTGTGTTGTCATTTATTGCCTGTGTGTGTACAACAAATGCTTAACACTACTCTCTGATAAGCCTGCTCGACCACACTACCACAAAATAGAGCATTAGTATTAACTAATTTTGCTACTATCAACCTCTAGGGGGAACCCATGGACTCTGTGCACACTATCTCTCACTTTGAGATAGTATACACAGAGACAACTTCCTACAGACTGCGACTGCCCACACACAATGCAGTCTCCAACCCTCTGGTGTGTTTCTGGGGCCTGGTCTGGACAAGGAAGGATCTTGCAAACACTTGAGACTTTGCTTTGAAGTTTGCCAAGTTCAAAGGCAGAAAGGGGTATAAGTAGTAGACTCAAAACCCCAGACTTTTAGAATCTTTCTGGAATCAAGAGAAACCTCTGCCCAGGGGCAGAGCTGAAGAGCTGAAGGAGGAATACTGTCCCTTTGCGGTGTTGCTTTGTTGGACTGGCCTGCAGTTGCTACTTCTGACTGACAAGAGTGTAAAGGGTGAACTTTGATGTGTGTCCTGCTTGGGAAAGTTCTCCAAGGGCTTGGAGTAGAGCTTGCCTCCTGTTGGAAGTCTCAGGGACACCAAAGACTTCAGTTTCCTCGACCTGCAGCACTGGGAACTGTGTGATTTGGGCTGTTCAAGAGGAGAAATCAATGTGACACCAGCACTGATGCCACTGGCCTACACCGTAACCTGCCTACGCCGCAAGGAGCTGCACTGCCCTGCTTCGCACCGCAGCCATGGTTTCACCGATGCCATCATTAGATGACTTCACAGAGCCGCTGCTCACACCGCGACCTGTAGGCCCCTTACTCCAATACCGTCTTGCTCACACCATAGCCTGGGCATCCCCGACGCCACAGCTCCTGCTGACACCGGTGCCACTGCCTGCACCATGGCCAGTGGGCACTGCTTGTGAGGAGCACGAAGCACCGTCTCGTTCCGCACCACAGACCCCGGTCCAGTGACGCCAGAACCATCGACTCCAGTGTCATCACCAGGCATCCCTGCCTGCACCATGGCCTGTGGACACCGCTTGTGAGGGTCACGAAGCACCATCCCGTCCTGCACCACTGTCTTGGGCCTACCGACGACAGCGCTTCAGCAACTACGACGCCACTGCCTGCACCGTGACCTGGTGACACCGCACATCGCACATCGCACCGCACATTGCAACGCTTCACTGCCCACTTCACACCGCAGTCCTGGTCTCACCCACACCGCTGGACACTGTCACCGAGCAGCTACCTGAACCATGACCTGTGGGCACCGCACATCACATCGTCCCGTTTCGCACCGCAGTCCCGACGCCATCCATGCCAGCGCTCCTGACTTCATCCGCCCCGAGTTCTATCTGCAACGCCTGTGACTTCAAGTGCCCGATGACTCCTGCACCGACTCCGGAACCAGCACCGCAACTCCAGTGATGACGCTCTCCAGATTTCACCATGAGGATCACAACACCCTGCAAATCCAAAGGTACTGTTTGCGGGTCTTCCCGACACTATAGCTGGCTCGTGACGTCGCAGCCGGCCTGAACTGTTGGTTTTGTTGATCATGACGCCATGATAGCCCCAGGTGGAGCTATCGACTTCAAGGAACTGTATTTTTTTAGTAAATCTTGCAGAATTCATATTTTTATTACTGTATGTTATATTTTGTTTGTATTTGGCTCGTTTTATATAGATAAATATTGGCTATTTTTCTAAAACTGGTGTGGTGTCCTTTTTTAGTGTTTTCACTTATTACTGTGTGTTATGTGCAAATGCTTTACACATTGCTTCTGAGATAAGCCTGGCTGCTCATGCCAAGCTACCAAGTGGGTGAGCAGGGGTTATCTGAGTGGGTATCTCCCTTATCCTGACTACAGTGAGGGTCCCTACTTGGACAGGGTACAAACCGTCTGCCACCTAGAGACCCCATTTCTATCACTGGTTGTCAGCGGTGAGGATAGGACTTGCCTTTGCACTTGACCTACAGTGATTGGTTTACACTACTACCATATCGCAGACCACTACATGTCACATACACATTTTTGTTTTGATTTTTTTTTTTCTCTTTGACCTACTTTTGATCTTGAGTTGAAGTGAACTCCAACAACATCATGTCTCAGTCAAGAGCATTGTCAGTTGCATCCCAGGATTTGGTTTTTGAGGAGGATACGTTGGAAACCTATACCATGAAGGAACTCCAAGCAGTTTGTTAAAACCTCAAAGTCCAGGTCAGAGGCCTCACCAAAAAGGAGGAGCTACAAAACGCAATGAGGGCCTGGGTAGAAGCCAGAACTGCCAGTGGGCAGTCCGTGGATCCAATGGGGGAGTCTTCGGCCCCAAACCCAGGAGAAAATGAGCTGAGAGTGCAGGGGCTGCTAGGGGGGAGGTACCCCCGGGGTCAGGCAGCAGTGGTGGTTCTAAGAGCCTGACTCCTGAGGAGCTTGAGGACAGGAGAGAAGCCAGGAGGCACCAGTTTGAGTTGAAGAGATTGAAAATGGAGGAGAAGAAAATGCTTAGAGTAAAGGACCTTGATTTAACAAGCAGATCCGGCAATGATGGTGGCAGAAATACCTCAGTGCCGTCAGATGGAATTGTGCGCATTCAACAAGAATGTAGAAAGAGAGTACAAGAAGGGAGATGACATACAGAAGTGGTTTCAGGGATATGAGGCAACCATCCACATGAATGAGGTCCCAGAGAAGAAATGGGGGGCAGGATTCTGGAACCACTTCACAGAGAATGGTAGGGTCATTTTGCTAGCTTTGGGTAAGGGATACACCCTCACCTACGCTGACATGAAGGAGGACCTTCTCACTAGGTATGGTCTCACTCCTGACAAGTACCAGGATCAGTTTAGACAGAGTAAGAAAACTGATTCCCAGACCTGGTTAGAATGTGTAGATTCTTTTTGCAGAGCACTGGATGGTTTGGTGAAAGACAGTAATGTGACAGATTTTCAAGGGCTGTACAACTTAACTGTTTGGGAGCACTTGTCTAGTCTGTGTTTTGCAGAGCTGTGCCAGCACTTGACTGATAGTAAGCTGACTGACCCCAGGATGCTTGCTATGAATGCGGACCGCTGGGTGAGCACCCGGGTCCACAAGAAGGTTTATGGGGGAGACTCCGCCAAAGGTGGGCAGGGTTCACAGAAGAAGGAGAGGGAAGTCAAGGGAGACTCAGACAGGTCCCAGGATAACAAGGGAGAAAAAGGGTCCCAGGTCCCTCCTGACAGGAAGGAGGGAGGTTCTAGTGGGAGGTGACGCAGGGCACCCTATTTTCAACCCCTGTGCTTTGAGTGTTCCCATTTAAGACACAAGAAAGGGGACTATGTCTTTCCTAAGACAACCCCCACCGAGGTGGCCAATGTGGCCTGAGGGGAGGTAGCCCCCAGGGGCAGGTCATAGACCATGCCAAGATATCCATTAGTTGGGAGGTGGACTCAGAGGGTGAGTTGGTGATCCCTGAGGGTGGGAGTCATCACTTCCACAAGTGACAGTGAAAGGGGTCCCAGTCACTGCTCTGAGGGAAAGTGTGGCTAGCCATACCATGATGGTGGAAAGGCTTGACTCCCCAGAGCAGTGCACCGGCCAGGTGTGTAGGGCGACCCTAGCCCATGGGCAGGACTCCTTCTGCTCTATGGCCCTGGTATCCCTAGAGTGGGGTGAGGAGGTGACCCAGAGGCAGGTCATAGTCAGTCCCTAGATGCCCATAGATTGCCTTCTGGGGAATTAGTTGCCATAGGTGTCAGGGGAACTGGGAGGGTTGGTCCCCAGACGTGCCCTCACAGTTCAGTTGTCTGGGGGTACCACTCCAAGGCAGAAGGTACCGGACCCCAGCAGGAGGGACAGGAGGAGGGAGAGCCCAACCTTGTCCCCTGCTCAGCCTGAGGGTACAGACCCAAAGGTGTGTGGCCAGTCTCAGGATACCATCCCTGAACTGGTGGGAGGTGAAGTGGGAAAAGGGTGCAAGTCACCTGGGGTTACTACCCCCCACTTTATGAAACCACACAGCGTAGAGACCTTAGGATGGCCTGGGGCCTGGCTGTTGACACTGACAACTGTCAGTGGCCTCTGTTGCTTGTTATACTTGTGGTCAGAGTTTTCCCTGGGAGGGGAAATTAAGTCAAACCCCATGGGTGGAAGGGGCCACATCACACTGTTGGCCCTGGTGGTACTGTCTGTCTACTGGGATGCATCTGTGAGCAAGTCCTTAGATGAGGAGAAGGGTCCCCCCAGGGTTGGTTCAGTGGGCCCTGAGAGTGTTGACCGAGGGATCCCCCTAGTTTCCGAGGAGTGCAGAGCTGGAAAGAGACCCTGGAGTAGTGGGCCATTGTCCAGGTTCTATCGCCCTGAGCGTGGAAGTCCAGCAAGGTATTGATTGGCCTACCCTGGTTTTAGGCTGGGTGGGGGTTGTGTTGGAAATGGCCCTTTTTGCAGGGTTAATCCCAAACTTTTTGCCTTCTTCCTCCTATTTTTCAGGTCTGCTTTTTCTGGTTTATTGTCTCTGCGCACTTTACCACTGCTAGTCAGGGCTAAAGTGCAAGTGCTCCCTATGTGAATTGTACTGTTGATTGGTTTATCCATGATTGGCATATTTGATTTACTGGTAAGTCCCTAGTAAAGTGTACTAGAGGTGCCCAGGGCCTGTAAATCAAATGCTACTAGAGGGCGTGCATCACTGGTTGTGCCACCCACATCGGTAGCCCTGTAAACATGGCTCAGACCTGCCACTGCAGTGTCTGTGTGTGCAGGTTTAAACTGTCAGTTCAACCTGTCAAGTGTACCCACTTGCCAGGCCCAAACCGTCCCTTTTTGTACATGTAAGGCACCTCTAAGGTAGGCCCTAGGTAGCACCATGGGCAGGTGCAGTGTACTTAAAAGGTAGGACATGTACTGGAGTGTTTTACATGTCCTAAAAGTGAAATACTGCCAAACTCGGGTTTCATTGTTGCAAGGCCTATGTCTCTCATAGGTTAACATGGGGTCTGCCTTGAAAACACTTTATAGTGCAGATTCCCTTTGAGAGCAGATAGAAATGTGGAGTTTAGGGTCTCTGAACTCACAATTTAAAAATGCACCTTTTAGTGAAGTTGGTTTTTGGATTGTGAGTTTTTAAAATGGCACTTTTAGGAAGTAGGCATTTTGTTGCTTAAACCATTCTTTAGCTCTGCCTGTTTGTGGATTCCCCATCTGGGTCAGTTCGACAGTTGGGCTGTTTACACCTCTCCTCTAGACAGTGACAAAAAGGGAGCTGGGGTGTAACCTGCATATCCTGATGAGTCATCTGAGCTAGAGTGGAGGGAGGAGTGGTAGCTTGCATCTAAAAGGACTGTGCCTGCAGTCACACAATGCAGTCTCCAACTCTCTGGTGTGTTACTGGGGCCTGGTCTGGACAAGGAAGGATCTTGCAAAACCTTGAGACTTTTCTTTGAAGTTTGCCAACTTCAAAGGCAGAAAAGGGTATATGTAATAGACCCAAAACCCCAGACTTTAAGAATCTTTCTGGAATCAAGAGGAACCTCTTCCCAGGAGATGAGCTGAAGGAGGAGTACTGTCCCTTTGCGGTGTTGCTTTGTTGGACTGGCCTGCAGTTGCTGCTTCTGCCTGACAAGAGTGCAAAGGATGAACTTTGCTGTGTGTCCTGCTTGAGAAAGTTCTCCAAGGGCTTGAAGTAGAGCTTGCCTCCTGTTGGAAGTCTCAGGGACACCAAAACTTCAGTTTCCTCGACCTGCAGTTCTGGGAACTGTGTGTTTTGTGCTGTTAGAGAGGAGAACCACTGCAACACCACCAACAACGCCACTGGCCTTCACCGTGACCTGCCCATGCCACACGGTAATGCACTGTCCTGTTTCGCACCGCAACCCTGGTCTCACCGATGCCGTCATCAGATGACTTCACTGAGTCGCTGCTCGCACTGCGTCCTGTTGGCCCCGCACTCTGGCACCGCCTTGCTAACACCGCAGCCTGAGCATCTCTGACGCCGCTGTTCCTGCTGACACCGGCACCACTGCCTGCACCTCGACTCCAGTGACGCTGCTCTGCGGAGCTCACCGCGAGGATCACAACGCCCTGCAAATCCAAAAGTACTGTTTGCAGGTCTTCCCAACACCTTAGCTGGCCCACGATGCCATGGCCGGCCTGAACTGTTGGTTTTGTTGATCACGACCCAGGTAGGGCTATCAACTTCAGAGAACTGTATTTTTGAGTAAATCTTGCAGAATTCATATTTTTATTACTGTATGTTGGATTTCTATTGTATTTGGTCTTGTTTTATATAGATAAATATTGGCTATTTTTCTTAAACTGGTGTAGTGTCCTGTTGTAGTGTTTTTATTTATTACCTTGTGTTATGTCCAAATGGTTTACACATTGCTTCTAAGATAAGCCTGACTGCTCGTGCCAAGCTACCAAGGGGGTGAGCAGGGGTTATCTGAGTGGGTATCTCCCTTATCCTGACTAGAGTGAGGGTCCCTACTTGGACAGGGTACAAACTGACTGCCAACTAGACACCCCATTTTGTAACAGCGACCATATCCCACAGATGGTAAGTATAACAGCCCACAATTCATGCAGTGTTTACTAACCGCAAAGCCAGACTGGAGGAAGAAAACTTCTTCTTCTCAAGTTGGTCCAGTCTCTTTGATTCCTGATTCAGAGGTGCGGAAGGGAATGCGCCAGATGCCGAAGATGCCTGGATATCAAGGCTCTCAAGCGTGGGGTGCTGTGACAGGAATTTAGGGTCATTCGGGGTGGGCCGATGGCGGCGAGTGATCGCCCTGTTCACAGGAGCCCCTGTGCTGGGTCTGTACCAAGTACCCAGAAGGACATCAGTGAGGGCTTCATTGAAAGGAAGGAGAGGCTTGGATGTGGAAGCCCCTGGTTGAAGCACCTCCATCAGGAGATTAGACCTGACTTCAACAATAAGCAGCTTGATTCCAAGGACCTCAGCTGACCTACTGACCACTATAGAATAAGTGGCTTCCTCCGCCTTAGCCACGGTAGGAGGAGAATGCATGCCAGCATCTGGAGAAGTATCCAGACCACTAGCCTCACCCAATTCCTGTGCCCAGTCCATATTAGGGTCGTCCTGATATTCATAAGGGTCCAGGGACCCCTCCAATCATTCTCTGTATTCATACCCATAAGAATAAGGGTCTGAATCCAACCTAGGGTAAAGAGACCCCACTGAAGAAGAGTGCGGCGTCAGCCTACACCTCTACGAGTCCGAGTCATCAGGGATTAGGATAGGGACAACATCGATCGTGGGCACAATCGACATAGGGAGCATCGAAGGTCGAACCAGCGCTGAGGAAGGTCTTGAAGGTATGACCTGCATCAGCATGGATCAGTTTGTGGATCCGGAGGGGATCTTGGTGGCCAGGGCTGGAGCCACCGGTGCGGAACCAGAAGGGCCTCCAACTGAACCACCAGGGCCCAAAGGCACCAAAGGGGGGTCGGACTGCCCAAAAATGAGATGCATGGCCTCATAGAATTCTTTCAATTGGGCAGCGGTCGCTCCGGCCCCCTGGAAAGTCAGGAAGGCATGGAGCAGACCCAGAAGTAGACTTCTTGTTCTTCTTATCTGAGTGACCCAACGTGGAGGACGACAAGTGGTGGTGACTCCATGAGCGAGGGTGCCTGCATTACATGCAGAATTGTTTTAGTGCAGGAAGGGGCACCTTCCTGCACAGAAACAATCTATAGCTGCATTTTCATCTTGCTATGTTTGCTACATCCTGCAGCACATATATAAAAAGGAAAAACAGTGAGGACAAATAGTGATATTTCTCTTCCTTGTACCTCTCCTGTGGAGGGGTATGTTTTTGGCATATCCCAAGTTTACAAGATCTTGTAAATTTAGGGATGCATCAAAATCCATGCAAGTCGCGTGGGAACACCCACTGCAATGCCTGTGGAACCCCTAGCCCGGGCAGGGTAGCAGAACGCAGCAACTTGCACTGATGTGCGCTATTCCAGATTTATGAGGCCACTCAAAGCCACGCAAACTGGCTTTGCGTGGCCTAATAAATCTGACTTAGAGCCTTGTGTCATGCATGTGCCACTTTGCTTGGTCCAAACATGATGCACGGCTCTCATAAATATGCCCCCAAGTTTACAGAGCTGTGCCAGCACTTGACTGATAGTAAGCTGACTGACCCCAGGAAGCTTGCTGTGGAGACGGACCGCTGTGTGAGCACCCGGGTCCACAAGAAGGTTTATGGGGAAGACTCTGCCAAAGTTGGGCAGGTTTCCTAGAAGAAGGAGAGGGAAGTCAAGGGAGACTCATACAGGTCCCAGGATAAGGAGGGAGATAAAGGGTCCCAGGTCCCTTCTGACAGGAAGGAGGGAGGCTCTAGTGGGCAGTGGCGCAGGGCACCCCATTTTCAACCCCTGAGCTTTGAGTGTTCCCAGTTAGGACACAAGAAAGGGGACTTTGGGGGTCATTACAATGCTGGCGGTACAGGACCGCCAGGGCTGAAATGACAGAAGCACCGCCAACAGGCTGCCGGTGCTCCCCTGGTCATTATGACCGTGGCGGAAGCGCTGCGGTCGCACCGCCGGGGCTGGCCCCGGCGGTAGTAGTCCGCCAGGGCAGCGCTGCTAGCAGCGCTGCCCAGGGGATTACGAGTCCCCCTACCGCCAGCCTTTACCTGGCGGTTTGAACCGCCAGGAAAAGGCTGGCGGTACGGGGAGCTGCGGGGCACTGGCATGGGCAGTGCAGAGGCCCCCTGACAGGGCCCCATGCGGCCTTTCAAGCGCGACGGGTGCAACTGTACCTGTCGCACGGCCGCAACACAGCCGGCTCCATTTGGAGCCGGCTCCCATGTTGTGGCCCACATACCAGCTGGGCCGGCGGGTGGAAACGCTGTTTCCACCCAGCGGGGATGTCATAATGGGCACCACGGGAGTGCGGCCGCATTGGCGGCCGCACAGCAGTTACAACCGCCGCCCGCCAATGTTGTAATGACCTCCTCTGTCTTTCCTAATACAACCCCCACTGGTGGCCCCTCTACAGAGGTGGCCAATGAGGTCTTATGGGGAAGTAGCTCCCAGGGGCAGGTCATAGACCATGCCATGATATCCATTAGTTGGGAGGTGGACTCAGAAGGTGAGTTGGTGATCCCTGAATTTGGGAGTCGTCACTTCTACCAAGTGACAGTGAATGGGGTCCCAGTCACTGCTCTGAAGGAAAGTGTGGCTAGCCATACCATGATGGTGGAAAGGCTTGTCTTCCCAGAGCAGTGTACCAGCCAGGTGTGTAGGGCGACACTAGCCCATGGGCAGGACTTCTTCTGCTCTATGGCCCTGGTATCCCTAGAATGGGGTGGGGAGGTGTCCCAAAAGAGGGTCATAGTCAGTTCCCAGATGCCCATAGACTGCCTTCTGGGGAATTAGTTGCTCCAGGTGTCAGTGGAACGGGGAGGGTTGGTCCCCAGAGGTGCCCTCACAGTTCAGTTGTCTGGGGGCACCACTCTAAGGTGGAAGGTACCGGACCCCAGCAAGAGGGACAGGAGGAGGTGAGCCCAACCTTGTCCCCTGCTCAGCCTGAGGGTACAGACCCAAAGGTGAGTGGCCAATCTCAGGATACCACCCCTGAACTGGTGGGAGATGAAGTGGGAAAAGGGTGCAAGTCACCTGGGGTTACTACCCCCTACTTTATGAAACCACAGAGACTAGAGACCCTAGGATGGCCTGGGGACTGGCTCTTGACACTGACAGCTGTCAGTGGCCTCTGTTGTTGGTTGTTATACTTGTGGTGATAGTAGTTTTCCCTGGGAGGGTAACTGAAGTCAAACTCCATGGATGGAAGGGGCCACATCACACTGTTGGCCCTGGTGGTACTGTCTTCTACTGGGATACATCTGTGAGCAAGCAAAGGTTAGATGCTGCACAGATGGAGTCCTCAGATGAGGAGAAGAGTCCCCCAGGGTTGGTTCGGTGGGCCTGGAGGGTGTTGACCAAGGGATCCCCCTAGGTTCCGAGGAGCGCAGAGCTGGCAAGAGCTCGTGGAGTAGTGGGCCATTGTCCAGGTTCTATCGCCCTGAGTACGGAAGTCCAGCAAAGTATTGATTGGCCTACCCTGGTTTTAGGCTGGAGGGTGATGTGTTGGAAATGGCCCTGTTTGCAAGGTTATACCCAAACGTTTTGCCTTCTTCCTCCTATTTTTTCAGGTCTGTTTTTGCTGGGTTATTGTCTCTGCGCACTTTAGCACTGCTAATCAGTGCTAAAGTGCAAGTGCTCCCCATGTAAATTGTACTGTTGATTGGTTTATCCATGTTTGGCATATTTGATTTACTGGTAAGTCCCTAGTAAAGTGCACTAGAGGTGCCCAAGGCCTGCAAATCAAATACTACTGGTGGGCCTGCAGCACTGGTTGTGCCACCCACATTAGTAGCCCTGTAAACATGGCTCAGACCTGCCACTGCAGTGTCTGTGTGTGCAGTTTTCAACTGTTAGTACGACCTGTCAAGTGTACCCACGTGCCAAGCCCAAACCTTCCCTTTTTGTACATGTAAGGCACCTCTGAGGTAGGCCCTAGGTAGCCCCATGGGCAGGTGCATTGTACTTAAAAGGTACGACATGTACTGGTGTGTTTTACATGTCCTAACAGTGAAATACTGCCAAACTCGGTTTTCATTGTTGCAAGGCCTATCTCTCTCATAGGTTAACATGGGGTCTGCCTTTAAATTAAAACACTTTAAAGTACAGATTCCCTTTGAGAACAAATAGAAATTTGGAGTTTAGGGTCTCTGAACTCACAATTTAAAAATACATCATTTAGTGAAGTTGGTTTTTGGATTGTGAGTGTTGAAAATGGCACTTTTAGAAAGTAGGCATTTTCTTGCTTAAACAATTCTGTGACTCTGCCTGTTTGTGGATTCCCTGTCTGGGTCAGTTTGACAGTTGGGCTGTTTACACCTCGCCTCTAGACAGTGACACAAATGGAGCTGGGGTGTAGCCTGCATATTCTGATGAGCCATCTGAGCTAGAGTGGAGGGAGGAGTGGTCGCTTGCACTTGAAAGGACTGTGTCTGCCCTCACACAATGCAGTCTCCAACTCTCTGGTGTGTGTCTGGGGCCTGGTCTGGACAAGGAAGGATCTTGCAAACACTTGAGACTTCGCTATGAAGTTTGCCAACTTCAAAGGCAGAAAAGGGTATATGTAGTAGACCCAAAACCCCAGACTTTAAGAATCTTTCTGGAATCAAGAGGAACCTCTGCCCAGGAGAAGAGCTGAAAGAGGAGTACTGTCCCTTTGCGGTGTTGCTTTGTTGGACTGGCCTGCAGTTGCTGCTTCTGCCTGTCAAGGTTGCAAAGAATGAACTTTGCTATGTGTCCTGCTTGAGAAGTTCTCCAAGTGCTTGGAGTAGAGCTTGCCTCCGGTTGGAAGACTCAGGGACACCAAAGACTTCAGTTTCCTTGACCTGCAGCACTGGGAACTGTGTGTTTTGTGCTGTTAGAGAGGAGAAACCACTGCAGCACCACCAACAACACCACTGGCCTTCACCGTGACCTGCCGACACCACACGGAGACTCACTGCCCTGCATCGCACCGCGACCCTGGTCTCACCGATGCCGTCATCAGAGGACTTCACTCAGCCGCTGCTCGCACCACGTCCGGTGGGCCCCGCATTCTGGCACCGCCTTGCTCACACCGCAGCCTGAGCATCGCCTACGCCGCAGCTCCTGCTGACACCGGCACCACTGCCTGCACCATGGCCTGTGGACACCCCTTGTGAGGAGCACGAAGCGCTGTCCCGTCCCACACCTCAACCCCAGTCCACCAACGCCAGCACCATCAACTCCAGTGTCGTAACCAGGCTTCCCTGTCTGCACCGTGGCCTGTGGACACTGCTCATGAGGATCACGGAGCACCGTATCGTTCTGCACCATTGGCTTGGGCCTACCGATGACAGCGCTCCAGCAACGACTATGCCACTGCCTGCACGTAACCTGGTGACACCGCACTTCGCACCGCCCCCGCTTCACACCGCAGCCCCGATGCCACCCACACCAGCGCTCTTCACTTCATTAACCCTGAGTTCGATCTGCAACACGTGTGACTTCAAGGGCCCGATGATTCCCGCACCGACTCCGGAACTGATCCACAACTCCAGCAATGCTGCTCTCCGGAGCTCACTGCGAGGATCACGATGCCCTGCAAATCCAAAGGTATTGTTTGCGGGTCTTCCCGGCACCGTAGCTGGTCCACGATGCCACGGCCGGCCTGAACGGTTGGTTTTGTTGATCATGACCCAGGTGGAGCTATTGACTTCAAGGAACTGTATTTTTAAGTAAATCTTGCAGGATTCATATTTTTTTTTACTGTATGTTGTATTTTTATCGTTTTGTTTTTGATTTATATAGGTAAATATTGGATATTTTTCTTAAACTTGTGTGGTGTACTTTTGTAGCATTTTCATTTATTACTGTGTGTTATGTGCAAATGGTTTACACATTGCTTCTGAGATAAGCCTGACTGCTCATGCCAAGCTACCAACGGGGTGAGCAGGGGTTCTCTGAGTGGGTATCTCCCTTATCCTGACTAGAGTGAAGGTCCCTACTTGGACAGGGTACAAACTGACTTCCAACTAGTGACCCCATTTCTAACAGCAACCATATCCACAGATGGTGAGTATAACAGCTCAAAATTCATGCGGCGTTCATTGACCGCAACGCCAAACTGGAGGAAGAAAACATCTTCTCCCCAAGTTGGTCCAGTCTCTTTGATTCCCGATTCGGAGGTGCGGAAGGGAATGCGCCAGATGAAGAAGATGCCTGGATAGTAAGGCTCTCAGGCATGGGGTGTTGGGACAGGAATTTAGGGTCGTTCGGGGCAGGCCGATGGCAACGAGTGATCGTCCTGTTCACAGGAGCCCCTGTGCTGGGTCTGAACCAAGTACCCAGAAGGACTTCAGTGAGGGCTTCATTGAAAGGAAGGAGAGGCTCAGATGTGGAAGCCCCTGGTTGAAGCACCTCCATCAGGAGATTAGACCTGACTTCAACAATAGGCAGCTCGAGTCCAAGGACCTCAGCCAACTTACTGACCACTATAGCATGGGTGGCTCGCTCCGCCGTAGCCACGGTAGGAGGAGAAAGCATGCCAGCGTCTGGAAAAGTATCCAGACCACTAGCCTCACCCAATTCCTGTGCCCAGTCCATATTAGGGTGGTCCAGGTATTCATAAGGGTCCAGGGACCCCTAGAATCCCACTGTGTATTCATACCCTTAAGCATAAGGGTCTGAATCCAACCTGGAGTAAAGAGACCCCATTAAAGAAGAGTGCAACGTCAGCCCACACCTCTCTGATGCTGAGTCATCAGGGATTAGGATAGGGTGAACGTCGATCGTGGGCACAACCGACATAGGGAGCATCGAAGTTGGAACCGGCGCTGAGGAAGGTCTCGAAGGTATGACCGGCATCAGTATGGATCTGGTTGAGGATCCAAAGGGGACCTCCGTGGCCAGGACCGGAGCCACCGGTGTGGAACCCGAAGGGCCCCCAGCTAAACCCCCAGGGCCCAAAAGCGCCGAAGGGAGGTCGGACTGCTAAAAAATGAGACACATGGCCTCATAGAATTCTTTCAATTGGGCAAGGGTCGCTCCAGCCCCCTGGAAAATCAGGGTGGCACGGAGCAGACCCAGAAGTAGGCTTCTTGTTCTTTTTACCTGAGTAACCCAACATGGAGGACGACGAGTGGTGGTGACTCCGTGAGCAAGGGTGCCTGCATTACATGCAGGATTGTTTTAGTGTAGGAAGAGGCACCTTCCTGCACAGAAACAATCCATAGTTGCATTTTCATCTTTCTATGTGTGCTACATCCTGTAGGACACATAGAAAAAGGAAAAACAGTGAGGACAGATAGTGATATTTCTTTTCCTTGTACCTCCCTTCCGGAGGGGTATGTTTTTGGCATATCCCAAGTTTACAAGATCTTGAAATCTAGGGATACATCAAAATCAATGTGAGTCGCATGGGAACACCCACTGCAACGCCCATGTAACCACTACCCCGGGCAGGGTAGCGGAACGCAGCAACTTGCACTGATGTGCGCTATTCCAGATTTATGAGGCCACTCAAAGCCACACAAAGTGGCTTTACGTGGCCTAATAAATCTGACTTAGCGCCTTGTGTCATGCATGTTACACTCTGCGTGGTGCAAACATGATGCACGGCTCTCATTAATAGTCCCCCAAATTTACAACATACCTTTGCAGATGTTATCAATTTGTCTGTACACGGGAACTCACCAGACATAAGATGGCAATCACCTTCTTTTTTGTTCAAAGGGCAGTGGGGCAAACACTTCAACAGTAAAGTAACGATGTGCCATAAATACAAGGCACCGCAATAAAATATTGCTAAAGTGAGTTTCTTTTAGAGCATGATCCTTAATGCTACAGAAACAACTAACTGTCTGTTGACCCAGACTATTCATTAATTCTTCCAAGAATTAATCCAAATCTATAACATAATCTAACTTTACTCTATGCCATCATCGTTGATTGTAACTCACACAGGCACCGTTTCTGGAACTCTCCAAAACCTGATAGTAGAACATGCCTTCTTTCATCTCCGAAAGGAGAACAAAATACCAATCGGTGACATAAGGATAGTGGACAGTGATTACGGAAAGGACAAGTAACCTCAGACTGGACCCTTAAGGTAGTAGAACTGAGCATGCCTGTGTTTTTAAAAGTGCTCTAGTGGCATATTTGATAACCATGAGACTGGTCTATATATTTTCGTATCTCATTGACTGATCTATTTATTTAAATCCCATCGCTACTACGTCTTCTGTATTTATTGTAAGTGAAACATTACGCTGATGAAACACACAAGTGCTCACGTATTTTCCATTACCAAATATGTAATTTGGTAATGTGGTATTTGAAACTGTTCTAGGTAGGGGTTGGTTCCTTGCAGCATTTGCCCATATTAGGAGAGGACGTGGCGTAACGGTCACAGCTGCCGACTTGGGAGTTGGGGAACCAGGCTTGAGCTTCAGTCTTGGCTTAATATCCTGTGATTCAATAAATGTGTCCTTGTGTAACCTACCAGGTACTCATAGAAAGCGATCCAATACCCTTGGGTCAAGTTTGCGCTATACAAAAACTGCAAAAAATATAAGTAACAAAATAGCAGATTCTGACATGCATTCGTTGTTTTGGGCATAATATACTCAGGGGCTGATCTAAGAGCCCCTAGCACCATCCTAATGACACATTAGCGTCATTTTGTATACGCTAATGTGGCACTAGATAGCCAAAAATGCTGTGCCATCATACAAAGTGGCGCCATGCATGCATTGTGCCACTTTGTAACCCTTTGTGCTACATTTTGCCTGCACCAGGCATAATGTATGCAAGGGGGCATTCCCCGTTAGGGGGCCCGAAAAAATGGTGCAAGCAAATCGAGGAGATTTCCTTGTGCCATTTTTTTGCCACTTTTAACGCCTGCTCAGAGCATGCGTTAAAAGGGCGCATGCCATTGAATGCAATGGGCCCCTATGTACTCTGCAGGAGTAGCGCCAAAATGTTGCCACTACTCCTGCAGAGTACTTCAATAGCATCAAAAATAATGACGCTATTGCTCCTGCGCCATGGTACCCGTATTTTAAATACACACTTGGTGCAACACCACTTTCCTTAAATCAGTCCCTCAATTTGTTAGTGACCTACTTACTATGTTTAGTTTTTGTATGGGTTATGAAATGTGTAGTTTATCACTACATTCTTTGTTATGCTAATTGTCAGTTGAAATTTAATTCTCTGTTCTGTAATGTTCTACATGATGTCCGTTATTCAGGAACAACAGTGAATACCATGTTTGTTAATATCTGTCACACAGAATCACTCTGCATTTATAGTTAGGACCACGTTACCATAGGAAATTGATTTTTTGGATTGCTAATAACATTTTGTCCTTTTTGTGAATCTACGTGAAACTTTCCAAAATAAGTTCATCCACTTCAGCTTCTTCCTGGAAAGATTTGTGGCGATCCATCAGACAGGGTGTTAAAAAAGGGTTTCCAAAGTGCAATTTCTCCATTCATTTTGCCATAGGAAATTTTAACTTTAATACAGTGAAAGCAGCTAAACGTAACTACATCAAAGTTGGCAGAAAGCTAGAACTTGGTCCAGAAAGTGTACTTTTTGTGGTTTAGTGTAAATATGTTGAGTAGTCTTTGAGGTTCAAAAACTTTCTACATCTGGACCGTTGGGTTCATGGGATACTTGTGGGTGTCCTGTGATCACACAACTTGAAATGATAGAGCATCTCATTGGCGAAGAGGGTTTTATTCCTGTCGGCCAACTCTCTCCTGCTGGAGTGACAGGCTCTCTCAAGATCTTCCTGAGGAACTCAGGCTGTGAGTGCTTGGCCACAACATGAAGAGAAATGTGGAGCTTACGATTACAGGGCAGGGGAACTCGATCCCTGTGTCCTGAAAAATAAAACACAAGTATAAGAGGACAGGATAGGGATACCCTGACTGCCTGGACCAAGTTGGGCTCTTCCCAGGTTCAAATTTAAAAGACAATTTTTTCTGGGGCATCCACGATCCATTGCTGTGGGAACCAGCAAGGCTCCTGTACTCCTGAGGGAGTCCAAGTGGAGCATAGGGGACTGCATTGGCTCCCAAAGGACACCCGCAGGATTAAAAAAACTATAGAAGGGGGTTGGGCCTGAGTGCCTGCAGTGGGTTAGCTTCAACAGGCAGTTGGCTATGAGGCTGTGCACAGAGAGGCTCTGGTTGCCTGCTGCCAACCCCACACTATGCACACCCAGTGCCAAGTGAGGGGGTTGGCTACCCATGCAGTTTGCCAGTGCCACCTTGCACACTGCATGCCAGCGAAGTGGGTACCAGGATGGGGAGGGTGGTTGGGGAAATGTGCCATGACTGCCGAGGGTTGGCCGTCATCGGGGGTGGAAGAGACTGGGCGCAGGGTGCATGGCGGGGGGTTGGCTGCCTGTAGGGGGTTGGACGCAGGGTCTGGCCGCAGCATGGGATTGATGTTCTGTATGGTAATAAAATATTACTTTAGGTTAAAAAAAAACCTAGACATTGATTGAAAAACTAACAGCTAAAGTGACCTTATAGTTATGTATAGTAATAATATCTTACTTAGTGTTGGACCTGGCTCTTTGACAGGGACATCCCCAAACTTTTTGCCTCCTTCCTCCTATTTTTTTTCTGACCTGTTGTTGTTGCCTTTTGACCTCTGGGCACTTTACCACTGCTAACCAGTGCTAAAGTGCATATGCTCTCTGTGTAAATTGTACTACTGATTGGTTTATCCATGATTGACTATTTAATTTACTTGTAAGTCCCTGGTAGAGTGCACTACATGTGCCTAGGGCAGGTAGATTAAATGCTACTAGTGGGCCTGCAGCACTGGTTGTGCCACCCACCTCAGTAGCCCCTTAACCTTGTCTCAGGCCTGCCATTGCAAGGCCTGTGTGTGCAGTTTCACTGCCACTTCGACTTGGCATTTAAAGGTACTTGCCAAGCCTAGAACTCCCCTTTTTCTATACATAATTCACCCCTAATGTGTGCCCTAGGTAACCCCTAGAGCAGGGTGCTGTGTGGGTAAAAGGCAGGACATGTACTTGTGTGGTTATATGTCCTGGTAGTGTAAAACCCCTAAATTTGTTTTTACACTACTGTGAGGCCTGCTCCCTTCATAGGCTAACATTGGGGCTGCTCTCATACATTGTTGAAGTGGCAGCTGCTGATCTGAAAGGAGCAGGAAGGTCATATTTAGTATGGCCAGAATGGTAATATAAAATCCTGCTGACTGGTGAAGTCGGATTTAATATTACTATTCTAGAAATGCCACTTTCAGAAAGTGAGCATTTCTTTGCACTAAAATCTTGTTGTGCCCTACAATCCACGTCTGGCTAGGTTTAGTTGACAGCTCCTTGTGCATTCACTCAGACACACCCCAAACACAGGGTACTCAGCCTCACTTGCATACATCTGCATTTTGAATGGGTCTTCCTGGGCTGGGAGGGTGGAAGGCCTGCCCTCACACAAAGGACTGCCACACCCCCTACTGGGACTCTGGCAGACAGGATTGAACTGAAAGGGGGCTTGGTGCATTTCTTAGAGACTCTTTGAAGTCACCCCCACTTCAAAGGCACAACTTAGTATAAAACAGGGCCTCTGCCCTACCTCATAAGACACTTGCTGGAGAAGAAACCTGAACCAGAAACTACATCCTGCCAAGAAGAACTGCCTGGCTGCTCAAAGGACTCACCTGTCTGCTTTTCTACAAAGGACTGCTGCCTTGCTGTTGGCCTGCTGCCTTGCTGAACTCTTGTCTGGCTGTAAAAGTGCTCTCCAAGGGCTTGGATAGAGCTTGCCTCCTGTTCCCTGAAGTCTCAGGACCAAAAAGACTTCTCTCTTCCTCTTGGACGCTCCGTGCGCCGAACTTTTCGATGCACAGCTTGTTCTGCGGCAAGAAAAACGCTGCACACCGACGCTGATCAACGCGACGTCTTCGGGACGACCGAAACTTTGACGCACGGCCTCGCAAGGACAACGCCGCCCGACTTCCCGGGAGAAATCGACGCAACGCCTGCCGTGAGATCAAAACTTTGACGCACGGCCTCGCAAGGACAACGGCGCCCGACTCCGCCGGAGAAATCGACGCGACGCCTGCCGTGAGATCGAAACTTCGACGCGCAGCCCCGCAGAACGACGGGCAGCCGGAAAACAAGCAGGAAAATCCACGCACAGACCCGGGACATCTGGTACTCCCCGCAAACCACAGGAAGAGACTGTGCGCGCGCCGGAAGACGACGCCCGACTCCCCGCGTTGAAAATAACGACGCAAGTCCGTGTGTGCTGAGGAGAAATCGACGCACACACCAGTTTTCCACGCACCTCTTCTCCTGTGGCCCTCTGAGGAGATTTTCCACCAGAAACCAGGTACTTTGTGTTTGAAAGAGACTTTGGGCCTGATTCTAACTTTGGAGGACGGTGTTAAACCATCCCAAAAGTGGCGGATATACCACCTACCGTATTACGAGTCCATTATATCCTATGGAACTCGTAATACGGTAGGTGGTATATCCGCCACTTTTGGGACGGTTTAACACCGTCCTCCAAAGTTAGAATCAGGCCCTTTGTTTACTTTCTAAAGACTTAAGACACTTTCTATCACTTTTCAGTGATATCTTTACAAATTCGTATTGCAACTTTGATCGTTTTGACCTGAAGATACCCAGATAAATATTATATATTTTTCTAAACACTGTGTGGTGTATTTTTGTGGTGTTATGCTATGGTGTTGTATGATTTATTGCACAAATGCTTTACACATTGCCTTCTAAGTTGAGCCTGACTGCTCGTGCCAAGCTACCGGAGGGTGAGCACAGGCTGATTTTGGATTGTGTGTTACTTACCCTGACTAGAGTGAGGGTTCTTGCTTGGACAGAGGGCAACCTGACTGCCAACCAAAAACCCCATTTCTAACATTGGTGATCAGCGGTGAGGATAGGACTTGTGTTTGTGCAGTGACATACAATAGCTAAGTATTTCACTACCTACCCACAGTTGAAGGTCAACTTGATTTTTCATCTTTTTTTTGGCTGTTGGTTCTCTGATGTCCTCCTGGATATACTATTGATATTTTGGACTTTGAATTTTGGTTTTTGCTGATAAGATCTTATCAGAATGGGATTGCTTACCTACTCATTCTTTGTTCGTACTGACCACCTCACTAAGGCTGACCTAAGGAAGCTTTGCAGAAAATGGGGCCTTCCTGTAGCAAGGAGATCTACTAAGGCAGAGATGCTCCATCACTACATAGGCAGTGATTCTAACTGCGGCGGGCGGCGGTCGCCGCCCGCCATGCGGTTACCGCCAAATGACCGCACCGCGGCGGCCATTCTGGCTTTCCCGCTGTGCTGGCGGGCGACTGCCAAAAGGCCGCCCGCCAGCACAGCGGGAAAGTCCCAGCAACGATGAAGCCGGCTCCGAATGGAGCCGGCGGAGTTGCTGGAGTGTGACGGGTGCAGTAGCACCCGTCGCGAATTTCAGTGTCTGCTAGGCAGACACTGAAATTCCTTTTGGGGCCCTCTTACGGGGGCCCCTGCAGTGCCCATGCCATTGGCATGGGCACTGCAGGGGCCCCCAGGGGCCCCGCGGCACCCCCTACCGCCATCCTGTTCCTGGCGGGAGACCCGCCAGGAACAGGATGGCGGTAGGGGGTGTCAGAATCCCCATGGCGGCGGAGCGCGCTCCGCCGCCATGGAGGATTCTCAAGGGCAGCGGAAAGTCGGCGGTACACCGCCGACTTTCCGTTTCTGGCCGCGGCTGAACCGCCGCGGTCAGAATGCCCAGCGGTGCACCGCCAGCCTGTTGGCGGTGCTACCGCGGTCATTCGCCCTGGCGGTTTTTACCGCCAGGGTTAGAATGACCACCATAGTCTGGGGGGAGGAAAGATGGGCAGAGAGAGAGGCAGCAAGAAACCAAATGACTAAGTACCCCTCAGATGAGGAGGAGGACCACGCACCTGAGGAGGAAGACTACTCAGATTTGGACAGTGACCCAGAAATAGATGAATGGCTCAGAGGTCAAAGGCGACAGGAGCAACAATTAGAGGAGTATCTTGCAGAGGTTGAGGCAAAAAGACTCTTAGCCCTGGAAGAAGAAAAGATTGCAGCTCAAGAGCTGAGCTGTAAAGAGCTGAAACTGGAGGCCGGAAGGGCTGAGTCCAGTTCAGATGGTGGCAGCAAACATCTTGCATCTAGTACTGCTGAAGAAGGGCACAAGCCCAGAGATGTGGTGCCCAACTTGAAGAAGGGAGTTGACACACCCCAGGCGGTTCAAGGGTTTGAGGTAGTTCCCGTTATGCACAGGGTCCCTGAGAAGGATTGGGGAACTGGCACAGGGAGTCATATTCCTACTGGGGGGAGGGACACTTTACTGACTCTAGCAGAGAGTGACAGAGAAAAGGGTTCCCCCGTGGTGGACGTCCTGGATATAGAGTGTAGAGACATCCCAGAAGAGTATGGGTTGAGTGTCAGGGACAGACAGATACTGTCTCACCAGTCTCAGGAGGGTGAAGTAGAGTGCTTTTCCAAGGTTGAGTTACTGGGTGGTTGGGTGAAGGGTACTGTGGTTAATACATGTGAAGGGCAGAGTGATGTAATTGCTGGAGAGCATATGTCTGGTCCTTATTTTCCAGAGCTACGCCAACACCAGGTGGAGTGTGAGTTCTCTGACCCCAGGGAACTTACAATGGAGGCAGACTTCTGGGTGAGTACCAGAGAGTCTGAAGAGGCATTTGGGGGTGCTCCTGAAGGGAGTGGTCTAGGTGGTTCCCAACCGAGTGTGGTGGGAAAGGATTGTAGTGTCCCAGGTAGGTCCCAGGTCCTAGAGGGTTCCATGAGGGAACACCAGGAGGGAAGCCTAGCCTGTACCGTAGGGCCACCTTTTGAGGGAAGCCCCGCAGTGTCAGAAGAACTTGGGGGGGTGACTGTAGCCAGCATCCCAACAGTTCTGGTGTCCGGCAGTACCCCTCCTAGTGAGGGGGTGCAGAAGTCCAGACATAGGGTTGAGAGGGGGTTGCAGACCCCAATGGAGGACCTTGAGAGTCAGGGGACAGCTCTGAGAGCAGAGCCCCCCAGGAATGACCCAGGTGAAACCGTTTCTGGTTTGGGGGAAACCCAGACTCTGCCGGATGGGCAGAGGTCGGGAGACCTGCGCCAACCAGACTCTTGTGTGGCCCTTGGGGACGGTGTGTCCCTTGTGGGGGTGAGAGTGCCCCCCAGGAAGTCCTGGCATGCCAGGCAAAGATTCAACCTCAGGGTGGTGACTCTGGGTTGGATACCCAGGTTCAGAGGTTAAACTCTGACCTGGTGGGAGGTAGATGTGCCTCCCAAGAAGTCCTGCAGTGCCAGGCAATTGTCCAACCTCAGGGTGTTGACTCTGGGTTGGATGACCAGGTTCAGAGGTTAAACTCTGACCTGGTGGGGGGTAGGTGTGCCCCCCAGAAACTCCTGGCGTGCCAGGCAATTGCCCAACCTCAGGGTGGAGACCCTGGGTTAGGGAACCAGGCTCAGAGGTTAAACTCTGACCTGTTGGGGGGTAGGCGTGCCCCCCAGAAAGTCCTGGTGTACCAGGCAGTTGTCCAACCTCAGGGTGCTGACTCTGGGTTGGATAACCGGGTTCAGAGGTTAAACTCTGACCTGATGGGGGGTAGGTGTGCCCCCCAGAAAGTCCTGGCGTGCCAGGCAATTGTTCAACCTCAGGGTGGTGACTCTGGGTTGGATGACCAGGTTCAGAGGTTAAACTCTGACCTGGTGGGGGGTAGATGTGCCCCCCAGAAAGTCCTGGCGTGCCAGGCAATTGCCCAACCTCAGGGTGGTGACCCTGGGTTGGGGCACCAGGCTCAGGGGTTAAACTCTGACCTGGTGGGAGGTAGGTGTGCCTCCCTGGAAGTCCTGGCGTACCAGGCAGTTGTCCAACCTCAGGGTGCTGACTCTGGGTTGGATAACCGGGTTCAGAGGTTAAACTCTGACCTGGTGGGGGGTAGGTGTGCCCCCCAGAAAGTCCTGGCGTGCCAGGCAATTGTTCAACCTCAGGGTGGTGACCCTGGGTTGGAGAACCAGGTTCAGAGGTTAACCTCCGACCTGGTGGGAGGTAGGTGTGCCTCCCAAGAAGTCCTGGAGTGCCAGGCAATTGTTCAACTTCAGGGTGGTGACTCTGAGTTGAATGGCCAAGTTCAGAGGTTAAACTCTGACCTGGTGGAGGGTCAGTGTGCCCTCCAGGAAGTCCTGGCATGCCAGGCAATTGTTCAACTTCAGGGTGGTGACTCTGAGTTGAATGGTCAGGTGCAGAGGTTAAACTCTGACCTGGTGGGGGGTAGGTGTGCCTCCCAGGAAGTCCTGGTTTGCCAGGCAGTGATCCAGTCTGAGGGTACAGACCCTGGGCTGGAAGACCAGGTTCAGGGTGTCCCCCCGGACCTGGAGGGAGGGGCTACTGATAACAGTGCCCCTACCATGTTGTCTTCTGAGGAGGCCACTCCTAGTTGGAGGGTGCTGGACCCCAGAAGGGAGGGCAGGGGGAGGGAAGCCTCACCCCGGGCCCTAGTCCAACCTGAAGGTACAGACCCCAGGTTGGAGGGCCAGTTGCAGGTTAACAGCCCTGCACTGGTGGAGGAATGGTACAGGGCGACTTCTGTAAGCACCCTGACCATGTTGGACTCTGGGGGTACCGCTCCAGGAGGGAGGGTACAGAGCCCCAGAGGGGAGGACCAGGTTCAGGCTGTCATCCCTGACCTGGTGGAAGGGAGAGTGGTTAAAGGGTGCCCAGCACCTGGGGCTACCGCCCCCCACTCTCCACAGCCACAGTGGTTGGAGAGCTTTGAGAGGCCTGGGGCCTGGCTCTCATCCCTGGCAGCTGGCAGTAATCACTGTGGCTTGCTGTCCGGGTGGACAGAGTTATCCCAGGGGAGGGGACAAGTGTCACACCCCGGGAGTAGAGTGGGCAACACCACTGTGTTGGTCATGGTGGTACTATCCTGCTCCTGTGATACATCTGTGAGCAAAGTAAGGTTAGGTGCTGCACAGATGGGATCCGCAGGTAAGGAGAAAGGTTCCCCATGGGTTGGCTTAGTGGGCCCTGAGAGTATGGACAGAGTGATCCAATTGGAGTCAGGAAGGCGAAGAACTGGAGCATGCCCCTGCTGTTGTGGGCCTGGGTCCTTGTTCTGTCGCCTCAAACAGGGAAGTACATCAGGATAGTGATTGTTCTCCCCTGGCTTTAGGCTGGTAGGGGGTCATGTTGGACCTGGCTTTTTGACAGGGACATCCCCAAACTTTTTGCCTCCTTCCTCCTATTTTTTTTCTGACCTGTTGTTGTTGGCTTTTGACCTCTGGGCACTTTACCACTGCTAACCAGTGCTAAAGTGCATATGCTCTCTGTGTAAATTGTACTACTGATTGGTTTATCCATGATTGACTATTTAATTTACTTGTAAGTCCCTGGTAGAGTGCACTACATGTGCCTAGGGCAGGTAGATTAAATGCTACTAGTGGGCCTGCAGCACTGGTTGTGCCACCCACCTCAGTAGCCCCTTAACCTTGTCTCAGGCCTGCCATTGCAAGGCCAGTGTGTGCATTTTCACTGCCACTTCGACTTGGCATTTAAAGGTACTTGCCAAGCCTAGAACTCCCCTTTTTCTATACATAAGTCACCCCTAATGTGTGCCCTAGGTAACCCCTAGAGCAGGGTGCTGTGTGGGTAAAAGGCAGGACATGTACTTGTGTGGTTATATGTCTTGGTAGTGTAAAACTCCTAAATTCATTTTTACACTACTGTGAGGCCTGCTCCCTTCATAGGCTAACATTGGGGCTGCTCTCATACATTGTTGAAGTGGCAGCTGCTGATCTGAAAGGAGCAGGAAGGTCATATTTAGTATGGCCAGAATGGTAATATAAAATCCTGCTGACTGGTGAAGTCGGATTTAATATTACTATTCTAGAAATGCCACTTTTAGAAAGTGAGCATTTCTTTGCACTATAATCTTGTGCCCTTCAATCCACGTCTGGCTAGGTTTAGTTGACAGCTTCTTGTGCATTCACTCAGACACACCCCAAACACAGGGTACTCAGCCTCACTTGCATACATCTGCATTTTGAATGGGTCTTCCTGGGCTGGGAGGGTGGAGGGCCTGCCCTCACACAAAGGACTGCCACACCCCCTACTGGGACTCTGGCAGACAGGATTGAACTGAAAGGGGGCTTGGTGCATTTCTTAGAGACTCTTTGAAGTCACCCCCACTTCAAAGGCACAACTTAGTATAAAACAGGGCCTCTGCCCTACCTCATAAGACACTTGCTGGAGAAGAAACCTGAACCAGAAACTACATCCTGCCAAGAAGAACTGCCTGGCTGCTCAAAGGACTCACCTGTCTGCTTTTCTACAAAGGACTGCTGCCTTGCTGTTGGCCTGCTGCCTTGCTGAACTCTTGTCTGGCTGTAAAAGTGCTCTCCAAGGGCTTGGATAGAGCTTGCCTCCTGTTCCCTGAAGTCTCAGGACCAAAAAGACTTCTCTCTTCCTCTTGGATGCTCCGTGCGCCGAACTTTTCGACGCACAGCTTGTTCCGCGGCAAGAAAAACGCGCACACCGACGCTGATCAACGCGACGTCTTCGGGACGACCGAAACTTTGACGCACGGCCTCGCAAGGACAACGCCGCCCGACTTCCCGGGAGAAATCGACGCGACGCCTGCCGTGAGATCAAAACTTCGACGCACGGCCTCGCAAGGACAACGGCGCCCGACTCCGCCGGAGAAATCGACGCGACGCCTGCCGTGAGATCGAAACTTCGACGCGCAGCCCCGCAGAACGACGCGCAGCCGGAAAACAAGCAGGAAAATCTACGCACAGACCCGGGACATCTGGTACTCCCCGCAAACCACAGTAAGAGACTGTCCGCGCACCGGAAGACGACGCCCGACTCCCCGCGTGGAAAATAACGACGCAAGTCCGTGTGTGCTGAGGAGAAATCGACGCACACACCAGTTTTCCACGCACCTCTTCTCCTGTGGCCCTCTGAGGAGATTTTCCACCAGAACCAAGGAACTTTGGCCCTCATTCTGACCCTGGCGGTCTTTGACCGCCAGGGCGGAGGACCGCGGGAGCACCGCCGACAAGCCGGCGGTGCTTCAATGGGGATTCCGACCGCGGCGGTAAAGCCGCGGTCGGACCGGCACCACTGGCGGGGTCCCGCCAGTGTACCGCGGCCCCATTGAATCCTCCGCGGCGGCGCAGCTTGCTGCACCGCCGCGGGGATTCTGACCCCCCCTACCGCCATCCAGATCCCGGCGGTCGGACCGCCGAGATCCGGATGGCGGTAGGGGGGGGTCGCGGGGCCCCTGGGGGCCCCTGCAGTGCCCATGCCACTGGCATGGGCATTGCAGGGGCCCCCGTAAGAGGGCCCCTAAATGTATTTCACTGTCTGCTGCGCAGACAGTGAAATACGCGACGGGTGCAACTGCACCCGTCGCACAGCTTCCACTCCGCCGGCTCGATTCCGAGCCGGCTTCATCGTGGAAGCCTCTTTCCCGCTGGGCTGGCTGGCGGTCTGAAGGAGACCGCCCGCCAGCCCAGCGGGAAAGTCAGAATTACCGCCGCGGTCTTTCGACCGCGGAACGGTAACCTGACGGCGGGACTTTGGCGGGCGGCCTCCGCCGCCCGCCAATGTCAGAATGAGGGCCTTTGTGTTTGAAAGAGACTTTGTTTACTTTCTAAAGACTTAAGACACTTTCTATCACTTTTCAGTGATATCTTTACAAATTCGTATTGCAACTTTGATCGTTTTGACCTGAAGATACCCAGATAAATATTATATATTTTTCTAAATACTGTGTGGTGTATTTTTGTGGTGTTATGCTATGGTGTTGTATGATTTATTGCACAAATGCTTTACACATTGCCTTCTAAGTTAAGCCTGACTGCTCGTGCCAAGCTACCGGAGGGTGAGCACAGGCTGATTTTGGATTGTGTGTGACTTACCCTGACTAGAGTGAGGGTTCTTGCTTGGACAGAGGGCAACCTGACTGCCAACCAAAAACCCCATTTCTAACACTTAGCATCAAAAAAACCTCACAAATTCACTGCAAAAAACAAAGGTTAATGTGATGTTATTGTTATATGAAAATGTCAGTTTAAATAAAGTATTTTAATCTGAAAAAACACTGAAATTCAACAGTCATAGTTTTTTCAAGTAACTGTAACTTACGTCCTCACCATGCACTGTCCATGACCTCATATATTACAACACAAGCATGCATGTTCTGTGACATAATCGGTAACAATACTACTTACATCTGAAATGGCATAATTGATTAAGCTCTAAATGGTGTGAGTTGTAGTTACTTGAAATAACTCTAACTGTTGAATATAGTTTCTTGCTTCCTATTTTACATAGTTTATGTGACACTCTAAGCCTGACAGGGCATTGTCTTGACTTATACTGAGTACTGCCTTGTGTCTGGACAAACGTATGGCCCTCATTACGAGTTTAGCAGTCACAGGACTGCCATGTTGGCGGCGCGGTCATACCACCGATGGCCAGGTAGTTAAGACCACCAAATTATTACCATGGCGGTGTTCCCAATGGAAGACATCCAAACTACAGCCAGTATGGCCAGTGCGGTCAGGCCACCGCGGATGGCGGTAAGCACCTTCAGACTGGTGGGGAGCATGTTTCCACCAGACATATAACGAGGCTGCACACCGCCAGGGTTTCCACTGCGGTCGCACCACCACCAAAACCCTGGCGGAAACCAATTCTGTAAAAGGAAACTCTCACCTTCAGGAACACAGACATGCCCGGAGCCGCCATGGACCGTGAACTCAAAGTCCTCCCTCTGTTCCTGCTCGTACAATGACTTCAGGACCAGCAATGAAGACAACACCAACACACGTAACCACACACCCATATGAAGACACACCTACATACACACACACACACATACTACACAAATGCACACTGAAACTATGCACACCACGGCCAACACACATGTGCCAAAACACACCAACCTGCACACACACACACAGCTCCGCCACTGTCAAACACAATCATACACAACACCATTGACTCACAGAACAACATCAGAATGGCAACTACACAAACCCTTCACTAAGCACTCTCACTGCACACCTCCACATGACAACATATACATACAATACGTAACAACACCACAATACCACATAACACTATCACACTGCCATACAACGAACCATATGACACACCACACACACACCACACCCAACGCATAGGACATAGCCAACACCACACATACAGATGCACACATATAACAACCACACAAGGGCAGACAACACAACTATCACACATGCAAACACAAACAATACACAATTTGGCTACGAACATGCATGTACCAAACACAAACATAACCTACAGACAAAACTCAGCAATGGCAGTGGGACCAATGGCAGGGCCACACGCACATACAGTCCATTCACAACAGGTAGCACAACCAACACACACACACATCTCGCACACACAAACCAAAGCCCACAAACACAAAACAGCTATGTAGAAAGAAAGGTAGGAGATGTATGTTACCATAGATACCAACAGCAGGTTGGACCAGATGTAATAAAGTAGTAAAACAGTTCAAATTAACTATATACAAATTGAATTGGCCAGTCCATAGTCATTGGTGCCCAAAGCACAAATGGCACCTTACTCTGCCCCAACTTGACTCCTGACAGCAAAACGACCTTCACAGGGTACTGGCATCATGGTGGAAGGCATGCACCTCAGGGATTAGGGGTGGTCTTGGAGGGGGGACTTGGGCTTGGGAGGGGGGGTCCTTGGGCTTATGCTTAGGAGGGGGTTCCTTGGGTTTGTGCTTGGGAGGGGGGTCCTTGGATTTGGGCTTGGGACGGGCAGATCACTTGGCAGAGGGGGTGGGAATGGGCACTGGCAGGGGGGTAGGGGAGTTATTGGAGGTGACTTGGGATTGGTTGTCAGATGTGGAGGTGTGGATGTCTTGTGTGCAGGTGCGTGCGTGTAATGCTTGTGGGTGCGGGGTGTCTGTTGGGTGGGTGAGTGCGGGTGTTTTGGGAGGAGGTGGGGAGGAGGTTCTGGGAGAAGCCGTGGTGAATGGGTGACTGTCTGTTGGGGTGGTGTCTGCAGGTACGGTACATGTGCTGCATGTGAGGGTGTTGGTGGTTGTGGTGAGTGCGGATGTGGTGTGTGGGGTGGATATCTGTGGGCCTGCTACTGTGCTGACTGTGGCTAAGATGGGACTGGTGGCTGGATCCATGCATGATTGTGTGGTGGCTGCACGTGTGTTTGGTGTAGTGTCTGTGGGGGGGGGTGGCAGGGGAATCAGGGCAGGGAGTGGATGTTGCTCTGTCTGCAAGTGGGTGTTGCTTGTGTGCATGTCGGTGGTGGGTGTTGTGGTGCTTGTGTTTGTCTGAGCTACCCTGCTCTGTTGAGGTGGATGCATGCCTGTGTGTACATGTGCATTGGATGGGTACATGGATAGGGGTTTGGGATTGGGAAGAGGTAGTTTGGGGGCGCCGGGAGACAAAGGGACACTGGCTCCTGTCAGAGAGGAGGCAAGAGCCTGAAAGGATCTCTGTAGGCCAGTCATGGCACTGTGAATGCCCTCCAGGAACACATTGCTCTGTTGGACCTGAGCTGCCAGTCCCTGGATGGCATTCACGATGGTCAACCGACCCATAGAGATGGACCTCAGAAGGTCAATAGCCTTCTCACTGAGGGCAGCAGGGCTGACTGGGGCAGATGAAGAAGTGCCTGCGGCGAAGGAGACTCCCACCCTCCTGGGTAAGTGGGCATGGGCAACTGGGTGGGGAGCAAAAGGGAGCGTGGTGGAAGTAAGGGGGTGCTGTATGTAGATGGAGCTGGGGTGGTCCATGTTGGGTCCGCCATGGAGTGTCCACTGGAGGAGGAGTCAGAGGATGAGGTGTTCGATCCGGTCTCCCCGTGGCACTCTCCTTGCCCTCCGTCCCACTGGGTCCCTCTGTGTCGCTGGTGCCAGCTTCCTGGGTCCCGTAGGCTTCTGCTTCCCCACTCACCTGTGCTCCTTCTCCTTTGCCACATGATGCTGATGCACACAATGAGAGAGAGGGATGGAGGGAGGGAGAGGGAGACACAGGGGGCACAATGGTTAACATATACCTACCATTGAGACAGCTACACATGTACATCTGTCACAATACATATCATGGCTAGGACAGCGCATTTGCCAATACACATTACCTATATCATGTCATTATATGTCACTACTACCCACACTTGTCTGCCAACCCTCACAACTACAGCTATACCTAAGTAGGAGTGCACCAATAGACTCATCCCCACAATGCCAACCTAAGCCCTTTAGCTGGCATTGCATGCACTGGCTGCATAAGCAATAGTATGCCAGAACACACATCTCACCCCTCAGTATCGCTTTCACCCATTGGATGTGCAGCTGACAAGACACAAAACATCAGGCCTCTACAGGCACAACACCTGATATGTTCATGTCCTCTGTAACGTCCATTTCAGTGACTACAACTCCACTCACAGACTACGCAGCACCTACCTGTAATTTGACATCGCTGCTCATTCAGTATACTATTGCCACTATGGAGGAGTACTCAGATGTAGCCTATACTAGTCAGACACCCTAACAGTTCACTTCTGATGTGTACAATGTAAATCTGTGGTATAGGCATGTTAGTAGTCTGACCCCACCACAGAGCCAGACCAGGTGACACACAACACACACATCACGGCCCAGCAAACTGATAAGTGCATCTACAATGGCCCATGTACACATATGTAAAGCATCCAAACACATCCACTGAGGGCACTATCCCAACAGATGTACACCAGGAACAATCATACCACTACATGGACCACTTCAAGTGTCACCACACATGCAAGTACACCAGTTGGACTATGCACCTTGACAACTCCTGCCTCACAAACAACATTCCACAAATGGCAAAACCTGAGGGCAGACAACACACATCTCAGGGGGTATATGTATTTGCATGCATTAGGCACACATGGGCAAACACCACTGCCAGTACACCAAATACACATCCCACTACCACATAAGCAGCCTGAGGTGACTGAATACAAAGTTTCCTCACATCAACATGTCATGTGTCATGCAGTACCCAAACCACTCCTAATCTGCCACTACCAAATAGCTAAGGCAAGCTGTAATAGTCACAGGCAATCAGATTTGCCCCCCAACTATCCATGAGCAAATGATGTAGGCATTCAGTCAGCAATGTAGCATAGGACTTGCTAGGACTATGTCCCACATGCCATGTACACACCATGTTGACAAATAATGGATCTCATGGGCACTTACCACCTCCAGTACCAACCCATAGGTTGGAAGCCCACCTCCTGACAAGTATAGCTCCAAGAAATGTGTCACCTGTGCTAACAGAGCTCATCAATCTGACATGTTACAGTATCCCAAGTTGGCTTCCTACACATACCCTACAGTCAGCAGATCACCTACATATTTGCCTAGTCTGCTTTCAGGCCAAAACCCATGTGCTATGAAGGCCAGTCCTGTGGTGGAGCTGCAATGGCAGCCCTACAATGTGTCACCACCATTACCAGTACATGATCTATATAGTCCCAGTGATAGCAGAAGAGTGAGACAGTCGCATATACAAGATACACTACACAGATGAGAGTGGGCTGACCCCTCAGAGCCACTAATGCAGTTGCCTGGAACTGCTCATACATAATGCTTATGGTGATACTAACACTCACATCCACTGTGTGGCCAGGATGGAGTCACACATGTGCCTATGACATTAGTGCATCTCCACATTACAGACATGGGGAGCTATGGAAATGGGAGATGTACATCCACTGACAGTAAAGCATGGGGACAGTTCTACAACACATACTCAGCCTGTGTGCCTAGTACCCATAACCAATTGTTGATACACATGTAGCATGAACTTCAATGTCACTTTGCCTGATGTGAGATAACCAATCCCATTTAAGGCCAGCTAAGTCCCAGGATTCAGTCAGTACTCACCCCCTTGTGGCTGCTGTGCTACCTTCAAATCCACCTCAGGGTAGGCCACCGCCAAAATGAGGTTCAATAGGGGGATCAGAGTCTGACGGGCAACCCTCCCTCATTGGGAGGACATTCCCAGCTGGGCCTCCGTGGTCTTCCGGGACTAGCATCTCAGGTCCTCCCACCGCTTGCGACAATGGGTGCTCTGCCTTGCATGGACCCCAAGGGTCCGAACTTGCTTGGCAATGGCACGCCATATTCCCTTCTTCTGATGGGCGTTGACCTGCATGTGTGACACTGACAGAAGGAGCAAGTTATGTGGACTGACACCATACCAACAGCAGTGGACTATAAACAGCAGACCCAGCAAAAGCCCACACATACTCATCCTCATGGTTCCCACAGCTAAACACCATGCCCCCTGCATTCATGTACTCCCTGACCGTAACACATACACCATTCACCCTCACACACACCCCTATCACACATGACTATGGCAATGGGCTCACCTGTTCCTCTGGTGCCCCATACAGCTGTCCATACAGGGGTAGGACCTCTTCCACCAGCAGCTCCTCAAGCTCTTCTTAGGTGAAGGCTGGGGCCCTATCACCTGCAGGCAGGATGTGGCATAAAGGTTCCCAGAGACAGTACACAGTAGCTCAGCTCATGGAGGTCCTGCTTGCAATAGTGTTAGGAGTCAAGTGAGCAAGGCTGTACAAAATGGCGGTCACGGCTGCTGCATACAGGACCACCACCACCAGCAGTGATCGCCATTGGCTCCAGTCCTCCATAGGCAGCAATGTTACCCAATGAGGAGTTGCACAGTGGTTGCGACTGCCTACCGCCATGACGACATAAGCCGGTGGACTTAGGTCACTTCCATCTGTACAGTGCTGCAGGACAGGCAGCTGCCATTTTATGGTCATCACATGCTTTGATGCAAGGAAATAAGTGTGCCATACACTTTTTTCACATGAAGGCGGAGTAGGCCTATGTTGTGGCATCATGGTGTGGCTCATACATGTTGGCTCTGAGGTGGTGTAACCATATAGGCAGTTTGCATGACTACATATGTGCTCAGTGCAGGACAGCTCAGTGTACCACATATGGAACCCAACACATGTGATGTATGTTAGATACTATTGTTCAGGGGCAGCAAAGGATGGAGTCCATGTCACTTCAGCATGGCCAATAATGTATGTGTCAGCAGTATGCGGCATGTCTACACTGTTAGGTGTGTGTGATAATGATATGTTCTGCTAACATGTGTGGGGTGCATTTCACATTGTACATTCTCTCCTCACTATTCTAGATACCCTGTCATGAGGACATTGAAACATGCAGCAGTATACCGTCCGCTTGTGGACCTTGCAACCCTGAAGGAGAGGCATATCATTCAGACCTATTGTCTGAATCGTCAGACCATCATAGATCTATGTACCCAGCTGCCTGCCATATATAATCCTTATGCCATCCCTCCCACGATTCAAGTTCTGTCAGTGCTACACTTTCTTGCCACAGGCTCCTTTCAGCTCACTGTGAACTTGGCAGCAGGGATGTCACAGATCATGTTCAGCCTTGTGTTGAAGGATGTACTGTGTGCTTTATTGAATCACATGGGCAGCTACATCAGGCTCCCCCAACGAGGAGATTTGGCCTATGTGAAGGCAAACTTCTATGATGTGGGACACATCCCTCATGTGATAGGGGCACCAATATAGTTTTGGTCCCTCCGAGTGCCAATAGACAGGTGTGTAGGAACAGGAAGAACTACCAATCCATCATATTTCAGGTGGTGTGAGTGGCAGACCAGTACATCCCCCAATATACAGCCAAGGCTCTGTGTGTGACTCCTACATTCTGAGGAATAGAAATGTCCCCCATATGATGGCACAGCTACAGAGAGAGAGGGCTTGGCTCATTGGGATGTATTCGTTTGGATGTGTGTCTCTGTTATGGCACCTATCATCACAGTCTTCCCTGTGGCTTTACCTGTAATGTAACAGGTTCTACCTCTGTGCACACAGGTGACTCTGGCTATCCTAACCTGCCCTGGCTGTTAACTCCTATGAGGTACCCTGCCACTGAAGGGGAACTCCATTTTGATGAGGACCACAGCAGGACAAGGGGCCAGATGTATGAAACTTTTTTGCATTCGCAAACGGTGCGAATCTCAAACATCGGCCATCTGCGAATGCTAAAACGTGGTCTGCGATGTATGAAAAGCATTCGCAGACCAAAAATAAGAAATTGCAAAAATTGCGATTTTTAGTATTGCGACCTGGTTTTGCGAGTCACATTTTGCGATTCGGTATTTCCAGTAGGCAATTGCGAGTTGCAAAATGCGATTCGCAAAATCCAAGTCGCAAATCGATGCATCAATTGCGATTTTTCGCAGAATGGCATTTTGCACATGCAAAATACCACCAAGTGAAACCAGGTGGTAACCAAGTGCAACCTATATAAAGAGACCCAGAATGCCTCATCAAACTCTTTTCCACAATGGCTGCACTCTACGTCATGGCAAGGAGGATGAGGATCTTGGCAGGTTTGAGGAGAGGGAGGAGGAGACAGGAGCGCATTTTCAGAGTGCGCATTACACTTTTTGACCAGACTGAGGAGGAAATATTTGAGAGGTATAGGTTGAACTCAGCCATGATACTTGATCTGATAGCTGAGCTACAACCCATACTGCAGCGCAAAACACATAGGACTTATAGTATCCCCACCCATGTGCAGGTATTATGTTCCCTTCACCTACTTGCCTCAGGGAGCTATCAAGGGGTCATAGCAGCAGCTGGAGGGGTATCACAGAGTACCCTCTCTAGATTTTTCAATGCATTTATTAACGCCATGCTGAGCAGGATACACCAGTACATCAGATTCCCCCACACCCCACAGGAAATACAGCAGACAAAAATAGATTTTTACCAGATAGCACAGCTCCCCTACGTCCTAGGTGCCATAGATGGGACACATGTAGCAATCTGTCCACCATCAGCCACTGAGTATGTGTACCGCAACCGTAAATACCAACGTTCAAGGAATATACAGGTGATATGCAATGCCTCATACATCATTACTGATCTCGTGGCCAGGTACCCAGGGAGCACACATGATTTGTACATCTTTCGCCATAGCGGCATTCACACAAGACTTCTAGCTGGGGAGTTTGGAGAAGGATATCTACTAGGTATTGTACCTCTGTACAGTGACGCATTGATGACGTGCTGACGTCAGATGGCTCACTTACTCATCATACCCTCTGTCCCTTCCAGGAGACAGTGCCTACTCAGTGCGCACCTACATGATGACGCCCTATCTAAATCCTGCTACACCAGCAGAACGGAGATACAATGCAGCACACAGGGCGACCCGCAACGTGGTGGAGCGCACCTTAGGACTGCTGAAGAGTCGCTTCCGGTGCCTCCACAAAAGTGGAGGGGCACTACAGTACAGCCCAGAGACCACATGTAGAATAGTGGCTACTTGTGCAATCTTGCACAATATAGCTACCACCAGGGGCATACCTGTAAAAATATGTGATACTGAATCTGATGAGGATGATGATCCCATACCACCTCTACAGCCAGCAGACAGGACCAGTGCAGCAGAGGGAAGGCAAAGGCGTGCTGACATCACACACAACCATTTCAGATGTAAAGATGAATAAGACAAATGCACTGACAAATGTACCTGTAATGAAGTAAATGTATTACCTTAATGTCAGGTAATGTTAGTCCAACGAATACCAACCAAAGTGAGTTAAAAAATAGAAACAATAGAAGTTCAGAGTAAAGCACTATTACTTCATAGTGTACTCATTACCCCTCTGGCCGCTACCGTTACTTCTTGCAGCCACGCACACCACTTGGGTGCCCAGTTGCCTCACTGGCACCTCGATTGTCTGCCTCAGTGGCAGTGCTGTGCCTGGCACTGCGCCGTCTGGTGTCCATTGCGGGCACAGCTAGGCTGCTGAGGCTGGAAGTGTCCTCCATGTCCCCCAGTCCAAGCTCGCTAGGTGCGGCTGACCTCTGTCCCATGATGTTGTCAATCACATTTGTGATTTGGACTAGTCCGTGAGCCACATCCCTGCTGCTGTGTGCTGCCTCCACCTGTGCAGCCACTGCACGACTTGAAATCTGTGAGGTTGAATTGGCCAGCCTAGTGACAGAGCGACAAAATCCCCCGAACATGTTCATGAAGCGTTGCTCCTGCCTGCGGTGGCTCACCCTGTCATGGTGCAGCTCCTGGCATAGTTTCCGCACAGCAGAAGTGAGCTCCCTTGTGTCCTGCGATGCCTGCACCTGTCCCTCATGCAGCTGTTCTATATTTGCATTCAGGCACTCCAGCTGGCGATGCAGGCCCCCCATGTTGGCATTATGTCGCAGCATTTGTTTTTGTAAAACAGTGATCTTTTTATTCTGCAGGCGCTGTTGCTGCAACATAGCCTCCAGGCCACCGAAGAAGAAGGTTCCCTCACCTGCCTCATACGCCTGTGCACCTGCATTAGCAGCAATCCTGCGTTGTCCTGTGCTCTGCTGTGAACTGCCCTCCTGCATCTGGGTGCATCTGCCAGTTGGGGATGGTGTATGTGGCCCTTCCTGCTGCTCATCGGAATCCTGACTGAGCTCTGGCAGTGGCAGTGCCCTGGGCCTGTGTCGGAGTAGTGCAATGGTCAGAGACCCACTCGTGTTGGAGTCTGAGGCTGGATGGGTGTCAGTCTCCCCTAAGCTGGCACATGCTGTGGCTGCTAGGCCTGGCCCACCTGCAATGACAATATGCAGCATGTCTGTTATGTTTGTTACAATTACTGTCACACAATGGTAATAAAGGTACAGGTACTTCTCTTCACTGTGTTGAGGGTGTTGTGTTCTTCTGGGTGTCGCACTACTTGATTCCATTGTATGTGCTACTTTAAGCTTTGGGTTGTGGACTGCCACTCCCATAATGCATTGTTGTGCTGCTTCTAAGATGTGGAATGGACTACTTCTCACAATGTTTTACATTACTTGCTAATTCCTAAGGGGCTTTTGTGCATACACATATGGGGTTACAATTCAATATTGCACTTACCTTTGCTGGTACTTGGTGTGCCGGAGGTGTCTATCTATGTGACCCCACTCACTGCTTCAGGGAGGAGTGTGGACTCCACTAGGTCCTCTAACGGGGTGGATGGTGACTCTGCGGGTGGACCGCCTCCTGTGCTCCTGGCCTCCTGCAGTCTTCTTGCTACCCTCTCCTTGGCACGGGACCGCAGGTCGTACCACCTCTTCTTAATTTCTTTGACCGAGCGCTGTGCCACTCCAATAGCGCAGATCTTAGTTTGTATGTCTGCCCAGAGTCTCCTTTTCTCACTCTCCGGCACCTGGAGTGAGCTTTTGGCAACTTTTGTGAGTCCATGTGCCGCCGTCAATGTCCCGGCCAGAGATTCCTGTGGGCCGGCGGGCAGAAACAATGTTTCCACCGGCCCAAAAGAATGTACATTATATGGCCGGCGGGGATCTGGTGACGCTGGCGGTCAGGGGTTTGACCGCCGGCATGAATACGGCGGTTTCGACTGCCGTGTTCATAATGAGGGCCATAGTCCTCAAATAACTATGGGTCTTGCACATAAAAAGGAAACTACTTCCTCATCATAAACTGATCCATGAATAAGAATCTACTAAACATCTTCTTCTGATCTCTGACTCCTCACCAGACCCCCATTTCATGTGTTAAACCAGGCCTAACAATGACCACCCACCATCCCTCCACAATATAGTATTATCTGCATCAACCACACTAAGAAAACAGGTGGTGGGATTGCAGTCACATTGAAAAATGTAAAAACAATAAATATGGAAGAGTTTACCATGCAAGAATGTGAAGCTATGCAGGTAAAATATTCCCCCTTTGAGTATTTGGTTTGCCATATCAATATAAAAAAATCCTTCACATCAAACCTCAAAACCATCAAATTGCATCAACTTGTAATGCGACTAACAGATCCAACAAATACAGCAGGACACACATTGGATTTACTCTCCCCTGGACATGTCTCTGTAACAGGAAATGTCCACATAATAAAGAGATATCAAACCGTCTCTTTCAAAAACAATTCCTCTACAGAAGCACTTCAGAACAACAATAGCTACAGACAACAGAAGAAACTAGGCCTTGCAACATTGGATTCATGTTTCATCAAGAGTTTACCCAGCAAACAACTGACAGAAGCGATCATGTTCCATGGCAGGTTCCAATGTGAACTGAATACGTTCTTCATTAGACCACTCTTGAAGAAAAAGAGCATAAACCCATTGAACCCTTCCAAATACAAACCAATTTTACATTTTTTGTTCCATCCCCTTGCAGTGTAGACTTCTCCTAGATCTACAAATTTGATAAAGAGAATAATCTGCTTTCAGACACACAATCTGGGGTCCCCTCAGACAGAGGGTTGGAGTCTGCATTTAAAGCTATCTGTGATGACCTAACCTAACAGTGGACATAAAATGGAGTAGAGTATCAGCAATGCTAGTTTTGAACTTACCAGCAGGTTCAAACACCATCCATCATCAGATGTTGCTCCTGCAACTTGAAATACCTTGGCATAGTAGGGAATATTTGTAATGTCTTGTGAGTGTGTATGATGGAACCCTTTTGGCTCCTGGGAGACTGCGTAGAATGATGACATAAGTGTTAGAACGTGGTGAGGTGAATGCTGGTTTAGAATGTTAGGTTTCAGGCTGACAAATATAGACGTATAATACATAGCTCCGTGGAGGAGGACGCTACAACTGGCGACGAGATAGGGGACAAGTAACCCATAGATCTACAGTGCACTCCCAGAGAGTTTGCTGTGGTCTAACCAAACTGGTTGTGGGCGTAACGAGTTCCTTTATCGAAGTGCTGAATTGACAGTTGGTATATGCGGAGTCAAAGTGCAACTCCAACTGATATAAAGCATTTGAAGATAAAGCTTTAATGAGAAGTCTACGCATCATTGGTCAAGTGACTACAACCAAGGCTTATAAGGTACTACGCTACTATGCAATATAAAGCTATTCAGTATACTGAGTGCTACTGCTGAAGTCCTGATACAACCAGGATTTGAAGCTACAGCAATTAGCTGCGGCAGGCTATGCAATCAGATGAATGTCTGCTTACCAGAACTGAGTAAAGAGAGTCATCACATTGGCACCGAAGGTGACTCTAAGAGAAGTGCCTGGGGTTGTGCTTACAGAGATGTCCATAGATGAAGCAACAAGAGGCAAAGTAGAAAGTAATTCTGTCAATGGAGAGGCCGGCACATCACAGGGTCAGTATAGGGGCATGAATGGAACAAATCCTGAATACTGGCAGATGGAGTCGGAGACAGCTCCAGTAGCAGTGTCAGCCTATCCCATGAACAGTTACAATGCTGACACATTCCTGAAACCACCACCACTTTTCGATATGGCGAAAAAGCTAAATATTGGCATTAGATGGACTGCTTGATAGAAACATTTGATGATTTTATTGTTGTGCTAAAAGAGACAGATAACAACGAGATTATCAAATACCTCAAGATTCTTCTTGGTGATGGTGTAAAAGAAGTCATAAAGAAAATGCCATGAGCTGATGACGTTACGCACTTTCAAATTAAAGAAGCCTTGAATCTCAAATTCAATCCAGTGCCGAATGTAAATTACGAAAGGTACATTTTCAGCCAAGAACAACAAAGATTTGGTAAAACCATAGTTGTATTTGTTGAGAGACTGGATCCACTCATAAAACTCTGAAGATTAAATTAATTTAATGACGGAGAAGCAATACATCTCAGAGTTAGTGATGGATGCCTGACAGATTCATTCAGCCGATGAATGCCAAGAGAAACTCTTTGTCTGGAGTGAGTTCTCATGGCCGCCAGAGCTGAAGAGTGTGCTGATCAACAAGTTGCTGACATGGAGGCTGGAGGTGCCCAAAGTGAGTCAGTCCTGAGCATGAAAAGTGAGTTGAAACACAAAGATGAAGGACACAGGGTGATGTCTTCATGGAAAAATAAGTTATGTTTCAGATGTGGATTGTCATTTTCACACAAAGGTAAATGCCCTTTACAGATATGTAAAGGCTGTAGTAAAGAGTACCATTTTATGATGGGATGCAAGGCAAAGGAAAAAGTAAGTGCATCATGACCAGAAGACAAAATGGCCGACCCAACATTCCAGAAGTGACGTTCGATGTGCGCCCAAAGGGCCATGCGGGAACATCACTTGAGACAAATTGACAACAAACAAAGTCGATCATCATCTAAATCATTGTATAAAAGTTTGTCAATATCGAGTGAAAGTGAAGAAGTGATTGTGCAATGTCAATGTTTACCTCAGAGAAATGCGCACACGTTGGACTGGCCACATGTGAAGAGAAATATCAGTTAAAGAAGAGTTGACATGAAAAAGCATCCAAGTCATTCAAACATTGTCCAAAGATTACACTGAAAATAAATGGTTGTGCAATACCTTTAATCATCGACAGTGGTGCGTCGATAAATATCATGCCAAAGGAGAAATATAATGAACTATCTCCACTACCATGACTGATGCCATCAAAAACAAAAGTATACACATGGGCTGCATCTACACCTTTGAAAAATAAAGGTTCATTTGTAGCGCTATGAAAAACAATAAAACAAAAGTGAAATCACTCATTTATGTACTTCAGGGTACATTGTCAATGCCTGTCTACTCAGCTTCAACTGCAACATGAATGCTCATCACAAAATAGTAAGTTCCCTTCATTATTTCTTGGGTAAGGAAAATTTAAGACTATAAAAGTACACTTGCATATGAATGAGGATGTTCATCCTATTGCTCAAAGACAGAAGAATTGCATTTCAGTTGCAAAAAGCTGCTGTTAAGGAGCTCAAATCATTACTTAAGCATGATATAATTGAGAGTTCTACTGGTTCGACGCCATGGGTTTCTCCCATAGTGGTAGTGATCAAAAAGGGCAGTGAAGGAGTTGTACACATCTGAGTGGATATGCGTCAAGTGAAATAGTCAATTTAAAGAGAAAGACATCCAGTTCCGCATATTCCTGATATGATAACACAATTGAATGGTGTGAAAGTCTTCTCTCGCCTTGATTTAAATAAAGGATATCATCAGTTGGAGCTCATGGAGAATTGCAGGTACATTACAAACGTTTCTACACATATTGGTCTATTTCACTACAAAAAATGTTGTTTGGTGTGTCATCAGCTGCTGAGATTTTTCAAGAATGCTTTTAACTATAGCGATGACATATTGGTTTTTGGAGCTTCACAGAAAGAATATGATACAGCTTTAAAGCAACGGTGTTGTTTACTTGTAGTTGCAGGTTTACCACTAAGTGCTGACAAATGTGAATTCAACAAGACAAAGCTAAAGTTCTTTTGCAATATCTTTTCCGATGGGGGTATAAAACCCAATCAAGCTATGGTCGAAGCATTGTTAACTGCTAGTCCCCCACAAGATGTTTTCATGTTATGTTCATTCCTTCACATGGCCAGTTACTATTCCAGATATATACCAGACTTTGCCACTGTGAGTATTCCATTGAGAGAGGTGAAGAAAAGGAATGTTTAATTTCACTGGTCACATAAATGCAAGCAAAGTTTTAGGAGAATTAAACAAGCTATTGAAAATGCTATTTGTTACACCTGACAGCCTTAGGGTGGTCATCCCCCAATTTTTTGCCTGCCTCCCTCTACTTTTCTGACACTGTTTTTGCTGGTTTTAGTACTGTGCACTTTATTACTGCTAACCAGCGCTAAAGTGCATACGCTTTCTCCATAAACATGGTAACATTGGTTCATTCCTAATTGGCATATTTGATTTACTTGTATGGCCCTAGTAAAGTGCACTACATGTGCCCTGTAAATTGCACCCTACTAGTGGGCCTGCAGCACTGGTTGTGCCACCCACATAAGTAGCCCCTTAACCATGTCTCAAACCTGCCATTGCAAGGCCTGTGTATGTAGTTTCACTGCCACTTCAACTTGGCATTTAAAAATACTTGCCAAGCCTTAAACATACCTTTTTTCTACATATAAGTCACCCTAAGGTAGGCCCTAGGTAATCCATAGGCAGGACACTTTGTAGGTAAAAGGCAGGACATGTACATGTATGTTTTGTATGTCCTGTTAGTGGAAAGCTCCTACATTCGTTTTCCACTACTGTGAGGCCTGCTCTTTTCAGTGGATAGCATTAGGGGTACCCTCATATACTGTTTGAGTGGTAGAATCTGATCAGAAAGGGGTAACCAGGCCATATTTCGTATGGCCAGAATAGTAATAGAAAATCCTGCTTATTGGTGAGGTTGGATTTTATATTACTATTTTAGAAATGCCACTTTTAGAAAGTGAGCATTTCTATGCACTTAAAATCCATCTGTGTCTTAAAGCCTGTCTCCAATGAACATCCGGGCTGGTTTACAGCTTCCTTGTGCATTTCACCCAGACAACCACAAACACAGGATACTCAGTCACACCTGCACTCATCTGCATAATGAATGGGTCTTCCTGGGCTGGAAGGTTGGAGGGTCTGACAGATATTTCAATGGCTAGTGGCCTGTCCTCACACAATGGACTTCCGAACCCCCTACTGGGACCTTGGCAGAAGGACCTGTATGGAAAGGAGACCTTGTGCACTTCAAAACCACTCTTTGAAGTCTCCCCCACTTCAAAGGCATTTTGGGTATATAAACTGTGTCTCTGACCCCACCAACTCAGATACTTCTGGACCTGAACCTGCAATCTGTCAAGAAGAACTGCCTGGCTGCCCAAAGGACTCATCTGGACTGCTTTGCTGAGAAGTACTGTTGCCCTGCTGCCCTCTGACTTTGCAGAGAAGTGCTCTCCAAGGGCTTGGATTGAGCTTGCCTGTTTTCTGAAGTCTGAGGGTTAAAAATACTTCAGTAAAATCCTTGTGTGCTGAAAATCGATGCACTGCCTGCAGGAAATGACACACAGCTGTTTTGCGACAGAGAAATCGCAGCACAGCCGACCCAGAACAAAGCAGTCTGACTTCCCGAGTGAAGAATTGATGCAGCGCCTGCCTTGTGGGTGGAAATTCGATGCACAGCCTACCGGATCGAAGCACAGCTGAACTGGAACTGCGCAGCCCAACTTCCCGAGGGAAGAATAGACGCAGCTCCTGCGGTGCGATAGAAAGTTTTATGCATTGCCTACGCCTGTGACTTGTTCCTGCACACCCAGGATTTTCCCTTTATCGTCCCTGGGCATCAAAAAGATACCCCCATCGCACTGAGGGACCAAGACTGCGTGCCGGAAATCAACACAAAGACCCTTGCAGAGTGGAAGGAAACAATGCATCGTCCATGCTGCACCAGAAAACTGACGCACACCCTATTTTTCCACGCATCTGTTGCTCTGCGGTCTCCGTACATGTTATTTTTGATGCAAATTACGTACTTTATGCAATCAAGAGAAAGTTGATTTCTAAGATTTAAGACTCTTTTTAATCTTGCAAAAGTGATATCTCAACTTGTGCTTAGTGACCCCCTGTGCCCCCACAGGCGGTCGCTCCTCTCTCACTGCTGCTGCCTGACGCCTGCCTGCCACTGCTGATCCCGCTGACGCCGCTTCCTCCTCACCAGCCCTGACCTCTGCATCTCAGAGGTACCGCCCTCCGCTCGCTGCTCTCTACCTGCTGCTGCTGTCCACTCTCCTCGCCTTCTCTCCGACGCCGCTGCCCCGGTCACTCTCCTTCCTGGTTTCCTGCCGCTGACCCCGCAGCCCCGCCTCTCCCCCCTGCCCATTGGCCACCCAGCCTCCCGCCTCCCAGCTGACCCTCCCTCCCGGCTCCTTACTTATGACGCCCACCCAGCGACCGCGCAGCGGACGCGCGCAGCGGGAGCACCGATTGAGCGCCGAAGGTGCGCCAAAGGTAAGCCCGTCTGCGCCCGTCGGCGCCTGGACCGCGCCCAGCGCCAGAACCCCTGGCCCCCCCGTCCGCCAACCCCCCCGCAGGACCTACGATGCCGCCACACTCATCGCACTCAACACCGCCCGAGCCCCCAGGTGCTACCGAGCATCCCCGCGACGCACCCATGGACCCTTCGCCTGCCGATCCTGCAACTTCTCCTGCCTCCGAACCGGCACCGCACCCATCAAGACGGGCAACAGCAACCACCTCAAGTGCATCCTGATCAACACCCGCTCCGTCCACAGACACGCCGTGGAACTCTGGAACTTCCTCGACACCACATCTCCAGACGTCGCCTTCCTCACGGAAACCTGGATGAACGCCTCCCCAGCCCCCGACATCGCCATAGCCATCCCGGACGGCTACAAGATCATCAGGAAAGATTGCGTCAACCAGACCGGAGGGGGCATCGCCATCGTTCACAAAAGCACCATTCGCATCTCGACTGACTCCATCGACGCTTTCAACGCCGCCGAATACCTGCACTTCCAGATCCACACCGACCCCAAGACCACCCTCAGAGGCACCCTCATCTACAGACCCCCGGGACCACGGGCACAGTTCTGCGAAGACATCACGGACTTCATCAGCCCCCACGCCCTCCCCTCCGCCGACTACATCCTCCTCGGGGACCTCAACTTCCACCTGGAGAACAACAACGACCGCAACACCACTGCCCTGCTGGACAACCTCGCCAACCTCGGACTAAAGCAACTGGTCAGCACCCCCACCCACTACGCCGGCCACGCGCTCGACCCCCTCTTCTCATCCAGCAAGCACGTCACCTTCAGCCACTCCACCGGACTTCACTGGACTGACCACAGCTGCGTCCACTTCAGCTTCAAAAAGAACACGGTCCACCACCACCCGAAGCAGGTTCCCCACAGAAACTGGAGCAAGATCACCGTCGACCAGCTCGCCACCTCCCTCAGCCAGAACCCACCTGTCAGGACAACGGACCCTAACACAGCAGCCCTCGACCTCACGCAGTGGCTGACCTCCTGTGCCGACGACCTCGCCCCACTGAAGAACCCACTCACCAGGCCCAGAAGCAAGAAGGCCCCCTGGTTCACCGACGAACTCAAAAACTCCAAGAAGGCCTGCCGCACCCTCGAGAAGGCCTGGCTCCTTGACAAGACCGCCGACATGACCGCCCTCAAACTCGCCACCCGCAGACATCATCAGCTCATCCGCACAACCAAGAAGAAATCTCTGAAGGAACGACTGGACAAGAACGCCCATGACAGCAAGGAGCTCTTCAACATCGTCAAGGAGTTCTCCAACCCCAGCACCGGCAACAACGACATCACTCCCTCACAGGACCTCTGCGACTCCCTCGCCTCGTACTTCCACTGCAAGATCGCCAACATCCACAACAGCTTCGGCGTTCCACCCCTGCACCCATCGGTCGAACCCACGCACCTCGCCGCCATCCTCCAGACATGGACCGAGGTGACCCCCGAAGACACAACACGCATGATGAACACCATCCACTCCGGATCGCCGACAGACCCGTGCCCCCACCATGTCTTCAACAAGGCCGCCTCTACCATCGCACCCCACCTCCGAGACATCATCAACACCTCCTTCGACACAGCCACCTTCCCGAAGAGCTGGAAGCACGCCGAGCTCAGCGCACTGCTGAAGAAACCAACAGCGGACCCGACCGACCTCAAGAACTTCCGCCCCATCTCGCTCCATCCCTTCCCTGCCAAAGTCATCGAGAAGGTCGTCAACAAGCAACTGGCCGCCTTCCTCGAGACGAACGGATCCCTCGACCCATCGCAGTCCGGATTCAGAGCCAACCACAGCACCGAGACCGCCCTCATCGCAGCCACCGACGACATCCGAGCCCTGCTCGACAACGGTGAAACAGCAGCACTCATCCTCCTAGACCTCTCCGCAGCATTTGACACTGTCTGCCACCGCACCCTAGTCCAACGCCTCAACGACACCGGCATCCAAGGGAAGGCCCTGGAATGGATCATCTCATACCTCTCCGGCAGAACACAGAGAGTACGCCTCCCTCCATTCCTCTCGGAGGCCACCAAAGTCATCTGCGGCGTCCCGCAAGGATCATCGCTCAGCCCCACTCTCTTCAACATCTACATGAAACCCCTCGCTGCCATCGCATGCCAACACAACCTCAACATCATCTCCTACGCCGATGACACCCAGCTGATCCTCTCCCTCACCAGAGATCCCGACACCGCCAAAACCAGCCTACACGAAGGGATGAAAGACGTCGCCAAATGGATGGACATCAGCCGCCTGAAATTGAACATGGACAAGACAGAAGTTCTCATCCTGGGACCGTCGCCCTCCGCATGGGACGACTCTTGGTGGCCCCCGGCCCTAGGCACCGCTCCCAAGCCAACGGACCACGCACGCAACTTGGGCGTCATCCTGGACTCCTCCCTCTCGATGACCAGACAAGTCAACGCCGTCTCCTCAGCTTGCTTCCACAACCTCTGCATGCTCCGTAAGATCTTCCGATGGATCCCGACCGAGACCAGGAAGACGGTCACCCAGGCCCTCGTCACCAGCAGACTAGACTACGGAAACACCCTCTACGCCGGTACAACAGCCAAGCTTCAGAAAAGACTCCAGCGTATCCAGAACGCCTCCGCCCGACTCGTCCTGGACGTCCCCCGACGCAGCCACATCTCAAGCCACCTGAGAGACCTGCACCGGCTCCCTGTCAACAAGAGGATCACGTTCAGACTCCTCACCCACGCACACAAATCCCTCCACGACCTGGGCCCAAGGTACCTCAACGACCGCCTGACCTTCTACTCGCCCACCCGCCAGCTACGTTCCGCGAACCTCGCCCTCGCCGTTGTCCCTCGCATCAAAAGAGCCACCGCCGGAGGAAGATCCTTCTCCTACCTGGCGGCTAAGACATGGAACTCCCTGCCCGCCCACCTACGGCTGACCCAGGACCACCTCGCCTTCAGGAAACAGCTCAAGACCTGGCTGTTCGAGCAGTAGCAGACCCCCTCCCCCAAGCGCCTTGAGACCCTTCCGGGTGAGCAGTGCGCGATATAAATTCCTTGATTGATTGATTGATTGATTGAATCTTTATCGATTTGCTTTAATTTAACCAGATAAATGTATATTTTACTAAACCTGTGTGGTGTATTGTTGTGGGGTTTTCACTGTGTTACTGTATGATTTATTGCACAAATACTTTACACATTACCTTCTAAGTTAAGTCTGACTGCTCAGTGCCAAGCTACCAGAGGGTGGGAACAGGATAATTTGGATTGTGTGTGACTTACCCTGACTAGGATTGTGGTCTCTACTTGGACAAGGGTGTATATGTCTGCCAACTATAGTAATCCCCATTTCTAAAATGGGTGATCAACTGTGAGGATAGGACTTGTGTTTGTGCAGTGACAGACAATAGCTACGTGTACACTACCTACCCACAGTTAAAGGTCAAATTGATGTGTTTACTTTTTTGCTGCAATTTTTCCTGCTTGACATTTTGAGCTAATCCTAAACAATATGTCTGTAGCTGGGTTTCAAGGAGCAGTTGGAGAGTTTGACCTAGCTAAGCTGGAGACATACACTGTCGGCCAGCTGAAAGAGTTCTGCAAGGGGATGGGTGTACCTACCCAGGGTGCCTCCAGGAAGGAAGGGTTACAAGAGGATATTGAGGTGGAGAAGTCAGGATCTCTCTCCAGAGGATTTGCCAATAGCAGTGGGGGGTGACACACCTGGATTTGTGTCCCCTGCTATCACAGGGAGCAGTGTCTCAAATCACAGCCTGACCACAGAGGAAAGGAGTGAGGTGAGAGAGTTTCAACTGCAGTTGGCCAAATTAAAACTGGAGGAAAGGAGAGCAGAGAGAGAGGCAGAGGAGAGGAGAGCTGAGGCTGCAGCTGAGAGGGCCTTGGCTGAAAAGAAACTACTTCTGGCTCATGAACTGAGTCTGAAAGCGCTGGCCCTCAAGTCTAGACAGTCTGCATCCAGCAATGATGGTGGCAGTGTACATACAGGACCTGCTGTAGACAAAAAGGTTTGTATACCCAGCGATGTAGTGCCAGGTTATGTGGTGGTAGATGACATTGACAAATGGTTTGATGCCTATGAAATTGCACTAAGGGCTTATGGGGTTCCTGAAGAGCAATGGGGGGGGGAAGGGGCAGGCTTGTGGAAACATGTACCAGCAGTTGGGAGGGACACACTTCTCACACTAGAGAAGAAGGACCAGAACGCACACCCACTCATGAAAGCCATTTTAATTGCTAAGTTTGGACTGACCAAAGAGTAGTATTGCCAAAGATCCAGGCACAGTGTCAAACTCTCCACACAAACTTCAGTAGACTTTTATAATTTCTCTAGCAAGGCACTGAATGGATGGGTGTGGTACAGTAAAGTAGATGATTATGTGGGGTTATACCATTTGATCCTGGAGAGCATATGCTTAGTATTTGCTTTACAGAGTTGCGCCAGCACCTGATTGACAGTAAGCTTACTGATCCCAGGAAGCTTGCTGAGGAAGCGGACCTTAGGGCTAACACCAGTGTCCAAAAAGGTATCTGGGGTACACCCACAACGGTGGTCAGGGTTCCCACAAGAAGAAAGAGGGAGGAAAAAAATTAAAAATAACGAGTTCTCAAAAGGCCCCCAAAATAATTCCCAAGGGAATAGTGGTAACCAGTCCCAGACTGATTATAAAAACAAAGGGTTTATTGACCATAAGACAGGGAGGTTTGTACCCCTTTGGGCAGAGTGCTCCAAGTATGGTCACTCTAAGGGTGACAACAAGTGTCCCAAGAGGGCCCAGCCCCCAGTGGAGAGCAGACACCTGGGTTGACTAGTGTAGCGCTTGGGGAGGAGGTAGTCCTAGTTAGCTGTGGGGAAACAGATAGAGGTAACCCTACTGTCCCTGGGGGATGCAGAGATGGTGCCAAAATCCCACATGCCAGCCAATACCTTCAGGTATAGGTAGAGGGTCACCATCAATGGACAAGGGGTGGAGGCTCTGTGTGACACATGAGCCAGCATGACTACTGTCAGGGGTCTGCTGGTGTCAGCAGAGCAGGTCCTCCCGAAAACATTCCACCATGTCATAGTCGCTGACAATCACGAGAGCCACCTACCGGTAGCTCTGGTTTTCTTTGAGTGGGGGGGGGTCTCTGGTACTCTAAATGTAGCTATGAGTCCTGCCATGCCTGTAGATTATCTGTTAGGCAACAACCCTGAGCACACTACCTGGAATGAGGTAGAGGTAAGGTCTCACTTGGAAATTTTGGAATTGCCTGAGTGGGTCTGCATGACCACAAGGTCCATGGCTGTCCATGAGGGGAGTCAAGGGCATCTGGAGCCTGGAAGAATGGTCCAGACAGCTGCCAAGGAGAGGAACAAGGGGCGCAGGAAACTGGTCCAGAAGTTCCTGCTGTGGTTGAGGGGGCACCTGAGAAGAAGGCCCCTGAGCCAACCGGGGAGGACATTGCTGCCCTAGGTGACCTGCCTGTGCTTGCTGGCTGGCAAGTTGAAGGTGGGCCCACCAGGGAAGAATTCTGCAAAGCACAGAAAGAGTGCTCCACTATTGAGGGTTTAAGGCAACAGGCCTCAGCTCAAGCAGCAGGTGAAGCCTCTGGTGATCACATTATATATTGGGAGAATGATATCCTTTACAGTGAGCCTAAGGTATCAGTGGCTGGGACAGCATGTGTGCTGGTGGTCCCCCAGTGTAACCGGGCCTTCCTACTGGGCCTGGCTCACAACATTCCCCTTGCAGGACATCTAGGGCAAGACAAGACCTTTGCCAGGCTTCTCACCCACTTTTCTTGGCCCCAAATACAGACCGCCTCAGATGCATTCTGTAGGTCCTGCCCCACCTGCCAGGCCAGTAGGAAGACACGAAAAAGACTCAAGGCCCGCCTGGTCCCACTCCCCATCGCTGGCACCCCTTTTTAAAGGGTGGGCATCAACATCATTGATCCATTGGATCCCAAAACTGCCCTAGCCAATAGGTTTATCCTGGTGTTGGTGGACCATGCCACCCGCTACCCAGAGGCAATCCCTCTGAGGACAGTGACTGCACCGGAGGTGACCAGAACTCTGATGGGGATATTTACCCGTGTGGGATTCCCAAAGGAGATTGTGTCTGACAGAGCCAAAAACTTCATGTTCATCCTCAATCCAGTAGTCTTGTGAAAAGATTTAACAAGCCCTTGAAAGGCATGATCACAGACCTCCCTGAGGCCCTGAGGAGTGAGTGAGACGTCCTCTTGCCATGCCTTCTCTTTACTTACAGAGAGGTACCTGTAGTAATTACAGGGAATCGCTGAACGTTTAGGATAACTTCATTCCAGCAATTGTAAATGAGATAGCATAGATAACTCCCAGCTTGCTCCTTCACCTCAGTCTTCCCAGGCCACTCCTGATCTCCAACCTTCCAATGAGCCCATCCAAGAATGTACCTTTCTTCCACATTCCATTCCATGGTCATTAGCATGTTACTACACATCTTCCCCCTTATAAATTTTGAATATAAGCTCACAAAAGAGTACTACTAAACTATATACAAGCTATATACATGGCCAAATTAGACCACATTAACTTTGCACAAATTCCCAACACTCCATTCCTTACCATTATCCAGTTTGACAACTGAATTCATCACTTTCGCCACTTTCTGAGGTTCACCAAATTTACTGTCACCTTTCTTTATAACACCACATTTCTTCACCACCACACAAACACCTCTTTCCACATTGACATCCTTCACACCCTTTCTATTATCATAACGTGACTTATTACGTTCCTGTGAGCTCATAACTCTAGTTTTCATGCCTTCACGATCAACCCACACCTGTTTCTTCTCTTGCAACCACCACAGAGACTCCTTTGTTGCAGGTTCTCTACCCTTCAGAGCCACAAAAGGTGACACACCAGTTACTGAGTGAGGAGTTATCCTATGTGTCCATAGCATTTTATTCAACTCCTCCTTCCAATCTAATCCATTCACTTGTGGTCGATATAGTGGCACCCTATCATGATTAATCCCCAATCCAGTGAAGAAGTTTGTCATGGCCACAGAGCCCACCTGTACCCCATTATCAGTAACTATGACCTTAGGTACTCGTTCTTCTAGAAATACATGCTTAAGAACTTCAATGACTTTGGTAGTCGTGATCTGCTCCACACTTTTAACCATGAACCACTTACTGTGATAATCCCCCAGAGTTATAAGGAACCGATTCCTTCTGCCAAGTTTGTCCACTGGACCAAGGAAATCTAAAGCTAATTTTTCCCATGGTTTATCAGGAAATCGCACATATCCTAAAGGCGGTTGCCTAACAATTTTTGCCTTATCACTATTTCCACAGGCCTGACAATCATTCACAACCATTTCAACTTCCTTGTCCATCCCAGGCCACCAATAGAACTACTGCAACCTTCTCTTAGTTAAACTTCTCCCTAGATGTCCTTCATGCACAATTTTTATCAATCTTGCTCTCAATTTCACTGGAGGAACAATCCTATCACACCTCAACACTTTCTCGCTTTGCATACTCAATTCATTCTTGACTTCTATTTACTGCCTCAAACTCCCTTGCCATGCCCCCAGATCCTCATCTGAACTACTTATCATCTTCTTCAACTCACTATATTCTACACCATCTCTTACAGCATCATCCCATTCATTCCATCTCAAAGCTAGTTCTCCCATCACTGGTAACGTCTCCACTTCCTTATCGCATACTTCCTCTTGGTCATCATCAATTGGCATACGTGACAAACAATCGGCCAACACATTCTTTTTACCTTTCACAAATTCTATCACAAAGTTAAATTCTATGATTGATATTAAACACCTGGAAATATGAGGTGTTATACTTCCTTCTAGTCCCAGTCCGCATTTAAAAATCTGTGGCAAGGGCTTGTGGTCAGTACGAAGTACAAAAGGTAATCCCCACAAATAGTATCTGTAATGACTTATACCCCAACAACAGGCTAATGCTTCCTTCTCTATAGCAGAATATGATCGCTCAGCACCACTCAATCTCCTGGACCCAAACCTGATAATTTGCTCCTCATCACCTTCCATTTGCATCAGTACTGCACCCAGTCCCACACTGCTGGCATCAGTCATTACAGTTGTTTTCCTTTTACCATCAAAATGCCCCAGAGTGGGAGCACTGGCAATTGACTCTTTAATTTTAGTAAACGCCATCTCACACTCATCTTTCCATTCAAATGCTACATTCCTCTTCAACATCATCCTCAAGGGCTCAACAAGAGCTGCAAAATTGTGTACAAACTTGGAGCAATACTCCGCTAACCCTAGAAATGATCTAAGTTGCTCTTTGCTATTTGGTTCCGGAGCTTTGCTAATAGCTTTCACCATACTCTTTTTTGGTTTGATTCCGTCAGCCGATATTTCATGTCCCAAATAATTTACACAATCCTTCCTCAATTGACATTTCTCTTTCTTCACAGTTAACCTGTATTTTCCAATTCTCTCTATGACTTCCACCAATAACTTATCATGTTCATCAAACGACTTTCCAAATACTATGATGTCATCCTGGAAACACAACACATTGCCTAAACCCCGGAAAATATTCTGCATTATCCGCTGGAACACAGCAGATGCTGACGCTAGGCCAAAAGGCATTCTACAATAACGGTAAGCTCCCAAAGGTGTTACAAAAGAGGTCAGATGGCGAGATTCAGTATGCAAATTGACTTGATGATACGCTGCAGACATATCCATTACACTAAATACCTTACCAACACCCGTCATGCTCAACATTACATTGATATTCGGTAAAGGCTGCCTATCTACCCAGATATTTCTATTAAGGTCTCTCAGATCAATACATAAACACATTTTGTTAACCATTCAGATGATTCAATTGGCTCTATTATTCCTTCTTCTATCAACCCTTTCAGTTCTAGTTGGAGTGGCTCTCTCATCAGAAATGGCACTGGTCTTACTTTATGTACCACTGGTACTGCATTCTTTTCAAAAATTATTTGGTGCGTAAAACCTTTTAATTTACCTAACTTATCAGTGAAGACCTTCGGAAATTTATCCATCAGTTTCGCACACCATTGTAAGTTCAACTCCTGACTTTCCATACAATCCAATTGCTCTACCACCATGACAGGCTCATTCACATTGGGATCAAGTACAATACCAAAGTCCTTTTGGTGACTCCATCCCAAAAGATTTGATCCCTCTTCAGTGACATATACTTTTCCATGCACACCATTATTTTTTAACCAAATGTCCATCCAACACATCCCAAGAATTTCAATCCTTTTTCCCCCGTAAGCAACTGCTCTTACATCAGCTCTCTGCAGATCCTCGAGGTTTTCTTTCAAAACGTCTTTGTACACCTCCTTAGATATTAGCGTGAATAAACTACCTGAATCCGCTAATACTCTTACCATCGTGGACCCTAGTGTTATATTACAATGGGGTTTTTGCAATTCACCTGAACTTTCTCTCTTCAAGTTCCTCTTATTTACTGACTCCACATTCTGCCAACCAGATCCTTCCACCTCACCAATTGTGAGTATAATTTCTTCACAATTATCCCTTATATCATCCACAGATATAACACCGCTATTTACATTTGTTCCCTTTGACCTATACATTTTAGCTATGTGACCTTTTCTACCACACAATCTACAAGTCAAAGTCTGTGCGGTGCACATTGGGCTCAAAGCTATGTGCCCAGGGCACCCACATCTGAAACATGTGATGCTTGTACTTTTCTTCTCCGCGACTTTTGCAGTATTCTCAACCATCTTCTCTCACTTCTTGGATCTAAATTCATTCACCTCAACAGTAGTTTCCTTGTTAGAGTCTCTCATACAGTTCCTTGTCGTATCAATCTCCTTCATCCAAGCATCTGTATGTTCCATACTTTTCACAATTTGTATAGATTCTTCCAATGAAGGATCTATTGATAATAACTTTTCTTTCACCTTCTTGTTATTTGTACAACATACTTTTTGATCATGTATTAAGGAATCACCTAAATCACGGAACTCACATGTTACCGCTAATCCTCTTAAAGCGGCAACAAAAGACATTATGTCCTCATCATGACCCTGAATGCGGAAGAAAAATGTATGACGCTCAAATACTGTACCTCTCTTTGGAGTAAAATGTTTTTCTAACATCTGTAATGACATTTCATAGACATTTGTAGGTTGACCATCCCCCATACCCAAAGGTATCTCCGGCAAGTCATCATAAATTCTTCTTCCCTCAGCTCCCAAATGGTGCAATAGAATTGCTTGTTTTATGACTGGATTATATTTATCTCCAGCTATAGCCAATAAGTACGTTGTAAATATGTTCTTCCATCTTTTCTATGTTATTGTTGGTTCCCCGGGGAAGGGTAAAAAACACGGTGGTGTAATATTCTGTTCAGCCATGTCTGCAAAAAACTAAAATAACAAACTACCACAAAATACTAAAATAACGAAATTAGCAATCTAAAATAACAATTTAAATTAAACATTATGAAAATAGTATTATAAAATACCCTCCAATTGCTCTAAAAGTTATAGTCCTCTTCGGAAGTCTTTTCTCCTTTTCTATGCAGCTCTCTTACATCACTAGCCCTTCTACATTTTCTCCACTGTCACCAGGAATACTCCGAGGTCCAGGAGCTTGCGAGTTTCCTCTAAAAAAAATGGTACCCTCTCTCTTTTTTTTCTCCAAAATAGTGTGAATCTGTTTACTGTGCAGTAGTATTCTGTGCGATTTACATGGAATTGGCTGCGCGTCGATTGTACGCATCGCAGCCTTACAGGAGGCGCTGGAAATGTTCAACTGCAGCGCGTGAAAGGATGTGTGTGCATGCACTCCGGCACGCTCTCTGCCAGTTTTCTCGTCCAACACAGAGCAACGTGCAGCACGAGACACGCGAGGGCTGTGTTTTGGTTTAAAATGCTAGCACGTGTGAATTAAACAGATCACGCCCTATTGACATACACACGCGTGCTCTGTTTGTCTTTGAAACTGCAGTGCGCGAGGATGTAACAGCAATACAGTCTCCACTCGTTCTTCTTTAAAGGAGAAAAAGGAAAAAAATCCTTACAAAAATGCAATGAAGACTAGCACAGCAATAGAATTAATGCTACTTGTCACGAAAAAATGTAGCCGGTGAAGAGAAGAAGTGGAGAGGGGAAACAAAAAAAAAAATCTAAGTTTCACGATGCCTCATGTAAACCAGTCTCAGCAACAACGAAATAGCAAAAACTCACAATTGGCTTTGTCTCTGTCCAAGTTGCTTTTCTTCACTTTTCTCTTTTTTTCTTTTCTTCCTGTTCCTCTTTTCTTCACCTTTTTATTGAGAGGCTGGGAGTTATGAAATCTTCTTGTGCCTTTCTTCCACATTCCATTCCATGGTCATTAGCATGTTACTACAGTACCCAAGAAGGGGGTGGGGTTCAGCCCCTTTGAACTTCTCTATTGGTACCATGTCAGGGGACCCTTAAGCATTGTGAAAGCGGTGTGGGAGAAAGCTCCCAATGCCCCCCCTCAGGATGTAGTCAACTACATGTTGGCCCTCTGCAACCAGATGCAACGCTTCTGGAAAAAGACCAAGAGCAACTCTAGGCCAGTCAAAAGGTCATGAAACACTGATATAACCAAAAGGCTACCCTGGTGGAGTTTCAACCTGGAGAGAAAGTTTGGGTAATGGAGCCAGTAGAGCCTAGGGCTGTCCAGGACCACTGGACTGGCCCATTTGAGATCAAGGAGCATAAAGGGGAGGACACTTTCTTAGTGGACCTCCAGTCACCTAGGAACCCCCTAAGGGTGCTCCATGTAAACAGCCTGAAGCCTAATTTTGAGAGGACTGAGGTCAGCATGCTTCTGGTGACAGATGAGGGTGTGGACAAGGATAGTGAACCTCTTTTCGACCTCCTCTCAGCCAAGGAAGTTAATGGGTCAGTGGAGGGTGTCAATCTCTCTTACTCCCTGACCCTGGACCAGCGAGGGGACTGCTACCACTTACTGGAGCAGTACTCCTCCCTGTTTTCCGTCATTCCTGGACTCACACACTTGTGTGTCCATGATAGTGACACTGGAAACAGTCCCCCTTTAAAAAATAAAATGTACAGGTTGTCAGACAGTGTGAAGGCAAGCATCAAGGAGGAAGTTGCCAAGATGCTGTCTTTTAGGGTGATTCAGAAGTTCATCAGTCCCTGGTCCAGCCCTGTGGTGCTGGTTCCCAAGGCTGACGCACCCAGTGCTAAGCCAGAACTTAGGTTCTGCGTGGACTACCAGGGTCTCAATTCTGTCACAAAGATGCTGACCCCATCCCCTGAGCTGATGAGCTCGTAGACAGGCTAGGCACTGCCAAATTCCTCAGTACTTTTGATCTCACATCAGGGTACTGGCAGATCGACTTGACTCAGAGGGAAAAGAGAGATTTTATTTTTCTACTCCTGAGAGACATTACCAGTTCATAGTGATGCCCTTTCTATTGAAAAATACCCCACTACCTTCCAATGGTTGGTTAACAGGGTCCTAGCTGGAAAGGATGCATTCTGCGCTGCCTACTTAGACAACATTGCCGTCTACAGTCCAGCTGGGAGGAGCACCTCCTCCACCTCCAGGAGGTGCTCCAGGTCCTGCAACAGGCAGGCCTGACAATCAAGGCCAGTAAGTGCCAGATTGGGCAGGGTTCCATTCGTGTACTTGGCACACCTACTAGGTGGTGGCAAGGCGCAGCCCTCCAGGCCAAGATTGAGACAGCCATGGCCTGGCAACCACCTAGAACCCAAACAGAAGTGAGAGCCTTTTTACGTCTCACTGCATACTACTGCAGGTTTGTTAAGAGTTATGGCACCATTGTGGCCCCCTTAATAGAACCTACTTCCAAAAAGCAACCTAGGTTGGTGAATTGGACAGAGGCTTGTCAGAAAGCCTTTGACTCTCTAAAGGAAGCCATGAGCATGGCACCTGTGCTCATGGCCCGACTACTGCAGAAAGTTCATCATGCATACAGATGCTTCAGAGCATGGCATAGGGACGGTTCTAGCACAGCTGAATGAGGAGGGCCTAGGCCACCCAGCAGTCTTTATTAGCAGAAGGCTTTTACCACGGGAACAGACGTGGAGTGCCATTGAAAGAGAAGCATTTGATCTGGTCTGGGCACTGAAGAAGTTGAGACCCTACCTGTTTGGGACTCACTTCCGGGTTCAGACAGACCACAGCCCCCTCAGATGGCTCATGCAGATGAGCGGTGATAATCATAAACTATTGAGGTGGTCCATTTCCTTATAGGGGATGGACTTTACAGTGAAGCATCGCCTGGGGACTGACCACGCCAATGCTGATGGTCTCTCCAGATACTTCCTCTACTGATATGGCACATTTTGATTCAAAGCTACATACCGAAGTTGATGTTGACGTGGTCGTGTTAGGCCCTATCCTTTCACAACACAGAGGGAAGCCAAATGATCAATGACATATTGTGGCATATGTAAGTAAAAGTTGGCCCCAGACAGAAAGTGCTTATTCACTCCCTGATATGAAAATGTAGCGGTGGTGTGGGCTTATGAGCATTTCCATGTGTTCCTGTACAGAAAACCATTTATGCAGTGGCTGATCATCAAGCATTGCTTACTATCTTTAGCAATCCAAAAGCCAAGATGCCTGCACACATTGAACATTAGGGGCCTGCCATTGCAAGAGTACAATTAAACAATTGTGCATTGTCCAGGGAAAGATCAAAACCCTGCTGACTACTTCTCAATTGTGCATAGATGTCAAGATATCTGTCTAAGACTGCTGAAGCCTACATAAATGTCAATGTGAAAACAATCATTGGAACAAATTGTCACTGCCATGAGTCAAGAAAGTGACTTGTTAAAATCAAAAGACATTATTACACAACAGTCATGTAATCGACATACTCAACCTCTTACCGGTGACAGGAAGTATCTGAAGTATAAAAATACCAAAGATGAACTGTCCCTGACACAAGAAGGAATTATCCTGAGGGGTGCAAGAGTTGTAATTTGGGAGAATCTGCAACAGCAAGTGATTGAAGTCGCTGATGAAGGACTCATGGAATTGTTGCCATTAAATGAGCTCTCTGAGATCGAGTCTAGTTTCCTGATCTTGATGAATGAGTTGAAAAAGAGTTGAACACCTGTCATCAGTGTGACTGCCTGGCATCGAAAACTACTCAACATCCCTTGAATATCTCACAGTTGCCAAAGCACGCCTGGGAAAGGATTGATTTTGATTTTGTTTGGTCCACTTGACAATGAACACCACCTGATGGTGATTGTAGATGGATACTCTTGCTTCTCATTAATTGCAGATCTCTCGTCTGTCACTCAGGACAGAGTCATTGAGAGATTACATGGCATCTTTGTGACATGGGTGTACGAGGCTGGCCTGGTTTGTGGTGGGTACCAATGGTACTTACACCTTATACCAGGTCCAGTTATCCCTTATTAGAAGAGTGTAGTAGTGTTCTAGCAGCTTAGGCTGATAGAGGTAGCTATAGCAGAGCAGCCAAGGCTGAACTAGGAGGCATGCAAAGCTCATACAATACCACTTATTCACATAGGTACTATATCATAAGAAAGACAATACTCATAGTCACTGAAAATAAAGGTACTTTATTTTAGTGACAATGGGGGTCATTCTGACCCCGGCGGGCGGCGGGATCCGCCCGCCTGGAGGGAACCGCCAGAATACCGCTGCGCGGTCAAAAGACCGCCGCGGGTATTCTGGGTTTCCCACTGGGCTGGTGGGCGACCGCCAACAGGCCGCCCGCCAGCCCAGTGGGAAACACCCCTCCATGAGGATGCCGGCTCCGAATGGAGCTGGCGGAGTGGAGGATGTGCGACGGGTGCAGTAGCACCCGTCGCGAATTTCAGTGTCTGCTAAGCAGACACTGAAATTCAGGGTGGGGCCCTCTTACGGGGGCCCCACGACACCCCATACCGGCCGTTAGGAACAGGATGGCGGTATGGGGGTCAGAATCCCCATGGCGGCGCAGCAAGCTGCGCCGCCATGGAGGATTCTACAGGGCAGCGGAAAACCGGCGGGAGACCGCCGGTTTTCCCTTTCTGGCCGCGGCTGAACCGCCGTGGTCAGAATACCCTGTGGAGCACCGCCAGCCTGTTGGCGGTGCTCCCGCCGACCCCGGCGGTCCTTGACCGCCGGGGTCGGAATCACCCCCAATGTGCCAAAAATATCTCAGAGGATTTAGTCCCTTAGGAGGTAAGTAACATACACAACATATACACAAATAACCAAATCAGGTAAGTAAAACTGTCAGAAAGTAGTGCAAACACTGTAAAACACAATAGAATGCAATAGGCCTAGGGGCAACACAAACCATATACTAAGTGGAATGCGAACTACAAATGCATCCCTAGGCAAGTGTAGTGTGTAGAGGGTCGCTGGGAGTGTGAGAAAACACTAAGGGTGTAAAGGAGACCCCACCGCAGGACCCAGGAAAGCAGAAGTAAAGTACTACCATTTCCCCCAAAACACACTAAAATCGTGATAAAGGATTTTGCAAGGACCACAACAGTATGCAAAGCACTGAAGACAGATTCCTGGACCTGAAGACCTGCAAAGGAAGGGGACCAAGTCCCAGAGTCGCTAAAGTGTCCAGGGGGGGCAGGAGCCCATCAAACCCCGGCTGAAGGTGCAAAATGGCTGCCTACGGTTGGAAGAAGATGCTAGTTTTGCACCAACGAAAGGAGGTAGGAGGTTCTGCTTTGTGCAGAAGATGTCCCACGGAGTGCTGGAGGATGCAGAGTTGTTTCCTTGGCAAAATACCACAAACAAGCCTGGCTACCTGCAAGAGTTGCGGTTGAAGAAAAAGGGTGCTGCCAGGGCCCAGGAAGGACCAGGATGTTGCCACTCAGGTGAGGAGGCAGAAGGGGCCCTCAGCAATGTAGAGAGCCCACTGGAAAGAGGGAAGCACCCGCAGAAGTCCTTGAACATGGGTTTAAAGAGACTGAACACTGCAGTCATCTCAACACTGCAAAGAGAGGTCCCACGACACCGGAGGTCAACTCAGGGAGCTGAGCATTGCAGGATGGAGTGCTGGGGACCTAGGCTCAGCTGTGCATGCAGGATTTCTTGGAAATGTGCACAGAAGCCCTTGTAGCTGCAGATCACGTGGTGCACAGGATTACTGTCTCGGAGGGGAGGGAAGGACTTACTGCCTCCAAATTTGGACAGTTGGACCATGGACAGTCTGGGTCCCTTGGGTCCACCACCTGTATTCCAGGGGCCACGCTCGTCAGGATGAGAGGGGACCCAGAGTACCGGTAAAGCTGAAGTTTGTTGCCTGCTGGAGCAGGGGGAAGATTCAGTTGACCCACTGGAGATTTCTTCGTGGCTTCCAGTGCAGGGTGAAGGCAGGCAGCCCCCAGAGCATGCGCTACCAGGAAACAGTTGAGAAAGCTGGCAGGAATGGCGCTACAATGTCACTGGTAGTCTTCTGGCTACTTTGTTGCAGTTTTGCAGGCGTCCTGGCGCAGTCAGTGGTCGATCCTTGGCAGAAGTCGAAGAGAGAAGTGCAGAGGAGCCCTGATGGATTCTTGCAAGTTGTAATCTGGAGAAAAGCCCACAGGAGAGACCCTAAATAGCCCTCAGAGGAGGATTGGCTACCTAGTCAGGTATGCGCCTATCAGGAGGGGTCTCTGACATCACCTGCTGGCACTGGCCACTCAGAGGCCTCCAAAGTGCCCCCACACCTCTGAAAACAATATGGCAGAGGTCTGAGACACACTGGAGGAGCTCTGGGCACCATCCCTGGGGTGGTGATAGACAGGGGAGTGGTCACTCCCCTTTCCTTTGTCCAGTTTCACACCATAGCAGGGACTGGGGGTTCCCTAAACCGGTGTAGACTGGCTTATGCAAGGAGGGCACCATCTTTGACCATCAAAGCATTTCCAGAGACTGGGAGAAGCTATCCCTCCCCAGCCTTTCACACCTATTTCCAAAGGGAAAGGGTGTAACTCCCTGTTCCCAAAGGAAATCCATTGTCTGCCTTCCTGGGACTGAGCTGCTCAGACCCCAGGAGGGCAGAACCCTGTCTGTGGGGTGGCAGCAACTGTAGCTGCAGAGAAAACCCCAGATAACTGGTTTGGCAGTACTGGGGGTCCATAGTGGAGCCCCCAGGATGCATGGAATTGGCTCCCCAATACTAGATTTGGAATGGGGGGACAATTCCATGATCTTAGACATGTTACATGGCCATATTCGGAGTTACCATTGTGAAGCTTCAAATAGGTATTGACCTATATGTAGTGCACACGTGTAATGGTGTCTCCGCACTCACAAAGTCAGGGAAAATGGCCCTGAACTATGTGGGGGCACCTTTGCTAGTGCAAGGGTGCCCTCACACTTAGTAACTTTGCACCTAACATTCAGCAAGTGAAGGTTAGATATATAGGTGACTTATAAGTTACTTAAGTGCAGTGAAAATGGCTGTGAAATAATGTGTGCGTTATTTCACGCAGGCTGCTATGGCAGTCCTGTGTAAGGGTTTGTCTGAGCTCCCTATGGGTGACAAAAGAAATGCTGCAGCCCATATGGATCTCCTGGAACCCCAATGCCCTGGGTACCTAGGTACCATATACTACGGACTTATAAGGGGGGTCCAGTATGCCAATCAAACTTGGTAACTGTAGTCACTAGCCTATAGTGACAAATGTAAAGGCAGAGCGAGCATGAGCACTGAGGTTCTGATTAGCAGAGCCTCAGTGACATAGTTAGGCACTACACATGTATACACAATTAGGCCACAAACTATGAGCACTGGGGTCCTGGCTAGCAGGATCCCAGCGAGACAGGCAAAAACATACTGACATACATGTAAAATTGGGGGTAACATGCCAAGAAAGATGGTACTTTCCTACAATGGGGCATTCGTATGATTTTGAAAACTGACAGTGGCCCACCTTTTAATAGCAAAGAACTCAGAGAATTCCTCACTGTGCTGAATGTGAAGCATCAGAAGAGCACACCTCTTTGGCCACAGGCTAATGGCCTCATTTAACATTTCATGAGTATGTTACAGAAAGCGGTTCAGCGTGCTGCATTAAAGAAGCTCAACCTCAAGACTGTCTTAAGTTCTACTTTACGAGCTTACTGATTGACTCCCCACTGGACTACAGGTCCTGCAACGTTGATGCTCAGGAGAGCCATAACAACCAGGTTTCCTCAGTGGGCCAGCGCCAGATCCAGAACTGATACAGAGACACATACAACAGACTTGAGTCATAAACAGTAAACAGAAAATGAAGGCCTGTGCTAACAAGAGGAGACATGTAAAGAACATTGGCCCTCATTACAACATTGGCGGTAAAAGCCGCTTACTGCCGTGCAGAAGACCGCCACCACACCGCCGTGGCCATGGAATTCCGCCACAGGTATTATGACCCACAGTTCGGAATCCTCCAAAATTCAGACACCCACACAAGTCCGCCACACCAAAGGTCAGTGATGAACTGCCGATAACAAAACCTCCACCGTCACAGCAAAAGAAATACGCCCACACTATCACGACACACGAATCCACGCGGCGGTCTTTCAACCGCGGTATTCCATTGGCGGTACACATTGCCACGCTCAAAATACACACACATTTACAAAACACAGCCACATTGGACAATTCAAAATACACACACCTGATACACATGCACGCACCACTCCCACACACCCAATACAATATAAAACACACATTCACATCACCCACAAACCCCTACTACCAAAAATTACGAAAGAAGGCCAGAGAGAGACAGCACCAGCAAGAACAACAGCATCCACAGGCACACAACACCATCTCCCACAGAACTTCCACGGAACTCACACAACACACCACTACATATCAGCACACTTATCACCACACACTCCACCCCACACATCACCTACACCACCCCATGGCACGGCAAAGACACCCCAGGTTCTCGGAGGAGGAGTTCAGGGTCATGGTGGAGGAAATTGTTAGGGTAGAGCCACAGCTATTCGGATCACAGGTGCAGCACACCTCAATTGCAAGGAAGATGGAGCTATGGCGAAGAATCGTGGACAGGGTAAACGCAGTATGACAGCACCCAAGAAATCGGGTGGACATCAGGAAGAGGTGGAACGACCTACGGAAGAAGGTGCGTTCTGTGGTCTCAAGACACCACCTGGCGGTTCCGCGGACTGGCGGCAGACCCCCACCTCCTCCCCCACAACTAACAACATGGGAGGAGCAGGTCTTGGCGATTCTGCATCCTGAGGGCCTCGCAGGAGTAGGTGGAGGAATGGACTCTGGTAAGTCAAATCTTAACTAGTACATCCCCACCCTACCTGCATGCCAGCACATACCCCCACCCTCACCCTCACCCCCATCACTCTAACTCCTCACAAATGTCCCTACATCACAAACCACACATCCTAACATCAAGCCCTGCATGCAACAACAAAGCATGGACACCCATCACCAAAGCATGCCCACTGCACATACCCATACAACCCCCTAAACCATCATCACACAAGGTCCCACACAGGAATGCAAGCACTGGGGTACACGGTCACCCACCTATTGCACACAATGGCACACACAGATGTAAATACCATCCTTTTATACCCCTGCAGGACCCTTACCCAACGTCAACGGACAGGAGGGGCCACACATGTCCACACCACCAACAGATGAGGCCCACAGTGATGACAGCAGCTCTGTCCAACTGGATCTAGATGGCCAGCCCGGCCCATCGGGGACCTCTGGATAGTCGTTCCCCTGACACAGTCACAGGCCACTACAGACCTTCCCCCCTCTGGAAACAGCAGCACAGCACCCACCCAGCAGGCCCATTCCTCCGTCCCCAGGACACGTCAATCAGCAGTGTGTCCACCACTACAGGGAACCCAGGCTAACCCACCACCCCAACAACAACAGGGACCTGGGGGCAGTGGCAGTGGCAGTGGGCACACGATCCAGGGGACGGAGGCCCAGGAACACAGGGGAACTGGGAGGGCTGCTGTGCGACAGGGGGCGGACAGGCCAAGGGAACCCACTCTCCACAAGGCCCTCTCCTCCATCATGGGAGCCTACCACCACTCCCAGGATACGGTGGCAACGGTACTGGCCAAGTTTCAGGAGACCCAGCGCCTGCAGGAGGAACAGTATATGGGCTTCAGGGAGAAACTCACAACCATCAGCTCCACCCTGGGCACCATCGAGGAGTGCTGAAGGAACTCGTGAACACCAGGAGGGACACCTTGACACTAGCATGGACGATGAACTGCCCACCACCTCCACCGGCGCTAGTGGACAGAACGCCCCGCCACAGGACCACCACACCAGCACCCCACCCCCTCCCCCTGCAGAGGGAGAACGACCCCGCAAACAGTCCCTGAGATCCAGGACAAAGACAGAGCACAATGCCAAAACCCCCGCCAAGAAATGAGACCACCCTGATTGTCATCCTACTGTCCCACTTTGTCACCCTGTCCATACTTAAACTGTCCCAGCTCCACTTCCTATGCCCATATGGGCAATGCACCTGTGAGACTAATAGACTGGACTCTGCCATGGACATTCCTCCGCCATCACCCCTCACCATTTTACTACCCCCTCCAATATTGAGCACTTAAATAAACACACTTAAAGCACAAAACAATCTGGAGTCTGTGATTTCGAAATAGTGTATTAGCAATTACAGTGACAAAATGCTCTTACAATTGTAATACCTATGTCACACATCTCTAGTCCATGAGGAATCTAAGCAGATGTCACACAGTGGGACCCACATCTGTGAAATCGTAATGGAAAGTGACAACTCAGTGCCAAGACACTGGGTGAAAAGGACAGACAGTAGAGAGGTAGTAGTGTTAAAGTACATGTAGTAGGCAGGTCTGTACTCTTACCTGTGTCTCACTGGAAATATTGCTGGATCACTGAGTCCCTGTTGTTCATGTCTTCTTCCTCTGCTTCCTCGTCTTCACTGTCCACAGGCTCCACAGCTGCCACAACACCGCCATCTGGACCATTCTCCTGCAGAAAAGGCACCTGTCGTCGCAAAGCCAAGTTGTGAAGTATAGAGCAGGCCACGATGATCTGGTACACCTTCTTTGGTGAGTAGAATAGGGATCCACCTGTCATATGGAGGCACCGGAACCTGGCCTTCAGGAGGCCGAAGGTCTGCTCGATCACCCTCCTAGTTCGCCCATGGGTCTCATTGTAGCGTTCCTCGGCCCTTGTCCTGGGATTCCTCACTGGGGTCAGTAGCCATGACAGGTTGGGGTAACCAGAGTCACCTGCAAATGGCGAGGGACAACTGTTAGACACGCACTAACCTGTAGGGATATCCCCAGACCCAGACAACCATTCCCACCGTCTTGCTCCCAAGTGCTCACCTAATAGCCACACACGGTGCCTCTGGAGTTGCCCCATCACATAAGGGATGCTGCTATTCCTCAGGATGTAGGCGTCATGCACTGAGCCAGGGAACATGGCATTCACATGGGAGATTTACTGGTCGGCCAAACATACCATCTGTACATTCATTGAATGATAACTCATCCTGTTTCTGTATACCTGTTCACTCCTGTGGGGGGGGAGGGACCAAAGCCACATGGGTCCCATCAATGGCACCTAAGATGTTGGGGATATGTCCCAGGGCATAGAAATCACCTTTCACTGTAAGCAAATCCTCCACCTGAGGGAAAACGATGTAGCTCCGCATGTGTTTCAACAGGGCAGACAACACTCTGTGAAGAAGTGTGGCTCAATGGTTAGAGCGGCAGACCCTGAAGCAGAGATCTGGCTCAAGACCAGGGTTCAAGTCCCGCTTCGGCAGGTCTTGGGCTCAATTCACCTTGACCAGATAATTCTCGCCTCGGTGCCTAATCTAATTCATGGGTCCCACTCTGCAACTCTGGGCAATAGCTTGCTTAATCTCCACAACGGCCCAACAGTGCTTGGATGCCTGGCTTCACCCTGTGGGTGCCTCACAGGGAAAAGCCAGGAGGGGTTCCATAGTGGTATGAGTACAGCGCCTTGAGACCCTAACGGGTGAGTAGTGCGCTATACAAGTGCTAATTTACAATTTACATTTTTACACTCTGGACAACACGTTGGAAAACATAGGCTGGGACATCCCTGATGCCATGGCCACTGTTGTTTGAAATGACCCACTTGCAAGGAAATGGAGCACTGACAGCACTTGCACTTGAGGGGGGATTCCTGTGGGATGGCGGATTGCTGACATCAGGTCTGGCTCCAACTTGGGTACACAGTTCCTGGATTGTGGCACGGTCAAGCCTGTATGTGATAATCACATGTCGCTCTTCCATTGTCGACAGGTCCACCAACGGTCGGTACACCGGAGGATGCCGCCATCTCCTCACAACAGCGAGCACAGAGTCAAACAACTCAGAGGTACGTACCCATAGTTTACACAGAACACGATTCATACACAAAAGGTGGCCTGTATGTGTGTTGAGTCTAGGCCTAGGTATGTGTGACGCAGTTGAAAATTAATCCATGTGGGCCCCTGAAATGGCGGCTGCCTGACCTCTAAAGTGGGACAATGGGATGTGAGGTAACTGCGCTGGCGTTGTACACCGTTGCGGTAGGCGGTCGAAGACCGCGGTGCAATGCTGCATTAGTTAGCATTGGACCCTATGGGTCCCAGGAGCCAATTACGATGTACGCCGGCGGTGACGGTACGCACAGCTGCAGACGTGACCGCCATTTTCTATCTGTTCAATCACTCGATACATGATCTTCGACAGGAGAGGACCTACACGGCAAGTGCTGCTGTGACCTCGGTCTGGAAGAGTCAATGGCTCGAGTGTCTGGGGAAAGGGCCCCTGCCTTCACATCGGAGGAGTTGGAGAAACTCGTGGATGGGGTCCTCCCCAGTACACGCTACTCTACGGTCCTCCAGACAAACAGGTAAGTGCACTGGGAGCATGCTGTATGGGCTATGCCTGTGTGGAGAGGGCTGGATGTAAGAAGGAAGGGGGGAGAGTGTGGCATGCATGAAACGATGGTAAGGGTAGGGATGGGGGCCAATCACTTTGACGTTGCAGTTGGTAATAACTTACTCTTCCCCCTGTACACTTCATGTAGGTCAGCGCCCACCAAAAAAAACATATTTTCAAGGATGTCCGGACCCTGGGGGTCTACCACAGATAGAGCACCCACTGCCGGAAAAGATGGGAGGACATTCGCCTCTGGAGCAAGAAGACGGCGGAGGCTCAGCTGGGGATGGCCTCCCAATGTGAGAGGGGTGCCCGTCGCACCATGACCCCCCTGATGTTCAGGATCCTGGCGGTGGCCTACCCGGAGTTGGATGGACGCTTGAGGGCATCACAGCAGACACAAGGGGGTGAGCACACTCTCATTCTACTGACCTTGCGTGCAGTGGAGGGGTCTGGGTGAGGGAGGTGGGCTGTGGATTTCCCTAGGCCAGGGTGAGTTCCGTAGGCAAGGTCCCTCCGTAAGGCAGGCCATGTGGCACCCCACCCCACCTCTGTAGAGTGCCAAGTACACCTAGGGGGTCATTCCGACCCCGGCGGTCAAGGACCGCCGGGGCCGGGGTCGGCGGGAGCACCGCCAACAGGCTGGCGGTGCTCCGCAGGGCATTCTGACCGCAGCGGTTTGGCCGCGGTCAGAACAGGAAAACCGGCGGTCTCCCGCCGGTTTTCCGCTGCCCTCAGGAATCCTCCATGGCGGCGCAGCTTGCTGCGCCGCCATGGGGATTCCGACACCCCATACCGCCATCCTGTTCCTGGCGGTTCGCCCGCCAGGAACAGGATGGCGGTATGGGGTGACGTGGGGCCCCCGTAAGAGGGCCCCACAAAGAATTTCAGTGTCTGCTAAGCAGACACTGAAATTCGCGACGGGTGCAACTGCACCCGTCGCACATTCCCACTCCGCCGTCTCCATTCGGAGCCGGCCTCCTCGTGGGAAGGGGTTTCCCGCTGGGCTGGCGGGCGGCCTTCTGGCGGTCGCCCGCCAGCCCAGCGGGAAACACAGAATCACCGCGGCGGTCTTCAGACCGCGGAGCGGTGTTCTGTCGGGGGAACTCTGGCGGGCGGCCTCCAGAGTTAGAATGACCCCCCTAGTCATGCTCCTGTGTCATCTATGTGTGCAGATGTCGTCCATAGCCTTGTAGGGCATTTCCCAGGAATTGAACAGTGGAGCCCAAGAGCGCGGCGTAGTGCAGGGGGCTTCTGTGTCTGTCGTGTCCGCCAACGGTAGCGGTAATGCATGCACTCAACATGTCTTTCTTCTGTCGTTTCCCCCCCCCCCCTTTTTGTGGTCTCCCTGTTCTTGTGTGCATTAGCATCATCAGGCAGAGGAACAGTGGAACCGGAGCACCAGGGGGCTGCATCCCACATGGCCATGGAGGGCCACACTACAGACTCGGACTTCACCAGTGGGACGGAGGGCGAGGGGAGCTCCACGGCAGGGACAGGAGCTGAGACCAGTGACACAGACTCGTCCCCTGATGGGAGCTCCCTTGTGGTGGTGGCAACATCTGTGCCCCCCTCAACTACAGGTACAGCCGCTACCCCCCCTTCCAGCACCGCCCTCCCAGCAGCAACTCAGCCTTCACCCCGTGCCCGCTCACCTGGGAGGGTGGGCATCACCTTCGCCCCAGGCACCTCAAGCCCTGCCCCAGTCACCACTGCTGCCCTCAGTGAGGAGGCCATTGACCGCCTCAGGTCCCTCACTGTTGGGTAGTCTACCATTTTGAATGCCATCCAGGGTGTAAAAAGGCAGTTGCAACAAACAAATGCATTCCTGGAGGGCATTCATTCTGGCCAGGCGGCCCTTCAGCGAGCTTTTCAGACTCTGGCCTCAGCACTGATGGCAGCCATGTCCTTGTGTCTAGCCTCCCCCCTCCAACTTCCTCCACCCCGACCCAATCCCCTGTACCTCAGCCTATTCCAAGCACACCTACAGACCAGCATGCACATACCTCAACACACAAGGGAAGCTCAGGCAAACATAAGCACCACACATCCCACAGGCACTCACGCAAGCATCACACACATGCAGACACACCAACATCCACTGCCTCCACTGTGTCCCCCTCCTCCTCGTTTCCCTCCTCCCTCCCAGTCTCATCTACACTCACACCTGCATGCACTACCTCTACAGCCACTACGTCCTTCTCCAGCACACCCAACAACACACCCCGCTCATGTGCAGTCACCACCCCCACTACCATTCACACGTCCCCTGTGTCCTCTCCCAGTGTGTCTGTGACGCCCCCTCCCAAGATACACAAACGCAGGCACACACCCACCCAACAGCCATCCACCTCACGACAGCCTCCAGCGCATGCACCTTCACCAAAAGTCAGCAAACGAACACCTCCTACAACCACCACCTCTTCCTCCACTCCCAAACCCCCTCCAGCTACCCGTTCCAGTGTGTCAAAAAAACTTTACCTGTCCAACCTTGACCTCTTTCCCACACCTCCCCCACCCCGTCCGTCTCCTAGGTCCCGAACTAGCACCTCAGCCACAACATCTCCGGGACCAGTGGTGCCTGTAGTCACCGGAATCTGGAGTGCACCGGCCACCAGGGCAGCCAGTGTGGCACGGAGCCACAGCACAGACAGTCCCCCACCTGTGAGGCATCAGAGGTTGGCCAGTGCCCGGCAGGAGAGGGGGAAGACTACAGCCACCAAAGCCGCTCCCAGGGGTCCTGGTGGGAGTGTGGACTCAGCTGTGACACCCTCCAAGGTGGGGAAGGGCCACAAAAAACCAGGAAAGTCTGGGAAGAGCAGCACGGCGGAGAAGACCGACATCATCCCCGCTTCCCAGGAGGCCACCTCCAGCACCAGCCCAGCTGCCCAGGACAGGGCCGCCAGCACAAGCCCAGCTGCCCAGGACAGGACGGCCAGCACAAGCCCAGCTGCCCAGGACAGGACCGCCAGCACCAGCCCAGATGCCCAGGACAGGACCACTATCACAAGCCCAGCTGCCCAGGACAGGACCGCCAGCACAAGCCCACCTGCCTAGGACAGGACCGCCAGCACAAGCCCACCTGCCCAGGACAGGACCGCCAGCACCAGCCCAGCTGCACAGGGCACCGCCATCTCAAGCACCGCTGAACAGGGCACTGCCGTCTCAAGCACCGCTAGCCTATGAGCGGCAAGGGCACTGGCACAACTGAGTCCGTCACAAGGTGAATGATGCACTCTGGGCACCATGCCCCCTCTAGAACCAGTGGAGCCTGTCATCCACTACCTCTGTCCTTAGCAAGATGAAGCACTCTTGGCACAAAGCCCCCTCCAGAACCAGTGGAGTATCACATCCACTACCTCTGTCCTTGGCAGGATGAAGCACTCTGGGCACAAAGCCCCCTCCAGAACCAGTGGAGACTGTCATCCACTACCTCTGTCCTTGGCAGGATGAATCACTCTGGGCACAAAGCCCCCTCCAGAACCAGTGGAGACTGTCATCCACTACCTCTGTCCTTGGCAGGATGAATCACTCTGGGCACAAGGCCACCTTCAGACCCAGTGGAGTATCACATCCACTACCTCAGTCCTTGGCAGGATGAAGCACTCTGGGCACAAAGCCCCCTCCACAAACAGTGGAGTATCACATCCACTACCTCTGGAGTATCACATCCACTACCTCTGTCCTTGGCAGGATGAAGCACTCTGGGCACAAGGCCCCCTCCGGAACCAGTGGAGTATCACATCCACTACCTCTGTCCTTGGCAGGATGAAGCACTCTGGGCACAAAGCCCCCTCCAGAACCAGTGGAGTATCACATCCACTACCTCTGTCCTTGGCAGGATGAAGCACTCTGGGCACAAGGTCCCCTCCAGAACCAGTGGAGTATCACATCCACTACCTCAGTCCTTGGCAGGATGAAGCACTCTGGGCACAAAGCCCCCTCCAGAACCAGTGGAGACTGTCATCCACTACTTCAGTCCTTGGCAGGATGAAGCACTCTGGTCACAAAGCCCCCTCCAGAACCAGTGGAGACTGTCATCCACTACCTCTGTCCTTAGCAGGATGAAGCACTCTGGGCACAAAGCCCCCTCCAGCACCAGTAGAGTATCACATCCACTACCTCAGTCCTTGGCAGGATGAAGCCCTCTGGGCACAAAGCCCCCTCCAGAACCAGTGGAGACTGTCATCCACTACCTCTGTCCTTAGCAGGATGAAGCACTCTGGGCACAAAGCCCCCTCCAGAACCAGGAGAGACTGTCATCCACTACCTCTGTCCTTAGCAAGATGAAGCACTCTGGGCACAAAACCCCTTCCAGAACCAGTGGAGTATCACATCCACTACCTCAGTCCTTGGCAGGATGAAGCACGCTCGGCACAAGGCCCCCTCTAGAACCAGTGCAGTATCACATCCACTACCTCTGTCCTTGGCAGGATGAAGCACTCTGGGCACAAGGCCCCCTCCAGAACCAGTGGAGTATAACATCCACTTCCTCAGTCCTTGGCAGGAAGAAGCACTCTGGGCATAAGGCCCCCTCCAGAACCAGTGGAGACTGTCATCAACTACCTCTGTCCTTGGCAGGATGAAGCACTCTGGGCACAAGGCCCCCTCCAGAACCAGTGGAGTATTGCATCCACTACCTCAGTCCTTGGCAGGATGAAGCACTCTGGGCACAAAGCCCCCTCCAGAACCAGTGGAGTATCACGTCCACTACCTCTGTCCTTGGCAGGATGAAGCACTCTGGGCACAAAGCCCCCTCCAGAACCAGTGAACACCACCCACTGGAGAGACTTGTGAGACTGTGGCTTTGCACTCCCCAGGATTGAACAGTGGGCAAACCACCCACTGAAGAGACTTGTGAGACTGTGGCTTTGCACGCCCCAGGATTGAACAGTGGGCATGTAGCCCCCTCGTGGATTTGGCGTTGTGCACTCAAGCGGCTGAGGTGCCCCCCCTTTCCCTCCCCCTGAGGTGCCTGTTTAGTTGCTCTCTGATGCCCCTGCAGTGTTCTCTCCGTCATGGTTGGGGATCTTGTGTGGGCCTCGCCGATACCGTGTGGTCCCAGTGTTCCACTGACTTTATTAGAGCACTACCTGGACTACTATGCTTGGTATATATTTTGTACATGGTGTAGATATATGTTTCTGTCTACTTGCTTTTAATATATTACAATGGTTACACTCATTTTCTGTTGTCTTTGCATTCTTCCAGGGGGGTTGGGGGGTGTAACTGTGATGTATTGATATGCATTAGTGTGTGTGTTGTGGTGGGTGAGGGTGGGGGTGTTGCGTGTTGCGTGTCCCTGTTTTTTCCCTCCCCCCTCCCCTGTGTCATAGGTGCAGTACTCACCGTGGTCTTCGCCGCCGGCGTTCGTGCTCCTGGTAGAGGAGCAGGAAGACTATTGCAGGTAGAATTTGGAGTTCAGGATCCATGGCGTCCTCGTTCCTCGTGAGGTGTGTAGAGGTGAGCGTTTTTCCTTCGGGATTCCTGTTTCCACCATGTTTGCTATCCACGGTGAATCCACCCCGGAAAAGGTGGCGGATTGGCCTGTCATAATAGTGTGGGTGGTACATTGTTTCCCGCCTGTCTGTTGGCGGTGACCGCTGCGCTGTTTGTTTGTACCGCCATGGCGGTCAGAGTGTTAAAGTGGCTGTCTTTGTTGGTGGTTTCTGCCACGATCGTAATTGCAAATGATTTACCGCCGGCCTGTTGGCGGTCTTTCCGCCGCTTTAACACCGACCGCCAGGGTTGTAATGACCACCATTGTCTTCACACGAGGAGATCAAGTGCTCGTCCATCAGCCATGAAGATGTAAATCTGATGCTCCTTTTGATGCCAATCTATTTCATGTTGTTACCAGCAAAAGGCAAATGGTGACTCCCCAACGTACAGGAAAATTCATCATGCGAGATTCCTCACACTTCAAACATATGGCTCACCTCTCTTCGGACACAGATCAATGTAGAGACTGGCTCAGAGAGAACAATTGGAGATTCCCAGACTGCCATTGCTCCTACATCACTGAAACAGACCGTAGGCACTCCGATTACTTACTCTTATTTTCCCAAGACTCTATACAGACGAGGCATCAAAGCACCAAGAAAGCTCTTTGAAGAGTTGTAATGCGGATATGTTGTAAAAAAAAATAATATTTATTTAACAAAGGGGGCGATGTTGTGTCTTGTGAGTATGTATGATGGAACACTTTTGGCTCCTGAGAGATTCTGTGGAATGATGATGTCAGTGTTAGTACATGGTGAAGGGAATGCAGGTTCAGAATGTTGAGTTTGCGGTTACACGCTGAAGAATAAAGACTTAATACATAGCTCTGTATATGGCATATTCATTGGCCGATACCCAGGCTGTGGAGGATGCTACAGTACCCTAAAATGCATCTCCTCCTATCTCAAAGACATACAAAGCCTGGTAACAGTTTTCTTCTGTTCCTCATACCACCTTGTACCATCTTACATTCTGTTCAATCCCCTATCTCACTACCTTACCAGATTTGATTGACTCATTCAACCTCATGTTACAGGTAGCAGATGACACATAGATATTGATAAATTTGGAAGACACTACGTACATATTTATACCTAGACTTCACGTATGCCGTTGATGGTTCGATGATTACCAAACACCTTACACTCAACTCACTAAATATTTAGATTGTAACCTGCGGATATTGAATTACCTATATCCTCCAACGAATTGAAGGCACCACAAGCAACATCAAGGATAGCAAGAAACTTAAGGGTGACCTTGGACTCATGATTATTCTTGACCACACACGTTAATGTGTACCATCTACACATATGACCTGCTTCTTCTCTTATGTGGCGTATCATTAGAACATATAGCACGTTCTTACCCTCATAATATAGCAAGTTGATAATTGAAATGGCCTACACTTGGGCACTGCCTGCCCCCTGCTTCATAAACTAAAATGTTACCCAGTTCATTGGTGTTCATATTGGTTTACTTAGATAACTATATCACCCTGGTATTCTTTTGAGGAACAGTAGAAATAATTAGTTCCTGAAAAATATGGCTAACCCTTGAATAGGATTACTCCTGCACAGATATTAAGTTTTCAGTTTAAAATATGTTTGGTTTACAGTTTTCATAGTAAACCTCAAGAGTAGCTTTAATTGTTATGTTCCGTGTAAGTGTAAATGAATTTGTTCATTATTGTGGCGTTCTTATCTATGTAGTAATAGTTCCAGTGCTCCAATTTTGCATTCTTCAGTTGTTCCCTGAACTTTGTTCAGCCCCTGCATTCTAGTAGGTAGATCACGTTACTGGTGAATTTTATATTGCTGGTGCTAAAAATATACTTTTTAATGTAATGCTTATTAGTACACCTAGGGATTCTCTATATTATAAAAAGTTTTGCACTTAGATTGAACCAATGTGTTTGAATCTTCACTTATCCCTTTATTTTGCTCAAACTGCCAGGATGCAATTTTTCTCTAAGTGAGAGATTTAAATTGAGAAATGTGTGCCTAGATTCCAATTGGGGTCAATTAACCCAGTTTAAAATTCTTCTAGGTCTCTATAGTGGACAACCATTCTTGTGATTCCTCTAAGAAATCACTTTCTTTAGAACAATATATTTGCTCCAAAATGTAATCAAAGCGGCTACTCCACTCTGCTTAAAGTCCTGTCTCTGAGGCATCAAGTTGAGGAAGCCACAGCAAGAGTGGAAGGGACAATAACTCATTAATGTGCTTTGCCTTAATTTCACAGTTCCCAGTCTCAATCAGACGTTATGTTTTTTTGTTCGTATTAAGGGCTCAAGGAGACACGTAGGTTCCTCGCTACTGACTAGAGTTATTCTGAGGTGTGATTTAGAAATAGTGTTTTTGAGAGAATAACTGAGATTTGAAAAGCTTACTGACATTTGGTTAGATGTAGTTTAAACATGACTGTGTTCCTTATTGAGCGGGGGAGAGCAGAAAACCTTCTGCCTCTGTGCCCCTTTCTGCTGGAATCAGCAGAATCTCTTGTTGAGCAGAGTTGAGAAAAGACAGTACCTCTGAAATCAATTGGGCCAAAAACAAGGAGCTTGTCTTTGAATACCCGTATGTGTAGTGTCCTCCCCAGCCTTGGTTTATGCCAATGAATATGTCACATATGGGGATATGTGTCACATGTCTTTTTTCATCTGCATGTAACTGCAAACTCAACATTCTAAACCTGCATTCACTGCACCACGTTCAAACACATGTCACAGGTCTACGGAGTTAATCAGGAGCCGAAAGGCTTCCATCATTTATACTCTGATAACACTACATCATGGACCAGTCATATAGTTTTAAAAACTACTTGCACTAACATTGGGAGCCTATGAAGTCCTTAAAACAGAGGAATAGTTGAGTGACTGGTATGGGTTCCAAAACGTAGTTTTGATACTCATTTAGAAATACCTAAAGGCATCTCAGGACATATCTCAGGGGACTTCAGTACACTTAATTGCCATAAATCAGATGGGTCCTTATAGAGCTGTTACTTTTGTAATTTTCCAGTCTTGGTTTAAACTGGACAAACTCCTCTGAAGATCCCTGAACTGAAATAAACATACAGAGGAAACAGCCAAAATATGAGGCCCAATGGGAAAGTTACTTTCCACCCTGTAGTGAAGGAATTTTAAAAATAGGAATGGAGATGGTTTTATCTGAAGATGTTGCAACCAGAAGAGTCCCTCCCAACAGGTTTTCCTTGCCTCTGATGATCATCATATCTGTCTTGTTGGATTTTAGTTCATTTAATTCATAACTTTCCTCCTTAGCCTCTGTCCAAAGTGTAGCTACAACATCCAGACCTCCATCCCTAAAGATGGTAACCTAGGTATTGTCCACCTACATATGAAAGCAAAAGCCTGGAGACTTGATCAGGTTGGCAAGAGGTCAGCCGGAGAGGTTAAAGAGGCTCTGACACAGTAACGTCCCCTGTTGTACTCCAAAACTTAGTAGCCTTTGATTGGATGAGACAACGTGATGTGATGTATCCTTTTGCAGGTCAAAGAGTAAAGAACTCATCAAAGCTTCTTCTGTCATTCTTGATGGTGTCAAAGGGAGTAGAAAGGTCCAAAGTAACCACGGCATGAAAACTGCCTGCACCAGTGGTTGCTCCAAGTTCATCAAGAACCACCAAATAAACCAAATCAGTGTAGCTATTGACCATTAACATTACCTGGAACACATCCAACAAGTGCTCCAAATAATTTAGAGAAAGCATATTCTTCTGAGAAGAGGGAAATGGATGTATAGACGGCCAGGCCCATTGTTGATTTTTTTTAAACTGTAGTCTCTAAACGCCATCAGTAGGTTTCCACCGTTTTGAGAAGGAAGGAAGAAAGCTTTGTAAAATGGATTACGGAATTCTCTTACAAATAAACACATTGCGGTATGGTACCCTTATACCATACAAAATTGGGTATTTTAAAGTTTTGGGAGTGTATGAATAAGTGACAGGAACACTAAAAGCTGCAGGAGCAGAAAGTTTTGATGCAGTACCATGAACAGTAACATTTGCACAGAGATGAGCACCTGTTTTCAGGGTCGAGAAACAAGCGCTCTGGCCGCTGTGGTAATCTCTCTCTGGGCTTTTAACCACGCCCTTGTCATGGCCATCACTTTTGTTGGTTTGTGGGCTACCCTTTTAAAATTCGCTTGATTTGATTTCTGAAAGGCATGCATACATCTTGCATTTTCCGGTATTTAGCCCTCCTCGAGAGCACTGGTAAACTATTGAAAACATAGAGGCTCCATGTTTTCCATACGGCTTATAGACTACCTTTTCAGTGCGATCTCTCTGGGCAGTAGTCGAGCACTTTGCATAACATTGACCCTGTTACATGGATAATTGCACTTTTGCTGATACGTTTGACTGCGAGCGAACTTCTGTTTCCTTTTGTGTGCTCCTTCATGCTCATGGCGTGGTGCTTTGAATCGGCTTGCTTATGTAAAACTGTATTACTTTTCATTTTCAGTTCATGTGGCAAGAAAAGTCCGGTTAGGCTAATAGCTATAACTGGAGCAAATGCAAGACCCATTGCATTGCAAATGCTTGTTTTATTCTTTGCAGTGTCTAAAGCTCTTACAAATAACTCAACATTTCTCTAAGTTTAAGCATGAACTGTAGACAGCACAAATGAAATACAGTCAGCAGTGAAACTTTCTCTGAGTCTACAAGCTGTGCTGCCTGAAGTTTATGCATTAACTCAGAGAAAGTCTGAATCATGTGTATGCACTTTAGACACTGGAAATGCATAAATATAGGCCATGCACCTGATCTGCGCTGAGCCAACACAACTGTTATGACATGGTCCTAAATATGTTTGGGAAATACATATTTTTTTATGTTATATTTTCAGTCTAATATGAGAAATATGTGTTGTGCCAAGTGTAAAGGTCTTGTGATTTCTTACGCCCTGATTACAAGTTAGCTGGAGCTTATGTGCAGGGATACTGTGTGGCCAGAAATAACATGTGGACCAGTGTTACATGTGGACTCCCCATTATGGGAACAGATATGCTGTCACTTACCTCCGCTGTGAGCAGGTGAGGTGGTAAGTGGGAGCTGGGGGCCGGTACAGGATAGGTGGCCGGAAGTGGGGAGATATCAGGGTATAGCAGAAGCTATGGGCTGGTCAAGGGAGCATTTTGGGTCCCAATGAAATGTAAGGGGGTCCGGCCAGGCCATTACCTGAGACTCAGCTACCCTTGCAGCCAAGACTGATGAAATTTTTACGGGCCAGATCTTCCATCCAGTAAAGTAGGGTCTAGTGTTTCCACATCCAGGAAATCTAGGTGAGTTGACATAACACTGATTATAATTGGGGAGAGCAAGCAGTATGCCTCTTGGTGCTTCACCTAACTTATCAATCAAACAGGTTTTATAAAGTGTGGCTAATCACCCGATAGGCTATCCAGGCACTTGAAGGTCCCAGAGGCTTACTCAAACATCCAGGTCTTGAGGGCCATTCGGAGTTCTGGAAGTGAGGTGGTGGTGCGGAGGTGTGTGAGGCAGCTGTTCCAGGTTTTTTCTCCAATGTGAGGGAAGGAGCAACCTCCACTTCTGCTTCAGTAGATGTGGGGATGATGGCCAGGTGAAAAGGAGGCAGAGTGTAGTGTTCTCGACGATTGATGGAAGTTCAGGAGATGTTTAATGTACACGAGTCCTTGGTTGTGTAAAGCCTTGTGTGCGTGGGTCAGCAGCTTCAATTGGTATTTCGTCTGTACGGTGTGCCGGTGGAGTTGCCTGAGGTGGGGTTTGTAATGGGTTTGTCAGGGAAGGCCAAGGATGAGTCTGGTTGTGGCGTTCTGTATGGTCTGAATTCTCTGTAGGAGGTGTGCAGCGATTCATACATAGAGGGCGTTGCCGTATTCCAGTCGGCCAATGATGATGGCCTGTGTCACCGTGCGTCTCATGTGTAGGAGTACCCACTTGAAGATCTTATGTAGCATGCGCAAAGTGAGGAAGCAGGTGGAGAAGATGGTGTTGATTTGTGATTTCATGGTGAGTTTGTTGTCAATGATGATTCCGAGGCTTCTGGCGTAGTCGGAGGGAGTGGGTGCGGGTACTAGGTGTGATGGCCACCAGGAGTCATTGCATGTGTTGCAGCTGTTGCCAAAGATCAGTACTTCCATCTTTTCTGTGTTCAGCTGCAGGCAGTTGATAGAGCTGACGATGTTGGCCATCGGGGTCATATATGCGTTGAAGAGCATGGGGCTGGAGGATGAACCCCAGGTGATCTCCTTGGGTTCAGAGGTGAAAGGTGGGAGATGGAGCCTCTGGATACTTCCAGTGAGGAAGGCGATGATCCACTGAGGGTGTACCCTTAGTTGCTGATGTGGTGAAGTCTTTCAATCAGTGTGTGGTGGGATACAGCATCAAAGGCTGCCGAGAGGTTGAGGAGGATCAAAGCTGCTGTTTCTCCTCAGTCAAGAACAGTTCGGATGACATCGGTGGCCGCGATCAGGGCAGATTCAGTTCTATGATTGCTGCGGAAGCCGGACTGGGAGGAGTCGAGTAGCTGGCTCTGCTCCAGGTATGTCATGAATTGCTTGTGGATGATCGTTTCCAGTACCTTTGCTGGGAATGGGAGCAGGGAGATTGACCAGTAGATTTTGGGTTTCCTAGGGTCGGCAGAGGGTTTTTTGAGTAGTGGTCTAACTTCGGCATGTTTCCAAGTGTTAGGAAATGTTTCACTGGTGATAGAAGTGTTGAGCAGGGCCGTGAGTTCCTGGTTGATCCTTTGGTTTTCAAAGATTGAAGATGTGGTGCGGTCATGGGTCTGTCGGAGCTTCTGAGTGGATGGAGTTCATGGTGGGGGTGATGTCCAAGGTGGAGAGGATGTTCCAGGTGGTCAGTGTGTGGTTTGTGTTGGTCATGGTGGTGTATCTGTCAAGGAAATCTGTAGGTTTGGTTTTGGGTTCAAAGTTTCGGTATATGGTTCTTGTCGTGGAAGATGTGGGCGAGGTTGTCGCATAGCTCCTGTGAGGGTGTGAAGTTGTTTTAGCTGGCAGCCTGGTTGGAGGATTTGTTAACGATGTTGAAAAGTTCCTTAATGTTGTTGGTGCTGGTTTTGATGCATGGGACTTGTTGCCCTCAGCAGGCACTAGTAAAGGTTGAGGGAGGTCTTGAAGGCTGCTCTGTCGGAGGTGTCCTGGCTGGCGTGCCATCTCCTCTCCAGCTGTTTGCTGACTGGTTTCACTGTTCTGAGATTTTGGGTGTACCAGCTGGCCTTTTTGGAGGATTTTCTCTGGATGTTGCTCTTGATGGGGATGATGCTGTTGGCGCAATTGGTGATCCAAGTGTTGAAGTTTTCACTCTCTGTTCGAGGTTGGTGGGGATAGCAGGGTTGGAGGTGTTGAAGGCATCTGCCCAGCTGGTTTCTGAGAACTTGTTCCACTTCCGGTGGGGGGCATTGGTCATCTTGGTGGTGGAGGTGCGGGGGACTGGAGATGCTGAAATGGATGATGGAGTGATCAGTCCATGTGAGTTCTGTAACATGGCTGTATTGGACACGGTTGCTAGAGGTAAAAATGGCGTCCAGCCTGTGTCATGCGGTGTGTGTTGGGTTGTGGATGATCTGGGTTAATCTGAGGCTACTCATACTGTCAAGGAGGTGTGCAGTGTTGTTGTCTTTGGGGTCATTGATGTGGAAATTTAGGTCGCTGAGGGAGATGTAGTCCTTGGAGTCCAAGGCTAAGGCACAATGAAGTCTGTGATGGTATTACAGAAGCTGGAGTGCGAGCCCTGGGGGTTGGTATGCAAGGTTGCCTCTGATGGTTGCTTTGTTGTCACGTGCAGCCTGAAGTTGAGATGTTCCATTGGGGGGGGGGTCTTGTCGGTGGTGGTGGTGCACTGTATGTTCTCTTTGTGGATGATGGCTGTTCCTCACCCCAGCTTGTTGGTTCCGCCCTAGTGAGCAATTTTATATCTGTCAGGGATCACTGCGGCAATGTCTGGGGCGGATGTGGGGTAGAACCAAGTCTCAGTGAGGAAGATGATGTCGGGTGCGAGGGTGGCGATGAGGTCCCATAATTCAGTGAAATGCTTTCATAATGAGCATGTGTGGAGAGGGGTGCATGCGAGTTGGTGTTTTTGCTTGGGTAGTGTTTGTGGAGTGTTTGGAGTGGGGCTGGTCGGTGGACTGGTATGTATGCTGTGGCAGTGGGTGCAGGTGAAAGGTCCTAACGTGAAGCATGGGTCAGTGCTGTGGCAGTGTTTGTTGTGGCATCCGGGGTGGAGTGCATAGAGCTCGGCGATGGTGTATCTTCAAGAGGAGGGAGGGCCAGAGGTCATGGCACTGAGCGTGGCCCCGGCTTGGATGGGTGCAGATGGGCTTGCCTTTGGTGCGCCAGCAGCGCGCCCACTGCACACATCCGCTGCAAGGTCGCGCTCTGGCCTGCATTAGGTAGGTCTGGGGTGGCCCGGGCTACTGTTGGCCGGAAGAGAGGTGAGTGGGAAAACCCAGTCGGGGAAACCCCAGCGGAAAATCCCAGGCAGCTGCTGTGTCACTGGATCAGTCTCTGGCAAGCAGGAACTGGAAGCCACAAGAAAGTGGCAGGCTAGGTTACAGGTGCTTACTGATGTGGTCACGCTGCATGTGGCCTGTATTAAGTAGGTCCTGGGGTGGGTGGGGCTTCTGTTGGCGGGAAGAACAGTGAGTGGGAAAACCTGGTTGGGAAAACCTTGTCAGAAAAACCCAGGCAGCTGCGTGTCACTAGATCAGTCTGGAACAAGCAGGAACTGGAAGCCACAGGCAATAATTCTAATTGGGACCTTAGTTCTGTTTTTTATTATTTAATTTAGGTAAACACTCATCCCCTAGAGGACATTGCGTCGTTGTAAAGCTCCTTAAAGTTTCACCTAGAAGGGCCATTGCAAAAGTAAGAACCTAAACCCAAGGCACCTTATCCCGAAAACAGCCAGGTTTTTAATTTCTTTCTGAATAGAAGATGGTTGTAAATAAGGCGGAGAGTCAGGGGTAGAGGATTCCACAAGGCAGCAGCCAAGTATGAAAAAGAACATCCACTAGTTCTGGTTTTCCTAATACATTTTGTCTTGTCTAGGGCTAGGATACTGAATCTTAAGTCATGTGAAGGTCTGTAAAATTCGACCCTGGTTCATAAGATTTCAGGCCCAGTTTTATACAAGGCCTTGTGAGCATAGCGTAAAAGTTTAAAGCTAGCCCTTTTACACATAGGAAGTCAATAAAGAGATGAGAAACAGGCTGAAATAGAGCCCAATCTGTATACATTGCAAATGAGCTTATCAGCGCCATTTTGAATTATCTGTAGTATCGTAAAAAGATAATCTGCCATTCCCGGAAAAAAGGGCATTGCCATAGTCCAAATGACTAATAATCAAAGCCTAGACTATAGTTTTGTGCTTTGCAATCAGTATCCATTTAAACAGCCTTATGAGAAGCTTAAGAATGACAAAGCACTTACAGGAAGTGACTTTGACCTCTTCTTGCTAAAGGAAAGAGCATCGTCTAGCTTGATCTCTAGTCTAGCTTGATCTCTAAATTCGTGGCTAGTTTCTTAGTGGTAGGCATATCCCCCAAAGAGTATGGTCACCAAGAGGCGCCCCAGATGGAGTGAGCCCTACCACAAAGCAGGATCTCTGTTTTATCTGCGTTTAACTTTAAACACTGATTAGTCATCCATCCTACCATCTCGGGGAGGCAATTGCGTAGATTACACCGGGTTTCTTCCAAATTCTCACCCAGACAGATAATCAACTGGTTATCATCCACATAAGAACGGATAACAAAGTCCCATATCCTTACAATTTTTTTATAGTGGGGCCACGTAAACATTAAAAAGAGTAAGGCTCAAAGATGAGTCCTGTGGTACACAGCTTTCAGAATTGTAAGATCGGGATCTGAAAGTGCCAATTTGGACGGAAAAGATCTCTTCTTTGAAAAGGAGCCCAACCATTTAAGGTCTTTAGAGTGCATACCGAAAACGTAAAGGACCACATTTAGTTTAAGAGGGTCTAGCGGCAACTATCTTCACATTAGGGCCATTTTTTTTTTACACTAATGTGGCGATAGTGTGACAAAAATGCCACGCCATATATAAAAAGTGGACACCGGCGAAAAAGGACCGCAGAGGTAAAATGGTGGAGACCAGCATTTACATTGACTAAACATTGGTGTGGACGGTCATGTCACTCAAAGCAGAGCAAATGAAAGTACGAATCAACTATTGCACACATAAGGGTTTTTGATCCAAAACTGACTCCGCGTTAATGATCAACCCAATCCCTTATAAACAATACAAAGGAGAATTAATGTGTGACCCGGTCGGCGTCATACAAACGCGGAATATTTTTGTGAGCATGACTGATGGTTTCATCGGTGTGCAACACTTTATAAATACAGGTATAAGTGACGTTCTGCACTGCAGGGAATGTAGTGCTGTAGAATGTCACATAGATATGCCTTGTGCGAGTCTTTCGTAAATCTAGGACTGGGTGTGGTGGCTTCATGCCAAATAATACTTCTAGAAGTTAGTTCTGATAAACTGGCATCCCACTTTCTTGTCACAGAATTATCTGCATTGGTTTTCATCAGTTTTCCACATGTACAATTAGGAATTAATCCGATGGATGAAAGGTCCGTGGCTATCGACATGCCAGGTTTTAGTTTTTCCCTAATTTTTCACAACATTTTGCACCAGGTTTGCTTCACAAACATGGCGCAAAACCAGTGCAAAGTGTTTTGGTGGAATATACTTTCCAACGCAAATCATGATTTCTGTTGGAAAGTAGCCTAAGGTAACACAAAGTAGCACTATGCCCTACTTTCCGTGAACTTGGCACACAACAGGTGGTGCATGGGTGATCCCTGGGAACCACCCATGAGTATTAATTAAAATCCCTGTGTACAAACATTTGTAGGGCTTTGTACCAAAAACGATGCCTCCTGGAGGCACATGTAACAATGTAACAATTTATGAGACTTTCCACAATTTTCCAGCTTTTCACATGTTCTGCATTGTGCGCCGCTCATAAACTGTGGGAAAAGTATCGTTTTTATAACAGAAAGACTGCTCTGCCAGTCTAAACATATAGTTGATGTAACACACACACACCACAGGAGTGTTCTCATTGGTGCATGGAAGCCAAAAGTGCTGGAAGTTATGGTGCTATTTTTCTTTTACAAGTCTTTTATTGAACACAGTGCAGCAAGATAGGTCCAAAATTCCAATGGTGCAGACTACGATTAGTATGTAGGTCAGTAGAAACCCATGCAACATTGTACCATTTACATTTATAAATGTAGTGCGTGAGTCCTTATGGACTCTGCCTCAACATCACTCACAGTGGTGGTACCCCAACAGAACAGTGGTGCTGAAGGATGGGATTTTTGTTCACAATCCTACCCATACCTGAGCAAGACTGCCTTGACAAACTATGCCACGCTGAAGCAAGCCACAATAGCAAATGGTACCATGCCCGTGATAGCCTGATGATCCGACTGCTTGTGCTGATTCATAACCACCACAGCAAGTACAAGATAACAATGAGTGCAGTGTGGCACTGAAGGTACACTTTCAGCAGATGCTGGCATGCTGCATGCAAAGCCTGACACCCAGTAAGCTGTAGAGCGCAGACAAATGAAAGGTAGTGGCATAATCAGCTGTACTGTATCATAGAATTAAAGCATGCAGCTCAAGGAGATATTGAACACACTCAGGTGCCTCGTGACATCTGTAGGTACTATGGCGTGCCCTGTGAACAACAGAGAAAAGACACAGTCCATGAAGAAATATTTAATATGTAGCTGAAGTCTCATCCATTGGCACATTCATCATGGCAGTTGCCTTGACTATGGGTCATTGGACAGTGTGGATGCAAAATTACTTTTTTGCCACACGAAAAAGATAACAATGGAGTAACATCATTGCTATTACTCCACTCAGTGGGAATGAGGTGCATCCTCAAACACATGACTTCCTAATCCCTCTGTATTGTACCAATTGCTGTTCTGAATGCTCATTTCGGTAGTTAACTCTGATTATTCTCCAGACACACCTGCTATATGATTGGGGCTTGAACTCTGTGAAGCCAGAGCAAATCGTGTGGATGTGGTGATATATGATGTGCATTTGTAAAGCGCACTATCTAGGTGTGTGTGCCTAGCCCGGCCTATGGTAGGCTGGTTATTTGAAAGACAGGTCTTGAGCTTCAAGAAGAGAAGAGGAGGCTCTGATGTGGACTTGGAGGCTGTTCCATGTTTTAGGAGCAATGTAAGGACATGCCTGGCCTCCTGATCTGGTTCTGTGTGTGTGTGGGATGAGCAGTGGTGTCTGGTTGGTTGGTGGAAGGAGATGCAACTTTTAGGTAGTTGGGGCCTAAGTTGTGTAGTGCCTTGAATATGTGTGTGATGAATTTGAAATTAGTGCATTTGAATATTGTAAGCTAGTGGAACTCCCCGAGGTGATGTGTGATGTGAGTTATGTTTGGGAGGTAGAGCATGAGTCTAGCTGCAGAGTTCTGGATGGTTTGTATTCTTCTCTTTAGTTTCCTGGTGATCCCAACATAAAAATTGTTCCCTAGTCTAAATGTTTGGTGACAAGGACATGAAAGATAGTTTTTCTAGCTTTGGTTGGGAGCCAATTGAAGATCATCCTCAGCATATTCAGGATGTGGAAGCAAGATGCATTAGTGGCACTGACTTGTGTGGTCAGTTTGCTGTTGAGGATTATTCTGAGGTTCCTGCCTGGGTATGGTTCCGAGTTCAGACAGCCACCAGTTGGAGTCCAATGGTGAAGTGTTTTTGCCAAAGATCACTACTTCTGTCTTGTCTGTGTTGACCTTGAGACAGTTGTCTTTCATTCATGTAGCCACTTGGGTCATGCAGGTAGTGAACTGCTTTCTTGTGTTGGGGGACTTGTCTGATAGGGAGAATATGAGTTGCATGTAATCGGCGTAGGGGAGGATGTTGATGTATGGGCATTAATGACTTTGGTCAGAGGGATCATGTTTGCATTGTGGAGGGGGCTGAACAAAGTAGTTTGAAGGCACTCTGCAAAGGAATTTGAGGGTGTGCAGCAGTAAAGTGCCAGGCTGGTAGCTTGTGTTCTATCCGTTAAGAAGGAGCATATAGAGCAAAGAGTAGGTCCTTGGATGCCAAGAAAATGCAGGTGCTTGATTTGAAAGCGAGTGAGGCTGTGTTACATGCTGCAGAGAGGTCCAGAAGAATGAAGGCCACCATGTCTCCTTTGTCAAGGATCATGTGTAGGAAAGTACCCTCTTTCCTGGCATGGTTATGCCCATTTTCTGCCTGATGTCAGTGTGCTTGACTGTGTTCACTGGGATCCTGCTCACCAGGACCCCAGTGATTATGCTCTCTCTCTCGAAACTATTTCACCCACAGTTGTCACACTGGTGCCCCATTATAAGTCCCCAGTATATGGTACCTAGGTACCCACGGCATTGGGGTTCCAGGGGATACCTATAGTTTGCCACCCATCGGGAGCCCATGCAAAGGCTTGTGCAGGACTGCCATTGCAGCCTGCGTGAAAAGGTGCAAGCACCCTTTCACTGTCATTTTTCACTACACAAGGTCACTAATAAGTAACCCCTATGGTGGGTCTTCTAGCCCAGAGGGCAGGATGCAAGGTACCTGTGTGTGAGGGCATCCCTGCACTAGCAGAGGTGTCGCCACGAACACCAGGCCTAATTTGCTGGACTTCATGAGTGCGGGGACGCCAATTTACGCGTGTACTGGACACAGCTCACTACCTATGTCCAGCTACACAATGGTAACTTCGAACATAGGCATGTTTGGTATCAAACATGTTGGAATCATACCCCAAGGCTTTTGCAAACATTGGTTGTATGATTACATACATCCTGGGGGCTCCTTAGAGGACCCCCAGTATTGCCATTTCAGCCTTCTGAGGGTTTCTAGGCAGCCCAATCTGCTGCCACCTCCCAGACAGGTTTGTGCCCTCCTGTTGCTGAAAAAGCTCAAGCCCAGCAAGGCAGAACAAAGGATTTCCTTTGGGAGAAGGGTGTTACATCCTCTCCCTTTGGAAATAAATGTTACAGGCTGGCAATGCTTTGAAGGGCACATTTGGTGCCCTCCTTGCACACACTAGTCTACAACGGTTCAGGGACCCCCAGTCCCTGCTTTGGTGCAAAACTGGACAAAGTAAAGGGGAGTGACCACTCCCCTGTCCATCACCACCCCAGGGTTGGTGCTCAGAGCTCCTCCAAAGGGTCCCTGGGTTTTGCCATCTTGGAGTCAAGGTTGTCAGGGAACTCTGGGAGCATCTGAGTGGCTAGTGCCAGCAGGTGATGTCAGGTGCTCACCTGGTTAGGTGACCAATCCCCATTTCAGGGATATTTAGGGTCTCTCCTTTGGATGGTTCATCAGATTAGGATTGCAAGACTCCAGCAGGAATCCTCTGCACCCCACACTTCGACATCTGACTGAAGAAACTGCATCTGGACTCTTCAGGACCCTACAAGCTGCAACAAAGAAGCAAGACACCTTGTGCAACATTGTATCTCTGGCTCCTTCCTGCAACTTCAACATTTCCCAGGTCGTGCATCCTCTGAGGACAACCCGTCTTCAGCCTGCATCAGAAGGAAGAAGGAATCTCCCTTGGGGTGAAGGAGTAACTCTCCTGCTTCTGCAGGCACCAACTGCAACGATGACCGGCAGCGTGGATCCCCTCTCCTGCTGAGCTGCATGGATTCTGCATCAAGGGTGGTGGACAGAAGTGGTCCTGATGGTCCTCTCTTCCAACTGTCCAACTTGGGTGAAGGTAAGCCCTTGCCTGCCCACGCAGGACAGTACCACCGTGCACTGCGTCATTTGCAGCTGCAAAGGCTTGTTGGCATCCTTTATCCAAGATCTTCATGCATCTTGCAGCTCCTGCCCCCAGCACTCCTTCCTGCAATGCACAGCTCCCTGAGTAGTTCTCCAGCAGCGTGGGAGCCTATCTCGTAGTGCTGCTTGGGCTTCTTCTGCGACTCTCCTGTCCCCGTCCTGTGGGACTCCTGTGGGCGCTACCTAGTCTTTTGTCGGCTCTCCATGCTACTGAGGGCCCCCTCTGTCTCCTCCTCCTGGGTAGAGTCCACCTGGTCCTTCCTGGTCCCCAGCAGTGCCATTTTCTGCTAACCATGAGCTTTTAGTGGGCCAAGTCTTGTTGGCGGACTCTGACGATGCAAACCCAACTGCACTCCTCCATCCGGCGTAGGACATCACCTGCACCCGCCAGGAACCTGACTCTGTCTTCTTGGGTGCAGGGCTGTCTCTTCTTCCTCACCGGTGGTTCACTTATTGCACCTTCTTCCTGGTGGGTTGGGGCTCCTGCCCTTCCCGGACTCTTCTGTGCTTCTTGGTCCCCTCTTTCCACAGGTGCTCCGGTCCAGGAATCCACTGTTGGTGTCTTGCAGCCTCTTCTGGGTTTTGCAATATTCTTCTGTTCTTCTTTGTGTGTGTTCTAGGAAACTTACTGTGATTTACTCCTGCTTTCCTGATCACTGGGATGGTTTGTGGTACTTACCTTTGGGCTTTCTAAGTACTCCCAGCTCCCCTCTACACACTATACTTGCCTAGGTGAGGGACCGACTTTCGCATTCCACTTTCTTAGTATATGGTTTGTGCTCCCCCTAGGCACATTTCTAACTGTTGTGATTTTCACTAATTGCACTGTTTTCGAACTATTTTATGCCTATTTCTGCATACTAGTGTATATAATGTGTGTATTACTTACCTCCTAAAGGAGTATAGTATCTATGGTATTTTTGGTATTTGTGTCACCAAAATAAAGTACCTTTATTTTTGTAACACTGAGGGCCTGATTACGACCCTGGTGGAGGGGATTAATCCATCCCAAAAGTGATGGATATCCCATCCGCTGTTTTACAAGTTCCCTAGGAAATAATGTAACTTGTAATACGGCGGGTGGGATATCTGTCACTTTTGGGACAGAGTAATTCCCTCCGCCAAGGTCGTAATCAGGCCCTGAGTGTTTTCTTTCATGTGTGAGAGTAGTGTGTGACTACAGTGGTATTGCATGAGCTTTGCAAGTCTCATAGATAAGCATTGGCTGCTCATCCACAGCTACCTCTAGAGAGCCTGACTTCTGACACTGACTACACTACACGAATAAGGGATAACTGGAACTGGTATAAGGTGTTAGTACAATAGGTACCCACTACACACCAGGCCAGCCTCCTACATCATGTGGGTGCCATCTGTGGCAGCGATGAGTGCTGGAAGCAGTAGGAGGCACAGTAAGATCTTTGATGGTGGCAAAGATTTCCTTGCTTTTGTTAGTGTTGACATCAATGTGATCTGCAAAAGCTGTGTACTTGGTGTTCCGTATTTGCTGAGCCTTAGTGCTTATTTAAATCTGTCTTTATCTGTGATGTCTTAACCTGTTCTCCATTTGCACCTCAGCTGCTCGCAGTCTTGTTTTGTCAGCCGGAGTTCCTATGAGTACCAGGCGGCCTGTGCTCAGGCTGTTGTCACAGGGATGTGCTTGGGGGGAGCTAGGGTGCCAGGGGAGCCACGGTGATCCAGCTGTTGAGGTTCTTAATGTCTTTTGGCAAATTGCTGGTGTGCTTGGGCCAGTGCATGGAGAGAGTGAAATCCACTCCTCTTCTGAGATGCTTTTCTAGCTTTGCCTGGCATTTCCAGTGGTGATAGGTCTGTGGTGGTGTGGGTTGAGAACTCTGAAGCTGATGAGGGTTTGGTCTATCCAGGTTATAGTTGCTAGGTTGTTGAATGTGATGTTGCTGATTACGGAGAAAATTGGGTCCAAAAGGTGAAGGGCAGCGTAGGTGAGTCACATGCATCATGTAGCAGCCCAGAGGTCAAGTTATCAAAATATCCACTTGATGTCCGATGTCTGAACTGAAAGGCAAGGACTAGCCACTTTGAAAGTAAATATCTACACACTGTAGAATGTCCTATGAAAAGGAGGACATGCTCAGTCTGTAGCAAACTAAGGGCCTCAATCACATGGCCTGTGGCACAGGGCGGCTCAGCAAGTGCCTTGCTGCGCTGCCCTGCACCACTGGGAAAGGGAAGAGATGCGTTGTATCTACAAGATGCGCTGGCACACAAATTGCTGCCATGTGCTATCGCAGGCACCCTTGCACCATGGAGCAAGGGTCCCTGCATTGTGGTGATGATTGTTTTTTTACAGGAAGGGACACCTTCCTGCACAAAATAATCACAAGAGGTGTTTTCCTTTTTCTTCTACAGAATACAGCACAAAAGAATGCGGAAACAATGGGAAAAATAAAGACATTCCTCCCTAGTGCATCACTCTGACACGTTCCTAGTCTTGTAAATCTGGGAATGCGTCAGATTCCTTTGCGTTCCATGGGTGTTGCGTGTTAACACGCCAAGCAGCACCCATGGAACGCCCCTTTCACGCAGTGTTAAGCATGAATGGGGTCCAAATTTATAAAGCCATGAAAAGCCATTTAAGGTGACTTTGCGTTCCCCTCTGACAGAAGCAATATAGACATAGTGCTGTAGCCAATTGACACTGTTATCACGAAGGTGGCTTTGCGTGGATTTGTAAATATGGGTTGGCACACTGAGCCACCGGAGCATTGAAAAAAATGACACACCACTGGCGCAGTGTGTCACTAGGGTCTCGTAAATGAGGCCCTAAATCTCTTTGCAAAAGTGTGCTGCTCAGAGGACTGGCAACCATTTCTACCCATGGCAAAGATCAAGTCACAAAGAAGGTCAAGGAGCGTCCACTGAAAGACATACGTAGTGACATCCCTGAAGACACAATAGAAATGGCATAAATAAAGATAAGATAATGTCCTGTTGAAAACACCACTCAAAATGACACTTCAGAATCAGATATTTGATGGTTGACCGTTGAAGAGTTTAAGAGCTTTGGTGAATGTCATGTCCAAGGGACAGTTCTACTTGCTTCAGCTCAGATCAGTACGTTCACCCATACCAACATATCACCACTACTCTTTCTATGTGTATTCTCCACTAACATCCACCATATGTATTCAAAAGCTGTATTGTATGTTACCAAACAAAGTGCCTCGGCACTCGTGAACTGCAGCCCACCAATGTCTTAAGGACCTCTTGGACCCGAGTTGGTCACCCTTGTTTTTAGCTTTGTCTTATGTTTTCATATTATATTCGTTTTAGCTAAACTGCTTTTAGCAATGGCATTTACAAGCATTTCTTACATGATAGTCTTCTAGGAATCTGTGGTACGAGTTGATTGTTTAGTTATCCTTTGCATGACATGTAATCTGTACTTTCTGTCAAGGCTAGAAACACTGTACACTATATCCACAGCATTGAATCATAGCTGTGCTTCCAACACAGCATGGCTTTATTATATAAATGGTGCACTGATCATGAAGGAGCAGAGTGCATCCCAGCTACGACCATCCTGAGACGAATGCTGTGTGACATTAGGCTTGCTGTGCTAATCTACTAGCCTCCTGAGAGGATTGCCATCTACACGGCAGGCCGACTACTGACACTGTGTTCAGGTATGGGATTAGGGCTAATACCTCAGATTGGGCGAGGCAGAAGGGTACATTCGCTAAGCTTTTTGTCAAGACGGGCCACTCACCTGAAAGCAGGATGTCTGCAGGGGTGATGGTATGCCCCCCGACCTCTTGGAACACCTCTCGGCACTTCCTGGTGGACACAGAAACCCCGGCAGGTGTCCCAAAAGGAAAGGCTGAGTGGAAGAGAAAGAGAAAGAGACAAAACACTTCCACGTCTTGCCGGTCCAACCAGGCACCATGTATCTTCGGGGGGCAGGTCGTTGTTGACAAAGTGATAGTAGAGTTAGTGCACTCAACTTCCTTCAAACTGAATCTCTCTTTCTGATATGGGCATGGGATCAGTAGAAGAACACCAGGATGCTCCAGCACTTTTCTTGGATAATAATAACTGTTGGCACAATTACTAGCACTGCATTCAAAAAAACCAAACTGAGTACCATAACAATAAGTACTGCAACACTAGGGCTGGCTTCACAGAGATTCACTGTTGCACACTACAATTAGAACTATGGTTGCACTTATCATGCACAAGAAAGACAAATAAGGGCATTAATTATATCACATATAACTTTCCTGCATGCATAGGGTTAAACTAAAAGGAACAAAAACAATCGAAGAAATACAAATGTCCGCTCTGGGTTTAAACAGTTAGAGTGGCACAGTTTGGTTTGGTTTCACTGTGTGTGTGAAAAACCCTTGAAAAGCAAATTCCTCAAACCTGAAACACAGGCGTGAATGACACAATTTAAATCCAACAGTTATGCTATTATAGAAAGAAAAGTCAGGTAAATGCTCCTTTAAAATTGCACTGTCACTTTTTGTAGTACTTGAGCTCAAGCAGATTTCCTAAAGCACATGTAGGCAAGTAACTACAATAATAATGTAGCTTGTTCAGAAATGCATTTGTGTCTTCAAGATAAGCACTCTGTCAAACTAGGAGGTCTGATATACACCAGCTTTTCTAGGAAAGCGCGGCGTTCTACAAACTCCCTGGAGAATACTAGTCACTTAGCTGCAGTCTTTTTCGGAGTGCTGGAGGAATGTCTGGTGTCAGCTGGTACAGGAACGAAGAAAAGAATTGCCTCAAAAGTCCTAAATACAAGGATGACAGCAGGGGCTGGACTGCCAAATCAGATGCTGAGATCAGGAAGCAAATCAAAGCCACACAGGGAGGCATGCTTCACTCTGCTATTTATAGCCAATCAGGAAAGCAGTTGAGTTTCCACATGTGGATGAGTCACCACATCCAATTAGAAGCACGTCTACACCACACCCAATTAAAAGTACATGTCTACACCTGCTCACATTAGCAAACAAGCATTGGTAAAACAAGCATTGATAAAACCAATTGTGTAACACAGCACATTATGTTTACTTAGAAACGTGAAGGTTTAACCAAGAACAAAGATATGATTTAACCCTAATCCCTGGGGATGCTAACAGATAACGCAGGGGGCACCTTAGGGATTCCTGACACTTTTATCATATTATTAGGGTTAGGTAGGAATTCCCAGAACCACTAGAACACTGAGAACCACATTTACCATGGGTGGATTGTTTATTCTCTTTACCATGTTTGTAATGCGGATTACTTTGCTTTGTTTCATCTAATTATGGCAGCTCACTCTACAGATTACAATTGTTTCAATAAATGTATTGAAAACGTATCTTGGATCTCTTTGTGTCCCTCCTTGTGACCAACACTTGACATGCATGAGTAATAACACAAAAAGGTAAAATCTGTTTCCAAGACTTCCCTGGGGAGCCAGAGTGTCATATTCAGGTCGACATAATCACCTTCCATGTCGGTAGGTTTCGGGGTTGGGTGAGCCACTGTGTGCTGTCCGGGAATCGGACCAACAATTACTGATGGCGTGGATGAACTCATTCTCACATATTATGAAGTTCTGCCGTCCTAAATATGCAGTACTATTATCTGAGTAGGAACTGTAAAACACCAATACACATCAAACTGGTACAAATATACATTCATATATAATATTTGAGCGCATGAATTCACAGAATGAACAGTACTTCAAGCTGTTTGCCATACTAGAGTGTTTGAACGGCATACATATTGATGAGACCATGTAACCCACGGCACATTGCCCCTGTTGCATTTCGCCTCTGTACAAGAGATAGATGAGGTTTCAGGAAAGGTAGTGGTAGCTGACATCATTGAGAAGGTGAAAGTAAGCATACCATGGACCTCCTTGAGCCTGGTGTCCTAAAATCCTAAGCAACAAGCAGCAGTTTTGGGAGGTAACCAATGATAGTTAATTCAGATAGCACATTCATCCAGGCAGACGAGGAGTGTGTTGTGGTCAAACACAAACAACATATGCTAGATGTAGGTAGCTGAAAGAGAAAAAAGTCCTTTACATATATTCAGAAGGATGATTTTCTTTGTCTTGGGAGAATCGACAATTGACAGTATGTTTCAGGATTCAACATATGAGTACAATTGACTCTGATTAGAAATTGGGTCTCTAGTTGGCAGAGGTTTTCACTCTGCCCAAGTAGAGACCACAGTCCTAGTAAAGGTGAGTAAGATACACACAAAAGTTTACCTGTGCTCAACCTCTGGTAGCTTGGCACAGAGCAGTCAGGCTAATCTACAGATGCAATGTGTGAAGTATGTGTTCACACACACCGTATCACAGTGAAAGCACCACAAAAGTACTCCACACCAGTTTAGAAAAATAACCAATATTTATCTGAGTAAAATAAAACAAGACCGAAGGACCAGGCTAGAAAAATAGAGAATATTTATCTCATCAAAATAAGACCAACACAATAAAAAATAATTTAAATAATCCAAGGTTATGCAATATTTATACCCCATGATTACTCTTAAAAGAATGAAAATGACAAATAATGTGTCCCCCTATAATGGGAAGGTAGTACCTTTAGTTTGAGTACTGCCAAGTTCAAATAACGTCTTGTGAAGTTGTTTCCTCGAGGAACAGGTCCGCAGAAAAATTGTGCTTCCTTTTTAGGAAATATGGTAGTGCCTTTCTGGAGGCTTATGGAGCAGTGTTGCGGGTTCCTCTGCAGCGCTGGGGCTTCCCTGAAGACAGGAGCGGTGTGTGCTGTCTCTGGCGGTCCCCCTCCAGGGTGACAGCAGCTGCGCTGGGTCTCAAAAGTGGCTCTGGCGCACGTGGCCCACAGGCCAGGGCAAACGTTCCCAGGTCCTGTACAGGGTCACATGGAAGGCCGTTGAGCGTTCAGCTCCCTGATAGGAGATAGGTCCAGAATCGCGGTACCACCCAAAGCAGGTCCAGGGCAAGGCAACAATGGAAGCCCCCTAGGCCTGTGGGGAGTTGAGGCAGGACATGCCCGGTGGCCTGAGGCAGGGTTTGTGGGGTCGCCATGGGGAATGTTGGAGGTCTTGGCTTCGCTAACCCCACTCTCGGAGGCCAGGAAATGCACAACAATCAGTAAGGCACGGTCAACACTCCAGCGTGGTCATTTTGGTGGGCTGCACAGCGTCTCTCCACACAGCCACCAGGGTTTATACTCAGAACCTCAGCATGATCATAGACTGATGTCTTCGGGCCCTTGAGTTACTGCTGGGGGAGAACAGGGAGAACAGCAGTCGGGGTCTGTCTTTCTCACAGAGGCAGCAGGCGACAGGCCAGTCCAGCAGAACACAATGCTTGGTGGCAGTTCCTCCTGGCAACAGAGCAGGTCAGGTGCAGCAGGTTAACACAGCAAAGCAAGAGCTAAGTGGCAGCCCCCCCTGGCAGCAAAAGTGGAGTGCAGCAGGCCAACACAGCAAAGTGGGAGCTAAGTGGCAGTCCCTCCTGGCAGCACAGCCAACAGTGTGTAGCAGGCCAACACAGCAAAGCAAGGGGATAAGTGGCAGTCCCTCCTGGCAGCACAACTACTCGCAATGGAAGAGTCACCCCAAGACCCTTAAGTGAACTGAGGTGGTGGGGTCCAGGGTCCAGCATTTATATCTTGGTGCCCAGGTTTTGGAAGGTTGGAGAAACTTCCAGGCCTTCTTTTGCGGTCCCCAGGGTCCGTTTCCTGCCCTCCCCAGCTCCAGAAACTACACAGAGGGTAATGCAGCAATTTGTGTGAGGAGAGGCACAGCCCTGTTCAGAAATAACAGCTTCTCCCTTCCACCTAGCCCAGGAATATTTAACAGCCTAGTGATGGGCCATCAATATGCTAATACCACACCCAAGCTCCCTTTGTGTGTGACTGTCTAGTGAGAATGCATAAAGCCCAGCTGTCATCTACCCCAGATGTGTATTCAGAGACAAGAAAAGGCACAGAATGGTTAAAGTAAAAAAATGCCAACTTTGTAAAAGTGACATTTTAAGGCTTACAATTTCAAATCCGACTACACTATAAGTTGTGTTTTTAAATTGTGAGTCCAGGCACACCTAACTCTATATTTCTATCTCTTCCCATTTGGAAGGGATGTTATTCCTAAAAGATGTTTTAAGGCAACCCCAATGCTATTGTTAAACTTAAAAAGTACATGTCCACCATTTGATGTCCTTGGGGCTAACTTGGGCCTACCTTAGGGGTTATGTACATGCAATAAAAGGAAAGGTTTGGGCCAGGCAAGTGGGTAGACTTGCCAGGTTGAAAAGGCAGTTTAAAACTGCACACACCTGCTCTGCAGTGGCAGACTTGAAACATGCTTGAGAGGCTACTCTAGTGGGTGGCACAATCAGTGCTGCAGGCCCACTAGTAGCATTTAATTTACAGGCCCAAGGTCACATATAGGGCCAGATGATCAAAGCTTTTTAGCGGTTGCAAATGGTCCTATTTTCAGAATCGGGACGTTTGTGACAGCTAAAAAGCTGTTTGGCATATTGCAATGCAAAACTGTGATTGAGTAGCTTGTTACCGAATTGCAATGTGGCATTGCATTTCATTATTAGGAAGGGGTGCGGGTAGGACGTCCCTTCCTTAATCTGAACGGCAGTGGTATGTTTGAATGTTTTGTGACCGAAATGCAGTCGCAAAACCTTCGCAGGTTACCACAAATTCCAAACTAGGGTAACCCATTTGCAAATGGGAAGGGGTCACCAAGGGACACTTCCACTTCGTGAATGTCTGTAAAAACCTTTCTAGAAGCAGGCAGTGGTCCCACAGGCCACTGCCTACTCTTAAAAAATTAAAAGAACATTGTTCATTTTCTTTTTATAAACGCAGCCCGTTTTTCTTAAGGAAAATGGGCTGCATTTAAAAAAAAACAAGATTGCTTTAGTTAAGAGCAGTCACAGACATCGTGGTTCGCTGACCACAGCAGGCCACCATTCGTTTGATTTTTTGCGATTCCCAGTGGGTCGCAAAGCGAGACCTACCTCATGAATAGTAATGACCCAGGAATCACAAATGAAACTCAAATGAGTTTTGAACATTTAAAATTGCGATTTCATAATTGCGATTTGCTTAGAATCGCTTGTAGGAACTTGCAATTCAAAACGTACGTACATCTGGCCCATAGTGCACTTTACTAGGGACTTACAAACTAATTAAATATGCCAGCTGTGGAGAAGCCAATGTTACCGTGTTGTAGAGGACAAAGCACCTGCACTTTAGCACTGGGCAGCAACGTTAGGGGAGGCCACGGCAAGTATGCCAGGTCTAACAGAGGCCACACTGAGCATCAGCAAGTAAACATACGTCTCATGAGTTGTGGGTAGGTTTCCTTATTGTTCCTAATTACCCGTAGGTATTTGAACAATTATAATTTATGTTTAATGTCCGCCAGGGTGTTTTGTTTAGCATATGCTATTAGGGCACTATTTTGGTAGATAGTTGGGCGATATTTGGAAAGACATCAGTTTCCTTTGATTTAAAAGGAGGAAGATAGGAGTAAAGCTGATTCTGAGGGAGAGCCAACAGCTTTATATGCCATTACTGAATTCACTAGGGTCCTTGTTTAATAAGCTATTGTTTACATGTTTCCTTGTTGTTTTTGGCTATATAAAGTTTAGAGGCGTTATGTGTATAGAAATATGGCTATTGTTATGTTTATTTTGGCACTACAGTTTCGGATCATTTCACTTAACAACATGTACCAAACAAAGCAACAATTTCCCTGACTTCCCCTCCCAAATGTTTCACACATATGGGCACAGATTTACAAACACTTTGTATTGTGTTTGTATTACTTTTTTAATGCAGACCGGATGCAAAGTGTTGGGTTAGTCTTTATACTGCAGAGCAAATCACAAATTGCTTTGGATTGTAACCCAGAGTAAAGCAAAGGAGCGCAGTGGGCTGCCTTGTGTTACTTTGCTTCCAGGAGGCATTTCTTGAGTGTTACATGAGCGTTCCCATGCGACCACTCATGGATTTGGATGCAAATCATTAGCTATAAAGAATTATAGACCAGGGTTTGCTCTGAAATGTTGTCTCTCTCTGAGGCAGGCAAGATGAGGAGAAAGGTTTTCATTTCTTTTTGTTTTTTCCGCTTTGCATGCATGCTGAACTATAAAGCATATATATTAGGAGGGAAATGCCTTACAGCATTGTTTTTGTACAGGAAGGGGCCCTTTCCTGTACTAAAACTATGGTGACCACAACACACACAGTCCTGCACTACTTTGATGCAAGGACAGCCAAAAGTGTGCCAGCGCAGGGACAATAAACAGTCTTAGGCCTATATTTATACTTTTTTGTGCGCATTTGCGTCATTTTTTTAACGTAAAAGCGGTGCAAACTTAGAAAATACCATTATATTATGTACGTTTGTGCCAATTTTGCATCAAAAAATTATGCAAATGTGACGCAAAACAGGTATAAATATGGGCCATGGTATCTTAGTAGATGGTGCTCGTTCACACAACGTGTTGCAGTAACTTTACGTGCTGCAGACTTCTTGGTAAATCCGGCCTCTAATGTTAGTGTTGTTAGAGTGGCAACTCGCTGTGTGTAAAATGTTTGCCCGAATGGGTTAGGTTTTTTTTAAGGACATCAGTATTGTAGATCTAGTGCCCTAAATCTAGTTGCTGTCATTAATGTGTTGTCTATCAATATGAGATGCCTAATTAAAGGCAGATCTAGGCCTATATTTATACTTTTTTATCACCGCGTTTGCGCCGCTTTTTGACGCAAAAACAAAGCAAACTTACAAAATACAGTTGTATTTTGCAAGTTTGCAGCGTTTTTGTGTAAAAAAATTACGCAAATGCAGCAATAAAAAAGTATAAATATGGGCCCTAGTTTCTTAGATATTGTCTCTGTCAACTGTGCAGCTGCTGTTAATAGGTGTCCGAGTCTGTTTCTATCAAGTTTGGGCTTTTTTGCATGTTTTCACTCAGTGGGAATGAGGTGCATCCTCAAACACATGACTTCCTAATCCCTCTGTATTGTACCAATTGCTGTTCTGAATGCTCATTTCGGTAGTTAACTCTGATTATTCTCCAGACACACCTGCTATATGATTGGGGCTTGAACTCTGTGAAGCCAGAGCAAATCGTGTGGATGTGGTGATATATGATGTGCATTTGTAAAGCGCACTATCTAGGTGTGTGTGCCTAGCCCGGCCTATGGTAGGCTGGTTATTTGAAAGACAGGTCTTGAGCTTCAAGAAGAGAAGAGGAGGCTCTGATGTGGACTTGGAGGCTGTTCCATGTTTTAGGAGCAATGTAAGGACATGCCTGGCCTCCTGATCTGGTTCTGTGTGTGTGTGGGATGAGCAGTGGTGTCTGGTTGGTTGGTGGAAGGAGATGCAACTTTTAGGTAGTTGGGGCCTAAGTTGTGTAGTGCCTTGAATATGTGTGTGATGAATTTGAAATTAGTGCATTTGAATATTGTAAGCTAGTGGAACTCCCCGAGGTGATGTGTGATGTGAGTTATGTTTGGGAGGTAGAGCATGAGTCTAGCTGCAGAGTTCTGGATGGTTTGTATTCTTCTCTTTAGTTTCCTGGTGATCCCAACATAAAAATTGTTCCCTAGTCTAAATGTTTGGTGACAAGGACATGAAAGATAGTTTTTCTAGCTTTGGTTGGGAGCCAATTGAAGATCATCCTCAGCATATTCAGGATGTGGAAGCAAGATGCATTAGTGGCACTGACTTGTGTGGTCAGTTTGCTGTTGAGGATTATTCTGAGGTTCCTGCCTGGGTATGGTTCCGAGTTCAGACAGCCACCAGTTGGAGTCCAATGGTGAAGTGTTTTTGCCAAAGATCACTACTTCTGTCTTGTCTGTGTTGACCTTGAGACAGTTGTCTTTCATTCATGTAGCCACTTGGGTCATGCAGGTAGTGAACTGCTTTCTTGTGTTGGGGGACTTGTCTGATAGGGAGAATATGAGTTGCATGTAATCGGCGTAGGGGAGGATGTTGATGTATGGGCATTAATGACTTTGGTCAGAGGGATCATGTTTGCATTGTGGAGGGGGCTGAACAAAGTAGTTTGAAGGCACTCTGCAAAGGAATTTGAGGGTGTGCAGCAGTAAAGTGCCAGGCTGGTAGCTTGTGTTCTATCCGTTAAGAAGGAGCATATAGAGCAAAGAGTAGGTCCTTGGATGCCAAGAAAATGCAGGTGCTTGATTTGAAAGCGAGTGAGGCTGTGTTACATGCTGCAGAGAGGTCCAGAAGAATGAAGGCCACCATGTCTCCTTTGTCAAGGATCATGTGTAGGAAAGTACCCTCTTTCCTGGCATGGTTATGCCCATTTTCTGCCTGATGTCAGTGTGCTTGACTGTGTTCACTGGGATCCTGCTCACCAGGACCCCAGTGATTATGCTCTCTCTCTCGAAACTATTTCACCCACAGTTGTCACACTGGTGCCCCATTATAAGTCCCCAGTATATGGTACCTAGGTACCCACGGCATTGGGGTTCCAGGGGATACCTATAGTTTGCCACCCATCGGGAGCCCATGCAAAGGCTTGTGCAGGACTGCCATTGCAGCCTGCGTGAAAAGGTGCAAGCACCCTTTCACTGTCATTTTTCACTACACAAGGTCACTAATAAGTAACCCCTATGGTGGGTCTTCTAGCCCAGAGGGCAGGATGCAAGGTACCTGTGTGTGAGGGCATCCCTGCACTAGCAGAGGTGTCGCCACGAACACCAGGCCTAATTTGCTGGACTTCATGAGTGCGGGGACGCCAATTTACGCGTGTACTGGACACAGCTCACTACCTATGTCCAGCTACACAATGGTAACTTCGAACATAGGCATGTTTGGTATCAAACATGTTGGAATCATACCCCAAGGCTTTTGCAAACATTGGTTGTATGATTACATACATCCTGGGGGCTCCTTAGAGGACCCCCAGTATTGCCATTTCAGCCTTCTGAGGGTTTCTAGGCAGCCCAATCTGCTGCCACCTCCCAGACAGGTTTGTGCCCTCCTGTTGCTGAAAAAGCTCAAGCCCAGGAAGGCAGAACAAAGGATTTCCTTTGGGAGAAGGGTGTTACATCCTCTCCCTTTGGAAATAAATGTTACAGGCTGGCAATGCTTTGAAGGGCACATTTGGTGCCCTCCTTGCACACACTAGTCTACAACGGTTCAGGGACCCCCAGTCCCTGCTTTGGTGCAAAACTGGACAAAGTAAAGGGGAGTGACCACTCCCCTGTCCATCACCACCCCAGGGTTGGTGCTCAGAGCTCCTCCAAAGGGTCCCTGGGTTTTGCCATCTTGGAGTCAAGGTTGTCAGGGAACTCTGGGAGCATCTGAGTGGCTAGTGCCAGCAGGTGATGTCAGGTGCTCACCTGGTTAGGTGACCAATCCCCATTTCAGGGATATTTAGGGTCTCTCCTTTGGATGGTTCATCAGATTAGGATTGCAAGACTCCAGCAGGAATCCTCTGCACCCCACACTTCGACATCTGACTGAAGAAACTGCATCTGGACTCTTCAGGACCCTACAAGCTGCAACAAAGAAGCAAGACACCTTGTGCAACATTGTATCTCTGGCTCCTTCCTGCAACTTCAACATTTCCCAGGTCGTGCATCCTCTGAGGACAACCCGTCTTCAGCCTGCATCAGAAGGAAGAAGGAATCTCCCTTGGGGTGAAGGAGTAACTCTCCTGCTTCTGCAGGCACCAACTGCAACGATGACCGGCAGCGTGGATCCCCTCTCCTGCTGAGCTGCATGGATTCTGCATCAAGGGTGGTGGACAGAAGTGGTCCTGATGGTCCTCTCTTCCAACTGTCCAACTTGGGTGAAGGTAAGCCCTTGCCTGCCCACGCAGGACAGTACCACCGTGCACTGCGTCATTTGCAGCTGCAAAGGCTTGTTGGCATCCTTTATCCAAGATCTTCATGCATCTTGCAGCTCCTGCCCCCAGCACTCCTTCCTGCAATGCACAGCTCCCTGAGTAGTTCTCCAGCAGCGTGGGAGCCTATCTCGTAGTGCTGCTTGGGCTTCTTCTGCGACTCTCCTGTCCCCGTCCTGTGGGACTCCTGTGGGCGCTACCTAGTCTTTTGTCGGCTCTCCATGCTACTGAGGGCCCCCTCTGTCTCCTCCTCCTGGGTAGAGTCCACCTGGTCCTTCCTGGTCCCCAGCAGTGCCATTTTCTGCTAACCATGAGCTTTTAGTGGGCCAAGTCTTGTTGGCGGACTCTGACGATGCAAACCCAACTGCACTCCTCCATCCGGCGTAGGACATCACCTGCACCCGCCAGGAACCTGACTCTGTCTTCTTGGGTGCAGGGCTGTCTCTTCTTCCTCACCGGTGGTTCACTTATTGCACCTTCTTCCTGGTGGGTTGGGGCTCCTGCCCTTCCCGGACTCTTCTGTGCTTCTTGGTCCCCTCTTTCCACAGGTGCTCCGGTCCAGGAATCCACTGTTGGTGTCTTGCAGCCTCTTCTGGGTTTTGCAATATTCTTCTGTTCTTCTTTGTGTGTGTTCTAGGAAACTTACTGTGATTTACTCCTGCTTTCCTGATCACTGGGATGGTTTGTGGTACTTACCTTTGGGCTTTCTAAGTACTCCCAGCTCCCCTCTACACACTATACTTGCCTAGGTGAGGGACCGACTTTCGCATTCCACTTTCTTAGTATATGGTTTGTGCTCCCCCTAGGCACATTTCTAACTGTTGTGATTTTCACTAATTGCACTGTTTTCGAACTATTTTATGCCTATTTCTGCATACTAGTGTATATAATGTGTGTATTACTTACCTCCTAAAGGAGTATAGTATCTATGGTATTTTTGGTATTTGTGTCACCAAAATAAAGTACCTTTATTTTTGTAACACTGAGGGCCTGATTACGACCCTGGTGGAGGGGATTAATCCATCCCAAAAGTGATGGATATCCCATCCGCTGTTTTACAAGTTCCCTAGGAAATAATGTAACTTGTAATACGGCGGGTGGGATATCTGTCACTTTTGGGACAGAGTAATTCCCTCCGCCAAGGTCGTAATCAGGCCCTGAGTGTTTTCTTTCATGTGTGAGAGTAGTGTGTGACTACAGTGGTATTGCATGAGCTTTGCAAGTCTCATAGATAAGCATTGGCTGCTCATCCACAGCTACCTCTAGAGAGCCTGACTTCTGACACTGACTACACTACACGAATAAGGGATAACTGGAACTGGTATAAGGTGTTAGTACAATAGGTACCCACTACACACCAGGCCAGCCTCCTACATCATGTGGGTGCCATCTGTGGCAGCGATGAGTGCTGGAAGCAGTAGGAGGCACAGTAAGATCTTTGATGGTGGCAAAGATTTCCTTGCTTTTGTTAGTGTTGACATCAATGTGATCTGCAAAAGCTGTGTACTTGGTGTTCCGTATTTGCTGAGCCTTAGTGCTTATTTAAATCTGTCTTTATCTGTGATGTCTTAACCTGTTCTCCATTTGCACCTCAGCTGCTCGCAGTCTTGTTTTGTCAGCCGGAGTTCCTATGAGTACCAGGCGGCCTGTGCTCAGGCTGTTGTCACAGGGATGTGCTTGGGGGGAGCTAGGGTGCCAGGGGAGCCACGGTGATCCAGCTGTTGAGGTTCTTAATGTCTTTTGGCAAATTGCTGGTGTGCTTGGGCCAGTGCATGGAGAGAGTGAAATCCACTCCTCTTCTGAGATGCTTTTCTAGCTTTGCCTGGCATTTCCAGTGGTGATAGGTCTGTGGTGGTGTGGGTTGAGAACTCTGAAGCTGATGAGGGTTTGGTCTATCCAGGTTATAGTTGCTAGGTTGTTGAATGTGATGTTGCTGATTACGGAGAAAATTGGGTCCAAAAGGTGAAGGGCAGCGTAGGTGAGTCACATGCATCATGTAGCAGCCCAGAGGTCAAGTTATCAAAATATCCACTTGATGTCCGATGTCTGAACTGAAAGGCAAGGACTAGCCACTTTGAAAGTAAATATCTACACACTGTAGAATGTCCTATGAAAAGGAGGACATGCTCAGTCTGTAGCAAACTAAGGGCCTCAATCACATGGCCTGTGGCACAGGGCGGCTCAGCAAGTGCCTTGCTGCGCTGCCCTGCACCACTGGGAAAGGGAAGAGATGCGTTGTATCTACAAGATGCGCTGGCACACAAATTGCTGCCATGTGCTATCGCAGGCACCCTTGCACCATGGAGCAAGGGTCCCTGCATTGTGGTGATGATTGTTTTTTTACAGGAAGGGACACCTTCCTGCACAAAATAATCACAAGAGGTGTTTTCCTTTTTCTTCTACAGAATACAGCACAAAAGAATGCGGAAACAATGGGAAAAATAAAGACATTCCTCCCTAGTGCATCACTCTGACACGTTCCTAGTCTTGTAAATCTGGGAATGCGTCAGATTCCTTTGCGTTCCATGGGTGTTGCGTGTTAACACGCCAAGCAGCACCCATGGAACGCCCCTTTCACGCAGTGTTAAGCATGAATGGGGTCCAAATTTATAAAGCCATGAAAAGCCATTTAAGGTGACTTTGCGTTCCCCTCTGACAGAAGCAATATAGACATAGTGCTGTAGCCAATTGACACTGTTATCACGAAGGTGGCTTTGCGTGGATTTGTAAATATGGGTTGGCACACTGAGCCACCGGAGCATTGAAAAAAATGACACACCACTGGCGCAGTGTGTCACTAGGGTCTCGTAAATGAGGCCCTAAATCTCTTTGCAAAAGTGTGCTGCTCAGAGGACTGGCAACCATTTCTACCCATGGCAAAGATCAAGTCACAAAGAAGGTCAAGGAGCGTCCACTGAAAGACATACGTAGTGACATCCCTGAAGACACAATAGAAATGGCATAAATAAAGATAAGATAATGTCCTGTTGAAAACACCACTCAAAATGACACTTCAGAATCAGATATTTGATGGTTGACCGTTGAAGAGTTTAAGAGCTTTGGTGAATGTCATGTCCAAGGGACAGTTCTACTTGCTTCAGCTCAGATCAGTACGTTCACCCATACCAACATATCACCACTACTCTTTCTATGTGTATTCTCCACTAACATCCACCATATGTATTCAAAAGCTGTATTGTATGTTACCAAACAAAGTGCCTCGGCACTCGTGAACTGCAGCCCACCAATGTCTTAAGGACCTCTTGGACCCGAGTTGGTCACCCTTGTTTTTAGCTTTGTCTTATGTTTTCATATTATATTCGTTTTAGCTAAACTGCTTTTAGCAATGGCATTTACAAGCATTTCTTACATGATAGTCTTCTAGGAATCTGTGGTACGAGTTGATTGTTTAGTTATCCTTTGCATGACATGTAATCTGTACTTTCTGTCAAGGCTAGAAACACTGTACACTATATCCACAGCATTGAATCATAGCTGTGCTTCCAACACAGCATGGCTTTATTATATAAATGGTGCACTGATCATGAAGGAGCAGAGTGCATCCCAGCTACGACCATCCTGAGACGAATGCTGTGTGACATTAGGCTTGCTGTGCTAATCTACTAGCCTCCTGAGAGGATTGCCATCTACACGGCAGGCCGACTACTGACACTGTGTTCAGGTATGGGATTAGGGCTAATACCTCAGATTGGGCGAGGCAGAAGGGTACATTCGCTAAGCTTTTTGTCAAGACGGGCCACTCACCTGAAAGCAGGATGTCTGCAGGGGTGATGGTATGCCCCCCGACCTCTTGGAACACCTCTCGGCACTTCCTGGTGGACACAGAAACCCCGGCAGGTGTCCCAAAAGGAAAGGCTGAGTGGAAGAGAAAGAGAAAGAGACAAAACACTTCCACGTCTTGCCGGTCCAACCAGGCACCATGTATCTTCGGGGGGCAGGTCGTTGTTGACAAAGTGATAGTAGAGTTAGTGCACTCAACTTCCTTCAAACTGAATCTCTCTTTCTGATATGGGCATGGGATCAGTAGAAGAACACCAGGATGCTCCAGCACTTTTCTTGGATAATAATAACTGTTGGCACAATTACTAGCACTGCATTCAAAAAAACCAAACTGAGTACCATAACAATAAGTACTGCAACACTAGGGCTGGCTTCACAGAGATTCACTGTTGCACACTACAATTAGAACTATGGTTGCACTTATCATGCACAAGAAAGACAAATAAGGGCATTAATTATATCACATATAACTTTCCTGCATGCATAGGGTTAAACTAAAAGGAACAAAAACAATCGAAGAAATACAAATGTCCGCTCTGGGTTTAAACAGTTAGAGTGGCACAGTTTGGTTTGGTTTCACTGTGTGTGTGAAAAACCCTTGAAAAGCAAATTCCTCAAACCTGAAACACAGGCGTGAATGACACAATTTAAATCCAACAGTTATGCTATTATAGAAAGAAAAGTCAGGTAAATGCTCCTTTAAAATTGCACTGTCACTTTTTGTAGTACTTGAGCTCAAGCAGATTTCCTAAAGCACATGTAGGCAAGTAACTACAATAATAATGTAGCTTGTTCAGAAATGCATTTGTGTCTTCAAGATAAGCACTCTGTCAAACTAGGAGGTCTGATATACACCAGCTTTTCTAGGAAAGCGCGGCGTTCTACAAACTCCCTGGAGAATACTAGTCACTTAGCTGCAGTCTTTTTCGGAGTGCTGGAGGAATGTCTGGTGTCAGCTGGTACAGGAACGAAGAAAAGAATTGCCTCAAAAGTCCTAAATACAAGGATGACAGCAGGGGCTGGACTGCCAAATCAGATGCTGAGATCAGGAAGCAAATCAAAGCCACACAGGGAGGCATGCTTCACTCTGCTATTTATAGCCAATCAGGAAAGCAGTTGAGTTTCCACATGTGGATGAGTCACCACATCCAATTAGAAGCACGTCTACACCACACCCAATTAAAAGTACATGTCTACACCTGCTCACATTAGCAAACAAGCATTGGTAAAACAAGCATTGATAAAACCAATTGTGTAACACAGCACATTATGTTTACTTAGAAACGTGAAGGTTTAACCAAGAACAAAGATATGATTTAACCCTAATCCCTGGGGATGCTAACAGATAACGCAGGGGGCACCTTAGGGATTCCTGACACTTTTATCATATTATTAGGGTTAGGTAGGAATTCCCAGAACCACTAGAACACTGAGAACCACATTTACCATGGGTGGATTGTTTATTCTCTTTACCATGTTTGTAATGCGGATTACTTTGCTTTGTTTCATCTAATTATGGCAGCTCACTCTACAGATTACAATTGTTTCAATAAATGTATTGAAAACGTATCTTGGATCTCTTTGTGTCCCTCCTTGTGACCAACACTTGACATGCATGAGTAATAACACAAAAAGGTAAAATCTGTTTCCAAGACTTCCCTGGGGAGCCAGAGTGTCATATTCAGGTCGACATAATCACCTTCCATGTCGGTAGGTTTCGGGGTTGGGTGAGCCACTGTGTGCTGTCCGGGAATCGGACCAACAATTACTGATGGCGTGGATGAACTCATTCTCACATATTATGAAGTTCTGCCGTCCTAAATATGCAGTACTATTATCTGAGTAGGAACTGTAAAACACCAATACACATCAAACTGGTACAAATATACATTCATATATAATATTTGAGCGCATGAATTCACAGAATGAACAGTACTTCAAGCTGTTTGCCATACTAGAGTGTTTGAACGGCATACATATTGATGAGACCATGTAACCCACGGCACATTGCCCCTGTTGCATTTCGCCTCTGTACAAGAGATAGATGAGGTTTCAGGAAAGGTAGTGGTAGCTGACATCATTGAGAAGGTGAAAGTAAGCATACCATGGACCTCCTTGAGCCTGGTGTCCTAAAATCCTAAGCAACAAGCAGCAGTTTTGGGAGGTAACCAATGATAGTTAATTCAGATAGCACATTCATCCAGGCAGACGAGGAGTGTGTTGTGGTCAAACACAAACAACATATGCTAGATGTAGGTAGCTGAAAGAGAAAAAAGTCCTTTACATATATTCAGAAGGATGATTTTCTTTGTCTTGGGAGAATCGACAATTGACAGTATGTTTCAGGATTCAACATATGAGTACAATTGACTCTGATTAGAAATTGGGTCTCTAGTTGGCAGAGGTTTTCACTCTGCCCAAGTAGAGACCACAGTCCTAGTAAAGGTGAGTAAGATACACACAAAAGTTTACCTGTGCTCAACCTCTGGTAGCTTGGCACAGAGCAGTCAGGCTAATCTACAGATGCAATGTGTGAAGTATGTGTTCACACACACCGTATCACAGTGAAAGCACCACAAAAGTACTCCACACCAGTTTAGAAAAATAACCAATATTTATCTGAGTAAAATAAAACAAGACCGAAGGACCAGGCTAGAAAAATAGAGAATATTTATCTCATCAAAATAAGACCAACACAATAAAAAATAATTTAAATAATCCAAGGTTATGCAATATTTATACCCCATGATTACTCTTAAAAGAATGAAAATGACAAATAATGTGTCCCCCTATAATGGGAAGGTAGTACCTTTAGTTTGAGTACTGCCAAGTTCAAATAACGTCTTGTGAAGTTGTTTCCTCGAGGAACAGGTCCGCAGAAAAATTGTGCTTCCTTTTTAGGAAATATGGTAGTGCCTTTCTGGAGGCTTATGGAGCAGTGTTGCGGGTTCCTCTGCAGCGCTGGGGCTTCCCTGAAGACAGGAGCGGTGTGTGCTGTCTCTGGCGGTCCCCCTCCAGGGTGACAGCAGCTGCGCTGGGTCTCAAAAGTGGCTCTGGCGCACGTGGCCCACAGGCCAGGGCAAACGTTCCCAGGTCCTGTACAGGGTCACATGGAAGGCCGTTGAGCGTTCAGCTCCCTGATAGGAGATAGGTCCAGAATCGCGGTACCACCCAAAGCAGGTCCAGGGCAAGGCAACAATGGAAGCCCCCTAGGCCTGTGGGGAGTTGAGGCAGGACATGCCCGGTGGCCTGAGGCAGGGTTTGTGGGGTCGCCATGGGGAATGTTGGAGGTCTTGGCTTCGCTAACCCCACTCTCGGAGGCCAGGAAATGCACAACAATCAGTAAGGCACGGTCAACACTCCAGCGTGGTCATTTTGGTGGGCTGCACAGCGTCTCTCCACACAGCCACCAGGGTTTATACTCAGAACCTCAGCATGATCATAGACTGATGTCTTCGGGCCCTTGAGTTACTGCTGGGGGAGAACAGGGAGAACAGCAGTCGGGGTCTGTCTTTCTCACAGAGGCAGCAGGCGACAGGCCAGTCCAGCAGAACACAATGCTTGGTGGCAGTTCCTCCTGGCAACAGAGCAGGTCAGGTGCAGCAGGTTAACACAGCAAAGCAAGAGCTAAGTGGCAGCCCCCCCTGGCAGCAAAAGTGGAGTGCAGCAGGCCAACACAGCAAAGTGGGAGCTAAGTGGCAGTCCCTCCTGGCAGCACAGCCAACAGTGTGTAGCAGGCCAACACAGCAAAGCAAGGGGATAAGTGGCAGTCCCTCCTGGCAGCACAACTACTCGCAATGGAAGAGTCACCCCAAGACCCTTAAGTGAACTGAGGTGGTGGGGTCCAGGGTCCAGCATTTATATCTTGGTGCCCAGGTTTTGGAAGGTTGGAGAAACTTCCAGGCCTTCTTTTGCGGTCCCCAGGGTCCGTTTCCTGCCCTCCCCAGCTCCAGAAACTACACAGAGGGTAATGCAGCAATTTGTGTGAGGAGAGGCACAGCCCTGTTCAGAAATAACAGCTTCTCCCTTCCACCTAGCCCAGGAATATTTAACAGCCTAGTGATGGGCCATCAATATGCTAATACCACACCCAAGCTCCCTTTGTGTGTGACTGTCTAGTGAGAATGCATAAAGCCCAGCTGTCATCTACCCCAGATGTGTATTCAGAGACAAGAAAAGGCACAGAATGGTTAAAGTAAAAAAATGCCAACTTTGTAAAAGTGACATTTTAAGGCTTACAATTTCAAATCCGACTACACTATAAGTTGTGTTTTTAAATTGTGAGTCCAGGCACACCTAACTCTATATTTCTATCTCTTCCCATTTGGAAGGGATGTTATTCCTAAAAGATGTTTTAAGGCAACCCCAATGCTATTGTTAAACTTAAAAAGTACATGTCCACCATTTGATGTCCTTGGGGCTAACTTGGGCCTACCTTAGGGGTTATGTACATGCAATAAAAGGAAAGGTTTGGGCCAGGCAAGTGGGTAGACTTGCCAGGTTGAAAAGGCAGTTTAAAACTGCACACACCTGCTCTGCAGTGGCAGACTTGAAACATGCTTGAGAGGCTACTCTAGTGGGTGGCACAATCAGTGCTGCAGGCCCACTAGTAGCATTTAATTTACAGGCCCAAGGTCACATATAGGGCCAGATGATCAAAGCTTTTTAGCGGTTGCAAATGGTCCTATTTTCAGAATCGGGACGTTTGTGACAGCTAAAAAGCTGTTTGGCATATTGCAATGCAAAACTGTGATTGAGTAGCTTGTTACCGAATTGCAATGTGGCATTGCATTTCATTATTAGGAAGGGGTGCGGGTAGGACGTCCCTTCCTTAATCTGAACGGCAGTGGTATGTTTGAATGTTTTGTGACCGAAATGCAGTCGCAAAACCTTCGCAGGTTACCACAAATTCCAAACTAGGGTAACCCATTTGCAAATGGGAAGGGGTCACCAAGGGACACTTCCACTTCGTGAATGTCTGTAAAAACCTTTCTAGAAGCAGGCAGTGGTCCCACAGGCCACTGCCTACTCTTAAAAAATTAAAAGAACATTGTTCATTTTCTTTTTATAAACGCAGCCCGTTTTTCTTAAGGAAAATGGGCTGCATTTAAAAAAAAACAAGATTGCTTTAGTTAAGAGCAGTCACAGACATCGTGGTTCGCTGACCACAGCAGGCCACCATTCGTTTGATTTTTTGCGATTCCCAGTGGGTCGCAAAGCGAGACCTACCTCATGAATAGTAATGACCCAGGAATCACAAATGAAACTCAAATGAGTTTTGAACATTTAAAATTGCGATTTCATAATTGCGATTTGCTTAGAATCGCTTGTAGGAACTTGCAATTCAAAACGTACGTACATCTGGCCCATAGTGCACTTTACTAGGGACTTACAAACTAATTAAATATGCCAGCTGTGGAGAAGCCAATGTTACCGTGTTGTAGAGGACAAAGCACCTGCACTTTAGCACTGGGCAGCAACGTTAGGGGAGGCCACGGCAAGTATGCCAGGTCTAACAGAGGCCACACTGAGCATCAGCAAGTAAACATACGTCTCATGAGTTGTGGGTAGGTTTCCTTATTGTTCCTAATTACCCGTAGGTATTTGAACAATTATAATTTATGTTTAATGTCCGCCAGGGTGTTTTGTTTAGCATATGCTATTAGGGCACTATTTTGGTAGATAGTTGGGCGATATTTGGAAAGACATCAGTTTCCTTTGATTTAAAAGGAGGAAGATAGGAGTAAAGCTGATTCTGAGGGAGAGCCAACAGCTTTATATGCCATTACTGAATTCACTAGGGTCCTTGTTTAATAAGCTATTGTTTACATGTTTCCTTGTTGTTTTTGGCTATATAAAGTTTAGAGGCGTTATGTGTATAGAAATATGGCTATTGTTATGTTTATTTTGGCACTACAGTTTCGGATCATTTCACTTAACAACATGTACCAAACAAAGCAACAATTTCCCTGACTTCCCCTCCCAAATGTTTCACACATATGGGCACAGATTTACAAACACTTTGTATTGTGTTTGTATTACTTTTTTAATGCAGACCGGATGCAAAGTGTTGGGTTAGTCTTTATACTGCAGAGCAAATCACAAATTGCTTTGGATTGTAACCCAGAGTAAAGCAAAGGAGCGCAGTGGGCTGCCTTGTGTTACTTTGCTTCCAGGAGGCATTTCTTGAGTGTTACATGAGCGTTCCCATGCGACCACTCATGGATTTGGATGCAAATCATTAGCTATAAAGAATTATAGACCAGGGTTTGCTCTGAAATGTTGTCTCTCTCTGAGGCAGGCAAGATGAGGAGAAAGGTTTTCATTTCTTTTTGTTTTTTCCGCTTTGCATGCATGCTGAACTATAAAGCATATATATTAGGAGGGAAATGCCTTACAGCATTGTTTTTGTACAGGAAGGGGCCCTTTCCTGTACTAAAACTATGGTGACCACAACACACACAGTCCTGCACTACTTTGATGCAAGGACAGCCAAAAGTGTGCCAGCGCAGGGACAATAAACAGTCTTAGGCCTATATTTATACTTTTTTGTGCGCATTTGCGTCATTTTTTTAACGTAAAAGCGGTGCAAACTTAGAAAATACCATTATATTATGTACGTTTGTGCCAATTTTGCATCAAAAAATTATGCAAATGTGACGCAAAACAGGTATAAATATGGGCCATGGTATCTTAGTAGATGGTGCTCGTTCACACAACGTGTTGCAGTAACTTTACGTGCTGCAGACTTCTTGGTAAATCCGGCCTCTAATGTTAGTGTTGTTAGAGTGGCAACTCGCTGTGTGTAAAATGTTTGCCCGAATGGGTTAGGTTTTTTTTAAGGACATCAGTATTGTAGATCTAGTGCCCTAAATCTAGTTGCTGTCATTAATGTGTTGTCTATCAATATGAGATGCCTAATTAAAGGCAGATCTAGGCCTATATTTATACTTTTTTATCACCGCGTTTGCGCCGCTTTTTGACGCAAAAACAAAGCAAACTTACAAAATACAGTTGTATTTTGCAAGTTTGCAGCGTTTTTGTGTAAAAAAATTACGCAAATGCAGCAATAAAAAAGTATAAATATGGGCCCTAGTTTCTTAGATATTGTCTCTGTCAACTGTGCAGCTGCTGTTAATAGGTGTCCGAGTCTGTTTCTATCAAGTTTGGGCTTTTTTGCATGTTTTCATATATATCCATTAGCTCAGTATCTGTTCAAGTATGGTAAGTACTTATTTTCAGTAGGCCATTTCTTACCCTGTAGTGGTTATCAACGGTTAAGGTTCCCGGCTGTGAAATTAATGTCAGTCATCAACTTGTCTCATACTTTCATTGGCGCGATCCCTGCTGGTCACAGTTTATGCTGTGTCAAGCCCTGATAGTGAAGAAGAAGCTGGATTCCTACTAGGTGAACGATGTATTGCAGGGATAGATTCAAGCTGGACACATGTGGACTTCGGCAAATTTTAAGTGCAATTGCAAAGGCATAGGGTGCCAGGCAGAGTTACAGTGGACAGGATCTTTCTATTAACTCTTGGTCAATTGTACTGAGAGAGCGTAGTTTAAATATTACATATATTAAAAGTGTAATGCTTATATAAATGCCTAACGATGCTGCATAGAAAACAACAATAAACAGTGATTTGCTTAACGTGCATTTGAATTATAACTATGATAACGTGCAGCTACCATTGTGTACACGAACTAATGACAATTATAAGTAATGATTGTTTGCATTATGACTAATCAAGCTTATATATTAACATTTACGATATTGCACTTGTATTAAAATCTCGTAGGCCTTAAGTTAGCGTGAGCTGTGGAGCTAGTTGCCTAGCTCTCATATTAAAGCATTTTTCTCTGTTTTCCAGTGTGCTGACTCGCAAAGGGCCATGACCCTGCATTTGTTCCTTTTCTCCGTTTTATGTAACCATTCAGACTCAGTTCTCATCCGCATGCTAGCTGCCTTAGTATGAGTTTAATACAATTTTGAAACAAAAGTAGATTAAAGCAATGTACAAGGACATTTGACCATGGACAAAGGAACTCATGACCAGAGGAACGTGCCAAATGGTGATGAAACCCCCGGATGTGCCACCTCTGAAGACGTCAATTATGAAGACCAATCAAAGTGTTATAAATTATCATGGGGTGACAATTGGAATTACCTAATGTATAATTTGATAGGTTAAGGATAGTGGGGTATTGTGAATGTCCAATAGAATTTTGGGGGAAGGTATTACTAGAAAAGGGATTAAAACCCATGTCACAGAAGGGTCGTCAGAACTAGGTAGGGAACGCTACTGATTTCATCCAGAAACTCTGTCACTCTGTTTGGTGATTTGAGACTAAAGTAACCATCCTCACCCATAGGCTGCCCTTTACATTTCTCCTCCTTATGAGGGAAGTGTCCCCTGTCCTTTAGACAAGGTTAGACTGATGGTGATTTGACTGATGTCCTGAAGACGAAGACTGATCCTGTGTGCAGAACTATTCCTGGAGGGTAATTATGACAATGCAATTTGTAATTTGTCTGTTTGCGTTTCCTTTCTAGGTACCAACTGCTCTTTTGTTAGAGACCCTAGCTAGATGTTTTCTAAATTGATGTTCCAAAATGTTTTGCATGAAGCCCAACATGCTGATGCTAATTAGCGGTTAGGTTAGGAAATTCACTCTGACTGATGCAAATAGACAAATGACTGACATTACGCTTTGCTGAACTAAGACATATATAATATTTGCTGTATTTTGATCTATGTTCACGCCGTGCTATGTTCTTATGTTTGTGATTCTTGCATTAATGAAATCTTATCATAGTTGTCATATTGTGACTATACTCTTATGCTTCTTGGTTTTGAGATTGACACTTCTGCTTGTAGATTGTAAACAATAGGGAATAGAAAATTCATAAAATTCTATCAGCAGGTGTGGTTATTCATGGCTGAAAGGTTATGGTTGCGTCGACAATTTGATTAATGTCTTTTTCTAAAGTAAGATGTATTGTGGTGATAAACATTGATGAAATTATTGATATATTGTTTGACATATTGATCAGTTATCTCATCCTACGGTGTCTCACCACTGGGTCACAAGATTCATTGGCCTAAAACGAGTCCCAATGTGTAATAAAATAACATAAAGGGACGCGTTAACACTTCTGGTAGCAGAGCGACGGTTTGGCCCTTGGGGGCCCTAGGACGGAGAATAATCGTTTAATTTGTTTTTTCTGTGATAATGCAAATTGGAGGTATGATGGGTTTCTAAGTTCACCATGACTTTCCCGGGATCTCGGAGCCGGCCTAAGTGAGTTGGGGATGTTCTCGGCGCCATAATGTGTGTGGTTTAGGGTTTTTTGCGCTTGTTTAGCTTATGCTTTTGCAGAAGATTGTGAGATTTGTGTGCATTTAGGTTAACTATGTGTTGTTTACCAGGAGTGGGCGTACTCCACAGTACGAGAGTAGGGAAGTTGGCATACTTCATTTGAATGTGGCGCTTAATGCTCAAAATTATCCACGTGGTTGGTTGTTATGTACGGACCTGTCGAGGCCTAAGACTCCGGAGTATGTTGACAAGTGTAGGAGACACTTGGGTTTATGTTGTAATCTGTGCGGTTTAATAGGTCAATCGGGCATGGTTGACAAGTCACGTTTGGATCAAAATGCACGTGTGAAACCTTCGATGGAGATTTGGTAAATTCTAAAGTGCACTAGAATAAGCCATTGACAAGTCGAGAGTAGAATTTGCGGGTCAAATTCTGCTTGCGTATGCGGGAACTGATAAGGAGAAAGTAGCAGCTGAGGCTTCAAGTGAAATCTCTGTAAAGTTCTGAAGCAAATGTGTTACCCTTCCTGTAGTAAACCAGCAGATTTGTGTTGTCGTTTAAGGTGCTTGCAATAATTGCATTAGTTTGTGTGGGTTCAGTAAGGAGCGGACGAGCCGCAAGACTTTGTCAGCTGCAATGTGTGGGAGCGTGACGTCAGTGGTGCCGCGCTGAGATAGGTCAGTTGTCGAGAGGGGTCGCGCACGGATTGGCTGCCGTCCGTGAGAGGCAATAGGTCGGGAAAGGTGGGTGAAGAGTGTCCTGGGAACTAAGTCATTTCTTATTAAAATACAAACAAGAGAAAGTCGCAAAATGAATTTTGTCAAGGCATTTAAGAGCGCTCTGAAAGGAGACGCATATATTATAGCAACTTAGGGGGAGCCTACACCACCTGAGGGTACTCCAGCCTATAGAATCATGGAAGAGAAAGGTGTTGTGCCATGTTTATGTATGAAACAATGGCGCAAACTAACAGAGAAGGAGGGATGTTTGGAGTTTCCGGAATATGGAACGTTCAATACGAGGGTTCTTGGAAGATTGAGGTGGATGTTAAATGAACAGAAACCACCTCCGAGGCCAGCTCAGTATGAGGCGTTAGCGGTTTGGGATCTAATGGCTCTTAAACAGAGGCAAGAAAAGTTTCAGAGAAGGTTGAGAAGGGCAGAAAAATCTTATGCAGAAGCTAGATGGGATGATGAGAGCAAAATGTGGAGAAGGGGAATTGTTGATTGATTAAAATTGTTCCCGGCAATAACACAGGGTGAGGAAACAAAGGGAAAGAAAGTCTCATGTAAAACAGATAAAGACTCGGACAAATCTAAAGAGAATAAAAGATCTTGGGAAGAGGAAGATGATTCAGATGATGAGGAGTTTATGGACAGGTTGTTGCACGATCGCCCACCACCTTATGCGGTGAGTGACAGTGCTCCAAGCACGGATCCTGGGAACCAGATGCAGGAAAAGGGAGCTACTGATATGGCACAGACTAGTGATACGGCTTCGCTACAGAATGTTGTCAGTGTACCCACTGCTCCAGACATGCCGATACAGTTGCAACCTCCACCGCAGATACAGAGAATATACCCAGACGTCCCAGTACTTGAGACTACTACAAATCTGATGGTGCCGCCAGACCCGATATATACTAAATCAAAGTTAGTACAGATTGAGTCAACACCGAAATTAATGTCCCAGCCACAACCACAGCTGATACCGGGGTACAACCCAGTAACTAACCCAACATTAGTACCTGTCCCGGTACCTTGGAACAGATCTATGGAGTCGCTGCTCCACGGAGTCTGGGTCCAGGTCAGACACCTGCTGCCATATCATTGCCAATTACTGTCGGTCCACCAGTGCCATTGTATGCGCAAGGCAAACCTGGTGTATGTGATCAGGGAGTAATGACTCAAGATGTTATAAGAGGAGGGTCTATGGGAACTCCCCAGATAATGGCTCCAGGAGAGCAAGCAGTTGAACAGCTGAGGTCTTTAATGGATCTTAGTCCAGTAGGATCACCCATCGAAGCAATGCGTCAAGCAGGAATAGGAGTTTTAACTCCACAGACAATGAGTACAAGTACATCACATTCCCCGATGATGCATGCAGGGAACATTTCACTACAGGGTTTCACAGATTCCAGCAGCTAAATGAATGGTTAGAAAAGACGTATACTTCACAAAAGGCTGCAGTAGTTACAGTTGAACCAGAAAAAGAAAAACAAGACGAATACCTGAACCTTGTAAGACTAGGGGCAGAAGCTGCTGAGTTAGTAGAAGGTACGATGGGAGTGAACAGATTAGAGTCCTACACGGAAGCAGAATTGAGATTCCTATGCCCCAAAATTACCAAAGAAGTAGGCAAGGTGCATCAGAGATTGGCGAACCTGGCAGATAAATACAATATTGATATTGGAAACACTAAACATCTGAAAAGAAGTTACAGATTAGATTTTGACTCAAAGGATTTTGAGCACATGAGGTCTGCGGGAATGAAGGTACATTTGAAAGAATTGTTACAAAGTGCACAGATTTGGGGTGCACTGGAGAAATGGGAAGGCAGGTGGGCAAAGAAAAGAGACAAAGGAAAGGGCGACAGTCCGGGGTCTAACCAAGCTAAGGCCTCACCTGATTTGGAATCAGTAAAGATACTACCTATGAGAGAAACTGCTGGTGGTGTCTTAGTCCATGTAACGTGGACCAGAGGAGATAACCTATCCTTTACTAATGATTATCCCAGATTAAGAGAAAAACCGATCGAATGGTATCAACAAACAGACAGGTTTGTGAAACTTGCAAAGTGTCTTTGGGAAGACCTGAATACCTTGTTTGAGATCATTGTTCCGCCTGATCTGTGGCTTGAATGCAAAAGAGGGGTAGATTGGCCAACGAAAGAACCGGCAAGGGATAAGGTGACAGGGGCACCCTCTGAAGAGGTGATGAAGTATTATCATAAGGTGATTGCGTTTTTGAAACAAAAGGTGTCGCCGAAAGTGACTGATTGGCAGAAAATCGACCGGACCTCTCAAGAGGTTAAAGAATCAATACATGCTTACTATGAAAGATTGTTAAAGGCATTTAAACATTACAGCGGTACTGAGACTATTGAACCGAAGGACATGAATCACCTTGTGTTTAGATTTGTTGAAGGGTTGAGACCAGAAGTTAGTCAGATGATTAAGAATCACTTGATTTGTTGGCAAGCTAAACCGATTGATGAGGTGTTGCAGTATGCAAAATACTGTAGTGATGAGATTGAGTTGAAGAAGAAAAAGTTGAAAGAGAAAGTGATGGTGATGCAGATAAGGGCTGTGCAGGCAGGAATACAGGGAAACGGAGTCCAACAAATGATACAGCAGCAACCGCAAATGAATGGTGCGTTTCAGACACAGCCGAGAGGTCAAGGCCGAGGGTTCGTGAATCGCGGTCCAGACATGAATACTGTTGTGATTCAAAACGACGTGCAAGGGGTGAAAAAGATGTCACCATGTCACGCGTGCTGGGGTGTGGGGCACTGGAAACGGGAGTGCCCAAATATCGTGCAGGATGGTATTGTTCAGCAAAGTACTAATGTTGGTACATTACAGAATGTACGGGGCCCGAAAATGAGACATCAAAACCCGAATTTTCAGAACAATCTGGTACAAATGCAAGGGGTACAGCCCATGCAGCAGATGCAAATGCTGCGTTTTCAGTCAGCACAAATGCAACCAGTACAACAGCAGATTCCTGTGGTACCTAGACAGCAAATGCAATTACCAACGGCTCTGATGGGACAGCAACAGGTGATGGTTCCGCAACAGGTCACAGGTCAAGTAATGAGTCAAAATAATACAGTACAACAGTTCCCATTACGAGGTGAAAATGGCATGAATGGGGAATGGTCAGACGATAGCGCAGACAGTGAAGAGTGCAGGCTTGCAGCATCCTTAGAGGTGGATCAGAGGGGTCCATATGTGGAAGGAAAGGTGATGGGTTACAAGGTTTCATTCCTGGTTGATACAGGAGCCACACGCTCTACAGTCAGAAGTGCTGAGGTTCCAAAATTACCACTTTCAGGGCGTACCATAAGAGCAGTCGGAGTAGCAAACCAGTATTTGACAAAACCGATTACAGATCCAGTGCAGGTCAAGATCGGCAACTTCCAGGGGCTACATAGGTTTGTAGTTTGCGACTCGAGTCCGGTATCCCTACTGGGAAGGGACTTACTGTGCAAGACAAAATGCTCAATTACCTGCTCCAATGATGGAATTGAAGTACAGACAAATAGTGATGATGAGGGAGATGAAGGAAAATTCTCAGAAGATGACACAGGAACAGCTAATGAAGATTACCCTTTGATTACCCTGTTCCCGATGCTTACTTTGATTGACCTACCTGTTGAGTTACAGGAAACGGTAACAGAGAAAGTGTGGGATTTGACCGGAAAAGAAGTAGGACTAATAAAAGGGGTAGAACCAGTCAAAGTCCAGATAAAGCCAAATGCGGTATTCTCTCAAGTGCCACAATACCACATGACCCAAGACGTTCTCATCGAAGTGTCACAAATAATTGCAGATTTTCTCAGACAGGGAGTCCTGAAAGAGGTTTTGAGCAGTCCATGTAACTCTCCCATAATGGGTTTAAAGAAGCCCTGTGGGAAAGTTCGAATTGTGCAGGATTTGAGAAAAATAAATGAAATTGTGGTAAAGTGTTGCCCTGTGGTGCCCAATCCAGCAGTAATAATGTTCCAGGTTCCCTGTGATGCTGAATGGTTTACTGTTGTAGATCTGTCACAAGCCTTCTTTTCAATACCTCTTCATGAGGATAGCCAATTGTTGTTCAGTTTCAAATTCCTGGATAAGGTGTACAGTTGGTGCAGAACCCTTCAAGGGTTTTCTGAATCACCGTCCATTTTCAATCAGATATTGAAAAAGAATCTAGAGTCCCTGGTACTACCTTTTAATTTGACTATTGTGCAGTATATTGACGATTTGCTGATTGCATCTAAGACAAGGGACAGCTGCAAATACGATACCATTGCCTTACTAAATCATTTGGGAAAGAATGGACACAAGGTGTCGCCTAAGAAACTGCAATACTGTCAGAAAGAGGTGAAATATCTAGGGCATTTGATCGAAAGAGGTTCCAGGAGAATATCAAAGGAAAGAATAACAGCCATTTTACAAATGAACCCTCCAATGACAAAAAGAGATTTCAGGATGTTTTTGGGAATGGTGGGCTACTGTCGTCAGTGGATACCCAACTTCTCGATCATTTCAAAACCATTGATAAAACGGACAGGCAAAGAGATCAAGGACGAGCCATATACCATAGCTTTGTCTAAGGAAGAACTAGAATCATTTATGGAGTTAATAGAGAGCATGTGCAGGGAACCAGCATTAGGAATGCCTGATTATACGAAGCCTTTTCTGTTGTTCTGTCATAAACGTGATGCTTGTTCTTTGTCTGTTTTAACACAGGTCCATGGAGATGCAAATCGCACTGTAGCATATTTTTCAGCTACTTTGGACCCTGTCGCAGCAGCCTTACCGGGTTGTTTGCGTGCAGTTGCAGCAGTTGGTCAGAGCCTTACATAATGTGAAGGCATAGTCATGGGAAACCCCCTAACAGTAATGGTTCTGCATTCAGTTGAAATACTGTTGACTCGAACTAAAACTCAGCATATGACTAATGCACGTCTCACTAGGTATGAGACGATCATACTGGGGTCACCAAATGTCTCCCTTAAGCGGTGTAATGTATTGAACCCGGCAACCTTACTTCCTATTGAAACCACTGAAATAAAAAATGAGGAATAATTTGAACATGATTGTCTTGAGGTAACAGAATTATGTACCAAACCTCATCCAGACATTCAGGACAAACAATTGAAAGAAAATGACTGTATCATGTTTGTCGATGGGTCCTGTCTAAGAGATTCTGCTGGAATACTGAGAGCTGGCTATGCGGTATGCACTATAGCTGGCATCGTTGAAGCCTCCTGGCTCGAGAAAGTATTTTCCGCACAAGTGGCAGAATTAATTGCCCTTACTAAGGCATGCCACGCAGCAGTAAACTTGAGAGTCACTATCTATACTGACAGCAGATCCGGATCCGGAATTGTACATGATTTTGGCCACCTTTGGTCACAGAGGGCTTTCATGACCTCATCTGGATCTCCTGTGAAAAATGGTGAACAAATAAAGGATTTGTTACATGCAATTCAGTTACCTCTTGAAATTGCCGTGGTGAAATGCAGTGCTCATATTAGATCACAAGACTTTGTGTCCATGGGAAACGGCTATGCAGATAAAGTCGCAAGATTTTGCGCATTGAACTGTATATCGTTCAAGGAGCCATGGGAACTATTACCACAAACTGAAAATGACATGTCTGAACCTTGCATTACGGGTGGTAGACACGTTAGATGAGTTAAAAACATTACGGAGTTGTGCAAGCAAAGAAGAAAAACGCTCTTGGCAGAGAATGCAATGTGTGCAAAGGGCGGATGATTTGTGGGTTACAGAAAAAGGGAAACTAGTCTTACCAAACAGTCTTCTATCTCAGTTCGCCAGGCTATACCATGGACAAGCTCACCTTGGGAGAGATGCAATGATCAGGTCATTTAAAATCGATTGGTTTAATCCAAAATTCAGACATGCTGCTGAGGTCATTTGTCACAGGTGCGTCATCTGTCAACAGATGAATGCCGGAAAAGGAACTGTGGTAACTTTGAGCCACATTGGGAGAGCTGGCGGTCCATTTAGCAAGATGCAAATGGACTTCATTGAAATGCCTGTTTGTGGAGGATTGAAGTACATATTGGTGATTGTGTGTGTTTTCAGTCACTGGATTGAGGCATACCCTACACGTAGGAATGACAGTCTTACAGTTGCAAAATTACTACTTAGGGAACTGATACCAAGGTTCAGGTTTCCGGTCTCTATAGAGTCAGATAGGGGCAGACACTTTGACAATGAAGTGATTAAACTCCTGTGTGCCGCACTTAACATCGAACAAAAGCTGCATTGTAGCTATCGCCCTGAAGCATCAGGACTAGTAGAACAAATGAATGGTACTTTGAAATCGAGAATGGCAAAAATGTGCGCAGCTACCAACATGAAATGGGCAGATGCATTGCATTTAGTGCTGATGTCAATGAGAAACACCCCAGATAAGAAAACTGGATTATCCCCCATGAAATCCTCATGGGTAGAGCTATGAGATTACCAGCAGTGCCTGCAAACGCTCTAGTGAATATTACATATGATATGGTGTTGGACTACTGCAAAGGTTTGGCTGATGTGATTCTCTCTTTCTCTCACCAGGTGGAAGCTAACACATTACCACCGATTGGCGATCCAGGCCACACTCTACAAGCTGGTGACTGGGTGGTTGTCAAAAAGCACGTGAGAAAGTCGTGTCTGGAACCATGTTGGAAAGGGCCGTATCAAGTAATCTTGACAACAACTACTGCTGTAAAGTGTGCCGGAATTCCAAACTGGATACATGCCAGTCACACAAAAAAGGTAACTTGCCTAGCTGAAGAGGAACTTGAAGTTTCCGGCACAACAGCTTCAGGAAGAGAAGTCTCACGGCCAGAAAACAATGAAGAAGGAACTGAGACTGCAGGAGAGCTTGCTGAGAACAGCCTTGTCCCTCAAACAGTGAATGAGTTCGAGAGAGGTGACAGAGTGCCCATCTCAGTAGAGGCAACAGGAGAACTAAATCAAGGAGAGGTTCTCCCAGAAGTAGACAGATACGGGTTAGAGCTCAAACCCGGTACAGACCCAGAGGAAAAAGGAGAAGAAAAAGAAGAAGGAGAAATAAGAGAGAGAAATCAGAGTGGGCCAGAGTCACCTGAGCAAATTGCAGGTCCATCAAGTGAAAACACCATAGTACAAGAGGAGGGTGCTGTCCAGAGTCCTGAAAAGACACATCAAAAGAAGACACATAAGGGTGATGACTGGCCAGAAAAAACGCTCTAAAGGATAAGAGACATACCAAGAGACACAATAATAGAGGAGAACGATACATACAGAGTGGAAGACTTAAGTGAAGGAGAACAACAGGGTGAATGAAGACTGAAAAGAAAAAGAGTCGCAAACAGAAGAAATACAGGTCCTGAATGGGCGTATGCTACAACATCTGAATGGCAACAAGAATTCCTAGCATTCTGTTTTGACCGAGAAGTACCAGGCCAGTATTACGGTACCTGAACTGATCCAAAGAAAAACTAACTTGGTTAAAATTGAAAATCTGAAAACTGAAAGAGAGACTTTATAAATTACCAAAAGTGACACTAGAACCGTATTGTCTTCGAGAAACCTGATTACGACAAGCTGCTATCCTGATTTGACAAAAGGGGGTCCTGGGGTGAGTGAAGACGCTGTAAATACACGCAGAGAGCAAGACATTTTTTATCATCCTTCAGTCGATTGTCGATCTACTATCTGATTCTATACAGACATGGCTTATAATAGAAGTAGCAGTAAAGGAAGTAAAGTGTGTGGTTGGTTAGGACTTATAATAGGTGTTGTGTGTGCAATAATAATTGTGGGAGTGATTGTGGGAATGCCATTGATAGAGAAAGAGACCATTAATGCTACCTCAAAACCTGAAACTACAACCTTAACACCGTGGGAGAGATTTGAGCAGGATGCAAGACACTTGCATGAGGGAACTAATTCAAAAGGGGAACTTTCTACTAACGTCTTCTATGGCTTGCTAAATGAGTATGTGGAGACCATGGATGTGAAAGATTGTTACGTATGTACTAAGATTCCATCATCTGTGCAAGAGGGAGTTACCTATCATAGCCTCCCTCTAACTTATGGGATTAGTTGCAGCTTGCTACTAACAAGGTTCTATAATCAAGAGCATGTGCAATACTTTTATTCAAATTTGGATGTTGTGTTTTCCTTTGTGCCTGTGATTGAATTCCTGAATAGATTAGCTAAAGAACATGATATAAAAATAGTTAGAGGATTCTTTGAGCCGACGCTTACATTTGGAACCGCTTATGCACACCGCAATAATTTGACTTGCTTGCTATCACCTGTGGAGAAAAGCTTTTTAGATCATACTGATGATAGACGCAAAGAATTGAAAGAAAGACTAGAAAAAGGATTAGAAAAACGCACATATGCAAATGATTATGCTTATACTGCAATCAAAACACAAGGCAAACTAGCCTTAGATGCATTACATGTAGGTAGGCTTTGTATGTATAGACCAAAATCTGATCAAGACAATTTGTTTGTGGGAACGAGTGAATGCAGACATGTGTTTTTGTTTCAGAGTAAATGGACATTTATGCTGAATGGACAGGATCCAGCGATCCCTGGGATCTATTATATTTTTTGAATTAATGCTTATTACCGTCTCCCAAAGGGATGGTATGGGACATGCTATTTGGGAATAGTTTTCCCACAGATTTACCTGACTGATTACTTAAAACAAATACCTAAAATGTCTGAATTACAACATGCTAGACAAAAACGAGAATCAGTGGCTGCTGTCATTGGTGATATATTCGGAGCTATAATCCCTTCAGTGGGGGTTATCTTGAATTCTATGAACATTCAAAAGTTGTCTACTATTGTGGATAACATGCTGACAAATTTTATAGGGGCTATACTCCTGATGGATACTGAACTTGCTGCAGAAAGAGCAATGACTCTTCAAAATCGGCTTGCTTTAGACATTCTTTTAGCAAAGAGTGGAGGGGTCTGCAAGATGCTCAACGAGCGTCATTGTTGCTCGTTCATTCCGGATAATAGTAAAAAGATTAGAAGTATGCTTACTAACCTTACTAGAGATAGTACAGATTTGAAGGATTTGAAAGAACTTGGGTGGTCATTCTGACCTCGGCGGTAAAAGGCGCTTACCGCCGGTCAGAAATCCTCCATAATTCCGCCGCGGTCGCGGTAACCCGCCACGGTCATTCTGACCCGCAGCAGCCAAACCGCCGAAAATCCGACAGCCACAACAGACCGCCAGACCAGCGGTCGGCAGAAAAGTGGAGGTGAGCAAACCTCCAACCTTACCCCAACAGAAATACGCCCATGCCATTCTGACCCACGAATCCACGCGGCGGTCTTTCAAACGCGGTTTTCCATTGGCGGTACACACCGCCGCGGTCAGAATACACACAAACGAACAAAACTCAGCAACATTGGACGATTTGAATTCCACACACCTGATACACATACACACACCACTCCCACACACACAATACAATATAAAACACACACCCACATCACCCACAAACCCCTTCGACCAAAATCCAAAAAGAAGCACTGAGAGACACAGCAGCGATCATAGAACACCATCACACAGAGGCACACTACACCATCACCCACACAATATCCACACACAAAACAACACACACCACCACACTCAACACACTTAACTACACATACTCCACCCCACACATCATACACACCACTCCATAGCACCCCAAAGACACCCCCGCTTCTCAGACGAAGAACTCAGGGTCATGGTGGAGGAAATCGTTCGGGTAGAGCCCCAGCTCTTCGGCACACAGGTCCAATACACCAGCATTGCCAGGAGGACGGAGCTATGGCAGAGGATTGTTGACAGGGTCAACGCTGTGGGACAGCACCCCAGAAATCGGGAAGACATCAGGAAGCGATGGAACGACCTACGGGGGAAGGTGCGTTCCATGGTATCCAGGCACAACATCGCCGTGCAGAAGACTGGCGGAGGACCCCCACCTCAACCCCCACAATTTACAACATGGGAGGAGGAAGTCTTGAACATCCTGCATCCTGACGGCCTCGCAGGAGTCGGCGGAGGAATGGATTCTGGTAAGTTGAAGCTTCAATACTGCTTCCCCCCCACCTGCATGCCAAATCATACCCCAACCCTCACCCCCATCCTCGAACCCCACCCTCACCCCCACCCCCACCCTCACCCCCACCACCATCCTCACCCCCACCACCATCCTCACCCCCACCACCATCCTCACCCCCACCCCCAGCACACCTATTCCCTGCCAATGTCTCACCATCACAACCCACACATCCCAAAACCTAGGCCTGCATGCGTCCACTAAGCATGGACACCCATCACCAAAGCATGCCCAATGCATATACACATCCCCCCCACAAGCCACCCTCACCAAAGCCCCCACACACGAATGCCAGCACTTGGGGACACGGGAACCCACAGATACACCCATATGGCACACATTGAAACTATAACCATACCTCTATACCCCTGAAGGACCCGACCGCCAACACACCGCCACGGAGGGCCCAGAATTCTCCACACCCCCCACCCAAGAGGCCGTCAGCGATGACAGCAGCTCTGTCGACCTGGACACTGATGACCAGCCCGGACCATCGGGGACCTCTGGACAGTCGGTTCCCCTCAGACAGCCACAGGCCACTACAGACCCAAACCCCTCTGGGAACACCAGCACAGCTCCCACCCAGCGGGCCCATGCCTCTGTCTCCAGGGCGCGTCAATCAGCGGTGTGTCTACCACTACAGGGCACCCAGGATAACCCACCACCCCAACAACAACAGGGACCTGGGGGCAGTGGTAGTGGGCACACCGGCCAGGGGGCAGAGGCCCAGGGAAACAGGGGAACTGGGAGGGCAGCTGTGCGACAGGGGGGGGGACGGGCCCAGGGAACCCACTCTCCACGAGGCCCTCACCACCATCATGGGAGCATACAACCGCTCCCAGGAGACGATGGCGACGGTACTGGCCAGGTTCCAGGAGATCCAGGTACTGCAGGAGGAACACTATCGGGGGTACAGGGAGGACATCAGAGCCCTCACCTCCACCCTGGTTACCATGGTAGGGCTGCTGCAGGAACTCATCAACACCAGGACGGACACTCAACAACAACAAAGGGCCCCTGCCACAAGCCTGGACCAAGAACAGCCAACCACCTCCGCCGGCGCTAGTGGACAGGAGGCCCCCTCACAACAGCAGCCCACCAGACCCCCACCTCCTGCAGGAGAAGAACCACCCCGCAAGAGGGCCCTGAGATCTCGCAAGAAGACAGAGTAGGATGTCAAGACCCCCGCCAGCAAAGGATACCACCTGATGTCATCCCACTGTCCCACATTGTCACCCTGTCCATCCTTGAACTGCCCATGCTCCATCTCTCCACAGGCCTATGGACAATGCACCTGTGTGACTGTTACTCTGGACTCTGCCATGGACATTCCTTCACCATAGCCCCCACCCACTTGAAACCACCCATCCCATTTTGAGCACTGAAATAAACACCTATTTTGCACAAAACTATCTGGAGTCTGGCTGTGATTTCAAAATATTGTAATTGACATGACAGTGCAAATATGTCCTTGTACATAGTGAAGTCAACAAACCGCTGCCACAAAGCTGTAGTCCATGGGGAAACGAAGCACAGGACTCGTAGTGGGGACCCCAGATCTGAAATAGGGAGGGAAAAGCCACAACTCAGTCATCATACACTGGGGCAAATAGACAGGCAGCAGAGATGCAGGAGAGTAGTTTACATTTACTAAATTATGTTTGAATTGTTACCTGTGTCCTATTGGAAGTACTGTGCAATGATTCTGTCCCTGTTGTCTGTTTCAGCCCCGTCGTCTTCCTCCTCGTCACTCTCCACAGGTTCCACAGCTGCCACAACACCACCGTCTCGACCATCCTCCTGCAGGAAAGGCACCTGGCGGCGCAAAGCCAGGTTGTGAAGCATGCAGCAGGCCACGATGATGTGACACACCTTCTTAGGTGAGTACATTAGGGATCCACCTGTCATATGCAGGCACCGAAACCTGGCCTTTAGGAGGCCGAAGGTGCGTTCGATCACCCTCCTAGTACGCCCATGGGCCTCATTGTACCGTTCCTCTGCCCTGGTCCGGGGATTCCTTACTGGGGTCAGTAGGCACGACAGGTTGGGGTACCCAGAGTCCCCCAATAGCCATACACGGTGACTCTCTAGCTGTTCCATCACGTAAGGGATGCTGCTATTCCTTAGGATGTAGGCGTCATGCACTGACCCAGGGAATTTGGCATTGACATGGGAGATGTACTGGTCAGCCAAACACACCACCTGGATGTTCATAGAATGGTAACTTTTCCTGTTCCTGTACACCTGCTCACTTTCTTGGGGGGGAACCAAAGCCACATGGGTCCCATCAATGGCACCAATGACGTTGGGACTATGTCCAAGGGCATAGAAATCACCCTTCACTGTAGCCAATTCGCCCACCTCAGGGAAAAGGATGTAGCTCCTCATGTATTTCATCAGGGCAGACAACACTCTGGATAACACCTTCGAAAACATGGGCTGAGACATCCCAGAAGCAATTCCCACTGTTGTCTGAAATGACCCACTTGCCAAGAAATGGAGTACTGACAGGACCTGCACCAGAGGGGGAATCCCTGTGGGTTGGCGGATGGGGGACATCAGGTCGGGCTCCAGCTGGGCACACAGTTCATGTATAGTGGCACGGTCAAGCCGGTAGGTCAGGATAATGTGGCGTGCTTCCATTGTCGACAGGTCCACCAGCGGTCTGTACACAGGAGGATTCCTCCTTCTCCTCGCCAAACCCAGCGGACGGTGCCTAGGAAGGACAACATGGAGCACACAGTCAAGCAACCCACAGGTACGTACTCACAGCTTGCACAGTAAACGATTCTCTATGCAGTGAATGGCGTGTATGAGTGGCTATGCAAGGCCTAGGCCTGTGTGACGCAGTTGAAATTGAGCCATGTGGACCCTCGAAATGGCGGCTGCCTGACCTGTGAAGTGTGACAATGGGATGTGAGGTCAATGCGCTGGCGTGGCACACCGTGGCGGTAGGCGGTCGAAGACCGCGGCGCGAAGCCGCATTGGATAACATTGAAGCCTATGGGTATCAGGAGCCAATGGCGAAGTGCGCCGGCGGTGGCGGTACGCCCCGCCGCGGTACGCACCGCCACGGGCGTGACCGCCATTTTTTATCTACTTATTCACTCGCGACTTGAACTTTCACAGGAGAGGACCTATACTGCAAGTGTTGCTGTGACCTCGGTCTGGAAGGGACAATGGCTGCTGCGACTGGGGAAAGGGCCCCTGCCTTCACTGGAGAAGAGTTGGAGAAACTTGTGGATGGGGTCCTCCCCCAGTATGCGCTACTCTATGGTCCTCCAGACCAACAAGTGAGTTTAATTCAATATGGATTTGGGGCCACTGGCTGGCTTGGGGGCCTGGCGGGGGGCATGTTGGGCCTGGCGGGGGGCCTGGCGGGGATGGGGGGCATGTTGGGCCTGGCGGGGGGCCTGGCGGGGGGCCTGGCGGGGGGCATGGCGGGGATGGGGGGCATGTTGGGCCTGACGGGGATGGGGGGCATGTTGGGCCTGGCGGGGGGCCTGGCGGGGGGCATGGCGGGGATGGGGGGCATGTTGGGCCTGGCGGGGGCCTGGCGGGGGCCTGGCAGGGGGCCTGGCGGGGATGGGGGGCATGTTGGGCCTGGCGGGGGGCCTGGCGGGGGCATGGCGGGGATGGGGGGCATGTTGGGCCTGGCGGGGGGCCTGGCGGGGGGCATGGCGGGGATGGGGGGCATGTTGGGCCTGGCGGGGGGCATGGCGGGGGGCCTGGCGGGGATGGGGGGCATGTTGGGCCTGGCGGGGGGCCTGGCGGGGGGCCTGGCGGGGGGCATGGCGGGGGGCATGGCGGGGATGGGGGGCATGTTGGGCCTGGCGGGGGGCCTGGCGGGGGGCATGGCGGGGATGGGGGGCATGTTGGGCCTGGCGGGGGGCCTGGCGGGGGGCATGGCGGGGATGGGGGGCGTTGGGCCACTGGCAACGAAAATGCAGACAAACTTGAACATGGTATTTCTCCCTCCCTGTACGTGTCACATAGGTCCACGCCCATGAGAAGATCGGGATTTGGCGTGCCATCGCCAAGGAAGTCCGGACCCTGGGGGTCCACCATCGACGGGGCACCCACTGCCGCAAGAGGTGGGAGGACATCCGCCGCGGGACCAAGAAGACCGCCGAGTCTCTGCTGGGGATGGCCTCCCAACGTAGGCGGGGTGCCTGCCGTCAACTGACCCCCCTGATGTTCCGGATCCTGGCGGTGGCCTACCCTGATTTGGATGGGCGCGTGAGGGCAGCACAGCAGACACAAGGGGGTGAGTACAAGCATAATCTACTCTGTTGTCGCGCAGTGGAGGTGTCTGGGTGGGGGAGGAGGGCTGTGGGTCCCCCTAGGCCAGGGCGATATCTGTAGGCTGGGCACCCCCGTAAGCCCCTGTGTCCCCAGCCACCACCCTCAGTAGTGTGCCAGTACAGCCATCCCTGGGCCGTGTCATCCATGGGTGCAGTTGTCAACTCTAGGCGTGTAGGGCATGTTCCACGGAATGCGTAGCGGACCCCAAGTGCGCAACTTAGTGCAGGGGGCATCTGTGTCTGTCATGTCCGCTAACTGTACCGGTCATCCATGTACTCAAAATCTCTTTATTTCTCTCTCCCCCCCCCTTTTTGTTTGTCTTTCTGTGCTTGTGTGCATCAGCATCATCAGGCGGAGGAGAAGTGGCATCGGGGCAGGAGGGAGCTGCATCTCACATGGCCCAGGAGGGCCATGCCACAGAGTCTGACTGGACCAGTGAGACGGAGGGCGAGGGGAGCTCCACAACGTGGACGACTGGAGCCTGCAGCGACACGGACACGTCCTCGGAATGGAGCTCCCTTGTGGTGGCGGCAACATCCGTGCCCCGCCATTACAGGTACAGCCGCCACCCAGCGCACCATCTCCGCCCTCCCAGCAGCCCCTCAGCGTTCGCCCCGTGCCCGCTCTGCCAGGAAGCCGGGCATCTCCTTCGCCCCAGGCACCTTAGGCCCTGCCCCTGTTACCCCCGCTGCCCTCAGTGAGGAGGTCATTGACCTCCTCCGAACGCTCATTGTTGGGCAGTCTACCCTTTTGAATGCCATCCAGGGGGTGGAGAGGGAGGTTCATCGCAGCAATGCGTACCTGGAGGGCATTCATTCGGGTCAGGCTGCCCATCAGCGATCGTTCCAGGCTCTGGCCTCAGCACTGACGGCTTCCATTGTCCCTGTCTCCTGCCTCCCTCTACTAACTCCCTCCTCCCAGTCTCCTGTTCCTCTGCCTGTCCCACCCACACCATCAGACCAGCCTGCACACACCTCAACACCCAAGAGCAGCTCATCCAAACATAAGCACCACAGATCACGCAGACATTCACACAAGCAACATTCCGATGCAGACATGCCAACAGTCACTACCACCTCGGTGACCCCCACCTCCTCGTCTCCCTCCTCCCTCCCTGTGACGTCTACACTCACACCTTCATTCACCTCACCATCAGCCAGTGTTTCCATCACCAGCACACCTTCCAGTACAGTCCGCACACGTGCAGTCACCACCCCCACTGCCATTTACACGTCCCCTGTGTCCTCTCCCACTGTGTCTGTCACCCCCTCTTCCACACCACACAAACGCAGCCACCCACCCACCCAACAGCCATCCACCTCACGACAGCCTATCCCTCCTGCACCTGCACCCAAAGACAGCAAACGTGACTCACCTACAACCACATCCTCTCCCTCCACTCCCATTCCCACTGTACCTACCACTCTCCATTGTCCCAAGAAAATCTTTCTCGCTACTGCTAACTTCTTTCCTGACCCTGAGCCCCCCCCTCCTTCTCGTCGGGGTAAGAAGAGCACCTCAGCCACCACCAGCCCTGCAGCCCCCTTGACAAGGGTGCAGGGGTATTGGAGCCCACCAGCCCGCATGTCTGGATCTTCGCCCAGCAGCAAGGGGACAGGCAGCCCACCCCCTGGGAAGAGGAGCAGAAGGCGGAAGGGCCGCCGCAGGAGCCCGGGTTCTATATCCCCCCAGGACACTAGCCAGCCACCGTCAACAGCCACAGCTCCAAAGGGAGGAAAGAACCACAGACTCCCGACTAAGGAGGGCAAGGGCAGCAAGGCGGAGAAGTCAGGCAGCAGGCCTGCTGCCCATGGAGGACCCGTCACAGCTGCCCAGGAGGAGCCCACAACCCCCATAGCCGCTGCCCAGGGAGGAACCGTCACAGCTGCCCAGGGAGGGCCCACCACCCCCATAGCCGCTGCCCAGGGAGGAACCGTCACAGCTGCCCAGGGAGAGCCCACCACCCCCATAGCCGCTGCCCAGGGAGGAACCGTCACAGCTGCCCAGGGAGAGCCCACCACCCCCATAGCTGCTGCCCAGGGAGGACCCAGCCCAGCTGGCCAGGAGGGCCCCACCACCCACAGCCCAGGTGGGCATTGAAGGAGCACCATCCCCGCTGCCCAGGAGGGCACCACCAGGCAATGAGCAGTTGGCCATAGAATGGCCGCCGTCTCCAGCACCGCTCCGCTGGGGACCGCCGTCTCAAGAACCGCTGAACTGGGCCCTTCAAGGCAAGAACCGCTGAACTGGGCCCTTCAAGGCAAGAACCGCTGAACTGGGCCCTTCAAGGCAAGAACCGCTGAACTGGGCCCTTCAAGGCAAGAACCGCTGAACTGGGCCCTTCAAGGCAAGAACCGCTGAACTGGGCCCTTCCAGGCAAGAACCGCTGGCCCTTTGGCAGACGTGGCAGGGCAGGATCTGTCTCGGGCAGGGCTGCAGGATGTCCTCTGGCCAACATGCCTCCTCCAGTGGCAGTGGAGTCTGTTATGGACTGTTTGGACTGTGGCTTTGCACTCCCCAGGATGGCCCAGTGGGCAGGCCACCCACTGTATGGACTGTATGGACTGTGGCTTTGCTCTCCCCAGGATGGCCCAGTGGGCAGGCCACCCACTGTATGGACTGTATGGACTGTGGCTTTGCTCTCCCCAGGATGGCCCAGTGGGCAGGCCACCCACTGTATGGACTGTATGGACTGTGGCTTTGCTCTCCCCAGGATGGCCCAGTGGGCAGGCCACCCACTGTATGGACTGTATGGACTGTGGCTTTGCTCTCCCCAGGATGGCCCAGTGGGCAGGCCACCCACTGTATGGACTGTATGGACTGTGGCTTTGCACTCCCCAGGATGGCCCAGTGGGCAGGCCACCCACTGTATGGACTGTATGGACTGTGGCTTTGCTCTCCCCAGGATGGCCCAGTGGGCAGGCCACCCACTGTATGGACTGTATGGACTGTGGCTTTGCTCTCCCCAGGATGGCCCAGTGGGCAGGCCACCCACTGTATGGATTGTATGGACTGTGGCTTTGCTCTCCCCAGGATGGCCCAGTGGGCAGGCCACCCACTGTATGGACTGTGGCTTTGCTCTTCCCAGGATGGGCCAGTGGTCATGGAGTCCCCTCGTGGATCTGGCGTCGTGTACTAAAGTGGCTGAGGTGCCCCCCCTTCTCTTCCCCCTGAGGTGCCTGTCCTTTTTTCTTTCTGATGCCCCTGCAGTGTTCTCTCCGTGGAGTTCTTGTCGTGGGACTGGGCCTTGCCCCTTTGCTCAGGACCCCTGTGGTCCACGGACAGTGGTTGGACTACATATAGTAGATGTATATATTTTGTACATAGTTTATTTATTTATTTGGATTACTGCTGTCCATTTTTCAATATATCTGCCCGTTTAAGATCTCTTCTTTTGGTCTTTGCATTATTTCGGAGGGGGGGGTTTGTGGGTTGTGACAGTGATCTGTGGGAATGCATTGATGTGTGTGTTGTAGTGGGTGTGGGTGGGTGGGTGTGTGCCGGTAATCTTTTCCCTCCCCTGTGTCGTAGGTGCAGTACTCACCGATGTCTTCCGCGCCGCCGGGCGTGCTCCTGGTACAGGAGCAGGTATAGGAGTGCGGGGATGACCTGTAACTCGGGTTCCATACTGCCGGAATCTCGCGTGGAGTATGTGGAGGTGAGCGTTTTCCCGTTCGTAGTCTGTTTCCGCCGTGTTTTTATCGGCGGGGCTCCCGCCCCAGAAAAGGTGGCGGATTGGTGGGTCGTTATCGGGTAGGCGGTACATTGTCTCCCGCCGGGCTGTTGGCGGTGACCGCCAGGCTGTTTATTTGTACCGCCATGGCGGTCGGAGTGTTGAAGCGGCGGTCTCTGTTGGCGGTAACCGCCAGGGTCAGAATTCCATTTTTTGGACCGCCAGCCTGTCGGCGGTATGGTCGCGGCTTTAACACCGACCGCCAGGGTTGGAATGAGGGCCTTGGTGTCTGGGAAAAGTTTGGAAAAGGAATTGCCAGAGTTGGGAGTTGGTTTACAAATATTTGGAATGGGGTACATGCAAAAATATTAATGGGTCTACTGATTGTTTTGGCCTGTTTATTAGGATTATGGGGTGCATGTAAAATTAATGACAAAATTAAGAAAAATTGGACTAAAAGAACAAGAAGAAATGAAGAGAGTGAGAGAGAGAAAATGTTCAATTAAATTTGGGAAAGTTCACATAAAGGGCAAGATGTTGAAATGCGCATTATGCGCAAGGTGAAAAATTTAAATTGAAAGGTCAAGGAAAAGGGTTTGTGTGATGACGAGCATCATCAGAGGAGGGACTGAGAGAGCGTAGTTTAAATATTACATATATTAAAAGTGTAATGCTTATATAAATGCCTAACGATGCTGCATAGAAAACAACAATAAATAGTGATTTGCTTAACGTGCATTCGAATTATAACTATGATAACGTGCAGCTACCATTGTGTACATGAACTAATGACAATTATAAGTAATGATTGTTTGCATTATGACTAATCAAGCTTATATATTAACATTTACGATATTGCACTTGTATTAAAATCTCGTAGGCCTTAAGTTAGCGTGAGCTGTGGACCTAGCTGCCTAGCTCTCATATTAATCTGCAAAAAAACAGGGGGAACCCTATCACCCTACCCTGTCTAGGGTTAATACAACATCAAAAAAGAGAAAACGACAGGTAGGGACATATTTAATCCTAAATTAAATCAACAGTCATTAATTCTGTTAATCCTGAGTTTAATTTCTTTCTCTTATTTATTTCAAAAAATTATGTAGTAAAAAAGGAACTATGGTTGTGTAATCCAAAACCTAATACACATTACATCAATTACTAAGCTATTATTTACAATACTCACAAGTAAAACACAATAAAACACACAGTGAAAAAAACCTACACAAAGTCATACCCTACACATTTAAATAGTGGTCACTATTATACAACTCCCAATGTGATCCACTTCTATTAACTAAGGCAATGGGCTTTTCATGCACTTAACTATCACCGCATTGTGTATTTCTTTCACACAAGCGTGAACTAGTGCATTTTTTAATTTTTACAATATAGTCCATTTATTCGGCGAACCCAATGCACTTGTAAGGAGAATGAAGTCAACGCGTTTCGGCCTGCTGATTTAGGGCCTCATCAGGACTGGATAAGGGCACAAGTGATTCTAAAAAACAATGAAACATACAAAAAGTACTTTCAAATATACATTTTTCTCTGTTTTCCAGTGTGCTGACTCGCAAAGGGCCATGACCCTGCATTTGTTCCTTTTCTCCGTTTTATGTAACCATACAGACTCAGTTCTCATCCGCATGCTAGCTGCCTTAGTATGAGTTTAATACAATTTTGAAACAAAAGTAGATTAAAGCAATGTACAAGGACATTTGACCATGGACAAAGGAACTCATGACCAGAGGAACGTGCCAAATGGTGATGAAACCCCCAGATGTGCCATCTCCGAAGACGTCAATTATGAAGACCAATCAAAGTGTTATAAATTATTGTGGGGTGACAATTGGAATTACCTAATGTATAATTTGATAGGTTAAGGATAGTGGGGTATAGTGAATGTCCAATAGAATTTTGGGGGAAGGTATTACGAAAAAGGGATAAAAACCCATGTCACAGAAGGGTCGTCAGAACTAGGTAGGGAACGCTATTGATTTCATCCAGAAACTCTGTCACTCTGTTTGGTGATTTGAGACTAAAATAACCATCCTCACCCATAGGCTGCCCCTTACATTTCTCCTCCTTCTGAGGGAAGTGTCCCCTGTCCTTTAGACAAGGTTAGACTGATGGTGATTTGACTGATGTCCTGAAGACGAAGACTGATCCTGTGTCCTGACCTATTCCTGGAGGGTAATTATGACAATGCAATTTGTAATTTGTCTGTTTGCTTTTCTTTTCTAGGTACCAACTGCTCTTTTGTTAGAGACCCTAGCTAGATGTTCCAAAATGTTTTGCATGAAGCCCAACATGCCGATGCTAATTAGTAGTTAGGTTAGAAATTCACTCTGACTGATGCAAATAGACAAATGACTGACGTTACGCTTTGCTGAACTAAGACATATATAATATTTGCTGTATTTTGATCTATGTTCACGCCTTGCTATGTTCTTATGTTTGTGATTCTTGCATTAATGAAATCTTATCATAGTTGTCATATTGTGACTATACTCTTATGCTTCTTGGTTTTGAGATTGACACTTCTGCTTGTAGATTGTAAACAAGTGGGAATAAAAAATTCATTAAATTCTATCAACAGGTGTGGTTATTCATGGCTGGAAGGTTATGGTTGCGTCGACAATTTGATTAATGTCTTTTTCTAAAGTAAGATGTATTGTGGTGATAAACATTGATTACATTATTGATATATTGTTTGACATATTGATCAGTTATCTCATCCTACGGTGTTTCACCACTGGGTCACAAGATTCATTGGCCTAAAACGAGTCCCAATGTGTAATAAAATAACATAAAGGGACGCGTTAACAGTTCGATTGGAGCTACTGCAGTGTAACTAAAGCTACTTGCCCTAGACTTTCTCTTATCAAGGTGATACTACTGTAATAATCCACACAGCGGCAGTAAAGATAAGATTAGCTTATTGTCCAAAGGCACAGTACACAGCTTCCTCCTCAGTTCTCCATGTCAACAATACTCTCCCCACCACAGAATTCCCCTCACATTCTACACTCCACATTCCACTTACCTTCACATTCTAATGTATTCAGTGTCAACATATAAAACATTTTCCCTCTTTAAACAAAACAAAGTATAGAACTAACACATAGAAACATGCTAAATATATACAGATATACCTTAATAGTGTAATCAAAATACTGAACTAACATAAAGAAACAAACCTAAAATATACAAATATACAATAATAGTCTAAACAAAGTCTTTAAACCTGACAGACAAACATCTTATTTTCGCATTGGATTTCACCCTTGATGCAACAGAACCATTGTTCATAGTGATACCACCATCATTGCCAACCAACCCCGTAATTATATTCATAACCAGATCCATTTCCCATGACTGTCTGTTCATGATTCATGCCTTCCTTTATACATTCAACAGACCGCAAACACCTCTCACCAAACTCATTCCCAACTCTTACCAAATGATCAGCATAATCTCCCTCATTTTGGGACTCCCCATTTCTACTGCACTTCGCCAATCTCCTCACATTCCACACTTTCCCATCCTGTGTATCCACACTTTTCTTAAAAACCTTAACCACTTTCAAAGCTCTTCCAAACTTAGACGCACCCTTTCTCACTAACCCAGGCTTACATATCCTAACCCAGTCTCCAATAGCAAATCTAGATTCCTTCACTTTCCACTTGCTGTCATAGACCTCCTTAAACTTCTCCTGTTTACTCCCCACCCTTTCTCTGACCTCTTCAATAGACACATTCTCCCAATCCTTACCTTGTTTCTTCTTAAACCACCATGGACACAACTTAGACACAGGATATCTCCCCCTCAGCAATTTAAAAGGACTCACACCTGTAGTACACTGTGGAGTAATATCATAATACAATAACTTTTCTCTTAACTTCTCCCTCCACAGTCCTTCAAATCCACGTGCCCAAAAATTACTCTCTTTAAGAACCCGGTTGAATCTCTCGACCTTCCCATTACCTTGTGGTTCATACAGTGGAGTGGTAACATGTTTGATATTGCTGTACTTAAAAGAAATTCTGCATTTCCTTTGCAACTAACTGAACACCATTATCAGAAATCAAAACCTCGGGATAACCCTCTCTAGCAAACACTTGTTTGAAAAACTCAATGATAACACTTGATGTCACATGGGAAACTAATTTCACCTCCGGCCACTTGGAAAAATAGTCAACTAACACTAAGGCATAGCGTGCATCTGCCAGAAGAGAATAAAATGCACCAGAAATATCAAAACCCAACTTCTGCCAAGGAGAATTCGGCCATGGAAAAGGTACAAGGGGAGCAGGCACTGTCCTTTTTTGTTTTTTAAACACATTTTTATTGATTTTAGCATAAGTCATACAGTAGCTTATACAGTATAGTTTAGCATGACATGGTACAGAGTATATCATAATAACGATGTGGCATGATATCCCGGAATAGCATTGTGTATTATGGTATACAAACTTGTTTCTAAGTATTATGTCAGTCTTTATTGCTCACTACCATTTAGGCATATTGTACTTATTCGTCATAATATGTCGTATCAAATGAGTTTGTGTTCTATTTAATATTTTGAAACATTAAACATTTCTCCCTTCCCTTCACCTTCTGTTTTGACATCTTTCTCTCTTGGGGGATTTTGAGCAAGAGCTCGCTGTCATTTTAGTTATTTGTCATTATCACCTGTCTATTATTCTGTTACAACACAGGAGTGACTTCATTGAACGTCTGTGCCTGGTGGCATCTTTATAATGGTACAATTTTACTATTAGGAGAGTATCAGCGGCGATAGTTGGGCCCCACTCCATACTATATCTTAGTATGGACAGTACTATATTTGTAATTGGGCCCCTTCTTCCTCACATGTCATTTAAAAATCATCTAGTATCTCATCCCAGTCTAGAGCCATTGGTATCCTTCTCAGTTCTCTACTCTCCTCTCTTCTTATGGCTGCACTTTCAGCTCTTCCCCATTCCAGCACTTCCATACTCCATTGCGCTACAGAGGGTGGCAATGTGGCCTTCCAGCGCCTAGTCAATAGGCGCTTTGCCAATAAAAGTGCCAAATCTGCTAATCGAGATAGCACTCTTCCTTTTTAGTGTGTGGGGAAACAGCCCCAGTAGACATACCTCTGCCGACCGCCACATATTGCTCCCTGTCACCTTTTCCAAAACAGTACCTACTCCATGCCAATACTGCGAGATATTAGGACAGCTCCAAAGCATGTGTACCAGTTCCGCTTCCTCCATCCCACACCTGGGACATGTTGATGGTAGTGTGGGGAATAGTATATGTAATTTACGTGGTGTGAGGTACGCTCTATGCAGTATGGCATACTGTATAAACTTAAATCTTGTGTTACGGGACACCTGGCTAGGATATTCTAGGATGGAAGAACACTCTTTGTCCGATAGTTCTCTGCCCACGTCCGTCTCCCATTTGATTTTTAGCACTGTTAAGGGTTGTAGAAAATGAGTTCTAAGTCCCCGATATAGCCATTTTATTAAATGGTTCCGGTGTCCTTTGGTATACGCAATATGTGTGAGGTCATGTGTAGAGGGTTCTATGCCATCTGGGGCCCAATGGCTTTTAACGTAATGTATTATATTTGCATGTAGCAAGAATAGCGAGGTTGGTAGGTTGTGTTCATGTGCGAAATCCGTATGCGTAAGTAAGTGATGATCTTTGAATAGCATCCCAATCATGTCTACTCCTTCTTGTGAAGCAAAACACAAATGATGGACAGAATGTGGAACCAATCAAACATTCACCCACAGTCACAGATCTGGGTTTAATTTAATCCATTGTTCTTTTGCTCACCATGCCACCCCAGTTTAGACCCAGCCATATGCAAATCAGTCTTGACCCTGTTCCTCGCGGGAACAGTCCGAACTGCCAGGCCATGTCCTCCCCGGACCGGAAACAAGCATCCTCGGACCGGTTTCAGAGTTTCACCCTTCATCAGCCAGACTAGCTTGAATCCAGTGGCATAGTGAGCCCTGGACCCACATCTGGGCTACCTGGCGCACTTATAGCGGCAAAAGCAAAGCAAAACACAAATGATGGTCAGTTCGGGCTGGGCTGTTCCCATGGGGAACAGGGTCAAGACTGATTTGCATATGGCTGGGTCTGAGCTGGAATGGCATGGCAAGCAAAAAAACTGATGGATTAAACCCAGATCTGTGACTGGGGGAGAATGTTTGATTTGTTCTGCATTCCGTCCATCTTCTGTTGTTTTTACTCCTTCTTGTGTCCATTTAAGTATTCGGCTTTGCGATAATAATTTGGTACCAACAGGGAGTCCCAACAGCGGGATATTAGGAGCGTAAGGAACCGTACTAGCTGTGTATTATAACGCTAGTTTCTAATATTGCAGAGCCACTCGTAGCAAAAGTGGTATGTTCTCCGGGGTGGGGGACCCAGGGCAGATCAGGGAGTGGAGACGTCCCTTATCAACCATTGTCTGAGTGAACTCTATTTCTTGCAAATTTCGTACGGCTAGCCAGTATGCAAGCCATTGTAATTGGCTCGCCACACAGTAAGCCTTGAAATCAGGTGCACCCATGCCCCCCGGTCTACCAGCATTTGTAGCTTTGCCAAACTAATTTGGCGCCTTCCTCGCCCCCAAATAAGTTCACGCAACATAGAGTGGAGTGCTTTAAAATATAGATCAGGCACTTTTACTGGTAGATTCATAAGGTAGTATAAGACACAGGGTAGCATCACCATTTTAGCCAGTGCTAGTCGACCTGCAATGGATATCGGTAATGTTATCCAGAACTGAATCTGTAGCTTGAGTGAGGTCATCGCTCTCCGTAAATTGTCTTCCAGTAAATCTAGTGGGGTTCAGTAAATCTGTATACCTAGGTATCGAAAGGTATCTGTGGCTACTCGCAGCTGTTTATCCCCAAAGTCCACTGTGCCTCCTATAGTCGCTTCACGGAAGGAGAATACTACGGATTTATCATAATTGATGACCAGCCCTGACAATGGTGCAAAATCATGAAATATTTGTGCAGCAGTGTCCGGGTTATGGCCAAGGTTTCTGCAAACAATGATACCGAGTGCATTACTCTTCCCACTCCGATTCCCCAGGACTCACCATCTTTCATCAATCGGTGTGCCAAAGGTTCCACCGCCAAGATTAACAATAAGGGAGACAGTGGGCATCCCTGCCTGGTACCTCTGTGGATATGATAGGAATTTGAAATGTTCTGCCCGGTATGTGCTCTTGCCATTGGAGTAGCATAAATCAGTCGAACCCAACGTATGTATTCATGGGGAAGCCCAAATCGTTTCAGCACTTCAAACATATAGTCCCAGTTTAAGGAATCAAATGCTTGGCGTAGATCTAATGAGAGACAGCCCGCTTGGGGGTATCTCTCTCAGACATAATCTATCATGTGATAGAGTTGGCGTATATTTAAGGAAGTATTACGAGATGGCACAAATCCACATTGATCTGTGTGTATCAGGTTACTTATAAAGTTAAGGAGTCTTTATGCTAATATTTTTGCCAGTATTTTTTATTCTGTGTTCTGGAGGGATAAAGGCCTGTAGGAGGAAATATCTGATGCAGTCTTCCTGGGCTTTAACGATGAGGTCACTATTGCTTGCTTAGCAGTATCTGGGAAGTGTCCTGCCGTCAGCGAGGCGTAGTATAATTTTTCCAATTGAGGGGCTAATTTAGAGCTATACACGGAATAAAATTCGGCCGGTAGACCATCTGATCCTGGTGTTTTGTAATACGCCATATCTTTAATGGCCATCCGTATCTCCCTCTGAGTTATCTGTGCTCCTAGCATTTGTTTGGCTTCACCACTGAGTCTCGGGAGCTCAATGCCAGTTAGAAAGGAGTTGAGGCGTTCCCGATCTAGTTCTGGTGCGGCGGAATATAGAGTTATGTAATAATCTGGAAACGCCTCGTTAATCTCTAATTGAGTAGTTATGTCACTTTGTTGTGGCATTTTAATGTGCAAAACTGGGGTAGGGGATGGTTCGTCTTTTATAAGGCACGCCAAGAGTGTACCTGCTCTGTCTCCTTCACTGTGGGTACGTTCCCTGTATTTTGTATAGTCAATTTTTCGTAGGCGTTCAAGCAACTCTGCATGCTCGGCCCTGGCTTCAAGTACTTGCTGTGCTTGGGGGGGTTGTAGTACCACCTCCTTTTCTAAGGCTCCTAGTCTGTCTTCTACTTGTTTTAGCTCCGTTGATATTACTACTGTGCTCCTGACGCTGCCCCCATCACCTCTCCTCTTACCACCACTTTGAACGCCTCCCATTCCACTAATGGGGAGGACGCAGTATCAGTGTTGTCGGTGAAGAAGTTGGTTATCACCCCGGCTATTTCCTCTTTTAACACCGCATCTTCGAGTAGTGAAGGTTGCAAACGCCATGTTGGGATCGGTGTAGATATTCTGCACAACATCATAGTTAATTCTAATGGGTTATGGTCTGAAAGTGTTTTCCCCAAGTATGTGGCGTGAGTTATCTGTGTCTGTAGAGAGGCGGTACATAGAACGCAATCTATTCTCATGTGTACTCCATGTGGGTGGGAATAAAAGGAGTATTCTCTCATCTCAGCATTCCTGGCCTGCCATATATCTGTAAGTGTCCAGCTGTGTAACCAGTTTCGTAGTGCCTCCGCTTGTCTTTGCGCATTAGTACCCGATAGTGGGGGAGCAGAGCGATCTAGGGTGATATTTAGCACTGCATTAAAGTCCCCACCTATTAGCCAGGGTATGTGTGCCCATTGTGCGAGTACCAGTGATAGGCGTTCTAGGAAGGTGCCCTGACTGCTATTTGGAGCGTATATGCTGCCTAGCACTATCGGTTTCCCATCTAAGTCACCTCTGATCAAGGTGATCCTGCCTTTTGCATCTATTTACGTCTCTAGTACATCAAAGGGGACCCCAGCACATAGCCATATAGCCGTTCCTCGGGCAAATGTAGAGTATGAAGTGTGTAACAGTTGCCCCCGACATTTTTTGCGGAGTTTTGCCACCTTGTGAGTGGTGAATGTGTTTCCTGTAAATAAGCTATGTGTGTTTTACGACGATTCAATTGGGCCAGTATTCTATGCCGTTTGTGTATTGATCCCATCCCGCGGACATTCCAGGTAAGAATATGTAATCATGTATTAACAGTATCATAGGGCCTTAATAAGGTAAGCTCTCCTCCAATCTGTGACAAGCTACCTCCCCCCGAGCAGGCACTGTTCTTAAAAAAAATTCTGCATTCACACACACACAGAACTCCCTCACAACCCTGTCTGACATCTTATCTAACCCCAGCCACCAGAAACAAGTACGTATCAACCTTTTCATAGAAGACATTGCCGGATGACCTTCATGAGCTAGTTTCAAAATAGTCTCCTGCATACCTTTGGGGGAAATCCATTCCCTTTCTTAAATAACAGCACATTTTCTATTTCCAATTAATCTCTAACTTTCCCAAATGGTTCTACCTCCGCTGAAATCCTATTCATGTCCGGCCAAACATCCCTCACACATCTCTTTACATCTTGCAAAACCGAATCTTTCTCATCACATTCCATCCACTTTTCTTCTTCTATACTACCAAACACAACAGTCATGTATCCCAACACAGCATATACCCCATCATTTCCCAAAACATTCTCAAGTACCTCTTCCTCCTTTGCCTCATTTTGTGGAAGTCGTGACAATCTGCCACAGCATTACTCCACCCAGGCACATACTCAACCTTAAAACAATACTCTTGTAATCTAGAAACAAGTCTGGCAATATGAGCAGTGGCATTCCAACCACCACCAGGAGAAAGAATTCCCACTAAAGGTTTATGATCCATCTGAAGGCTAAAACTCGAACCCCAGATGTAGTTTTGAAAATACTCAACAGACCAAAAACATGCCAACAATTCTTTCTCGATTACAGCATACCTTCTCTCAGCATCCGTCAACGTATGAGAAGCAAACAAGACATTCCATTTATCTTTGCCATACCTTGGCGATAATACCCCTCCAATTCCATACATGCTTGCAACACACTATGCTCCCACACTAAAAGCTTTCAAAGTAGGAGCATCCACAATTCATTTTTGTATTCTTTGAAACGCTTTACTCTGTTTTTATGTCCATGCATACTGGACCCCCTTACGTGTAAGTTCCCTCAATGGCTCCATTTTAGTTGCAAAATTTTAAATGAATTTACTGTAATATTCACAAAGACCCGTGAATGACAACAGTTTTTCCCGATTATCAGGAGCAGGAGCATTGACTATAGCATCCACTAAAGATAATTTTGGTATTACACCTTCTCCTGATATAGTATGGCCTACGTATTCCAGAGATATAGAAAAAAACTTGCATTTCTGCTCCTTTAGAGTCAAAGCACTCTTACTCAAAACCTTACAAACAATCACTACATGCTCTTTGTGCTCTTTCTCATTTTTTGAAAATATCAATACATCATCTTGGAAATATTTTACATATTTATCCATGTACTTGAACAGATTAAACATCGCTCTTTGGAAAAATGACGCAGCTGATGCTAACCCAAAAGGCATCCTCTTAAATTGGAACAATCCCTGTGGAGTGATAAATGCCATAAGATGTCTAGAGTCTTCTATCAATTCAATCTGATGATATGCTGACCATAAATCCAGAGTTGAGAAGATGTTCACCCCTTCCAGCATGCTAATAACCTCATTGATCTTGGGTAAAAGATAGCAATTCACAATAATATTAGCATTCACATCCCTCAAATCCACACACAACCTCAAAGATTTGTCAGCTTTCCAGGCCAACACAATTGGAGATACCCATTGAGAGGATTCAATTTCTTCTATTACATTTTCATCCACCATTTCTGACAAAATCTGCTTCAACTCCTCTCTAACGCTAATGGGAACATTTCTGAGCTTCTGCACTGCAGGTTTGGCATTAGCTTTAACTCTAATTTTGTGACTATAATTCACCAATTTGCAATTTGCCTAACTTACAGTAAAGACTTGTGGGAACTTAGAAATAATCCACTCCCTAGTCTCACAATCCTCTACAGCTAGAACAGGTTCACTACTTCTTGGATTTAAAAGTATCCCCAATTTACCTTGGTCTCTCCATCCTAGAACGTTAACACCTTTTGCTGCCAAATACAACTTAATATTGACACATCTCTCCTTAAAAACTATTTCTGTCTCAACAAACCCCATCACATCAATAGCCGTACCATCAAAACTCTCAGCTATTATATCGGGCTCCTTTAAATCAGATATTTTCCAAATTTCTTCAAATTCTTGTTTAAAATAATCCTGCGTAACAATTGTCCAAGGTGACCCCGAATCCGCCATCAGTTCTAATTTCGTTCCTACAATTTGTACCTCACATTTAGGTTGCTTAGCCCTACCATCCACCTCTTCATCTCCGATCTTAAGTGACAACACCATACCCCCCTGCTCTCTACCTCTTACATCGCATCTTTGCCAGTCCTCCTCACATCTCCCACTATTCACGCACCCCATCTTTCCTTTCAAAATGCTATTATTTTTCTTTAAATCCTTGCATACCCGAGCAAAATGCCCAACTCTACCACATTTCCTGCCCTCTTTCCCAATCACAGGACACTGAGGCGACGATGCCAGCTGGTTCGAACTACCACAGCGAAAACATAATAATATCTCCATTTTATCATCTCTCCCATTTCCTCCCAACTGTACTGTTCCTGGTACTCAAATTACTATTTGAATTACCACTCCCAATAGCACCCACAACCTCAGATTCCACACTTTTAATTTTATCAGAATCTTGTACCGATTTCATCCATTTCTCAGACAGCTCCAAAGCCTTTGCTGTAGAAATAACATCTTGCAAGTTAGGGTCTCCCATAACCCACAAACGTTTTTGAATTTTCCTACTTTTCACATGTACTATAATCTGATCTCATATCTTCTCATCAGTCATATCTCCAAAGTTACAATGTACAGATAATCCTTGTAACGCTGTCAGAAATTCATCAAATGACTCTTCCGAATGCTGTATCCTAGTATAGAACTTGAACCTACTCAATGCTATGCTCGCTGTAGGCTTGAACCTATTTTCTAATCTCATCAACGCTTCTTTAAAAACATCCACTTCTCTATCAGCCTGTCCTTGTATGACAACTGGAGGCAAAGTTCTGAAAAACATTTGCCCCTCCAAACCCAAACATTGTAGTAAAATATTTTTTTTCCTTTCTTGAGACATATCATCATCATCAATAGCCTTCATGTAGGTCAAAAACTCTTCTTGCCACCTGGTCCAAGGCATTGGTGGATTTCCTTTGTTTTGTCAAAATTTAGCTGGAGGTTCAAACTGCATCCTCACTTAACCTTTACTTCCCTTGCTGAAAAACAAAAATTAACCTGCCCGAATATTAAAAGTGGAATCACCATAAAAGTCAAAGAAGGTCGGAAGGACTTTGTAAAATTATACATCCATATCCTTGTTCATATGCCTCCTCATATGTATAATTATACATCCATATCCTTGTACATATCACTCCTCATATATATATTCCTTAGTCCTTCCACTGTGTCAATAACTGAAGAAATCCACTTCCTTTGTCTAATGTTCTCTAGTCTTATCTCAGTGTTGATGCTGGGTCAGAAAACAGGAAGTGAAACAAATCCCACCCAGCACCACATGGATGAGATGTCGGAGGTAGGTCTTGACAGAGAACAGGAAGTGGAACAAATTCCACCTAGCACCACACGGATGAGAATTCGGAGGTATGTCTCTAGATCTATATTGGGAAATCAAAATGCACAACGTAGTACTATCCACTAGCGCTGATAGTTCAAAGCACATATCTCTTGATAAAACGCACACCGCACACCAGTTGAGGCAGTCTTCTCTTTGTACCCAGCGTGTTACTGTTTTTGACATGCACACCCCACGGTAGTTGAAGCGCGCTCTTCTGTCTCGGGCCTCAAATGGTGCCGCATTGCAGCACAACTCATTGGAATCTTTTACCATCACATTGCTCAGCGCATCACTCAAAACAGAGCCGCGCGACCAACGGCAACAGGAAAAAAATATATCAGCACACAAAAGGCCACCCAACAAAAAAAACTAGATCCAGGTCTTCGATGTATAATCATACATCACCGGACTGCCACCAGTATTCTTTTCCGCACCGTTCCGTTATTTGCTCACACCAAAATCCTCGCAAGTACGCGTGAGCCAGATGACACCACTCCTGTGCTGTACGAAAAGTCCAGTAACACGTGTCAAAATCTTATTGCCACTGTAATAATCCACACAACGGCGGTAAAGATAAGAAGAGTTTATTGTCCAACAGCACAGTACACAACTTCCTCCTCAGATCTCCATATCAACAGTACTCTCCCCACCATAGAATTCCCCTCACATTCTACACTCCACATTCCACTTCCCTTCACATTCTAATGTATTCAGTGTCAACACATAACAACTATCACAGACTGGTCCACTATAAAGCCAAGGCTTACACAGAGATTCTGTTGGATTGTTGGGGACATCATGTCTTTGTTTGCATATCATCAAAGTGCTATGATCAGTCCCAATGGAATTGCATTAATGCAAGTTATTCCTAAAACTGTGCTGCTCTTTCAGTGTACTCAGCATGTTGCTTGTTCATGACCAGAGGTGACGCTGGATTGGTATTGAGGCTAGAGTCTTCTTACCTGCTGCTCATGCCTATCAGTAATCTGAGTAAGATGTACTGATGCTGTTTTCTGCCTTGTCTATTTCTAATGTCTTGTGGATCAAAGCGTGGAGGAGGAAGGAGCCCCCTGGTGGAGGCCATTGCAAGACGTAAAGTGATGGGCGATGTAATGCTAGGTCGGAATGCAGGTTATGAGGCAGGTGGCAATCGGTACTGTCGACCAGGAGTTTATTAACACAGAAAGGCTTGCTAAGTAACTAAGGGGTGAGGGTTGAGCTGATTCTGGCAGACACTGCTGGGCTGCTGAAGGTTATCTCTGGGATTCTGAGACTGGAGGAGGGCTGCTCTCTTTCTGGGAGCATATGTGCTCGGCTGCATTCTACTGATTGGAAGTTGTTTTTTTAAATCAATCACTGGTGCAAATATCTATTGCAAGACGTGCACCTGTGCACCTGTGCAATGCAACTGTGGGCTGATGCAAATGTTACAGTCACTGGCTGAAGGGGGCTGGCCCAAGCCGCTCAGTGGCTGAAGAGAGCTCTCCTCCTCTCGGTATGTTTAGCTGGTATTAAGTATATTAGGTAGATGAGCTCCTGTAGACGGCTAACAGTGTCTGTAGACAAGCCCAATAGAAGGGCGTTATTATTGTTTCCAATTATTCCCCTTTATCTTGGTGACAGAACCACAGGTCTGATATAATATGAAAGTGGCCAAGGTACAACCACAAGAATTTCATACAGATGTGTAATGAAAAACAGATGTACCTTACGTGTAAATATTATTTAATTAGCTTTGTTCTTTTGTATAACGCTTGGGCCAACTGTTAATGTATTTGCAAAACAGACACAAATACAGTAATCCCTCGTAAAAAATACATTTGCTTTGTTAATCTTGGAGGAAAAGCCAAACCTGTAAAAATCGAAATATCCACTAGAGGACAACAGTGAGACACTATTTTCATACAGACGGGGAAAATTCTGACCGCAGCAAGAGTTTCGTCTAACAGTAGAAATAGGAAGTGGGGAATCGATACATAATTGTTTAAAGCAATTTCTTGCAGATTCTTTTGAAGAAGATGTTGTAGAACTAAGTATTGTTTTACATTAATACGGCGCAGTGATTAATTTGTCAATAAAAATGTGCCGGTGCCCAAAGCACTCCTCTGAAACACGCGGCTGCTGCAATTAAATGTGCGAGCACGAAATCCTGAGATAGAGTAACCCTGAAGCCATCTTGGGCCTCTTCAATCCATTTACAGGGAGTGCAGAATTATTAGGCAAGTTGTATTTTTGAGGATTAATTTTATTATTGAACAACAACCATGTTCTCAATGAACCCAAAAAACTCATTAATATCAAAGCTGAATATTTTTGGAAGTAGTTTTTAGTTTGTTTTTAGTTTTAGCTATGTTAGGGGGATATCTGTGTGTGCAGGTGACTATTACTGTGCATAATTATTAGGCAACTTAACAAAAAACAAATATATACCCATTTCAATTATTTATTATTACCAGTGAAACCAATATAACATCTCAACATTCACAAATATACATTTCTGACATTCAAAAACAAAACAAAAACAAATCAGTGAACAATATAGCCACCTTTCTTTGCAAGGACACTCAAAAGCCTGCCATCCATGGATTCTGTCAGTGTTTTGATCTGTTCACCATCAACATTGCGTGCAGCAGCAACCACAGCCTCCCAGACACTGTTTTCCCTCCTTGTAAATCTCACATTTGATGATGGACCACAGGTTCTCAATGGGGTTCAGATCAGGTGAACAAGGAGGCCATGTCATTAGATTTCCTTCTTTTATACCCTTTCTTGCCAGCCACGCTGTGGAGTACTTGGACGCGTGTGATGGAGCATTGTCCTGCATGAAAATCATGTTTTTCTTGAAGGATGCAGACTTCTTCCTGTACCACTGCTTGAAGAAGGTGTCTTCCAGGAACTGGCAGTAGGACTGGGAGTTGAGCTTGACTCCATCCTCAACCCGAAAAAGGCCCCACAAGCTCATCTTTGATGATACCAGCCCAAACCAGTACTCCACCTCCACCTTGCTGGCGTCTGAGTCGGACTGGAGCTCTCTGCCCTTTACCAATCCAGCCACGGGCCCATCCATCTGGCCCATCAAGACTCACTCTCATTTCATCAGTCCATAAAACCTTAGAAAAATCAGTCTTGAGATATTTCTTGGCCCAGTCTTGACGTTTCAGCTTGTGTGTCTTGTTCAGTGGTGGTCGTCTTTCAGCCTTTCTTACCTTGGCCATGTCTCTGAGTATTGCACACCTTGTGCTTTTGGGCACTCCAGTGATGTTGCAGCTCTGAAATATGGCCAAACTGGTGGCAAGTGGCATCGTGGCAGCTGCACGCTTGACTTTTCTCAGTTCATGGGCAGTTATTTTGCGCCTTGGTTTTTCCACACGCTTCTTGCGACCCTGTTGACTATTTTGAATGAAACGCTTGATTGTTCGATGATCACGCTTCAGAAGCTTTGCAATTTTAAGAGTGCTGCATCCCTCTGCAAGATATCTCACTATTTTTGACTTTTCTGAGCCTGTCAAGTCCTTCTTTTGACCCATTTTGCCAAAGGAAAGGAAGTTGCCTAATAATTATGCACACCTGATATAGGGTGTTGATGTCATTAGACCACACCCCTTCTCATTACAGAGATGCACATCACCTAATATGCTTCATTGGTAGTAGGCTTTCGAGCCTATACAGCTTGGAGTAAGACAACATGCATAAAGAGGATGATGTGGTCAAAATACTAATTTGCCTAATAATTCTGCACTCCCTGTAGAGACACTCCCTGCCCCTTCAGCTCACTCATGCAGATTTCTGCTTTCTCCCTTTGTGATGCTTTCTCGTTTTTCTCTTCATCCGTTTGTCTCATATGTGTCTTTTGCTCACAGTAAATGCTTGAGGCAGAAAAATAAGTGCCTGTGCCCTGCACCAGAAACCACCAGCTCAAATTAAACACTGATACAGTGGTGCAAGGTTCCAGGTCCCCCTGGGGGAAGATACTAGCCGGGTTCCTGTGAGCAATAACCTCTCCACAAAGTCGCCAAATCTTCCGATTGCTTATGTGTAACATTTCTAAGGTTTCAGTGGGCATGTGAGTGACCTCTACTGTCAAATGTGTGACACTATGAGAGACACTTTCTCGTAAGTAAATCAAGACGACTATTATTTGAGTAGCACTCTGTGAGCTTTCTATTAGTGAGTCCTGCTAAACCACACAAAATGCACATGCGTAAAGGAAGCCAGGCCTATTGGTGTTGTTAAAACTTCAAAACAGCAGGGGTGGCTCCTCCAATAGGGCAGTGGAGCGTTGCCCCCGCGTTGCCCCCGCGTTGCCCCCGCCAACAGCGGCAGCTGCTAAACCTTTGCCAGAAAACAATAATAAACTGAGTCTATTATTGTTTTCTTGTAAAGGGGTGGGGCCACTGGGGTGACGAGCAGCAAGGGGGAGTGCTCAGGACACCCCCTCACTGCGCATGTATGTTTGGGTGGCCGTCTCGGGCCAGCCAAACACACATGCGCAGTAGGGTCTCTCCAGCCCAGCAACACATTTCCTGAGCTGGAGAGAGTCTGTACAGGCTCCCAGTCTGCCTGGGAGCGCCCTGGCTGGGCGCTTCCAGCTAATCCGGACGCTGCTCCGAGCAGTGTCAGGATTGGCCGCAGGGTAGGCTGGGAGCCTGTGCCTGCCTGCAGCGCCTGATGAGAGGAGCGGTGCAGCAGGGAGGGAAGGTAAGTGGTTTTTCTGTACTTAATTCAATTCATATTTATTCCCCACTTCCCAACGCCGCACCGGCCCGCCCCTTCCACACCCTGCGTGCCGCTACTGGAAAACAGTATCAGCCATATGACTATTAACTATGAATTTGTTATGAACAATTAGAATTGAGAATGGTTCAATTCTGAAAACATGCTATGAGTGAAATATTACTAGGCAGGGGTAGTGGTCTTCAGTGTTTCTCAGTCTGATCTCTCCCATTCTCCCCTCCGTAATGCTTGGCTCTGCTGTCTCGCACTGTGAGCCACTTACACCCTTTTTCTCTCCACATTTTCCTCCTTTTGTATATCTAGTGATATCTCTTTCCTGTTTATCACTATCCTTCACTCTGTCCTGTGTGCAGTTCTTTGTGTTGTCCCCTTCACCTCACTCCTACTCACTTTCTCTCTCCTCATCAGTAAACACACAATTTTCTTCATCTTCATGGCCTTCAATGTTTCATCAGCTGTGTACACCTCATTCGCAGACTTTCATGTAAAATAATAACTTCAGTTGGCACATGTATAAACGTTGCTCTGTGCGATGAACAGAGGATTGGATGATCATGTTAACTAAGCTAGTGGCGTAACAATAGCCCCCTCAGCCTCCGCGGTGAGGGGTGCCCCTTTCATTCAGTGGCCTAAAGAAATTTGAGTGGGGCATCCCTGCAAAGTACCTTGAGGGGGGCCCTCCCCTCTGGACCCAGTCAGGAACAAGCCACCCGTGCACGGTGTGACAGTGCCTGGAGCTCAGGGGCCTTTGTTACGCCACTGTTCCCGCTCTGTGCACAGGAGGCAGCCCCCTGGCCTAAGAGCTCAGCAATGGGTCCAGAGTGTATGGTGCTCCTCCATTTTGCAGTGGGCCCCATCAGGTTTTGTTACACTGAACTGAGCACCTGTATGATCCACCGACAGGCACAGTGAGAAAATCTCACTGCCTTCTTTCTCAACTCTAGAGTTCTCAATTTTTCCAAGTCATATTTATCCATCTTCAATCTAGATTTACCCTGACAACTTGAGGCATACCAGGACAGTGTGCTCTATACAAGAGTCAAATGTCAAGTGTTGCTTAGAAAGGACTACAGAAAAATAACATTGGGTAAAGCTATATATTCTTAGGGAACACAAGATGAAGTAAAATGTGAAATGCAAATAGGCACCAAATCACTGACATGAATTATCTTACCATCATTTTGTGTGCTCTGTAGAGAGGCTGAGAACTGGGTGAACATGTATTCTGAAAACCTGTATAAATAACTGCCAGGTGGTACAGTGGAAATTTGCTGTAACCCTTGACATCACAATTATGATCTATATGTGACCATGACATATCTTATAATGTGTTGTTTAATAATATACTAATGTAAAGTGCTGCACTCAAAATCAATCAGTTGAAGTGCTATAGTGTAAGTCAAGAAGGAATTTTAAGTGCCCTTGATCTTATAAAATAAATATAATCAATGAATGTATCTTTAGAACCATCTTCATATTATTTGGTTGTATTTGTACTAGAAACTATAACAATTTAAGTGCCATACACCAGTGTTTATTATGGTTACCATTGAGAAATGGCCATTGTATGGGAGTAATTGTAATAATAATTTCATTTCCTTTATATTAACTGTAACATGAAGTTCAAAATGAGAAAGTGTAACTTACATTATATACATAAAGAGACTAATATGTGCACAATATAAAGTGAAATTAAAAGAGTATTAGCTTGACTTTAGCTTGACTAGGCCTGAGTTTCCTCAAATGTGAGAAACTGTTTTTCATTTTCTGCTACCGGGTCATTTCATTGCAGGTGCTCTAATGTAAAATGTTAGTTAGGACATAGGTGTGTATTGTTTTACTAATAGAGAGTCTGAGAGAACAACCTTGATGGCGGTACAGGGAGAGACTAAGAATAAAAAGACTGTCCCTTATTGATACATGTTGCAAATGATGTCTGGAGACAAAGGACAGCAACATTCCCAGGATGGCTCTGGGACCGAAGCCGTATGTTGCAAGTTACATCGTGAGATAGGAGAATAACGGAGCACATGATAAGGTGATCAGAGGGAGTTACCTGATGGGCTTTTTGCAGTAGTAACTATGACTTACACTGATTGGTAGTAGAGCAGTTTTTCTTTGGACTTTGAGAGGTACAGACCTTTAACTTTCACCTTTTGTCCCCATGCTTCATTGAGTGTTTCTTAGACTTGTACTTAAATCTAAGAAGACTCTTGGCAGAGCTTCTGAAATGCTGACACCTTCCTTTCAATTTTTCATAATAATTTTTGTTTTGTTTTTGCTTCTCATTTTTTGTCTTTGTTCTGTAGTTAGATTTTCGTTTTATAGTTTAGGAGAGTGACCAAATTGCCATAGTTAATTTTTTGCTAGATGATTTCATTTGCACTAATGTGTTAAAGAGTTGACCAGCGCTTGTTTTCTGAGCCTCAAATCCTAATCATAATATTTTGATTTGCAGTGACTGATTTTTGGTTTGTCTTATGTTACTCCGTGTAAATCTCTTCAAATTCCCTAGTTAAAACCCCTTGCACTGATGCAAAGACCTTCAACCTCAGAATTAAAACATACAAAATGCTCCATCACAGGTACTGCATGATTCAAGTTTCAAATTTCAAGTTTAAGTTTATTTATGATACGGAACTTCCATGGAGGTCAACATAAAACATACATATATAAAAGACCACAGAATATGAACCCAAAACCTTCATGCACAATTTACATTCCCCATTTCTACAAAGTAATTTGATAATTAAATTAATACAAACTTAAAAAGCTTTTTAAAAAGTTAAATATTTTATAGCAGAACATTTCATTTGGGGGAGCAGAGAAGGCATGTAGAACATCTGATACAATATGTAGGGAAAGTTGAAGACAGATAGGGCGTAACCTACGTCGAAATAACAGCAACGCCGAACAAATGAAAACAACATGATTCAGGTCTTGATCACCATTTTGACAGAAATTACAAATAGCCGAAGATCCATACCATTTATCCTGTAATGTATTAAGAGGGAGCAGCCCCTGTCGCAGTAGGAGCCAGAATCGTCTGATGCCGTGAGGCAGGGTCCAGCTAAGAAAGGGCTGCATTTTCTTCAATATTATTATAGTATTAGTTACAGATTGGAAACCCAGCCTGTGTGCACAGGCCTTCTTATCCAGGCAAAGACTCGCTTCCCAGGTTGCTTGCCTAAAAATGGATTTCAGCTGTAGCGGAGGAAGTGTGAAAATTGAGGCAGGATCTAACTGTAATAGATCTGTGGCATGTGTGAAATTCCAGCCAATGCTGTATTTCGCCCTGCTGCCAGCTAAGGTTTCTTTTTTTAACAGTGACCTCATGGAATCATCGCCAGTATTCAGCAAATTAACCACCCAGCGTAGAACCCCGGCCAGGCATTGCACAAATGCACTTGGGAAGCCCATCTCAAGCCTTATGTTGCTGCTGAAAGGGCTGAGTTTATAGATGTTAGGTTCCTCTGAACTTGCCCTCTAGTTTATAAAAAAAAACAGTTGGAAACTCCAACATGCTCTAGGCCATAAAGTAAGGAGGGAGGTATCTTTGCTTGATAAACCTGTAAGAGATGTTTAAAATGTCTCTTACCGGTTGCCCTGTAGCCGTTAGCTTGAGTTAGAGCCTTGCGTTAGTTATGTTCCATGTGCGCCTTGTCGCTGAGATCCCAGCAAAAAATGTTACCAAGAAAATATACAAGTTTACCCTTTTGAGTTTTTGAGCTCCCAATGACCATATTTAAGCCTTTTTTTTATCGTGAAAACACAGAATTTTGCTTTTGGAGCACTTTATTTTTTTTAAATGGGCTTCTATGAATTGACATAAGGCTTGGAGGCGATTGTTTATTCCTTTAGGTGTACGATCCCGAATGATTATATTGTCAGCATAGAGCAAACAGAATATTGGTCTTCCTTCCAATATACGGGCAAAACCCTTGCCCCGAGTTAATTGAGATGGTAAATCAGAAATGTACAAGGAAAACAGCAGCGGGCCATCATGCCCATCTTTTTAAAACCATTCTGAGTTGGGATATTATGGGACAGGCCTCTATCTCCCCCTAACAGCACCCTACACCAGGTGGAGGAATGGAGGGCAATTGCCCGATCTAAAAGGATACCTGGCATGCCTAAACCTGAGAGCTTTCTCCACAGTGTGGCCCGGTCTACTTTATCAAATGCTGTAGAAAAATTGATAAAGGCTGCGTAAATTACCCCCCTCTCAAAGAGACGTATTTCTCATTTATTACCTGGAAGGCCAAGATGTTATCAATTGTACCATGCTTTTCTCTGAAGCCAAATTGTTCCAGCGGGAGGATTTTGTTCCTCTCTGCCCAGTCACTAATCTGAGAAAGCAAGTATTTAGCTAAAATATTGCCTACCACATCCAACAGAATGATCTGGTAGTAGTTACTGGGACTATAGAGGGACTATAATACTACCCTTCCAGGACGGGGGAATTTTTCTAGGTTCATAGCAGCACTGGAAGACCTGGTACAAGATTTTACTCCAGGTAAGAATACCATGTTTTATTACCAGTACGGGGATTTTGTCAGGACCCATTGCTGCCGAGCTGTGCATGCCTCTAATATCATTCTCAATTTCTTTCCAGGAGAGGTGAGTATATGAGGGATCATTGCCAGCTGGCAGAAGCTCCACAGTAATTCCGTTGGACGCGTAGAGGCCAGATATAAAAGTGGACCAACTTGCTTCGTTGATGACAGCTGGAAGTGATCTAGCTCTCGAAAGACACCCATCTACTGCCACTGACCAGAAACGCCTTGAATTGCCATTAAAAGCTGCTTCTCTTACATTAATCCAGAGTATGTTAATTGCATCTCTTTTTCAGCGCGTTGTTAAACGCCTCCTTTTACTTTTTAGTAGGCCCAGCTGAAGATGCCTTCCTAAAGTGTATCACCTGTGTTGCTTGCGAGTAAGGGTATTGCTTTCTCTGTTCAGGGAAAGGAGGGGACGGGGTTTTACTGTATGCTTGTTCTGGGCCTTCTGGCGGGTGATTATAGGTAGCTGCTGCATAAACTCTAAGAATTTCTCCAAATCATTGCCTGCCCAGTTTTCGAGATTACCAGAGAAGATCTCTGGAATACCTTCCAGTCCCTTAATCCTGTCATAGGACCAATGCGTTCTACCATTTGTAATATTAAATTTAGATTTTGACCCATCTAGTCTCCAGGTATCAGCGAGGAGAACTTTTAGGTTAATAGATGCTACCAGAGTTTTATGATCACTGAGTACTGTCTCTATTACTTTTATGTCATGTACCAAGGAGAATGTCTTATACATATTAGAACATTGGAATGCTGGTAGCTCCATTGAAAACAATGGAGTGCTGCGGGCTTTTACTGGCCGGTAAGAGCCCGCAGCGCCAACATTCCAATGTTCGCTTTGTTCACAGCAACAGCTGTGAACAAAGCCTCACGGAGCCCGAGGGGATTTTAATCCCCTCGGGCTCCGTGAGCAATTTGTTTTTTTTTATAGAACATTCTGCACTGAGTGGCAGAATGTTCTAATAGCCTAAGAACCCGCCGTAGCGGGCTCTACCGGCTATTAAAGGCCCTTTCCCTTGTTAAATGCTCTCCCCTTCGACTCGGGCATTTAACGCAGGAGCGGGCCTTTAATAGCCGGTAGAGCCCGCTACGGCGGGTTCTAAGGCTATATTAGAACATTGGAACGCTGGCAGCTCCATTGAAAACAATGGAGTGCTCCGGGCTTTTACTGGCTGGTAAAAGCCCGCAGCGCCAACATTCCAATGTTCTCTTTGTTCACAGCAAGAGCTGTGAACAAAGCCTCACCGGGCCCGAGGGGATTTTAATCCCCTCGGGCTCCGTGAGGAATTTGTTTTATTTAATAGAACATTCTGCCCTGAGTGGCAGAATGTTCTAATAGCCTTAGAACCCGCCGTAGCGGGCTCTATGCGCTATTAAAGCCCCTCTTCCTTGTTAAAGGCGGGAGCGGAGCTTTAATAGCCGGTAGAGCCCGCTACGGCGGGTTGTAAGGCTATACTCTAGAATAGCTGTGCCCTCCTGTGATTTATGTATATAATTGGCTAGGGAATTGGAGGGAAGTCTACCATTTGCTATGATACAGTTGCTTGTGTTTAAGTTCACAAGGAAAAGCTTCCCACGCTTATCAGTTCTTATTTTATGGGGAAAGATACAAGTGGGAATTCCAAATGCTTCCTCTTTGTCCTTATCCCAGAACTATAAAAGGGCTGGATTCAAAATTTTGCAATTTAAGTCTCCAGCCATGACAATTCGAGTTGCAGGCTCCCTGTCGCAAAGCTTATTAATAAAAATAAATATCTTAACCAAGAGGCTATCATGTGAGGCTGCTCCAGGGGGGGATATAGGAGTTTATCAATGCCAGGGGAGCTCCATCAGAACGCTCTCCAACACAATATTAGATTATAACCAGAAACAAATTGCTAGGATCCCCAAGACATACGTAACACCAATTAAGCCTACTGGACAGCAAGCAGGCTACCCCACCCTTAGCGCCGCCTTTCTTTGAGGGGGTAGAGAGTAATATTTGTCGCACAAGAGCTCCCCTTTAGACCAAGTCTCTTGTAGGCAAATTATGTCAGCATTTAATTCAAAAACTCAATTTTTCCCCTCTTATTTTTTATACCAGCAACGTATCAGGATATGATGGTGAGCTCATTGCTAATATTATGGTACTGTTGGATGAGACATTATGAAAGAGCTGCTTAAAGCAGCGGGTAACCAATTCCTAGAATAGGTGTTGGCACTTGATTCTAGGGGTAAATTCTTTGAGGGGTCCCTAAGTGACACTTGCCTGCTATGCTTCCCTAGAGAGATTATTAAACCCTGATGTCCAAGAGCGTAGATGTTGGGGTTACTTAAGTGTGGGAATAGATCCTTTGTAGGAACACTGTGAATCCTTACCAGCAGGCATGCTCCCCACCTTCCTCAGAACAGGAACAACATCAAAAACTTTATATTGCAGTCGCTCAGAATTATTTAAAACTTTTTTGACTATCAGTTTTGAGTAAAAAAACACTCTTGTTATTGGGCCAAAATACGAGTCCTCCATAGATACCACATGTATGTCATTACTTTCAATTAGTCTAAGTGACTCTCCAAAAAACATTTTAAAAGTAGTGATCTATTTAAATATAGGTCTTTGTCAAACAGAAGCATAAAATCTAAAACCACAGTGTCCACAAAATTTAGTCTCTCCTTCCTTCTTGTGAGTGGCGACTGGTCCAGCCAGGTCTTAAGCCACGCTCGGTGGCATATTTGGTTGTGACTGTGGCGTGTTTTGACTCATGGTTGGGACATTTACGCTTGGCCCTCGAGGGGAATTAAGAAGAGCATTTAGTACTCAAGGTTCAGTGATCAAAGTATGGTGATGTTGAACAGGATCCTCCAAGGGTAGAGGTTCTTGTGGTGGGGGGGGGTGCCTCAATGAAACGCACCTTTCTTTGACTTTTTTAGAAATTCTTCAAGTCCGTTTTTTAGCCCTCTTGCGGTTCTTCTTTAAACACATAGGCTTTTGCATTAAAGAACAGGTTTCTCCGGTTAATGTATTAGCTTTTGGGCAGGCTTTAAAAATCGGGAACACTTTCTGCACTATGCTTTGGGGTTCACTATTCAGGCTTTTATTTAGAGAAAAGTCACTCAATACAAATCTGATAGAGTCTACTGGGCTCACAGTAGAAACTGAGCTTGTGGGTAGTACGTTAATCTGAGGTTAGCCTGCCTAGGAGCAAAAGTCAATCCCAGAATGGGTATTCTTGGTCTTTGCGATAAAAAGGCTGTGCTGAAACTCCTTCTTTATGTAATGCGATCGGTTCATGGATATCTCCTTTGTTAGCGATTAGTTATTTTAGTATAGCTGTAACAGTGTCAAAGATGCAGTCAGATCCCCCAACAATTTTTTCTAATAGGTTTAAAATAGATGACAGGAATCTCTCTAGGCTAAGGAGAGAGGAGGAAGCCTGAGGATTTTGATCCGGGGGGTTGCTTGGGAGATTAAGATTTATGCTCAAATCAGGAGTTACTGAGGGAGGTGAGCACAATGAAGGATGGTTAGATGAAGTACTGCTAAAGAGTTGCAGGACCATGGACAACGATAGAGGAGAAGATTGAAAAATATTTACCCCCTGTTGAGGACCATGGGGGTCATTCTGACCCTGACGGGCGGCGGAGGCCGCCCGCCAGAGTTCCCCCACCAAAATACCACTCCGCGGTCGAAAGACCGCTGAGGGTATTTTGGGATTTGCCCTGGGCTGGCGGGCGACCGCCAAAAGGCCGCCCGCCAGCCCAGGGCAAATCATCCTTCCCACGAGGACGCCGGCTCAGAATTGAGCCGGCGGAGTGGGAAGGTGCGACGGGTGCAGTGGCACCCGTCGCGTATTTCAGTGTCTGCATAGGAGACACTGAAATACTAAGTGGGGCCCTCTTACGGGGGCCCCTGCAGCACCCATGCCGTTGGCATGGGCACTGCAGGGGCCCCCAGGGGCCCCGCGGCACCCCCTACCGCTCCGCCGCCATGGAGGATTCTCAAGGGCAGCGGAAAACCGGCGGGAGACCGCCGGTTTTCCAAATCTGACCGCGGCCAAAGCGCCGCGGTCAGAATGCCCTGCGGGGCACCGCCGGCTGTCGGCGGTGCTCCCGCCGACCCTGGCCCCGGCGGTCTCAGACCGCCGGGGTCAGAATCAGGGCCCATATCTTTTATATAATTCTAAGTCCAGGTCTGGATGGGTGAAGTAATCCAACCAATGTACCAAATCAACACTTTAGGGGGAGCCCTCCTCTACAGCACCCATGGACAAACCCTCCCTGTTATAGTCAAGACAGATGGAGTTTTAAGCAGAAGGGTGGAGAAGTCTGAGGGGTGGCAAAACTGCTGTATGGGAACCATGGGCCTCAGTGTGGGAGAGGTCTACTAGGGAAGCGATGGAGTCCTGAATGGTCTTTTCAGAGATGTCAGAATGTGCTGACCCCTTGAGACTAGGGTGCAGTGGTTCACCCAGCGGCAAAACATTATGAGTGACTCTGTCGCCAGAGGGCCTAGTCTCCAGGGGTTCTAATGGATCTTTCTCATTTTCCCAGTAAGAAAAAAATTGATTTCTACATTTCAGCACCAGGGCTACTGCTCCGTTGTTGAGGAGAGGGTTAGATTTAGTTTTGGAACATGAGCTCCCCAGAAGTAAGCGACCCAATCTAAATTTTTTGGCAGTCATTGTGCCTTTGCCAAAGTCTATCCGTCACAGATGCTGCTTCCCGCTTTCTCTAGGCACCCGTGTATTATTCTGGGGGTCATATGAATCTGCTAAAGAGGTTTTGGGTGTGAGTAACAGTTCAGCCAAAAGTAAGATGCACCGCTTTGAAGGATTTCAATCAAGTGTGTATTTACAGTCCAGGTAGTGGCACCCTTTTCCCAAGTTAGAGCAGGCAAGTATCTGGGCGAAGCAGGGGGGGAACATGGAGGAAAGGGAAGAAAGGCAACATGCTGCAACACAAGAGAGCTGTGGCCACTTCCGTTGCCCAACACTGCTGTCCTCTCCTGTATGTTACCACCCCTGTGTCACACTAGGAGCCCCATGGGCTACCCAACGCTCCCAGCAGTCTTTTACCTCTTTTTCCAGATGCGCAGCTCCCGCTGCTGTAAACCCGAAGTGTTGAACGTGCTGCACACGTCTTCTCTGATGGCGGGTCACGTTGGGTAGGGCTCCGCAATCACGGTTCACTTGGTCCCTTCAGAGGAACCACCTGATTTACTGATCCCGAGTCCAGCAGCCCTCCACAGTCTCAGATTCTCTGCTGCTCGGGGTTTGTGGCTTGAAGCTTGTGAGCTAGGGCCTCCCAGCCCAGGACCCGAGTTGCTGCTCCTCTGACATGTGGGCCGCACTGGCAGCAGGCCAGCTGCACAGCCTGAGTAGCCTGCTTAGCCCCCTCAGTAGAGGCCCATGCTGCGATGGGGCCAGCCACACTGACGCCTGACCTGAGTGTTGGAATCCTTAAGTTGTCCTGCTGGCCCACAACTCCATGTCTCCTCTGTGTGGGCCAGTGCCGGCCTGCGCTGGCCTGTGCTGCAGGAGTGTTGGAGGGTGCCGTGGGACAAGAGAGCACCCGTATGGTGCCCACTCCTTCTGACCTCTGCTTGATGCTGACTGTGAGGGACGGTCTGGGAGCAGCCTTCTGGCCTCCCGGCTTTTGATCCGCAGATCAGAGACTTCCACAGCACAGGTGTGGCACAATGGCGGTGGCAGTGCAAAAGAGTCCGGGGGCGGGTGGGGCCACCAGGCGACAGGCAAGCAGCCTCCATGGCATGGAAGCAGCACACTGGGGCAGACGGGCAGCCACCAACCAGCCTCCCAGCCGCTCAGATCCCAGCACTGGTTCCCGTGACTCTGCTCCAAGCAGCCTGCGGGCTGCCGACGGGCTGCACCTGGGGATCAGCCACCCGAGGATAAGCCACCCAACACCCACCTCACGACTTTTGGCTCACTGCTCACAGTAGCAGCGTCGCATCGTAACAACATCTCGATTATACGCCTCCAATTGTCTCCAGATATCCCTCACTGCCTTCAGTCTCAGCTCCACAGCTTGAAGTCATGCCCCCTCTTAAACACCGATCTACCGACAGAACTTACCCAGACGCAAAGGCAACTCAGTTCACATTATACGCTGTACATAAGTTACACATTTAATAGAAATAAAACAACCTGTAATTTACCATTGGCTAGCAGGGGCATGGTGCACAGAGTTCCAAAGCCAACAAAAAAGACTTGGTCCAGCTCTAGATGAAAAATCCAGGACGACCCTGCAGAAAGGTCAAATTTCCTACACGGTCCTCCCTCCCCTCAACCAAGAGCTAGAGTAGACTAATTAATAACTTGATAGACCACTCTTCTCAGGTGATAGAGCAAGGACAATTTGCTTATCCTGCAATGGCATTCACCTGTTCTATGCCCCTCTGAGCCCATCTGTACTACTCTGTCAACATCCTCCTAAGCCACTGACCTGGCCAATTGGAAAGCTCCTTCTACTCATCTGCAGGCCTCATCTGTGAAGCTCCTAACTTTTGCTAGCTCACAGAGGCATCCCAGAATGCAGATAGTACCATCATGACCAATGGTGAGGCCCGTTTTGCCCCATTCTACCCCCACCCCAGGGAAAACTCTGCTCACAAGGCAAATAACCAACAGGGGCCACTGAAAACTGAGTGTTAGGAGCTGCAACACTAACCATTCAATGCCAGGTGGAGGCTCCAATCTGGGGTCTTGACCAGGCCTCACTTCCAGCTGTGGGACTTGTAAGATCTGCCTGACTGAGTGAGATCTCGCTCGTCTCTAAGGTTTCTCAGAATGGGATGCTATACCCTTAGATGCTAAACACACTCCTTCCACTCTTACTTCTGCTACCTCAGGGATGGTATCCTGAGACTGGTGTTTCAGTTCAGGGTCTGTACCCTGAGACTGAATAGGTGCCTAGAGGTCCAGGGCTTTCAAGGGATAACCACAGCCACCCTCAAGGGTGACACAATCCGTTTGTGCCATGCAGGGGTCTTCCTGGGACAGGTCTTCTGCTTTCTCTCTCTGTGACAGCCCATGTAGGACTTCCAGGTCAGAAGCGGCCTTACTGGGGTCAGTCTGGGGTGCTCGTCTATTAGAGCATGTATCCCTTGACCTTCTGTTTGGGAGCAAGTGTCTGCCCCCTTAAAAATCTGTGTTTTTGGGCACCCTGGGCAACCATTCCACCCAGCTCTTTTTTCCCCATCCAGCTCTTTTCTCATCAGCAGTTCATTGCCAATAATGGTGTGAATGGGCATCTAAGGACTGAAAATAACCCTCCTCTGAGCCTGTACCTCCTTCCTATCTATGGACACCAGGCCACTGGGTGGAAGAAGACATGCCCATGAGCATTGGTTACCCTCCATATCTGTCCTGGCATGTTCTATTCTGAGGAAACTAGCGTATCAACCAACCACCATTGTCTGGCTGGTACAGGTATACCAGAGTGCCGTGACAGGAACCCCATTCACAGTGATCTATGGGAAATGATGGCTCACCCTTAGGGATCACTAGCTTGGGTCCACTTTCCAATTAAGGAACATTAGAGCCTACCCTCTCCTCTTGGGGACACTCTCCCTCCAAGGCCACAATAGCCACCCCTGTGGAGTGCTCATCTATGGCTGGTTTCCTGGGACAGGCACTCTCCCCACTTGTGCCCTTATTAGAGACAGTTATAACACCCACCTGGGTGGGTGAAAGGGTGCTGTAGGCTTCCACCCCTCAGAATCTTTCCCCTTGTGCTGTGAAGGGGTATAAACCCTTTTATCCTAGCCTTTCCCATCTCTCTGCTGAGGAGGACCTGAACCACCTTTCTTGCGGTCACTTCTAGCTATCTTTTTGTACACACTGGTGCTGATCTAAATGTCAAACTCTTTCTCAAGCTCTCTGGACACAATGAGCTTGGTATCTACGAGGTGCTGGCACAACTTAGTAAAACAATTACTTAGAATATGCTGCTTCATACACAAATTGTAACGCTCATTGTAATCATTCACTTTTCTGCCTGTTGGACTTGACCCTCCCCCTCAGCCCTCCCCCCATGCTTTTTGCCTTCACCCTTCTGTTCTCTGACCCATTTCTGTTTGTTTTTAGGACTCTGAGCACCTAACCAGTGCTAAAGTGCTTGTGCTGTCTTCTTTAAGCATGGCAAGATTGGCTTACAGACAACTGGCAAATTTAATTTACTTGTAAGTCCATGGTAAAGTGGTATGGTATGTACCCAGAACCTATAATAAATGCTGCTAGTGGGCCTTTTGCACTAATTGTGCCACCCTCTTAAGTAGCATTTTAACCATGTCTCAGGCCTGTCAATGCAGCCTGTGTGTGCAGTTTGAACACTGCCATTTCAGTGTTGCTTCCTTTTTAATATATATGTCACCCTTAGGGCAGGCCCTACACAGCCTAGAAGGCAGGATGCAGTGTATTTAAAATGTTAGATATTTACTCTTAAGTTTTAAATGTCCCAGTAGTGAAAAACTCTTAAATTCATTTTACTACTACAGGGCTTATCTCTCCCAAAGGATGACATTGAGTTATTATATTACATCTAATAAGTGATAACTTCCAACTGGGAGCAAGTAGGGATCTCACGTTTGGGGTTTAAAGAATTGCAATTTAAAGCCCTAATTAATGGTAAAGTAGGATTTTATGTCACAATTCTCAAAATGCCACTTTTAGTAAGTTGGCATTTTGTGTTCTAACCATTTCCATTTGGTGCCTGTAGCCTGTATCCTAGGTCACAAGGCTAGGTGTATCTGGTCTTTGTGTATTACTCTCAGTCAGTGAGACAAGGGGGAATGGGTTTTGAGAGATAGGCCATCTCTACCTTGATACTGGGCAGCACTACCACATCCCTCACTTGCACATGGCTAGGAATTTGCCTCACACACGCATAAAGAGTTTAATGCTAGTCTTTTGTGCCCCAGAAAAGCTGAGGCCAAGGCAAAATTCCATACACTGCAGTTGCCGCTTTGTGCTTTTTCGTGCTGCTTATCTCCAGGTGCCTACTCCCAATTATCTGGGGTGGTCCTATGAACAGTTTAGGTCCTTTTCGGACCCAGCTTCACTGCCTCGAGGTCCGGCTTTGTTGTTGCACTCACTCTTCTCTCTCGCTCTCTGCTCCTTCCACTTGCTCTTCTCTCTGTCTTTGTGCCTATTTTCGACTTTCTTTGGGCCACTTTGTGCCTGTTTTCTACTCTCCACTCTTTCTTTGTGCCTCTTTGTGTCCAGTTTTAACTCTCCACTCCCTCTGTTTGTGCCTCTTTGTGCCCTTTTTTCATTCTCCACTCTCTACCTCTTTGTGCCCGTTTTTCCACTCCCCACTCTCTCTTTGTGCCAGTTTTCCACTCTTCACTCTCTCTCGCTCTCTGTGCCCATTTACCTACTATTTTCCACTCGCTCTTTGTGCTTGTTTTCCACTTTCCACTCTCGCTCTTTGTGCCTCTTTGTGCCCATTTTCCACTCTTCCCTCTCTCTCTCTTTGTGCCTCTTTGTGCCCATTTTCCACTCTTTCTCTTTGCGCTTCTTTGTGCCAGTTTTTACACTCTCCACTCTCTCTCTTTGTGCCTTGCTTCTTTTTGCCCATTTGTCTTGAGCCTGCTTTGTCTTGGAGCCTGTAACTCCTGTGCTTTTCTGCCTCCCCCCTGTACTTCCCCACCTCCCCCTGCTTGTTACCTGCAATTCTAATGTGCCTTCTCCCTCTTCCTGTGCCCAGCTGTTCCTTTGTCCCACCTACTACCTCCCCGCATTCCGCATTAGCCCTACTTAATGGTGGCTGACGGCATGCCAAAGGCAAGCTAATCCATGCCTGGACTGTGCCCAGCACCACAGACCCTGGTCTGACCAAACACCTCTAATACATAGCCCCTACCTGTATGTACTCAACACCAGATGCCACCACATCAGCTGCTTCCGAGCCTCACCTTGCTCCATTGTAGGACCTTTCTCATGCACTCATAGCCATTTCACCTGCACCAACATGCCCATCTGTCATGCATGCTCCTCAACATCTGATCTGTCAGCAAACACGCCACCAAAATCTGAGACATCAGTGAGACACACTCCCCAGACATCTTCTTCCTTACAGAGACCTTGTTAAACACCACACTAGCACCCACCATTGACACAGTCATTCCACCAGCCTATAAGATCTCCAAAAAGGACAGACAGAACAAACCAGGAGGAGGACTGGCCATCATACACATGGACCCCATCAACTGGACCACCTCCACCATTGAGGACGCAACCTTCATGCAACAAATGCACTTCCGACTTCAGACTGCTAACCACATCCCCATCAAAGGCACCCAGCTTACTGACCACCTGCACCATGTGCCAGCTTCAGCAGTCTCATCATACACTTCTAATATCGAAATAGGTGCACTGTTCCACAAGAGAGAGGGAAAACAAGAAAACTGATCAAATTAGAAAATGGCGAATCTATACTGAGTATTCTTAGGAGGGCCCTCAGGCACCCACTAGGGTGACAGGTATCATCATCGGGCTTACTCCTCGCCAGACTGGTGCTGCAATGCCTGGCGGGCCTCCCAGCATTCTGGGTGGCTCTCAACCATTGTTAATTCGCTAGCAACGAGGGTCTGGGAAAGAGACTGAGTAAGGAAAGGAGAGTATAGAATGAAGAAGAAGACTCTTAAAATTAGCTCTGAACCTGAGTCATTGTTTTAATGCGATAGAAATTGGGTTCAGGCCAAGATTAAAAACAAAAATATAAGAGTGTTACTGGAGACAATGTACCGTTACACTCTATGCTCAGGGAAGGTAGTTCACCTAATCCTGCATGGTCAACATGTTTCGCGTCTATGATTGGTCACAAAGTGATCCAGTGACGCTTCTTCAGGACCCCAAAAAAAAGCCTTTGATTATTAAACTACTTCTCCTATGTGTCAGTAATGAATCGAGTGCACAAAAAGTCACTTACAGTGTGGAAGACAGAATATGTCTAAGTCAGTTGGTCAGTACAGTCGCCCTGCATATAATCAAAAAGACACGGTACAATTAGTGCCAGTGGTCAACACAGAAAAAGACACAATTAAAAACAATTATAGTGACAACCACCCTTAAACAGTGTGTAATAAATACAGATATAAAGGTTTTGCGATGCTTACCATCCCATATTAGAGATTGGGCTCCCTAGGTCTGCGCTAGCATCAACCAAGGAGAACGAACTAGATAAAGATAATAATGGTATGTAATAATGTAAAACCGCATAGTAATACATAGTGCCGAACAAGTCTGAGTAAACCTGTCTGACTTATATTGTAGAGTTTGATGTTAGACACACTTGTGCGCAGAGATGTATGTGTTCACATTTCTAGTGTCTGTTAAAAAGCCGTTTACATGGAAAGAGAAAGTATTCTAATGCACTAGGTGGCAATGTCTCTAACCTAGAAGATGTTACTGCTATTGACTGAACAGTCATCTTAAGAATAGGTTGCCCTGTCAGTATATAAGGGTCATATTGCCAGAAAACATACATAGCAAACACACACATATTTTATCTTGGCCACTTAATGACCTGTTTATATAAGTAGTGTATGCTAAAAATGTCCCAGGAGGGCCTCATGCATATTGCCACACGTCCGTTCCTGCATCTGAATGAGGAAACGTAGTGTCTAACAAAGTGTAACAGGATCTAAATGATTCATGGTGGTCGCCCGGTAAAAATAAAACAAATTTAAAGGCACCATGCAAGTAATGAAGCAAATAGTGTGAGAGATAAATGTTCCCTTATGATCGGAAAACACAACAAATATCGCTGTGGTCCCTTGCTTACTTCATCAGCTCGAACAAATACATCTTACTCAACGACTTCAACTTCCATCTCGTTGCCCCTACTTGGGAGGCTCGAGGTTCTAGGACTCACCCAGATCGTTCAGGGCCCCAATGCAGGACACACCCTCCACCCCATCTACACAGTCAGGAACAAGGTAAAGTTCAGCCACCTCACTCTGCTCACCTGGACAGACCACGCCATCACCCACTTCTTCATCAACGCACCCCAAACCTTCTCTGCAAACACTACCTAAATCCTCAAATGTAGCTGGAACAAGATAAAGGACACAGACTGGATCAACATCCTCACTGCCCACCAACAAAATCTCATTGGTGACCTGCATGCTGACATCAAAGCCTTCAACAACTGGATCACTACCAGTGCAGACATCTAGTCCCCCTGAAGAACACCAGACACTTAAGAACCAACACATAAGCCAGCTGGTGCACTGAAGACCTCAAAAACTCCAGGCGACCCTGCAAAAAGCTGTAGTGAAAGTGGAGAATCAGTCATTATACCACCTCAAGAAACACAAGTCCGTGTGGAGGGAATTCCAAACCCAACTCAATGAGGCAACAAAAAGTGCCCTAGCTCTCCGACTGGAAAAAATCTCCAACAACTGCAAAGAGCTCTTCAACATCGTCAGAGAATTTTCCAACTCCACAGTCGCCACCAACTCTATCACCCCTTCGCAGTACCTCTGCAATAACTTCTCCAATTTCTTCCAAAGCAAAATCCTCGACATCTACAGCAACATCCAAGCACAATGCAGGACACAAGAACTCATCCACTAGATGGCCACCAGCAACAAATTGGACCACCAGATCACAAACTGGAAGCCACTCACCCCAGAAGACACCAACAAAATCATGAGAATAATCCACTCTGGGACCCCACTGACCCCTGCCGCCGCCATATCTTCAACCTATTTATTTATTTATAGAGTGCAAACACTCATCCCCTCAGGAATATCACAGCACTAGAACGCTTGTTACATTACAGCCAATATTACACTGTGTTGAAGTCAGGTCTTCAGTTTCTTTCAAAACCTGATGTGGTTTGAAGTCAGACAAGGTTCAGAAGCTAAAGAGTTCAAGTCAATGGCATCTGGATGGGCAAAAGAGTGACCACCCATTCAGTTTTTTCAATGTATTTTTTAATGCATTCAGCGTTGACCAGCCCTATATTAGCCGAGGGCAAAGCTTGTGCTTGGTTATAAAAATCCACTTGACAATGTAAAGTGACAGGTCCAATGTTGTATAATGCTTTGAGGACGTGGCATAACATCTTAAGTTTGGCTCTCTTACAGATTGGCAACCAGTGAGTGAATTTAAGCAAAAAGAAGCAGGCAATGTTGCAAATGAGTCTGGATGCAACATTCTGGAAGGACTGCAGATGAGTAAAGAAACAGTCCGCCATTCCCAATTATAAGGCATTGCAATAATCCAGTCTGCTCATGATCACTGCATGGACCACTGTCCTTCGCCATTCCACCGGAATCTAACGGAAGATAATGTAAAAGTCTGAGCAAGCAGGCCAAAGCATTTTCCACAGGTAGTATATACCTCATCCAGCATGAATAGGGAATCATCTATCAAAAATCTGTGATTCTTTGCTACCCTTCTTTGTTCTGGTGTGATGTCCAGGGATCTTGGCCTCCACAAATTGTCCCAGATGCTATGAACTAAGCCTTAAACAGTGTGCTTGAATCCATAAAGATACTTTTGACAAACACATAATGAGATTCTCCCGGTCTCCCATTATCTCTCCCTTATTGAGTGTTGTCAGCACAGGAGAAGATCTCAAAGCCCAAAGCTGTGATTATACTAGCCGATAAGGAGGCATACATATTAAATAGTGTGGGGCTAAGCGAGGAGCCTTGTAGGGTGCCACATATAGATAGATGGGCAGCCGATCTAAAAGTAGCCATTTGAGCTGACTGAGTTCGGTCCTTCAGAAAAGAACCCAACCATTGTAATGATTTTGCATAGAGTCTTGATCAGCAGACTTTAAGATACCATATCAAAGGCTGCAGACGGGTCAAACAGGATCAAAACCGCAGCCTTCCTTTTTCAACTTCTAATCTGATGTTGTGCAATACTGCCAGCCGGGTGGATTCCATACTTTTTCTGGTCCTGAAGCCTGTTTGCAACATGTCTAGTAGACTGTTACTTTCCAAGAAAGGTGTCATATGACCATTGATTAACCTTTCAAGCACCTTAGACATATATGGCAGCAGAGATATTGGGCTATAGTTAGACCAAACAGAGATATCGATCCCTGCTTTTTTTAGCCAAAGGTAAAATCAAGGTCTACTTCCACTGAGCCCGATATTCCACACTAGCCAAAGATAAGTTGAAAATCTGAGTCAAACGTGGACTTAATATTGCAGCCAAGCAGGAATATATAAAATGAGGACACAAAGCGAGTGGAGAGCCAGATTTTACCTCTAACATGACCTTTTCCACTTGTTCTAAGGTGAAGGTCCAAAAGTTACAATCCCTTTTTTTCATAAGGACCAACATGCTCCCAGGAGATCTCTTCTAAAAGGGGTTGAGTTTCAAAGGTCAAATACATATTTTCTGTTTTATCATTGAATGCCCATTGGGCCGTTTGTGACTGGTAAAAATGCCTTTTGACGTGTACTATCCCCATTTTGCAAATTGATAACCTATTACTGACTCGCAAAGCTCACCATTAGGAAAAGGCGTGTCAAGGGTTTTCCTTCCTAATTGCGATTCGCAGGGGGATGTAAGAATGTTTTGCGACCATGAATACAGTTGCAAAACATTTGCAGTTACCCCCAGCTTCAAGATGAATGGGGGGTGCCAACATTTTTTCAGAGCAGGCAATGGTCCCACGGACCACTGCCCACTCTGAAAAAATGACAAGGAAACTTTTCATTTTTTTGTTTGTAATGCATTCTGCTTTTCTTTAAGGAAAATGGACTGCATTCCAAAAACAAAAACTGTCTTATTTAAAAAGCATCCACAGACATGGTGGTCTGCTGTCCCCAGCAGGCCACCATCCCTGTGAGAGCTGGCCATTCCCAATTAGGTCACAAATTTCAATCTACCTCATGAATATTGATGTGGTAGGTCATTTGCGACCCTATTGGGAATCACTAAATATGTCTGAGACACATTAGTACATTTCATTTTGTGAGTCTCTAATTGTGAGTCGCAAAAAATCGCAATTAGGGACTCACAAAAAGAAATGGCCGTACATCTGGCCCTAGGCCACTTATTTAGCTCCCAAAGGGCACAACTGTCAAGAGCCCTAGTGACGGCTGGGTTAAAATCTTCTAAATACACTTCTACAGACATGCTATGTCCCAATTCAGGAGGACGGAAATAGCTTTTAAATACCGCAGGTTCCACTTTCCTCCAAGCTCTCTTTGGGACTGGGGTGGGAACCAAGGTTTTCCACGTACCTTCTGGCAGCATAAATGAAAAATAATTAAAAAATTATCCGACCAATGCAACAAGTCAATATCCAGAATCCTAATCATGTAAATTTTGGAACATAGCAGAGCTACAGTATGCCCTGCTTTGTGGGTCAGCCATTTACCCACTGCTTTAAATATAGAATCTGTCTCATTCGCCAACATTTTATCTAAAGAATTCTCCGGAACTTCAAAGTGCAAATTAAAATCACCAAATATGATTTGGCTGTATTTTACAACCAGAGGGGACAGCCAGGCAGGAAACTTGGATGCTAACTGAGAGTTATATCCAGGCGACCTGTGAAGAATAGCGTAGTATGGTAACCCCGAGGTGTTAAAGGACAACTGGAAAGCTAAAAGCTCGCAATCATCCATCGTGGTACTGTGTTCTACTGTAAAAAGATAGGAATCCTTACAAATAATTGCAATATCCACCTTGTCTGCCTTCTCTATCACATTTTAAAATCCTGTAGCCATTTGGGACTAATGCAGTCACCTTGGACAGCACACAGCTACTGTATCACAGCACAAGTTTCTGTGATAAAAACTAAGCCTGGTTTAGCACTGTTGATTAGTTCCATTCAGTGCCTAGGGAGGGATCTTGCATTAAAATATAAACATTTAAATTGCAAGACTTTAGAATTAGTGTTAGTGTTGAGACCTGTGGGTTTGTGGAGGTCCAGATGTAAACATTTAAATTGCAAGACTTTAGAAATAGTGTTAGTGTTGAGACCTGTGGGTTTGTGGAGGTCCTCATCTGGCCAGCCTACCCACTTACAGTTGACACAAGAGACGGGACCTACTATATTCTCAGGTTCCCCTAAAACACAATTATTCCTGATCAAATTATTGTGAACCAACAATAGTAAGTGTTTGCATGAGTATTTAAGCCTAGCCTGCTTACCTGGAATGAAAAGGTCAGGGGCCCTGGTGCCTGGCCACAGTCAGGCGCAGACCGGCGCAGAGGGGCTTGCCTTTGGTGCTGCTGCCCAGGGCCCATTTAAATACATCCTGCTGGTCTGTCGACTAGACCGCTAACCTCTTTCTTCCTAGTACCAAAAATGGCAGATAAAAAAAGAGTTCTAAAAGAACCGGTGTGGTTAAACACACCACTGCTGGCACATTGCTTAAAAGTTCAAGATGCTCCCAAACTTTTAAAAACCTGTGCCAAATAAAAAGATTAAAATAGTTCCCAAAATAGCAGCACTGAGAAAATTTAGCAGCAATAGAACTTAACAAGAGCATAGTGCAAAAGGGTAGGCAAAAATGCAACTCTGATCAGCTCCCAACTCACCACCATCATCAACACCTCCGTACAAAGTAGAACCTTCCCGGACAACTGGAAACATGCAGAAATCACAGCTCTACTGAAAGCACCCATGGCAGACACAAAAGAGCTCAGCAACTACAGACCCAGCTCACTCCTGCTCTTCCCATCCAAAGTCGTGGAGAAAGCTATCAACAAGCAACTCTCCAGCCATCTCGAATAGCACCCCCTACTAGACATCTTGCAGTCTGGTTTCTGTAAAAACTACAGCATGGAAACTTCTCTCTTAGCACCAACTGATGACTCCCAGGCCATCATGGACAAAGGCAAAACCGCTGCACTCTTACTACTCGACCTCTCTGCAACCTTCAACACCATCTCCCACAGCATCCTTATCACAAGACTCCACAACTTCAGAACACATGGTCCCGTCCTGAGCTGACTGACCTCTTTTCTCTCCGAAAGGATCCAGCGACTCTGTATCCTGCCCTACACCTCTGATCCCTAAAAACCTCATCTGCAGAGTCCCTCAAGTATCTTTGCTGAAACCCTACCCTCTTCAACATCTACACTTCACCACTCACCACGTCATAAGATCCCATGGAATCAACAATGTATGCTGTGCAGATGGCACCCAGCTCATCTTCCCTCTCCCTCACAGATAACAACCAAACCACCAGGGCCAATTTCAACACCTGCTTGTCTAACATAGCAAACTGCATGAAACAGAGCTGCCTAAAGCTCAACACAGATAAAACCGATGTCCTGATCTTTGGGAACAAGAGCTCTCTATGAGACTCCTCATGGCCAACAGACCTACAACCCACATGCACCCCCACTGACGATGCAAAAAAACCTCAGCATCATTGTGTACGACAGAATCATGATGGTCAAACAAGTGAATGCTGTCACCTCCTCCTGCCTTTTTATCCTACATATGCCCCTCAAAATATTCTGTTGGTTTCCCACGGACATCAGACGCACAGTCACACAGGCCCTCATCACCAGCAAGCTGGACTACAATGCACTCTTTATCAACATCACGAGGTAACTCATACAAACCCTCCAGACCACTCAGAATGCCACCAGCGGACTCATGCTCAACATACCTCACAACACACACATCACACCCACTTCAGAGATCTACACTGGCTACCAATCCAGAAGCGATGCCAATTCAAACTTCTCACTCATGCATACATAGCCCTCCAAAATGTCGGACCTGCCTACCTCAATTACCACCTCACCTTCCACCAATCCACCAGGCAATAGCGCTCTGCCCCACTCCACTTCGTGCACATACCCCACATATGCAGGGACAGGTTAAGAGGGCACTCCTTTTTCTACATCGCCACCAAATCATAGAAATGACCTTCCACACCACATCAGGACCTCCCATCCCTTCTCAAATTCCCACTAGAATCAGAAGACCTGCCTATTCAACTAGGTCCCTGATTGGCTTAATTTTCTACTACAGCCCCTGGACATCCCTCAGGCAATAAGTGCTAGCTGCAAATCCTCGTAACAATATTGCATAACATAACTTTTATCTAAATCTTTAAAATTGCATATCTCCAGTTCTACTGATTGGATTTTTATTGTTTTGGTCTCAAATGATTTATTAAATGTTACTCAATTGCTCCAAAGTAGTGGAGGATTTTTCTGTTGTTGCATATTCACTTTATTACTGTTTGAACTGCTGCATAAATTATTCACGCATTGCCTCTAAAGTAAGCCTGACTGCTTGTGTGCAAAGCTACTGGAGGGTTAAGAACAGGTTAATTTGGGGTTTGCTTGTGCTTCTCCCTGACATGAATTGTGGTTTCTGCTTGAGTAGGGTTTCACCCCCTCAACCAGTAACCTAATTTCTAAGACTAACCTTCACCCAAACATCCAGTGCCTTACTGGAAGAAGCCACAAAATCATCCCATGACTTGTGTGTCTGCTTCTGGCTATCCGTGAACTGGGGGTTAAATTATAATTTGTGATAAGGGCCTTCATAGGCGCAAATCCCATCTGGCCAGCTACCTCTATGGCCAATAGGGTATCCTTACCAGCAATTGGCACATGCTTGCACAGACTAGCTCCCCTATCCCCTTCTGCTGCTTCATGCATGTGTAGGGACCCCTCATATGTTGCAACCCATTTATCAATATCATACAGATAACTAGACACTGGGTCTTTGAGGATGTGAACTCTTTTACCTCTCCTAGGCACGTCACTGTTGCTGTTAGCCTTCAGGTACAACTCTCGTAAGCCAGCAGCATGTTTTTCTCCTCCAGGTCCAGGGTCAGCTTTTTCTCCTCCAGGGCAGGGCCAGGGTTGCTGCTGCTGATGAGTTCCTCTTCTCCATGGCCAAGGAAGCCAGATGAGGCTTCAGGGCCCTTTCCACCTTTGTGTCTACCAGTTCTGATTAGGTCAAGCTGCAAGACGACACTGTGTTTCCTGTTCTGGACACTGTAGGTGATCTAGCCCCTGTGGACTTATCCTGCTCTGGCTGTGGAATCTCTTCAGTGTCAATTTTGTTTCTTTCCTCGACCTCCTCTTCCTTTATCTCACCAACTTGCTCCTGTGGGATAGACTTCTGCATGTGTACTCCCTCCTTGGTTCTGAGGGCAATATTCCTTCTTCTTCTCTGAGGGTAATCCTCCTTCTTGGATGCCTTCACCAACTTTAGCCCCTTTTCTTTGCATATACACATCTGATCTGCCATGCTGAGGATCTCCACGCTGCTCACATCCACTTCCATTCCTTCACAAATGACAGGAGCTCAAAGTTGGGGGGAGTGATTTCAGGAAAAATAAAAAATGACCAATTAAAAAGAAAAGAAGAATTTAAAAATTCACAAAGTAAATTTTTGATGTAATTTTAAAAAGGGATTTTTAGTTTTAACAAATTACTGAGAGGAAAACACTAGTCTGGGGTCACACTGCTCCATAAATGTAAGCAATTGGATATTTATTTGGGGTGGGTGACTACCCACACCATAGAAAATGATGGAAACTGCAAGTTCAGCAAGGCGAGAGCCTTATCATCAGTATCATTATTTTGGCACATCACATTTCAGTATTTTAAAACGTCATATAACCCTATTTCATTAAATGAATATTGATTCACCCCGTCAAACCTAATGTAATCTAGAAATGTCAGGACAATCTAGATACAGAAACAACAGAAAAGAATAATGAGTTAATGCAATACAGAGTACTAGCAGGAAGAACCTTGGAAACTAAAAAAGGCTTCCTCTGCAGTTTCTTCGAGAACAGCAAATCATTACCAAGCAGTGACATTCTGCAGTGTGTGGTGTGAAGTTTTATATCAGTATTTGTTAAAGTGGACCAGTTTCTGGGTGTGAACTTTATAAAACACTGTTTGTCCAAAACCAGCATTAAAAAGAAAGACACCTACTGAAGTGGTTTTATATTTACATTAGCATTTCTATTCCTACTTCCAGCACAATAATATGTTTTAGCACCATAAGGCAATAACATCTTTTCATGGATTCTGCTTTTACCGCCTAGGTTGGCACCCATATTTTAACCTCTAGGCCCATATCCTGTGCCTCTAAAGCATGCACAAATTTTATTTGCTTTTATTCAAGTTATTATATTTTACCACAGCTAGCTTTTCAGCGTGTTTCTTTTACGTTTTAGCAGCTGCCATTTGTAGAAAACGTATTTAGTTTGTGTTCCACATTTTTCTGCACGTTGTATGCATTTTGTTCTGTGCTCTGCTCTAGGCTGTTATATATATTTATGATAGTTTACTTAGTATTGCCGCTACAAGTGTACAGAGTCACAGACACACAATCAGGTCAGGCCTGTTCTTAGAACGCAATATGTTTTGTTCTAAAAACATCACACAGGCCAAAGGAAGTTAGAGAGCACATTACAGCTGGAGAAGCCATTATATGCTGTTTGCCACTTCATCGCGGCTATGCTGATCTTGGCCTGGTCTTTCCAGCCAACTGGGAGGACTGCCAAGCAGACCAACAGTTGAGACCCTGCCTATCTCTCAGCTGTGGTGTCGGGGCTGCTTCTATAAGACTGGGACAGGTAGAAAGGGCCATAACTGCTATGCTCTCACATTAGATGCTAGAACGGTAGGTAGAGATTCTTAGACACATGTTCATTATATAATGTTGGGACTGTTTGTCTATTTTTCAATAATGGTCACACTTATCACTGTGATATGTTTCATCCTCCTAATAATCGCAGCTTATCTCATTTATCATAGAATGCAGCCATTTCAATAAATACACTGAAACCTATCCTGCATCTCTTTGTCTACCTTAGCTTGTATAAATGAGATAAAATGGCAAGATATGCCAACCATGCCTTCCCTGAGGAGTCAGAGTGTCATGTTTTCTAGGGTGCCACAAATCACCTTTGCTCTACATGATTGTTGGGGTGCTGCTAGCTAGCCAAAGAGGTCACGCCGGCAGCGTCCAGCAAGTGAGGGACCGACTCAGTTGCCCACTCTTGGGGGTGCTGCTGTCCGAAACCCCGCAGTCTTACCCCCATGGTAAGAGTCCTCAGACAATCTCTCTTTAAATGACTGCTGATTTCACCAATCCTCTTCTACGTTTCCAGCATGATCACATAATTCATTTTGTATTGATCTCCAGAGCTGTCCGTGTTATAGAAAAAAATAGTATAAATTTATCCCATACTACCTACAAGACATGTAGGTGCAGAATGCAAAAAATAAATGTGTGTGCCTAAGTCACTTATTTCATAGTTAGTCAGTGAAATGAAATGAAATGTAGATTTCTATAGCGCAGCTCATCACCCATGAGGGTCTCAAGGCACTGTCAATGGGCACATGGAGATTAAGGGGGTTATTACAACTTTGGAGGAGGTGTTAATCCGTCCCAAATGTGACGGATATACCACCAGCCGTATTACAAGTTCCATAGGATATAATGGACTCGTAATACGGCTGGTGGTATATCCGTCACTTTACCGTCACTTTTGGGATGGATTAACACCTCCTCCAAAGTTGTAATGACCCCCTAAGTAATTTGCCCTGAATCACAGGACGTTGCACCAATGTCAATGCAGAGTTGAACCTGGGTCTCCAGCTCCCAAGGTGGTCACTCTGACTGCTGCGCTACATCTTCTCACTGCTGCGCAACATACTCTGGCCTTCGAGCATTCATCACACTTCTTTCCTCACATTTCTTCCGAGGAATCTCAGAAATCATGTCAGCTGGCTCTCTTCTTATCTCTCTGGACACTTGCCACTCTGCTCAGTCGCCAGCAACCCACTCCCAGGTGGCATCCACCATAGCTTGGTCCCTCTCTCTGCTATTGTCTCTACTGCTTGCAATATGATTTTGTCATTCAGTTTCAGCGAGACTATGTACAGATTACATTCACTGCACTTTCCCCTTTCTCTCTGGAACCCATAACGCAGAGACAGACTGACAGACCAACCCACAGCCATCAGTATCTACATGACACTTGGCTTTCTCATGTTGAGCTTGGCCAAACTCAAAATCATTGTCTTCCATCATCAACAGGTCTCGTCACTGTCTCTTCCATCCCATTGCCCTCAACTGTCTCACCCCGTCTCCCTGGGCCAGCAACAAGCAAGTTCACTTTATCTACCAACATAAACTCATCAGCAAATGCTGACTATTACCGTCTCCGAAACCTACTCCAGCAACTCTTCTCCTTTTAATCATACAAAACCACTATCAACTCTCTTTTCAGAAAGGAGTCATACTGTGGTTTCAGTCTCGTCTATGATCGTCTATGATCTCCCAAAGTATACATTTGCTCCTGGGAAAGTCTTGACTTTCACAATGTGTATCCTGTTTTTCGCTTTATTGATACTCCTCTGCCTCCCTCTACAAGTTCCAAGCAATCTGACCCCCCACATGGAAAGACTGCTCAAGTTTCTCATTTTGCCAGACGGCCATTGTCACGCCTCTGACTAGCACCCAGTGACCTTTGTCCTGCCACCACGTGGCTCCTGACCCCTATTTTTCCCCTCAAAACCTCCATGTGCCTCACACGGTTCACACTCTAATCCTTTGCTGGGATTTTCCCACACTAGACCAGCAGTAGCTCGCACTGTGTTCAAGAAGGCCCTCAGGTATTCATTGTATGGAAAAAAAAGTCCTGCTATAATAATCTATAATGCAATAGTTTGTGACCCGCGGTCATTGCGTAAACCTCGGTCTTTTGTGGCTTCTACTTGGAATTATTTTGAGCAGAACTGTAGACTTCCTGTGAGGCAAAGAAGTCGCTGCTGCGTGCAATCTTGGTTAGTGAGGCTTCCTGTTAGAGCACATTCGCAGCATTGTCTCTAAATGCAAACACTGAGAGTTAATGGGTTTGGGATAGATTTACACGTTCAAACCACACACTGGTATAACACTGGTGCACGAGAAGATGTCCCTCATTTCCCAGAGTTACTGTGCTGTTCAGATCCGCCCCAGGAATGCAGTGACTACCTCTGCATGAAACCCACGTAATGCCAAGACATGGTGCACTCCCTGCATCGCGCACGCAGGGAGGGGGGACAAAGGCGCATGAACACAGAAAGAAGCCCACAGCGTACACGAGAGAACAACTTTTGTAGAGGACGGATGAAGTGTGAACGCGCAAACAAGGTAGCAAAGGGACTATCGCTTTCATTCACGTGGTATTTCATCAAAACATCAACAGAACTCTGATGCTATTCTTTACTGGCAGGGAGGGCTGATCTTCTCTCCATCTGGATCCCTTCCATCTTTCTCTCACTCCTCTTACTCTTAGGAGGGCAGGCAAATAATAATAAATGCACTGCTTGCCAGACCTTTACATGAGTGAGGACAGGAAAGGCTGGCGATAGTGGGGGTCTGATGGCACTAAGCAGGTTGGAAACTGACATGGTAGTCAGGCGAGCCTGTGCATACCAGTGTTACTGACAATATGGCCCATATTTATACTTTTTGACGCAAATCAGCGCTAGGGCAGGTTTGCGTCAAAAAGTTTACCGCCGGCTAACGCCATTCCAATGTGCCAGCCGGGCACCTTATTTATGGAATGACGTTAGCTGGCGCTGTGGCCTGGTTAGCGTCAAAATAAATGACTCTAACTGGGCAGCGGAGGCGAAGGGAAGACTGGGGGTTGAGCGCCAAAGAATGGTGCAAGTCAGGTTTGAGTCAAAAATATTGGCTCTAACCTGACTTGCGCCATTTTTTGACGCACGACCCCCATGGAAATGACTCCTGTCTTAGCAAAGACAGGAGTCATGCCCCCTGCCCAATGGCCATGCCCAGGGAACTTATGTCCTCTAGGCATGGCCATTGGGCACAGTGCCATGTAGGGGGGGGCAAGTTAGGCCCCCCTATGCCACTTAAAAAAAATATATATATATATATATACAAACCTGCACTTACCTGAACTCACCATGGATGTGTCCCCCCATCCATGGGTGTCCTCAAGGGGTGGGCGAGGGTGGCAGGGGGTGTCGCTGGGTGCAGGGAAGGACACCTGTGGACTGCTTCCATGGTCTTTGACAATGGAAATGAGCCCACAGGTCCCTTAACGCCTGCCTTGACCCAGGCGTTAAAAAACGGTGCAAATCCGGCTGGGCACCATGTTTTAAGGCCCGCCTCCTCCTGTGCGTCATTTTGATGCCGGAGGATAAATAAGGCGCACATGCCTTAGAGTCATTTTTTGCACTGGAACGCCTACCTTGCATGTCATTAGTGCAAGGTAGGTTTTCACGTCCGAAAAATGACTCAAACTCCCTAACTATGGCGCTGGATGGGTCTAGCTCCAAAGTATAGATATGGAGTGAAGTTTGCTCAGAATTTGCGTAAAAAAAAGACACAAATTTGGCGCAAACAAAGTATAAATATGGGCCTATATGTGTTACAAAAAGGCTGCTTTAACCCCTTCGCTGCCAGGCCTCATAACTTTTTGCCCACATAAGCTACCCACACCAAATTTGCGTCCTTTTTTTACAGCATCCTAGGCATTCTAGAGGTACGCAGAGTTTGTAGGTTCTCCTGAAGGAGACCAAGAAATTAGCCAAAATACAGTTAAAAGTTTGAGTTTTTTTTTTTTTTTTTAAAGGGGAAAAAGGGCTGCAGAAGAAACCTTGTGTTTTTTTTCCCTGCAAAATGGCATCAACAAAGGGTTTGCGATGCTAAAATCACCAGCTTCCCAGCTTTCAGGAACAGGCAGACTTAGATCAGAAAACCCAATTTTTCAACACAATTTTGGCATTTTACAGGGATATACCCCATGTTTATGATTTTTTGTGCTTTCAGCCTTCTTCCATCAGTGACAGAAATGGGTGTGAAACCAATGCTAGATCCCAGAAGCCTAAACATTTCTGAAAAGAGGACACAAATTTCAATTCAGCAATGGTTAATTTGTGTAGATCGTACAAGGGTTTTCTACAGAAAATAACAACTGAAATAAAAAAATATTGAAATTGAGGTGAAAAAAACAGCCATTTTTCTCTATGTTTTACTCTGCAACTTTTTCCTGCGGTCAGATTTTTGAAAGCAATATACCATTACGTCTGCTGGACTCTTCTGGTTGCAGGGAAATATAGGGCTTGTAGGTTCATCAAGAACCCTAGGAACCCAGAGCCAATAAATGAGCTGCACCTTGCAGTGGGTTTTCATTTTATACCGGGTATACAGCAATTAATTTGCTGAAATATAAAGAGTGAAAAATAGGCATCAAGAAAACCTTTGTATTTCCTAAATGAGCACAAGATAAGGTGTTGAGGAGCAGTGGTTGTTTGCGCATCTCTGAATTCCGGGGTGCCCATACTAGCATGTGAATTACAGGGCATTTCCCAAATAGACGTCTTTTTCACATACTGTCTTTTTATTTGGAAGGAAAACATGTAGAGAAAGACAAGGGGCAATAACATGTGTTTTGCTATTCTATGTTCCCTCATGTCTCCCGATAAAAATGGTACCTCACTTGTGTGGTTAGGCCCAGCGCCTGCAACAGGAAATGCCCCAAAACACAACGTGGACACATCACATTTTCCCAAAGAAAACAGAGGTGTTTTTTGCAAAGTGCCTACCTGTGGATTTTGGCCTCTAGCTCAGCTTGCACCTAGGGAAACCTAACAAACCTGTGCATTTTTTAAAACTAGAGACCTAGGGAAATCCAAGATGGGGTGACTTGTGGGGCTCTCACTAGGTTCTGTTACCCAGAATCCTTTGCAAACCTCAAAATCTGGCTAAAAAAACACTTTTTCCTCACATTTCGGTGACAGAAAGTTCTGGAATCTGAGAGGAGCTACAAATTTCCTTCCACCCAGCGTTCCCCCAAGTCTCCCAATAAAAATGATACCTCACTTGTGTGGGTGGGCCAGGTGCCTGCAACAGAAAAAGGCCAAAAACATGTAGAGATTGAGGGGATAGCACAGCGAGTTGATAAGCACATATTTTTCTTTTATACATCTTTAGGCTGACTCTGCTTTGGGGACCCACACAAGTGAGGTGTCATTTTACTTGGGAAACTTAGGGGAACGCTGGGGAGTAGGAAGTTTGTGCCGGAGCGCTGATCCTACAAAGAAAAGCCAGGAAAATATGCCTTTTTAGGGAAATTTTGAGGTTTGCAGAGGAACCTGGGTAAGAAAATGTTGGGGGATCTATGTAAGCCACACCTCCCTGAACTCCTTGGGGTGTCTAGTTTTAAAACATGTCTGGGTTTGGTAGGTTTCCCTAGATGAAGGCTGCACCCCGGACCAAAAACATAGGTGCCCCCTCCCCCTCCGAACACAGGTAGTTTTGTAATATTATAATTTTGATGTGCCCACGTATGTCTGTGATGTGCCAAACACTAAAATTGTGAAGAGAAACACACTTAGGTTATGTGAAAAAGCCCCCTCACCCACCAACCAAGTTGGTGCTGTGCTTCATCATCGGGGTCCCACCTGAGACACCTAGCGTGTCACAAGTGTGCTACAACACCTGATTACAGTGGAGCAGGTTTTGTCATTTTTAACACACATACTCGTTGGATTTGGCACAAGGGTGAGTGATGGTTCAGTAGATCAAATTTTATTAACAAGAGATTTCACAAAAGTGAAATGCACTGTTAATTACTGAAAGGCCAAAAAACTGAAGCAATGACTCACAGCTCATGAGCTGTAAAGCCGCATCAAGGCGCCAACCGTTTTACAGTCCATTCACACACCTTTCATACATGACATGAACAAAACCATTCACGCCACCAGCCACGGGCCCAGCACATTACAACACTCGAATCGACAGACAGCGCCACTCAAGGGCCCATCACTTACATACGCCCACATGCCTGATACAGCAATCACACTAGCTGATGGGAGTGTGTGGACTGACGTTTGGCTTGCACCGCCAGCCAAGCGCCACTCCATGCACACCGCCAACCAAGCGCCACCCCACGCACACCGCCAGCCAAGCGCCAACCCACACACACCGCCATCACTTTTTGTTGTTGTTTATAAACCATAAAGAAACCACTAACTAAATATAAAATAAGTACAAAACTACAAACACAAAAGCTCTAACTAAACACATGACAGTAGTGCCATCCGTGAAACTGAACATATGACAATATAAAATAGGCAGTTTGCGCTCACGGTATTTCCCCAAAAAATGTCTTGGTGTCGTAACTCCTGAAACAGCCAGCCACACACAGCCCAGGCTTTTAAGGGCAATTGGGGCAGTACATCCGGCTCTCCCTCCAGATACCTCTTTGGGCACATACTCTACATTTCTTAGTGGGCAAGTCTTTTTTGTGTGTGGGAGGAATGTGATCTGGAAAGTGGCGATCTTTCAATCTAGCCACATCCTCCACCACTGCTACTCTAGGAACTCTTGCCTGTTTCACCACAATAAGGCTCTCTTTCACTGACTTCTGAAATTTAACACATTTCATCCTTGACTCAGGTGAGCAATACTTGAACACAATAAAAGCATTAAAAGTTGCCAAATGAAATAAATGTAGGGCCAACTTTTTATACCACACGTAAGACTTATGAAGGGCAGTGTAAGGTTCCAACCTCTGAGCTCCTCTATCAACACTACCCATGTGCCTATTGTAGTCCAAAATGCACACAGGTTTGCACACTTCGGCAACCTGACCCCAAACAGTCACAGGGGAAGTACTCCCATCATGGATGGTAGATAGCATGTACAAATTGAAAGGAAATCCTTGGTGCCTAGGGGGAAAGGAAAAACTCTTTCCTTTCCCCCTGTGTCTGTTTTCCCCCCCAAAACCCCCAAAAAAGAGAGGGACTTACCTGATCAAGTCCTCTCTTTTCAACGCACTGGAAGCAAATGGCTTCCAGCGTGTCCTCGGCAGCTTCTGATGACGTTATCAGATTGCCGAGTGGGGGGTGAGGTGTGGAAGGGGAAGCGATTCCCCTTCCATCCCCGACTGGGGGAACCGTGTGCCTGGACGAGACCAGCTCGCGCCAGGCACCCTGGGGGTTAATGAGACAGTGTGCATCACATATGCAAAACCTTATCTACCCCTTACAAAATTAGAATTGTCAACCTCCCTAATACATAGTGCTCTTGAAACATCTCCTCCCCCCCTTAAGTCCTCCCTCTGTCATAGTTGGACTCGTGTTCCTAGACGAGATTGCTGGCTTAGGGATGACAGCACTTTTGTTTGTAGGCGACTAGGCCAAACTCACAACAAGTCACAACTGTCGGCCCAACCCCCTTGGCTCACAAGCAGTACCTCACCAAAAACACAAACAGTAGAAGATGATTTCTGGCAGGCTTTACGCATGGACTCTAGAGTGTGACATCTCAGGGGAGTCGTAGTGGAATGGAGATTACCCTTTTCTCACGTTAGCAATAAGTCTCAATCACACACAGGCAACAAAGGAGATGCAGGGAAGTTTGTAATAGGTTTATTAAAGAGACAGCAATCTACTGTAAAATGCATGAGCTGCAATGATTAGGATAATGAACAATGCAAGAAACTGAATGGCAAAGATGAGAGTCATGAATGCAAAGACCTCCACCATATTGCAATGAACATGAGATGTGAAAATCCCCAAAGTCCTAGCATGGAGAACCTAATCTCTTACCTAATGAGAGCTAGGTGTATTAAATCTAATCTGCCAGTACCAGGTCCACTAGAAGTGCCCCAACCCTTGATACCTTGAAATGAGGTCTCTAGATCATACTCCATGCTGACAGGAAGGCTGGGTCTGCATCAAGGAGACATGCAGCATAGGTGGTGTTGATAGCATCTGGTAGGAGTCCCTCTGATAACCTTGTCTGCATGAGAAGGAATTCTCATCTTGTAGGACCCCTGATGCAGGTATGTTCCCAAACAATAGGTAAGGAGGCATGCTTGGGGTGGCAATTTTATAAACAATTCCCTTTATATTCCGGTCACACAGAAGTGAGAAAGGGACATGATGTTAAAACCTACGCATCTCACTTAACTTTGATGCTGACAGTGACGCGTTCACAGACTGACACTGATAACGTAAAATCAAAACATTTCACTAACTATAAACATAGCAGCCATTTTAATAGAAATAATTTAATAAATAGGCTAACACAGAGCAAGCTAAGTAGGTTAAAAGTCACTATATGACGGAGGCACAGGTCTGCAAGCCAGAAGGCTAAGCTAAACTCCTGTGTCCCATTAAAGCTAAATAGGATCCACTACACCTCTTGTTGACCATTGCTTTTCCCAAACAGTTCCTCCAGTATGACCTTTTTACCTGAAAACAACTGCAAATCCAATGACCCCACCTCACCCCTGAGGTGATCCGCTCATTTCGCAACAAAACCAACACTGTTTTTATTCTTCCCTCCGGGGGGGTACAACCTGCTACCAGAAAAATCCTGTCAAGGAATTCTTCTGCCCCCAACCAAACCAGTAAAGGCTTCTTTAACAAATTCCTCACCATCTAAATTTGTTCCCTAAGCGAATCGCCAAACTTTCTCTCAACTGTAACAGATATAGCTCCATTGCCAGCATGTACTCCATCATATCTAAAAAAACAATGATCTGGCATTGTACGTCCTTATATTCAATCCTTTCCAAGCTTTCCTAGCAGTAGACATGTCTTTGCTCTCCATTACTTTTTCTGAGCACCTTATCAATAGCACTCTGTGAGCACCTCACCACTCCCCTCTGTGCATCACATCTGCCATACTATATCTGTACCAACCCTGAGTAAATGCACTTATTTTAGGTTCATTTTTATGGCCTTCAACAGACCCAAACCTTTTTATTTTTACCAACTTTTTTTTCTCCAAGATGGAGAACCAATACATCTGGGCACCCCAACAGTATTGCAATTTTCTCAGCATCAGTAGCAATTCCATCCATCGCATACCACCCTTCCCAAACCATTTTATTTGGACCTGGAGGTTACTGAACCAGAACTGCCTGCCATATCTTCTCTGTAAAGTCTGCCTTTCTGTCCATTTTATGTATGAGTGGCCACAGATCCAAACCAAATTGAATCCTTTTGAGGACCAGCAGTACAACCTAGAACAACCAACAAAACAGAAAATATTAGCAACCACAAAGTATCAATGTAAAACTCCCTCAGGCCGAACATACCTCCACAAGCACTCCAAACTCCAACCACCCAATTCCTGAAACAGCTGTTTTCCATAATCCCATTCATCAGCCTCCATAGACCTATCCATTTGGAAAGAATGTGTTCCAAATTCTATCACTATCAAACCCAAATTCCTCAATGCTTTCCTCAAACTTGCCAGCACTTGATCACTCATCAACCTACACCCATCCTTGTTTTGAAAAATATATATCTCTGCAGTCAACCCCATATTTAGTAACCCATGGTAGCCCACTAAATGTTAGTCGAAAAAGCTGCCGTCCAGTGGTCACTGGTACCTTCAGCATTGTTGCCAATTCGTCCTCCTCCTCCTTTGACCCTTCCTTTGCCCTGATCTCCCACTCTAATCTTTAAGCACTTTCATATATTCCCCTTTCCGCTCCTTCGTAGTCATCATGAGATGTGCCCCCAAAGACTTAGTGATGCCCACAAAGGGCAACTTCTTTTACTTAATTTCCTTACTCTCCAACTTATCCTGCTCAGTCTCTTTATCTTTACCGTCATCCTCACTACTCCCTTCAGTTGGTTGGCTTCCTTCACTGACTTTACTCATCTATTATCCTCTAAACCATCAACTCCTGTCTCATGGGCCATGACATACTTACTTTTCCACAAATGCTCTGTGCCTTCCACATTCCCCTCACACCCACTGCACGTACTGCCTTGGTAATTCCTTATGTGACTTTTTTACTTGGCTGTAAAATCAGGGCCCACTTTGAAGCCTTCTCGTCGACAGCCACTGTCGTCCTCACGTCCAGTGACTTCTCTGTCTGTGAATCTGTCCTGCAAAACACCATTCCACCTACAGTTAACACCACCAACCCCCATCAACAGACCACCATGCTTGTTAAGTCCATTTTCAGTAAAGCCATTGGCCTGTAGGGAAACACTATCCTATTCAATACTGACAGACCTCAGGGCTCATTTAAAAAATATATTTTGGGAACAGTACCTTCTGTGTGCTCCGATCGCCTAGCAGAAACATCATACGGCATCTTGCCCCCAGGAAATGTTAGTCCTTTCTCTCTCTCTCTCTCTGCGCCGATGGTGCATTACATGCAGGATTCTTAGTCCCTCCTCTCTGTTTGCTCCTTATGAGGGGCTTTCCTCTGATGAGCTTGGTCTAGTACAAATCCCATAATGCCTCATTATGGGCTTAAAAAGGCTAAAGTATAAATATGGAAATAGATGTAGGACTCAAATCTCACATATCATGATTATCATGATTAAGACTTGGTGAAGTCGAAACCCATTGGTGTGGAGTGGTGGTGGCATTTCCTAATAAAATACTGAGAAATCACTCTGGCTTGTGGCGTTCTGTTTAGAGTGAGTGGAAGGATGGATATGTATATCTATATATATATCTATATATATATATATATATATATTTAAATATATAGTTATATATCTATATATATATATATATATATATATTTATATATATATTTATATCACAATAATCAATTTATATAAACAGTTAAAAAATAATTGTTATTCAATTATTAATTAACTTCTCACCTTATACCCTTACAAACCTAGCAGCCTGCATCTAAAATATAACTTAGAAAATAGGTATCAATTAAATAATTAATTAACAATTAATTGGTAACTAATCATTGCCTAATTAACTTCCCCCCACAGCCCACAAATAAGATATAAGAAAAATAAACCAATAGTGCATACATTACATACAACATAAAAGTCATATAATTAAATATAATGTGCTAAATAATACATATTTATTATTACCTAATTAACATCCCACCCTGTCCCCCTAGAAACCCATCAACCAACTACAACACTATAAATTACTGTTAGAAATGGGATATCTAGTTGACAGTCAGTTTACACCCTTTCCAAGTAGGGACCCTCACTCTAGTCAGGATAAGGGAGATAAACAGCTCAGATAACTCCTGCTCACCCCCTTGGTGATATTTATCTAAATCAAACAAGACCAAAATGACAAACATGCAAAATACACAAGCAGAGATATGAATTTTAAAAGATTAAATCCCAATAAAAACACTTAGAAACACAATAACACCATCTGGGGCTATTACAACGTCGCTGACGGAGTCTTTCCCAACAGTCCAACGCCACTCGCGGGGAGTGCAGTGAAGGTCACAAAGTTGCATGGACCCCCCCAGCCCAGGTACAGTACCTTTGGTAAGGATTAAAACAAGCTGGTGCACGGAGTCAGGGAAGTGAGGCATCGTTGGATCCAGTGTGGTGTTGGCTCCTTACTGCAGAACAGGGGAGGTGATGCTACATCGGCCCCTTGCCAGGTCGATGAGTGTGGTGGGCCAATATGCAGTGGGGTGACCTCTCGGGTCACAGTCACGCAACTGAGCTACAGGCGCAGCAGTGGAATCGGTGTCACGGATGTCAGTGACACGGCACTCAGGACTCACAGTGTTGCAGGACTTCAGTAAGGCTGCGTCGGGCATTCGGTGTCGGTTGGGTACGTCGCACTCCAGTGGGGATGAGGGCTTCAGGTTGCAGGCAGTAGAGAGGAGTTGTGCAGCGGTGACAGTTCTGGAGCCGTCCAGAGTCAGTGTGCCTGATTTTTCTTGGTTTTAAGGCCATCTTTTACTCCCAAGGGCACAGGAACTGGATTGGCACCACTTGGCAAGTCAGGGTCCTCAGCAGGTGTACCCAGGTGCTGGCAGGTGAAGTCTTTGATGTCCCTGAGACTTTTTAACATGAGGTAAGCTCAGTGCCCTTGGAGAAACTTCACAAGCAAGATTTCAGAAAGCAAAGTCCATTCCTTTCCCTCTGTCAACATCAGGACAGTGCGTGCTCTACGGGCGAGGTAATGCAAAAAGCCAATCCTTATGTAATGTAATAATTCATGCATTATGTGTTAAAACAGTATGTTAACTAACCTTTAGCATTGCAGAGATTCATCTTGAAACGTCATTAATGCTGTTTGCAATGTATTGCTCACTTTCAAGGGTTTGCTGCAGGATACAGGGTGTGGTTAGGATGTGTTCCCTATTCTGAGCCTTTCTAGAATCCTTTCCTGCAGTCTGGCTGGGTGTGGCACGTGGCAGAGTGCGCAATCATTTAATGGCATTTAACTTTTGGAGTACAGATCAAACAGTGTTATTCCATGTTCAGAGTATTCTTGAAACCCAGATTAAATAGAGTGTTATCCAATGTTCATAGTATTCTTGAAACCCAGATTCAACAGAGTGTTATTCAATGTTCACAGTATTATTGAAACCCAGATTCAACAGTGTTATCCAATGTTCATAGTATTCTTGAAACCCAGATTCAACAGAGTGTTATTCAGTGTTCATAGTATTCTTGAAACCCAGATTCAATAGAGTGTTATTCAATGTTCATAGTATTCTTGAATCCCAGATTCAACAGAATGTTATTCAATGTTCATAGTATTCTTGAATCCCAGATTCAACAGAATGTTATTCAATGTTCATAGTATTCTTGAATCCCAGATTCAACAGAATGTTATTCAATGTTCATAGTATTCTTGAAACCCAGATCCAACAGAGTGTTATTCAGTGTTCAGAGCATAAGATGTTATTCTAAAACCGCTCATATGAAAGTTTGGATTATCCTTCTTTATTTTCCAGGTATCCAGAGCTAATAAGGTCTTGATTTAAGAAAGCTCTTAATCATTCATTTTATCAGTATATAAATATTAGGAACAAAGTTTATGAAAGTCAATGTGAATAATCTTGCTATTTTGTTCCTAACTTTTGTTTCCACAGGTCTCCTTCCCCGCTGTTCGCAACCTAAAACCCCATCCCCCACTTGGCCATTCTTTAACTCTGTGCTATAATAGCCAGTAGAGTGTGGAGTTGCTAAGAGGTGGACATATTGGGAACAGGCGCAAACCCCGAGGACCTGGACTCTCTGACACCCTCTTAAGGCAGACGCAGCAGGCCGGCAGAGCAAAGCAACAGGCACAGTGGCAGGTCCTCCTCAAGCATCAAGCTCTTCTCCTTGGCAGAGGTTTCTTCTTTTCCAGAAGTAATCTAAAGTTGTGGGTCAGCAGTCAAATACTTATACTCATTTCTGCCTTTGATGTAGGCTAATTTCAAAGGAAAGTATTTGTAGTGCACTAGACCCTGCCTCTTCCTTGCTCTGCCCCAAGACACACACCAGGGGGTTAGAAACTGTATTTTGAGAGGACAGGCACAGCCCTTTCAAGTGCAGGAGTCAGCTCCTCCTTCCCACTCTAGCCCAGGAAGACTCATCAGAATATGCAGGACTCACCTCAGCTTCCTTTGTGTTACTGTCTAGAATGAATTCACAAACAGCCCAACTGTTAGGCTGACCCTGACGAGTATGGTGTATTCAGCAACCAGGCAGAGGCAAAGAATGGTTAAGCAAGAAAATGCCCACTTTCTAAAAGTGGCATTTTCAAACATACAATCTAAAAACCAGCTACACAGAAAGATGTATTTTTAAATTGTGAGTTCAGCGACCCTAAACTCCAGATCAGTATCTGCTCCCAATGGGAAATTGTATTTAAAAGATATTCAAAAACATAAAATTCTAAATTACTTAAAATAACAAGCTATATTTAAAAGAATAACCTTTATATAAACAATAACAACACATAAAATTAAAATATAAACTAAAACATATTCAAATAATTAAAAACAATATTTTTAACCACTATAATATTGAAAACAATATTAAAAACATTGATATTATTCAAAACAATATTACTTGCCTAAAAAAAACAATATTGTGCATCATATTTGTGTATTATGATATTTATTGTCTGCTATTTCTGCCTCCTTTTTAAAAAGATATTTTGTCAAAACACTGCACTCTATCTGCTGTTGTAGGGCGTTCTCTACCTCACAAATGCTCCTACAATATATTGCGCATATCGCACACTGGTTTTCCTCCTGCATTCTTCCTCAACTTTACTCTGGGAGACGATCATGCTAAGATGCTGCCACCCCACCAGCTGCTCTCATAGCAGGACGCATTGAGCGGTAGGTCCAAGTCTGACTCCAGGCTTCACAGGTCTTCCCTCACCACCTCCTGAAAAATGCACAAAGCCTCTAAAACATTTTCATCCGCCATGCCTCTAGACAAAGTTTAAACTCATTAGGTCTGCAGCTGTTTTAAAAGAACCACCCTAACTCCCTACATACCAGTTTGTACTTACCCTAAAGAGGACCTCCCCCTAACTAACTTAGTCTTTTCAACCCCTTAATCCTGCACTTTTTCTCCTTTGGCCAACTACTGCCCAGCAGACCTATGGCCCTCATCACGCACCTCAAACACCCCCTGGGGGAAGGGGAAGGTTTTTTTCCAGCCTGCACTCCCTAAAGCCCCATGTTACATGGATGTCTCACATTTGGCCTCAATTAAATGCAGCAAAAATTGAGATAATGCTGTTCGGTAAAGCTCAGATGTTCTGGACTGATGATTGGTGGCCAGCCGAATTCAGCCCAGCACCCTCTCTTAAGCAGGTAGTCAAAAATGTAGGCGCTCAACTGGATCACTTGTGAGAGCATTGCCTGATTTTATATGCAATTCTAACGTTTTCTCCCACTGATTCCTGTGCTGCGTAATTACTCACAGAAACAGAACATTTTCAAAACTTTGAAAAATCATAACTTAAAAAGTACTTACCCAATTTTGATGATCTTAATCTTAAAGTTTTTATAAGAATCTGAAGTATTATTGTAAATTGGTCTTGAGTAATTCTTTCGAGAGTGTCTCCACATTTATTGATACTGTGAGTACAACAAATGCTTAGCACATCTTCTGGATTAGCCTAGCTGCTTGACCAAGTTACAACAAAAATAGAGCCTTAGGTGATCTATTTTTGCCTCTGGATACCAAGGTGTGGTTGCCTGGATTCCCTGCACAGTGTACACTGTTTTTGCACACTATATAGAGAGCCAGCCTCCAGACAGATTCTAATACAACTGTGCTAATTTTCACTGTTCGTACGTCACACCACAAGGCATTTTGGGATCACAGCATGACGATGTCTTGCACATGGTGGCCATTTTGAAGTGGGAAGCATCGTAGGATTGGACATAAATAGTTCTATGCAATTCCATCTTTCCTTCAATTTTGACGCATCTTAATGGTGTCTGTTTGGCATGTCGCTTTCTCAGGAAACTACATTTGAATTTTATTCCATTTTCTAAGTACATTTTCTGGGGTTTTAACTTCTTTTTTTTTTAAAAAGAACCATACAGGCTTTGCAGCAAAGGTATACATGCTATCAAATTTTGAAGCATTTGCTCTGTGGAGCGCTAGTTCTGTGTAGTTGCACTTTACATTTATTGCACTTATTATCAATACTCAGTTTTTCCACTTATTGTTCTTATAAATCTGGCCACCAGCAACAAAGTAGTGGAACCACCGCCATTTTTACAGACAGGCAGAGTGGACGTTAATTGGAAACAATGAGTGTGCATCTATAAAAACTATTAGCTATGGATGCTCACGGTTATGAGGCACCTAGGAAATTAGTACTGTTATTCAATCACCTCCATTGGAGCATTTTGTGTTTTGTCCTCTATGTGCAAATTTTGGAATTTAGTTGACACATACATAGGAGATCAATTAGTGTTTAACTGCTTCCCTAAGAAAATGCAGGAGAGATTATTGACATTTAGAAATCCAACATTGTTGGAAGTAATTGACATTGCGAAAAGCATTGAAAGATTCAGTGTCTCAACATAGGTTTTAGCCACAGAAGAGGGTCTTTTGCCTGTGTCCTATATTTCTGCTGCCAATGTTACAGACCTTAGAGAACGAAGGAAACAGACTGTCTCGTACTGATGTAGATCTAGAAGTCATATTGGAAATAGTGTGTCATGTCCTGCTACGGGGAAACAATATTTGAAATGTAATCAAGTAGGACAGTTTCACATGGTTTGAAGAGCATGAAAACTTGGTAGTGATAGAATAACAATTAATGTTGTGGAGGTTCAAGAGAGTATAGGTAATTCAAGAATGAATAAACAAGAATTATAAGATTATGTTAATAGATTTGTTAATGTACTTCTCACCTTCGCTGATGACCACCATGATATGTGCATTAAGCGTACCATATATCAAGCAGTAATTGGTGGCAAAACTCTAGATGTCATGGCTGACTCTGGGGCACGCATCACCGTTCTGTAAGATAAAATATTTTTCTCACATTGGGCAGTTAATTTTAAACTCAAATCTCCTGATATCACTCCCAAAGCATTTGGCGATCAGTACATTGTTCTACTTGGTTATTTTGATTCCTTATTAAAATGCCTGGGGAGGAATACTTGGACCAAGGTGTATGTGGCGGTCAATGGTAGGGATATAATTGGCTGGAAAGATTTAGCCAAACCCGGAATTATACTGAAACCAGGAGATGCAAATTCCATTGTGCTAAGAGAGATGCCCATCTTATCCATAGACTTCCCAGCATGATATCAAAATTCCCTATGTTTTTTTAGGAATGAGGTAGAAACTGTTTTAGGCTTTGAGCATGGTATAAAATATTTTCAGACATGGAGGTCCTGTAATCTATAAAGTTAGGCCAATACTCATTAGTGTAGGTGAGAAGCTTAAAGTGTTACTAGATAAACTATCCCAAGAAGAAATTATTACTCCCACTGACCTATCTGATTGGGTTTCACTTATAGTAGTGGCCAAGAAAAAACAGGTGATCTCCAGTTGTGTGTGAATTTACGATCACTTAATAGTAATATCATCATTGATTGCCATCCTTTACCAAACAGTCAGGAAATGGTAGCTAATATAGGGGAAGCTAAATACTTCTCAACCATTAATCTCCTCTCAGCTTCCATCAAATCCCTTTAAGCACAGACAATCAAGATCTCACCACCTTTATATCACCGTTTGGGGCACAAAAGTACCTAAGGTTTCCATTTGGTCTTGCTTCTGCGGCAAATGTGTTTCAGAAGGCAATGGATCCCTTATTTAGAAATATTGACATTTTACAAGCCTTTCAGAACAACATTCTTGTTTTCACCAACACAATGGAAGAACACTTAATAGTGCTTGATTAGGTACTAGGAATTCTACGGTACAAAGGCATGACAGTTAAGCCAGAAAAGTGCAAATGGTTGGTTCAATAAGTTGACTACCTGGGCCACACCATCTTAACTTGAGGGCATCAAACCAAAATGTTGCAAATTAGAGGCCATTGTCAAGACACCTGCTCCTGTAGACAAACTTGGACTTAGATCCTTCCTAGGCCTTTGCGAGTACTATGCCTGTTTTGTACCAGGCCATGCCTTAACAGTACAACCTTTACGAGCTTTGCTCAAGAAAGACACTAAGGCCCATATTTATACTTTTTTTGCACCACATTTGTGTCATTTTTTGATGCAAAAGCAGTGCAAACGTACAAAATACAATTGTATTTTGTTAGTTTTGCACCGCTTTTGCGTCAAAAAGCAGCGTAAATGCGGCGCTAAAAAAGTATAAATATGGGCCTAAGTTTGAGTGGAATGCTGCATATAATTATGCTTTCTCTAACATCAAAGATTTAGTGGTTGGTGCTCCTGCCCTAAGTCCTTCTTATGTATCTGGGGAGAAATGCTTCATCACAGTAGATGCTAGTATAATAGGCTTTGTTGCAGTTTTTGGTCAAAAAATTCACAGTAAGGAAATTACCATTGCTTTTTTTTAAGAACCCTGCAAGAGGCAGAAACTAACTACAGTTCATCGAGAGAGAAGCCTTAACCTGTGTGTAGGCAGGCCAGAAATTCAAGACTTACTTGTGGGAATCACATTTTGTGCCAAATACTGATCACAAACCTCTGGTTCACCTTTTAAGTTGGAATAGCTTAGGTAAGGCTTCTGCTCACTTTGTACGATTACTTTCTAAACTACAGGAATACAATTTCTGCATTAAGTATGTCCAAGGGAGCAAAACATTTCCATGCAACAGTCCTATGCTCTGTCAAGCCCTCTATATGTGCTTATGCTGTTCCCTGTTGATGCACAGTCAGGTATTTCAGAGACTGTTACAACTGGGAAAACACAGGAGAGGAGAGGACTGCATCAATGTCACCACCTTCAAGTTGGCCATTTGATATCCTGAGCAGCAAAAGCATGGTGAGCAGCTCATGTATTTGTCTGTTCCACCAGCTCCCTTTTGAGGTCTCGCCTAAAGACAGCTGTTTTTCCAGCCTCATGTTTTCCAAAAAATATAATACAAAAATTCATATACACATAGAGGCTCTCAGTTAACACGTACTCGCCATTAGGCTGTTCAAACGTTATTCAAGTAAGGGTCCTTCCCACCACAGCACAAGATATAGGTCATGACTGAGTGCATTTTAAACTTGCACACATTTCCATGCACCTGAAAAATAGTTCCCTACAAATAAAATATTTTAGATACTTCTACCTTTCAATGAATGCTAGACCCTATGTATAGTAAGTTGCAATGTTGTAAGTTGCAATGTTGACTCATCACTATCATCCAGCTTTGGTTTATTTACTTGCATTGTACTCTTTTATGAGGACCTCTATTGGTAGCAAAGCACGACTGCAGCTTTCCCTTTCCACTATACTCGTCTGTAATGAACTCTATTGGTAATACAGCACAATTGCAGCTTTACTTTTCTATCTCCATAGTACTTTTCTGTGAGTAAGAGTCCCACACAAATTAGAAACATAGAATGGATTTTAATAAATAAATCAAGACTGAAACAACAAAAATCCAATCAGTAGAATCGGAGATATGTAAGTTTAAAGATTTCAGTGAAGATAGTGCCAAAAAGCACAGAGCACCAACTGTGGATATCTGGTTGCCCCAGACAGGGACAAAGTCACATGTTCAGTCTGACAACAATGGATCAAAGGACGGCTACAGGGGCGAAGATAGGCCAGCTGAACAAGAGTACCTTACATCTTGGTTGCAGAGCATTGCGCAGCCGAGGCGATGATGGATCCAGGTCAAAAATGCATTCTGTCAGTTCCCGAGAGCTGCAAGGCTGTGATGCAAGGTCCTACATTGTCATCGGGGAGGCTGTTGGCAAGGGGACTTGCAATGCGAACCCCTGCATTTAGGATGTGTTGCTCACCAACTTGTCGCCAAGAAGCTGCTGGGCCTACGATGCAGAGTCCTGCGTCATCGACGAGGATGCTGTCGATGAGGGGCTTGCAACGCGAGGGCCTGCATCAGGAATGCATCACCCAATGGTGGTTCTAATGAGGCTTTGGGGGCTGCAAGAGTAATACGAAGTCCTGGTGCCGGGAAAGTCCACGCAGAAGAGGTGATGTGTTGGTTCTTCTTGTGGTTTTACTGCACAGCAGATGAGATGCGTCGGTTCTGCTGGATTTACAGATGGGCTAGCAGAGCACCTTCATGCCTGCTTAATAGGGCCCAGGAGAGGGGTGGCACCTCCTGGCAGGGTAGGACTTAAGGTTCAGATGCTGGTTACAAAAGACTAGCCCTTGAAGCCACTCTAGTGGCCCTGGGTACAGGTTGCAGGTCCAGTCCTTCTCACCCAGACAAGATAGCAGAAAGTCAGCACAGCAGGGCAGCAGTACTTTCCGGGCAGCAGTCCAGCAGTGTGGCAGTCCTTTCACCAGCAGAGCAGTCATTCTTCCTGACAGAGTTCTTCACAGGTCCAGAAGTGTACTGAAGAGTTGGGTTTAAGGGTCCACTATTTAAACCTGGTGCCCACTTTGAAGTAGAGGAATCCTCTAGAGGTTTCCGGCCCACTGAGGCATCCCCTTTGTCCCGTTCCTGGCCCCAGCTCCTCTGTGGGTCTGGATCTCTGGCCCTCAACTGGATCTCATCCTTCCTCTCCGACAGAACCCAGAGAGTCCGACTCTCCCCTTTCCACTCCAAAGCCACCAACCTCATCTGCGGCGTTCCCCAAGGCTCCTCCCTACGTTGTTCAACGTCTACATGGCCCCCCTCGCCAAACTGGCCCGCCAACATCACCTCAGCATCATCTCCTACGCCGACGACACCCAGCTCGTCCTCTCCCTGACCAAAGACCCACTCACCGCCAAAACCAACCTCCACGAGGGACTAAAAGCCATCGCCGAGTGGATGAACGACAGCCGCCTGAAGCTCAACTCCGACAAGACGGAAGTCCTCATCCTCGGGCGCACCCCTTAGGCCTGGAACGACTCCTGGTGGCCCACTGACTTCGGACCCCTACCCACCCCAGCCAGCCACGCAAGAAACCTCGGCCTCATCCTGGACTCCGCCCTCACCATGTCCAAACAGGTCAGCGCCGTCTCCTCTTCCTGCTTCAACACCCTTCGAATGCTCCGCAGAATTTTCAAGTGGATCCCAACAGGAACCAGAAAGACGGTGACCCAAGCCCTCGTCAGTAGCAGACTTGACTACGGCAACGCACTCTACACAGGCATCCCAACAAAAGACATCAAACGACTCCAGCGTATCCAAAATGCATCCGCCCGCCTGATCCTCGACATACCCCGCCGATGTCACATCTCCCCTCACCTGAAGGACCTCCACTGGCTCCCCGTGGACAAGAGGATCACCTTTAAACTCCTCACCCACGCTCACAAGGCTCTACACAACACCGGACCTACCTACCTCAACTCCAGACTCAACTTTTACGCCCCCACTCGTCAACTCCGCTCTGCCAATCTCGCCCTCGCCATCGTCCCCAGGATCCAGCGCAAGACCTCCGGCGGCAGATCCTTCTCCTTCCTCGCCGCCAAAACCTGGAACTCTCTCCCCACCTCACTACGCCAGACCCAGGACCTCCTCACCTTCAGGAGACTCCTCAAGACCTGGCTTTTCGACCGCTAACAGCTCACCCCCCCCCCCCCCAGCGCCTCGAAACCCTGACGGGTACATAGTGCGCTATATAAATGAAATGATTGATTGATTGATTGATTGTGGGCACAAAAGACTAGGGACAACCCTTTGTGAGAGTGGTGCTCAGGCAGAGTCTTTGTGATGTGCAAGTATGTTTGGTGACAGCTCCTCCCACCCGTTAAATCAGAGTGGCCGATCCTTCCAATACCTATCTGCCCTTTGTCTCATTGTCTGGTATCAATATACAAAGACCAACTGCCAGCTACATCTAGTGATGTGACTCAGGAACAGGCTGCAGCCACCAAATGTTAGGACAAAAAGTGGCATTTTCAGAGCTGTGACAAAAATACTGACTTTACTATTAAAGAATGCTTTTCATTACAATTCTTTTGACACCAAACAACTCATTAAATGTGGTAAGATAACTCCAAAGTAACCCTATGGGAGATGCAGGCCTTGCGGTAGTGAAAAACAAATCTAAAATATTTTCACTACCAGGCCATGTAAAACGTAAAAGTACATATGCAACTTTTTAAATGCACGGTCCCTTGCCCGCTAGGCTGTTCAGATCTACTCACAGGTGACTTATATGTATTCAAAATGAAGGTTTGGGCCCGGCAAAAAGGTTTAATTTGCCAGGCGAAATGCCAGTTTAAAACTCCATACAGAGGCTGACAGGCCCGAGACAGATTTAAAGGGCTATTCAAGTGGGTGGCACCATGAGTGCTGCAGGCCCACTCGTAGCATTCAAAACAGGACGTGGGCACACATAGTAAGGTTTTACTAGGGACTTACAATTAAGTGAAATAGGCCAATTTAGGTGTAAGCCAATTTTGCCATGTTTTAAGGAGACAGCACAAGCACTTTAGCACTGGTTAGCAGTGGTAAAGTGCACAGACCATAAAATCCAACAAAAGTGGGTTCAGAAAACAGGAGGATGAAGGAAAAAAGGTTGGGGATGACCCTGCAGAGAGGGCCACGTCCAACAAATGGCAATATGGGTGATTTTTGAGATCCAAAAATGCTTTTGCTTTTAGTCAATTCTTTTTTGATTGACAAGGACCCATCAGCTTTCCCAACAATAATATTTTTTAAAAACTACAACAAAAAAAGAATTGACAAATCTAAAAGACTAGCAACCAACACAGACCTGTTGGCTTTGCCAATGCTTGTTTTAAAAAGCCATTAATACCTCCCTTGGCACTAATTATCCTATGCATTGCTGCAATTAAATTGTAGTTAGAGTACCAAGTGACTAGGCCTACTATCCTAAGGGGTGTGACTCCGCTGGTTATTGGAGCTACAGGTATGCGAAGCCCAAAACATCAGTAAAAGATTAATATTTGAATCTATGTGCCTATGTAACCCATAGAACTTACAACGTTATTGAGTTTTCCTTACGAAATGTCCTTATTTTCAAACAACATTTTTAATTCTGATGGCAAATGCCAAGAACAATGTTAGTACAATGACTACAGTTCCAATCAATGTTTTTTATAAAGGCAAGGTAATATCAAACCACAGAAAGGAAAAATCAACACAGTACCAGCTTGTGACTCACCAGCCACACAGAAACTGAAATCCTTGTATCTGATGGTCTCTTTACAACTTCTCTGCAGATATCATTCTTTGCTGCTATAGAGGTGGCGTGCTTGTTGAGAAGTGTAACACCCATCTAAATATAGCTTCAGTAAGTGTGAACGAGATACTCACCACACTTAACTTTCCACACTAACCACGTTTGCATTCTGAGGCTCATTATGTCACACGCTATTGGCTCACCTGATGCTGCCCTAGTTACTGCCCAGCTGCCTTTCACCAGCCTTCCTCCGCTAAGCAAAGAGGGGGTGGGTGATGCCCCAGCGGAGGAAGTAACCTACCACAATTTAGAGATGAGGTTCAGAAAGATGTAGCCACTCTGCTCATCTTTCACAACTGATGTCAGACATCAGAACTAAACTCTAGTCATTGACTAAAGTTCATGGCCACTGCGGAGCGTTAACTTATCTATGGGGATATGGACTGTCTAGAAGTGATAGGTAGGCAAAAGTAAGTTGCTGATCGGTGTCTGTGAAAAAAAGCATGGATTTTTCTTCAAGTTCAGCTGAGATACTTTTGCGTAAAGGTCCTAAAATTTCCAAGCAGTCGATTCCACGCAAAGAGGCAAGACATACCAGCATCAAAGGCAGGGACTACCTGTTTTACCAGCTTTGTGAAGTTCACGCTCAACAAACAAAGGGGCATATTTATACTTGTTTTGCACCAAATTTGTGTCATTTTTTTTAATGCAAATTCAGTGCACAACTAACTCCATATTTATACTTTGGTGCTAGACACGTCTAGCGACAAATTTATGGAGTTAAAGTAATTTTTTGGATGTGGAAACCTACTTTGCGTCAATGAGATGCAAAGTAGGCGTTCCTGTACAAAAAATGACTCTATGGCCTTAGCCCCATATTTATCCTCTGTGCTAAAATCACCATGGGAGGGAGGAGGGGTCATAAACATGGTGCAAAGCTTGCTTTGCACCATTTTTTAACGCCTGGGTCAGGGCAGGCGTTAGGGGACCTGTGGGCCTATTTCCATGGTGGAACACTATGGAAAAAGCCCACAGGTGCCCTCCCAGGCCCCAGAGACACCCACACCAGAGGGACAGTGGAGGATGGGGGACCCCATCCCAGGTAAGTATAGGTAAGTATTTTTTTTTTTTAAGTGCCATTGGGGGCCCTGAAATGCGCCCCCCCTACATGGCACTGGGTGCAATGGCCATGCCCAGGGGACTCTTGTCCCCTGTGCTGGCCATTGGGGTGGTGGGCATGACTCCTGTTTTTTTAAGACAGGAGTCATGTGGTATGGATGGTTTTGCGTCAGAAAGTGACTCTAGGCAGGTTAGTCATTTTGTTTACTCTAACCTGCCTAATGTCATTTTTTGGTGCAAAACCCCCTTCTTCCATACTGCCAGCCCCACCCAACTAACGTCATTTTTTGAGGCTAGCCTACCCTTTGCACCGGCTTGCACCATTCCATAAATATGGTGCCCGGCTGGTGCACAGAAATGGTGCATGCAGGTGCTAAACTTTGTGGTGCAAAACTGTGTTAGTGCAGTTTTGCGCCAAAAAGTATAAATCAGGGCCACGGGGCTCTGAATGAGACACACATGACTGAAGATGGACATAGATATCCAATGTATGTACTTTTTCTCCAATTACAGGCAGGACATCAATTCAAATAAAGAGAGCTCCGGACCAGTGTATTTGTACATAATCTGTGCCATTCCAATTTTTCCCTTACAAGAAAAAGGAAGAACAGATCCCTTTTAACAAGTGATAACAGTGGCATCTTCTGAACACAGGAGGGCCAGGCCTACCCAAGGAAATCACAGGAGGTGTCAGGGCTTCAGGTGGACCAGAACCCCTAGGGGTAGACCGTCAGGCTCGAAAACATATACTGGAGACAGTGTTCACCACCATGGATGGGTTTCTCTCTTCTGGTGGACAAGCCCCTCCAGGCACTGAAAAGTCACTCTCACTCCTAATACCCCATTAATTCTACTCATGACCTTGGTGCTGGCAGGAAGATGTGTGTTTTAGGGGCCAGGCAACCTTTAATCCAGAAGCAGGAGAAGTCTCACACTAGAAGCTTCCTTGGACAATACCTACTTACTAACAGTGCATGTTAGTCGAGCTATCATTAAATCACATTTAACTCTACTAACACCATAAACAAATCATTCATCCCTTGACTGTAAGGCAGCCTCTCATTTGCTATTTCCTCAACTTAATCTGAAGTTTTCTTAAATTTATAACCTTTGAGCATCCACTCTCCTGATGCGGGCCTACTGCTTTCCTTTTGCATACTAGCTCACAGTATGATCCATTGTTTAGAAAAATTAGTCTCTCATCCAACCAGGCCAAATTTGGCTGAGCTAATCACCAGTTTAACTCTTTTGTTCAGCATGACTTTGGTATGTTGTGGCAAGAATTTGGGAAGACCGAGTAAAGTGCCTATTGCTGTCAGTGATGAAAGGTAGAGCACAATTGCTTTAAAGATATTGGGCATTACCCATTTGTTTATTCCTACGTGTACTGCTATTTTGTTCTAAGAAAGAATTCACTCCAAGATTTCTTACATCATCTTCACTGGTCCTACTGAAAATCCCCAAAAATTGAAAGCAATGGTGAAGCCACTGAGTCTCACTTCCAGACGCATTTTTCTGGTGGTGTGCATCAACACACATGCGTCTGCCACACAAACTTAATGATGTGTACCATTTTTTTGCAATGGAGTGCAAGGGTTGGGGAGCAATGCAAGTGTGGGGAGAAGTTAAGCAACGGGGAGTGGTCAGGGCGAGGGGGGCAAAAGAGGTGTACAAAAGCAGTCTAGAGACTGTGGAGCAGTCCAGGAGCAAATGGCCCTCCTCCAAAAAAAAGGAAAGCATTTACTTTTACAGAGAAGTAGGAGAGCAACAGAGGAGCAGATGAAGGGAGAATGCATGGGGTAATTGAGGGGTAGAAGCAGCACGCAAGAGACAGGAAGAAAACACATGTGCTATCTTGGAGTGCTTAATGGAATGGAAAAGAGTAGTTCCCGAAATGCGCCCAGTAGAAGGATACAAGTCAGCCAATTACAAGCATGGGAAAAAGGTTATGCTCCAAGGGAGGGACAAGCAAGAGAAGACTACGACAAACCATCATATAAGAAGAAAGCGAATGAGAGTGACAATAAAGCCATCCTATGGTAAGTAATGGGCTGGGCTTTAAGTTCATTGGCAGTTTTTGCTATGGTTGATAATAAGCTTCTGCCTGCAGGCAGGTAAGAGCTGTCTCGTAGGTGAGGTCTGAAAAGGCTTATCTTGGTGGCAAGAGTTTCTCTACCCTTGCACCTACCTTGCGAAACTCTCTCCAAATCTTCAATATTTCACTAACTTTTCTTAATTGTGGAAATTCTTAAAGGCTTGGCTATTAACCGCAGCATTCTATGTTGTGGTGATGTGACACTTTCACCACTTTGGCACCTGCCACCCTTTTCCCCTGCAGAGAGGTTCTCATGATTCCACTCCCAACTACAAACCTACTACAGCAAAATGTTGATTTGCTATAGTTGAAAGCTGCATCTGGGAGTATAAATACCTGCGGATCCGGATCCAGTGCATCAGGATTTGTTGTATGCATTCACGCAGGATACTGTTTACATATCTATGTGCAACTTCGGTGTGCGAAAGATTAAGGGCCACATGTACAAAGATCCGGTTTTGCGACTCGCAAATTGCGAGCCTCAAAACCTGATGTACAACAGTGTACTTTACACTTTTTGCGATTCCCAATGGGGTCCCAAATGCCCTACCTCATTAATGTTCATGAGGTAGGTCGCAATTTGTGACCCCATTGCGAATGGCCGCCCTCACAGGGATGGTGGCCTGCTGGAGACAGCAGACAACCATGCCTGTGTCTGCTTTTGAATAAAGCAGTTTAAATAAAAAATGCAGCCTGTTTTCCTTAAAGGAAAACGAGATGCATTTCAAAAACAAAAATAAAAAGTTTTCTTTTCAATTTTTCAGAGAAGGCAGTGGTCCGTGGGAAAACTGCCTGCTCTGAAAATATATTTTTGCTGCCATTCACAAAGGGGAAGGGGTCCCGTGGGGACCCTTTCCCCTTAGCGAATGGGTTAGCACCAATTTGAGACTGGTGCTAACTGCGATTGTTTTGTGACCGCATTCACGATCCCAAAACAATGCTACATCGCGCTGCGAATCGCAATTAGGAATGGAACGCCCCTTCCTAATTGCGACTCGCAAACCTATTTTGTGATTCGGTAAGTAGATTACTGAATCGCAAAATAGGCTCTGTACATACCAAAAATGCGAATGGGGCCGTTTGCGACAGGAAGAATGGTATGTACAGTGAATTATGCCTGGAGTGTAAAACTACTGGAAAATACTGAACTGTGAATATACACTGTACAGTAATTGGTGTGGCGCTGCACTGATTTACAATCTGGAGCAAAGAAAGAATTAATACATTTGTGGTGATACTTTACGGAGAATTAAAAAGCTGAGGAGAGATCAAGAGTCAATAAAAAATACAACCTTTATTTGTCAATTATTAAACTAGCAATTTAAAATGAAGGTGAACGAATGCGGTGACTCACAGAATATTTCCTTTCACATTATGACTACGTAATTACATGCAACATCATTTCAGAGAGAGCTAACCAAATACCACAGCTGAGTCATGTAAAACATTGTTAAAATGATTACAGAAGATAAACAAATGTGCATATAAATAACAAAACACTACTATTATGACTGTGAGTATAACATTTGCATCATTGAAAGATACGTACCTAATCTTGTGTAACTAGTTTACAATCATTAATTCTGATCACAGCCCATAACACATAATATGTATGTCTGATGATATACTGATAACAGTGTTCTGGTATCATACCCAAATTCGATTTAATATTTAGGTTGGTGTAGGGATCAGTTTTTGTAATGTATGTCAGGGTTGTATGAATAACCATTAAGATATCTCACCGTGTGCATCAAAAGCTCATTGTTAGTATTGACAACACTAAACATTCAATATTATGCTTAGTTTGTTTCCTTGGTAATAGATTATACTGTTGATGATTACTTTGAAAAATGGATGAAAAAATGACACATTACAACCAGGGCTGCTGGAATTATGTGACAGTATAGGATCTACTTACAAAGCCTGATAACAATTAGTCAAATGTTAAACAATAGGTGTCCCTCTAGTAAACACATAAAAGTAAACAACTAGAGACCTAAATTCTATGTAACAATCCTTTCTACATTATTATCATACAAGGATCTACAATAAACAAACATTGGTGCTCTGTGAAATAAGGTGATCACACGGTGCAAATGAGTGCAGTGACATAAACAATAAAGCGATCAAAATAAGGCAACAGACAATAAGAAGGTCAGTAACAGGGTTAATACATGAAATTTCTAGCTTCGGTATTGGTTGAGTTTATTGCTATATATACAACGCTCCTAATTGACCAACTTGTGAATTGGTTTGTCTTTATGCCAATTGTTGCCAACGATGTTTCAATTCAACAAATGGTTAAAGGGTCATCATCAGGACAAAACCAAATTTTTGTAGACCTACCAGGTAGATCCCATTTGAAATACAGGGTTCCGTTTTGGTTCGTATCACAAAGTTAGTCCTGAGTTTAGGACAGTGCGGAGTATATCGACACTCTGAAAATGGACCACTGGAATATATCACAGTAGGAAAAGGAACCCACTAAATGCTTCAATGTAGCAGTGGTGATTATTTGCAATTTTAAATATGGCGAGGCAGGTTCTGAAGTCTGAGCCGAAGGGCTGAGTACCGCTAGCAGTGCATATGGAGTGGAGTGGACAAATAAGTATTCAGCATAAAAGTAAAAATTAGGCAACATTATGCAGCACATTCCCGTGGCAGTGTTATGCTAATGTCATGCTATGTTAAGTGTTTATTGGTGCACAAATACTGAAAAGGTGCCCTGGTCCTGGTAGGGTAAAAATCTCAAATTTGTTTTTCAGTATTCAAGGCCTGCCTCTCTCATAGGATAATGTTGGGTTAACTTATTAACTTATTACAATAATAAGTGATAACTTTCAATTGAGAGTAGGTGGGATTGTCGAATTTGGTGTCCATAGAATTGTAAGGTGGAACCCTTTTTAATGAAAAAGTCATATTTTAAGTCACGATTCGGAAAACGCCACTTTTAGAAAGTTTACGTTTTCTTGTCCTAACCATTTAGTACCCGCAGCCTGTAACCTGGGTCACATCACTAGGTGTAGCTGGAAGTGGGTCTTTGTATATTGCGCTCAGACAGTGAGACAAAGGCGGAGTAGATGTTGGCAGGATGGACCATCGTTGACTTGATCACGGGAAGGAGCTGCCACCTACCACACTTGCACATCACAAAGCCCCTGCCTGAGCACACTCACAAATGGTTTGATACACATCTTCTGTGACCCCAGAGAAGCTGGGGCCAGGGCAGGGAGGCAGGAAATTCCAAGCACCTGTGGGGTAGAAGCCTTTAGAACCTTCTCCTAAGCCAAAGTGGGCAACAGTTATAAATATTGGCCACTCAGACCCAACTGTTCAGTAGACCTCTGGACATGTGGAAGACTCAGAAGACTGCTACCCTGCTCTGCAAGAAGGACTGCTGCTCTCCTTCCCTGGTGCCTGGATGAGAGGAGCTAGACCTGCATCTTGAAACCAGGACCACTGGAGAGACTCCAAGGGCTAGTTGGCTAGCCTCCTGACCAGAGCCTCAGGGACAGAAAAGGCTCCAACTACCTTCAACCCAGCACCTGGACTGCTGTGAGTCTCCCCCCCCAAATGGTGCGATCCCAGTTATGGACCCTTGGAAGTGGGGCTGAAGGTGCTCTGCCAGTCACGCTGAGGACCTGTGGACAGAACTAATGAATTGAAATACATCTCCTCTCAGCCACATTGGAATCACCGATGTACAATGCATCCACAACGCAGGACACAACATTGCAGCCCGAAGCCTCCTTGGAACCACCACTGTGCAACACATCCTCAATGCAGGACTTTGCATCACAAGCTCCTCATCGACAGCATCCTTGAAAAATAATGCAAGACTCCACATCGCTGCACTCCAGCTTCCTCGGTATTGCCGCTGCACAACGCATCCTTGACATGGGATCTCGTAATGCTCCGCAAACTGGGATTTAAGGCACTTTCTTCAGCATTCCTAACTTGGTCCCTGTATCTGGCCTGCACTCCATCACAGTCAGTCTGACCTTGTGACATTGTTCTGGTTTGGCATGACCAGTTAACCACAGTTGACACTTTGAACAGCTAGCACTATTTTCACTTAAATCTTTAAAACTGCATATTTCTGGTTCCTCTAATTGGATTGTTGTTGTTTTTGTCTCAAATAATTTTTACATATTACTCTATTTTTCTAAGTTTGTTATGGGATTTTTCCAGTGTTGTGTTTTCACTTTCTTACTGTTTGAAGTTCTCCTGAAATACTTTACACATTGCCTCTAAGTTAAGCCTAACTGCATTTGTGGTAAGCTACCAGAGGGTTAATTAGGTCAGCAGGTTAGTTAGGGGTTTGCTTGTGTTTTTTCCTGAAACAAATTGTGGTTGCGCTTGAGTAGGGTTACACCCACCCCCTTCCCCAGTAAACCAATTTACTGCACAAATTAATAGTGATTTTCTGCAGGGTAATGGGCACGTTGTTCCATAACCTCGCTGCTGCCACTGAAAAAACCCTACCTCCTAAACAAGCACACACAGATTTAGGAACTGTGAGGAGAAAGGCATCTAAAAGGAAAGGGACCTATTTGGAGTGTACATCTTAAACCTTTTTCTCAAGTAAACAGAATCAGAATTATGAATAGCTTAGTGTATTATACAAAGAGATTTAAAAACAGTCCTTTTAGCAGCCAGAAGCCAGTGTAGCGTACACAGTGCAGCAGAAGATGAGGCATGCCAGGGCAGGCCCATAGCTAACTTGGCTGCCATATTTTGCATATGCTGTAATTTATTCAGCACAGCCTTTTTTATTTATTTATTTATTCATAATATATAGGTAAACATACAACTGCATTCAATAACATTAAAAAAAAAGAAGAAAACATAGTTAAATGTCACTGGATCACTGGTATTTATCAACACCCGATGTGAAACCTGTGATATGTAGCAATTTTACAAGAACAATTTTACTACATTTCCATTTAGCACAATAATAGACAATATCATCTACGATGGTATGTTAACATGTTAGTGCAGACCCAGAACTGGGTCTAGGGCGCACAAGTGTTCAAGTACTGAAAAATACACCAGAGACCAGTTGAATGAAGAGGAAATTGAGACAGGCAGTGAGGAAGAAGGGAAAGCAACAGAGTTGTTCATTTATATCCAACCGTGTAGTGGCAGGGAAACAGGTATAGCAACCAGGATATCAGTTGGAGCGGGCAGTTATGTTTTCTCTTTTTTTCCTTCTCCCGTTTTTTCTTCTCCCTTTTTTCCTTCTTTCTCCTCTTTTTTCCCCGTATCCTTACAAAGCAGACTCTAATATGATCCCTCGGACGCGAGCTCTCAGGGGCCAGCTCCCAGAAAATCATTAATTGTTCCTGACAAAATGAGGCGTCTCAAAGCCAGTCCAGTACCCGTGGGGCTCTGCCACGTCCCCAACACATCGCAACCGTGCGCTTAGCCAGCAGCAACAGCAGACCCACCAGCCTTCTATAGGTCGGCGACACTCCCTCCACGCATCCACGTAGCACCAGTCTGGGAGAGACAGGCAGGTCCAAGCCAGTCATTTCCCCGAGTGCGCTTATTACCTCTATCCAATAAGCATGGACTCCCTGACAGTACCAAGCAAGGTGCAAAAAGCCGGCCTCTGGAGCATGGCATCTTTCACAGCATGCATCAGCACGCAGACCCATGGTGTGCAACTTTCTGGGGGTATAATATAAGCGGTGCAGGAATTTAAAGTGTATAAGGCGCAGTCTATAATTTGTCGATAAAACTCTCATATGCGCACAGCTCTTTTGCCTTTCCTCCTCAGAGATGATCTTGCCAATATCCGTCTCCCATCTAATTCTGGCAGACGAGCCAGCACTCCCCCGCTGACCTTGAGCATTATTACATAGTTTAGTAATTAACCTACGGGGGGACTGCGCGTAGCACATCATCTCTAACGCCTGGCATGCCAATGGTGCGTCGGGGAGGCCAGAAAAGGGGGAACGGAGCATCGCACTGTCTCGCAATACATACAACCTATGTAGCGCATTATCGCGTCCATCCTCAGGCGCCATCCCCGGGGAAATCAGCCACCCCTCAACAAACCAGTCACCCAGCTTAGTCAAATCCGAGTCTCGAAGGAAGCCACGCAGCCGCGCAATTCAGCACAGCCTTAGGAGCGCTCAGGAAAAGTGAATTACAATAATCATGCGCACTAAGGGGGTCATTCTGACCCCCGCGGGCGGCGGGAGCCGCCCGCCTGGAGGGAGCCGCCAAATGGCTGCTCCGCGGTCGAAAGACCGCGGAGGCCATTCTGGCTTTCCCGCTGGGCTGGCGGGCGACCGCCAGAAGGCCGCCCGCCAGCCCAGCGGGAAACCCCTCCCACGAGGAAGCCGGCTCCGAATGGAGCCGGCGGAGTGGGTATGTGCGACGGGTGCAGTGGCAGTGCAGTGAAATACAAAGTGGGGCCCTCTTACGGGGGCCCCTGCAGTGCCCATGCCATTGGCATGGGCACTGCAGGGGCCCCCAGGGGCCCCACGACACCCCTCACCGCCATCCTGTTCCTGGCGGTCGGAGCCGCCAGGAACAGGATGGCGGTGAGGGGGTCGGAATCCCCCATGGCGGCGCAGCAAGCTGCGCCGCCATGGGGGATTCCCAGGGCAGCGGAAAACCGGCGGGAGACCGCCGGTTTTCCTTGTCTGACCGCGGCCAAACCGCCGCGGTCAGAATGCCCTGCGGGGCACCGCCAGTCTGTTGGCGGTGCTCCCGCATCCCCGGCCCCGGCGGTCCTTGACCGCCGGGGTCGGAATGACCCCCTAAGTATTTTAGCCTGAACCACTAACAGTTGAGTCGCAAGCAACAGCAGAGGCACAATTTTCTTAAGAACCCTCAAGAGGAAAATAAAAGAAGAGGTCAAATAATTAGCCTGCTTCATTAGTGTCAAATTGTGTCAAAGTAGAAAAACAGATTTTTCACAAACTGCGGAGGAGAAGGGGGTAAGATCCAGTAGGAGGCCAGAATGTAAAGGAATTGTTCTAGGCAACCTAAATGGAGCCATACATAAAATCTCACTCTTTTGACATCTTAATGTTGAAAGATCCAAGTGGAATCTGTATAGTATGAAAAATAGAAAGATTTATTAAGGTAGAAAGATATACACACCATCTAAATCCTTCATTATTAAACAATTAATTGTTTTGCGTAGAAGCACAATAACACCATTGTATTGAAACTGTTCATTCTTACCCCCGAATGAAATTGTTTTTTTGAAACAAAGAATATTTGACTCCAGCAAAAATGTCTTCATGTTGGAACTTCATGGAGTAAAAGGTATGCCTCTCTAAGTCTGGGTATCCTAATTATGTTTCAGATCTGGTCTTCAGTTTTGGTGTCACTTTGCAATCACGCGATGGGTCTCAAGAAGCACTCCTATCTATTAAGAAACAGCTTTGCAGAACAGTATTTAAAATACAGTAGGAGACACCTTAGGAGTCAAGACTTGAGATCTTAAAAAGATAAGTAACATGTTTGAGATTTTTCCGTACACTGAATGCCCTTTCAAAATATATGTTATTTTGAGAAAACCATGTGTGGTGTACCATGAATTTATGCACATAACGACGCAAAACATTTTTGGAACAAAGAAGGAATCATTATTCCCACCCCGTTTGTGTTACATTTTGTACTTTTGCAGTAAAAAAACAATCCTTAGTCCATCAAATGGGCACATTACTAAATTCTCTGTCACAAAGCAAAGATGAACCGCCAACAGGAAGCGTATGCTGTTGGTCATAAGTTTATTGCAGGATGTCAGAAATACAACAGAAGCCTCACAACCTCACTGACATCACCACGTCCGTCCTCCGTCAACCACCAACTGCCCCCCACATCTCTCCCCGCAAGCTTGATTCTAGAATGAGACAGCTCGTGCAGAGAATACCACACATCTCCCTTATATATATCTTTCCTGACATTACAAATAGTTGATAAGAAATAACATAACAACAGCCAGGACTAAAACATCAATAAAACACAAAGATTAAATTAACATAACAAATTAGAAACTGCACTCTAAGAATTCTTTTTTTTTCTCTAAAATATCATAAGGATAATATTACATGTTTTTACAAAAATATAAAGAAAATAAATAGTAGTCACTTCTCAAACTTATGATAAAGAATAATCCTTGAGCTTTGCAAGAACACATGTAGTGCGAATACTTCTCCTCACAACTTGGTGTTCCACGGGACATTCATTTCTACTGATAATTCTCACATCATAATAGATTGGAATGTCCAGAAACACATTACTGTTAGCCAAAACCATTCCTCCTTCTTCATGCCAAAACATATTTCTCAACACTTCTTTGTTGTGGTTGTAACTATTATACAAAGATACTCTAGCCAAATTCTATACAGTTCCATCCTGTTCTCTCACTGCATTGTTGAAACATTCAATTACCGCTACAGGATCAGACCACTTAAATAATCTTTTTCCTGACATCTGCTCCACGTTTCACTCTCACCCAGTCAACAAATTGTACCAACTGTTTGCAGGGAGTGCCTTTCTTCTCATCCATCATTTTTTTCATACACTCCTTGTAATCTTCCACCGCTTTTCTAATCTATTTGTAATCCACTTCAACATCACTGTTACTATTATTCTTCAACTACCATGGCATTAACTTGCAACCAGCATTTCTCCCCCTTAGCAATTCAAAAAGGAGACACTGATGACAGAATTAGGTGTGATTCTTTATGTTAACAACGTGGCTTGGAAGGTTTCTTCCAATTAAATCCCCCTTTCATAATCAACTTAATATATTCTTTAATCACCCTAGTAGATCTTTCTACTTGTCCATTAGCTTCTGGGTGGAATACAGATTTTCCTCGGTGTTGTATCCCACACAGAGATAACCTGTACCATCTGTTTGATAATGACCTGGGGTCTATTGTCTGACACTACAATTTTCAGAATACCTTCAGTACAAAATAGCTCACCTAAAAATTCTACAATTACTTCAGAAGTTACCTCACTAACTATTTTGACTTCTGTTCATTTTGAAAAATAATCTACTACCAATATAGCATAACACTCTTGTCTAGGAATGACTGAAATAGGACCAATAATATCACCCCCCAATTTCTGCCATGGCCCTTCTGGTAATTCCACAGGTACTGACTCTGCAACAATTGTGTTGGCCAACTTATCACTAGCAGAACAGGGAACACAAGATCTCACCCATTTGTCTACCATTAGATCAATTCCTGGCCACCAATATTGATCTCGCAACTTCCATCTGGTATTAGAAATGCCACAATGTCCCTAATGAGAAGCTTGTATCAACCTCATTCTTAAAGCAAAAGGGGGTATTATATTATCCCCTCTCAAAATTATACCATTCTCTTCCCCCAACTCTTCGAATACTCTATGGAAACCCTTGAGTTCTCCTCTGACATCCTTTTCTTGTGGCCATTCCTCATGTGTATATCATCAAACTTCCCACAGTACCTCATCTTTTTCAGTTTTGTTAATCCATTCCTCCTCTGTTATCACATACAAACCTATCACTTTTTTCCTAAATCTCTGACATGAGCAAAAGTATATGCCACTTCTCATTCCATTTCATCCTCAGAATCTTCAAATTTCTCCTCTACAGCTAATCCAGGCATACAGTCAGCATACACATTGTTACATCCTGGAACATACTCCATACTCTACTGAAAGGATTATAGCTTGGATGCAAGTCTGGCTAATCTTGCAGTTATTGACCTTCCTTCATCTGGTGACAGCATATTAATTAACAGTTTATGGTCCGTCCTTATAGCAAACTTGGCCCCCCACAGAAACATTCTGTAATGTTCAGCTCCCCACACACAAGCCATGTCTCTCTGATTCTCTCAATGTCTTTGAACCATATGACACAATCCATTCTCTCTTTCCATCCGGATGCATCAACGCCACTCCTAATCCACAATAGCTAGCATCAACTCCTATTATGCAACCTTTTCCAACTTCAAAAGGTTTCAAACATGGAGAGTTAACAATTTCTTCTTTCAATGACTTAAATGCTTCTTCCTGTAAATTTCGTAACTCAGATTTTGCTTTTTTCTTCAGCATTGTTCTGAATGATTCCACTTTAGTCACATCATTCTGTAGAAATTTGGCGTAATACTCAGTCAACCCTTAAAAGGCTAACAATTGCTCTTTGGAGATAGGCTTACGAGAATTAATAATGGCTGCTACATTACATTTCTACACTCTTATGCCAGAATTAGAGATCGTATGGCCTAGGTATTCAACCTCTTGCTTATGAAATTTACATTTTGACAATTTCAAAATTAAACATTTCTCTTAAAGAACTTGCAGGACATTTCATAAATTATTATCATGTTTCACTACGTTTCTTCCAAAAAACAATATGTTGTCATGAATAGCAACAGCTCCTGCAATGCCTTCCAACATGTCCCGCATAAGTCTTTGAAATGCTGAAGCTTCACTAGCCAGACCAAAAGGCATTCTGCAGTAGTGAAACATTCCTTCGGGCGTAATGAACATCATAAGATATTTGGAATGATCATCTAACACTACTTGATGATATGCATTTGTTAAGGCTAAAGTAGAGAAAATCTTTCCACTTGCCAAAGTCGATACCATCTCATGAAGATTGGGTAATGGATGAGAATCCACCCAAATTTCTTCACTCAAACTCTGCAGATCAATACACAATCTTAATTCCCCTGAAGTCTTGATTGAAATGACTACTGATAATAGCCAATATGAGGACTCTTCTGGTTCTGTTATTCCCTGCTTGCACGAATCACTAAACATTTCCTTAAGTTTGTTTCTGTGTGTAGGTGGAACATTTCTCACATGATTTCTGACTGGAACAGCATTTTCTTTCAGAATTATCTGGTGTTTAAATCCCTTATACTCACCAAACTCATCGCTAAATACTTTACTAAAAGTTGATATTAATTCTCCTACAATATCCTCAGAACACATATTGGGAGACTCGTTACCTCTACTTTAAACTATGGTGCCTTTTGTTAGAGTACAATTAACTACATACACGGGAGGGTCAGCCCTGGGATCTAGCCTGATACTTTTTTTCTTGATGTGGCTACCCCAGCAGTGACTGTCCATGAACTGCTACATATACTTTGCCACGATTGCATCTTCCACAAAACTCTAAATTTGCCCTAAAGTAACCTAATAAATTTTTCTTGTGCCCAGTATACCCTCCAGGTGATACATCAGGAGGTTGCAGAAATGTAATCCAGCATATTTCTTGTGGAACATCCTTACTGAATATATATACCATGTACGAGAGTCAACATAGCTTTCCCATTGATATTAATGGCACAGGAAGTAAAGCTTCTGTTCCTTCATCTTCAACACTCAAGATCACATTTCGGTCATGTCCCGTTTCTGACAAAGACTCATTACTCTCCTCATCCGTTACTAAATAGATTTTTTTTTAATTCAAAGAACTTTTGCAAACTCTGCCAAAATGACCTCTTTTTTACATTTGGAGCAAATCTCATCCACAGCTCAGCAATTCCAACAATTTCCTAAATGTGTTTGGCTTCTACATCTATAACATTTTAAAGGGTTACTCTTGTTTCTGCTCTCCCCCATACTAGTATTCTTTGCGCTAATACCAGTTCCTTTTTTACTTTTTTTTTCATCTTTATATTTTTTTACTAGATTTACCTGAGGTTTAAAATCAATCCTTATTTCTTGTACATTTTTTTCAGAATGTTCTACCCCTTGGATATTTCTATTGCAGCATTTAATGACATGTCTGCGGACACCCACAACCTTTCCTTACTTTTTACTGTTAGTCAAAAGACTGAATGCTGGCTTCGATGACAGAGGCAGCAAACAACAAGAGTAAAAAATAATTCCGGACAGCCAATATACTCATTGCTACCTCAGTAGAACTATCGCAAATCTTTACACCAAGCTCCACGTGGGAGCATTTATGAGTTCTGTGGCAGTAAGGTGGCAAAAATATAAGATTGCTTCCAGTTGACTGGAAAGTATGATGCTGTCATTTTACTCGATTCAAATCTCTTATATATTCACACAATACATAATTAGTGAAGAAACATTACATTCAACAAGGTTTTATACAAAAACTAGTGCTACAATCAGTCACTTAAAATTAACTTTATTTGGCTTACAAAACAGCAATAAAAGGACAAGTTAAAACATATAGCATTAAATATGATAACATAAGAAGTTTAAGAAACAAAGGGGGTCATTCTAACCCTGGCGGGCCAACAGGCTGGCGGTGCCTCGCTGGGCATTCTGACCGCGGCAGTTCAGCCGCGGCCAGAAAGGGAAAACCGGCGGTCTCCCGCCGGTTTTCCGCTGCCCAACTGAATCCTCCATGGCGGCGCAGCTCGCTGCGCCACCATGGGGATTCTGACAGCCCATACCGCCGTCCTGTTCCTGGCGGTTCGCCCGCCAGGAACAGGATGGCGGTATGGGTTGTCGTGGGGCCCCTGGGGGCCCCTGCAGTGCCCATGCCAATGGCATGGGCACTGCAGGGGCCCGCGTAAGAGGGCCCCACAAAGAATTTCACTGTCTGCATTGCAGACAGTGAAATTCGCGACGGGTGCCACTGCACACGTCGCACCTTCCCACTCCGCCGGCTCAATTCTGAGCCGGCGTCCTCGTGGGAAGGGTGTTTTGCACTGGGCTGGCGGGCGGCCTTTTGGCGGTCGCCCGCCAGCCCAGTGCAAAACCCAAAATACCCTCAGCGGTCTTTTGACCGCGGAGCGGTATTTTGGAGGGAGGAAGTCTGGCGGGCGGCCTCCGCCGCCCGCCAGACTCAGAATCACCCCCAAAGTGCCTGATTTAGGTATTGGCAGACGGGTTACTCTGTCACAACAGTGACATCTAACCCGCCACTGAAATCCAAATCCAATTGGATTTAATGGGATTTAGATTTAGATTTCAGCAGACAGGGTATTTGTCACTGTTGTGATTGAGTAACCCGTCCGCCAATATATAAATCAGGCCCAAAGACTTTAAAAAACAACGCCGGTACAAAAGCAGCAAAGTACAATCAACAATGTGCATTATACAGACACATATCATAACAAAGCAACATAAAGACCCACATTGTACAGTTTTTGCAGAAAGATAAACGCCCCTCTGCTCTCAGTTTCATTCTCTAATCGAGCAGGCTGAGGTGTAATTTATAGATAGTCTCTAGCATTGCAGCAAGAAGCCCTGTATGAGGCTTTATTTCACTCACCTGAAGTATCTTATCTGTGATTGGTCTCGTTCTGCCAGACTCCGCCTTGCTTGAGAGGATAGGGGCTACAGCAGGCAGTCTGTGGGATGTTTTGCAGAAAATTAACAAGCATTGGGAAATGCATTAGGTTTCATCTATGTGATTAATAATATTTTTTTGAAAGTTTTTGCTTGGTGAGCAGTGGAGGGATGGAGGGAGGAAGCAATCAATAGCGGGATGAGGGGGCCTGTAAGGAGAAAACAAATTGCAGTATGAGGTTTCAAAATGACACAAAGAAGGAGTGAGGGAGGGAGGTCGGGGACAACAAAACTCCATAAAAAGAGGCAAAAATCATAAACAAGGCCTGAAGTGTCATGGGCCATGCTGAAAATAGGTGAAGCATCATGAAACTAAAGTACGCTATAATCATACCTTGTAAGGTGCGCCATAGGTAAATAGCTGTAATATCAACAGTTCAAAGATGGCTAATTATGCACACAAAAGAGAAGGGGATTAGAGTACAAAGATTGGGAGAGTAACGGCCATAACAAGTTGCCTATCAGAAAATACATGAAATGGCATATTAATTTTTGGGTGCTATTATAACATGATGCATATATACGCAAAACACACCATGCATGATGAGCAACAAGTGGAGTTTTCTGGGGTTCTGAAAACTCCAAACTCCTATCATATAAGAAAGTTACTTTTCACATTAAAAGTCACGTGATCGGAGTCAGAATCACTAGAATGTATTGACGAGCTCAACTGAAAAAACAAGATGGCAGCCATTAATAGGGCACAGAAAATTAAACAAGCTACTTCATTGTATAAGACTGTGGTCTTGATTCAAGCGGAAATGTGTAGTAATCTTTAATAAAGATATGCATGGTTTCTCATTTGATCATGGTCCCTTTCATGCCACTTGGCGCTTTGAATCCAATGGGTACTGTGAACACATTAGTGAATAGTTAAGGAAAACTTGTATCTACAAATCTGGCTTTTCCGACATGTTTCAGTAATTGTGGGCACAGTGATTGTCCTGTGTCAGCCAGACCTATGGACAATCTACATAGAAGGGTGGTCATAAGATGCAGTCTCGAAATGTATTTATGAGCAAGCCCACTAGCACACTCACTAATACTTTCACTTCACGCCTGCCCTTAACTGAGGATAAACTCAGAAAGATGAAATGCTAAGTGGGCCCTGCCAGAATGAGTATACATACCTCAGCAGTGCACGCTTCAGCCTTCCGAGATATAGGCGGTCATTACTGACTGCCAGACTAGCTGTAGCATTCGAACCGCAGTCAATGCGGCAGTCCGAATGCCACATTAGGACCACGGCGGTCATGCCTCAGTTGGACCACCAGCACTGCCAGCATTAGTTGTCCCAGTGGTAAGGCGGTCGCGGCGGTCCTATTCTGCCAGCCCAGTGCTGCATGCAGTGCTTCCCTGGGGATTATGACTTTGTTCTCCGCCAGCCATTTCATGCCGGTAACACCGCCATTAAAAAAGGCTTTTGGAGAATGGGTGCAGAGGATCCCAGGGGGGCCCATGCACTGTCCATGCAGTTGGCATGGGCAGTGCAGGGGCTCTCCTGGCCAGCACCGTCACAATGCTTTGCAGACAGTGAACATTGCGAGGTTGCTGGTGCACCGTGCATTCTACAGTATTGCCGCCGGCTTGATTATGAGCCGAAGACAATGCTGTAGGGTGTTTTCCACTAGGCTGGCGGGCAGAAACTCAGGTTTCCGCCCACAGACCTAGCAGGAAACTCATAATGGGCCTGGTGGGGAGGTAGCCACTGCGTTACCTGAGTACAACAAGACCAAAACAACAAAAATCCAATCAGTAGAAGTCAAGATATTCGTTTTTAAAGATTAAGGGGATCATTACAACATTGGCGGTAAAAGCCGCTTACCGCCGTGCAGAAGACCGTCAACACACCGACGTGGCCGCGGAAATCCGCCTCAGCTATTATGACCCACATCCCGAAATCTGACAAAATTCAGACACCCACAAAAGTCCGCCACACCAAAGGTCAGTGATAAACTGGCAAAAACAAAACCTCCACCGTCACGCCAACAGAAATACGCCCATGCTATCACTACCCACGAATCCACGTGGCGGTCTTTCAACCACGGTATTTCATTGGCGGTACACACCGCCACTCTCAAAATACACACACATCTCCAAAACACCACCACATTGGACAATTCAAAATACACACACCTGATACACATACACACACCACTCCCACACACCCATTACAATATAAAACACACACCCACATCACCCACAAACCCCTACGACAACAATTGAGAACGAAGCACAGAGAGAGACACCACCATCCACAAACTAGCAGCCACAGACACTCAACACTCAACACCATCACCCACACTACTTCCACGCACAAAACACCATACACCACTACATATCACCACACTTATCACCACATACACCACCCCACACATCACCTACACCACCCCATGGTACGGCAAAGACACCCCAGGTTCTCGGAGGTGGAGCTCAGGGTCATGGTCGAGGAAATCGTACGGGTAGAGCCACAGCTATTTGGCTCATAGGTGCAGCACACCTCCATTGCTAGGAAGATGGAGCTATGGAGAAGAATAGTCGACAGGGTCAACGCAGTGGGACAGCACCCAAGAAATCGGGATGACATCAGGAAGAGGTGGAATGCCTACGGGGAAGGTGCATTCCGTGGTCTCCAGACACAACATCGCGGTACAGCGGACTGACGGCAGACCCCCACCTGCTCCCCCACAACTAACAACATGGGAGGAGCAGGTCTTGACTATTCTGCATCCTGAGGGCCTCGCAGGAGTCGGTGGAGGAATGGACTCTGGTAAGTCAAATCTTAATTATCATATCCCCCACCCTACCTGCATGCTATCACAGACCCCCACCCTCACCCTCACCCCCAGCACCCCAAGTCCTAACAAATGTACCAATATCACAAACCACCCATCCGACCACCAAGCCCTGCATGCAAAAACAAAGCATGGACACCCATCACTAAAGCATGCCCACTGCACATACCCATAACACCCCCCTCAACCATCATCACACAAGCCCCCACACAGGAATGCCAGCACTGGGGTACACGGTCACCCACCCATTGCACACCATGAAACACACAGATGCAATAATCATGCCTTTCCACCCCTGCAGGACCACTACCCAACGTCACCAGACTGGAGGGTCCAGACATCTCCACCCCACCCACAGAAGAGGCCCACAGTGATGACAGCAGCTCTGTCCACCTGGATCTAGATGACCACCCCGGACCATCGTGGGCCTCGGGACAGTCAGTTCCCCTCACACAGGCACAGCCCACCACAGACCTTCCACCCTCTGGTAACACCAGCACAGCACCCACCCAGCGGGCCCATACCTCCGTCCCCAGGACACGTCAATTAGCTGTGTGTCCACCACTACAAGGAACCCAGGATAACCCACCACCCCAACAACAACAGGGACCTGGGGGCAGTGGTAGAGGGCACACGGTCCAGGGGATGGAGGCACAGGAACACAGGGGAACTGGGAGGGCTGCCGTGTGACAGGGGGCGGACAGGCCTAGGGAATCCACTCTCCACGAGGCCCTCTCCTCCATCATGGGAGCATACCACCACTCCCAGGAGACGATGGCAACGGTACTGGCCAAGTTTCAGGAGACCCAGCGCCTGCAGGAGGAACAGCATTTGGGCTTCAGGGAGGAACTCAGAACCATCAGCACCGCCCTGGGCAGCATCGTAGGGGTGCTGAAGGAGATACTGAACACCAGGAGGGACACTGTGGCACTCCAAGGGGCCCCTGACACTAGCCAGGACGATGAACTGCCCACCACCTCCGCCAGCGCTAGTGGACAGGAGGCACCGCCACAGGACCACCACACCAGCACCCCACCCCCTGGAGACGGAGAACCACCCCGCAAGCGGTCCCTGAGAACCAGGAACAAGACAGAGCACGATGCCAAGACCCCCGGCAAGAAATAAGACCACCCTGATTGTCATCCTACTGTCCCACTTTGTAACCCTGTCCATATTGGAATTGCTCCAGCTCCACTTCCTATGCCCATATGGGCAATGCACCTGTGAGACTCATAGACTGGACTCTGCCATGGACATTCCTCCACCATCACCCCTCACCATTTTACAACCCCCCTCCAATATTTAGCACTTAAATAAACACCCTTGAACCACAAAACAACCTGGAGTCAGTCTGTGATTTAGAAAATGTATATTAGCAATGACAGTGACAAAATGCGTTCTCAAATGAAATGTCAACATACCTTTGTCACACATCTCAAGTCCATGAGGAATCTAAGCAGATGACACACGTTGGAAACCACACCTGTGAAACCGTACAGCTCAGTTACCATAGACTGGTTGAAATCGACAGACAGGATGGAGGTAGAAGTGTGAAAGTACTTGTAGTAGGCAGGAATGTATTCTCACCCGTGTGTCACTGTAAATATTGCTACATAACTGAATCCCTGTTGTCAATGTCTTCTTCCTCTGCTTCCTCCTCATCACTGTCCACAGGCTCCACAGCTGCCACAACACCGTAATCTGGACCATCCTCCTGCAGAAAAGGCACCTGGCGTCGCAAAGCCAAATTGTGAAGCATACAGCAGGCCACGATGATCTGGCACACCTTTCTTGGTGAGTAGAATAGGGAACCCCCTGTCATATAGAGGCACCTGAACCTGGCCTTCAGGAGGCCGAAGGTGCGTTCGATCACCCTCCTAGTCCGCCCATGGGCCTCATTGAAGCGTTCTCTGCCCTGGTCCTGGGATTCCTCACTGGGGTCACACCCGGTGCCTCTGGAGTTGACCCATCACATAAGGGATGAAGCAATTCCGCAGGATGTAGGCGTCATGCACTGAGCCAGGGAACATAGCATTTACCTGGGAGATGTACTGGTCTGCCAAACATACCATCTGTACATTCATGGAATGATAACTCTTCCGGTTCCTGTACACCTGTTCACTCCTGTGGGGGGGACCAGAGCTACATGGGTCCCATCAATGGCACCTATGATGTTAAGGATATGTCCAAGGGCATAGAAGTCACCTTTCACTGTAGGCAAATCCTCCACCTGAGGGAAAATGTTGTAGCTCCGCATGTGTTTCAGCAGGGCAGACAACACTCTGGACAACACGTTTGAAAACATAGGCTGGGACATCCCTGTGGCCATGGCCACTGTTGCTTGAAATGACCCACTTGCAAGGAAATGGAGCACTGATAGCACCTGCACTTGAGGGGGGACTCCTGTGGGATGGCGGATTGCTGACATCAGGTCAGGCTCCAACTGGGTACACAGTTCCTGGATTGTGGCACAGTCAAACCTGTAGGTGATGATTAAATGTCGCTCCTCCATTGTCAACAGGTCCACCAGCGGTCGGTACACCGGAGGATTCCGCCATCTCCTCACATGTCCCACCGGACGGTGCCTAGGAAGGACAACAGCGAGCACAGAGTCAAACAACTCAGAGGTATGTACCCACAGTCTACACAGAACACGAAACATAATGCAAAAAGTTGCCTGTAAGTGTACTGAGGCTAGGCCTAGGTATGTGTGACGCAGTTGAAAATGAAGCCATGTGGGCCCCTGAAATGGCGGCTGTCTGACCTCTAAACTGGGACAATGGGATGTGAGGTGTTGGACTTTTGCTTATGCAGGGTCATCCTGAATCTTTTTGCCTCCTGCCTCCTATTTTTTTTCTGACCTGTCGCTGTTGGCTTTTGAACTCTGAGCACTTTCCCACTGCTAACCAGTGCTAAAGTGCATATGCTCTCCGTGTAAATTGTATGTAATTGGTTTATCCATGATTGGCCTATTTGATTTACTAGTAAGTCCCTAGTAAGGTGCACTAGAGGTGCCAGGGCCTGTAAATCAAATGCTACTAGTGGGCCTGCAGCACTGGTTGTGCCTCCTACATAAGTAGCTCTGTAATCATGTCTCAGACCTGCCACTGCAGTGTCTGTGTGTGTATTTTTACACTGTAAATTCGACTTGGCAAGTGTACCCACTTGCCAGGCCTACACCTTCAATCAATCAATCAATCAATAATTTATAAAGCGCGCTATGTACCCGTTTGGGTTTCGAGGCGCTGGGGGGGAGGTGGGTGGTGCTGCTATCGTTCGAAGATCCATGTCTTGAGGAGTCTCCTGAAGGTGAGGAGGTCCTGGGTCTGGCGTAGTGAGGTTGGGAGTGCGTTCCAGGTCTTGGTGGCGAGGTAGGAGAAGGATCTGCCGCCAAAGGTCTTGCGCTGGATTCGGGGGACGATGGCGAGGGCAAGGTTGGCAGAGCGTAGTTGACGTGAGGGAACGTAGAAGTTGAGTCTGGTGTTCAGGTAGGTGGGTCCGGTGTCGTGTAGAGCCTTGTGTGCGTGGGTGAGGAGTTTAAAGGTGATTCTCTTGTCCACGAGGAGCCAGTGGAGGTCCCTCAGGTGAGGGGAGATGTGACATCGGCGGGGTATGTTGAGGATCAGGCGGGCGGATGCGTTCTGGATGCGTTGGAGTCGTTTGATGTCTTTTGTTGGGATGCCTGTGTAGAGTGCGTTGCCGCAGTCGAGTCTGCTACTGACGAGGGCTTGGGTTACCGTCTTTCTGGTTCCTGTTGGAATCCACTTGAAGATCCTGCGGAGCATACGGAGGGTGTTAAAACAGGAGGATGAGACTGCGTTGACCTGTTTGGACATGGTGAGGGCGGAGTCGAGGATGAAGCCGAGATTTTGTGCGTGGTTGGCTGGGGTGGGTGGAGGGCCCAGGGCGGTGGGCCACCAAGAGTCGTTCCAGGCCGAGGGGGTGCGCCCGAGGATGAGGACTTCCGTCTTGTCGGAGTTAAGTTTTAGGCGGCTGTTGCTCATCCATTCGGCGATGGATTTCAGTCCCTCGTGAAGGTTGGCTTTGGCGGTGTGAGGATCTTTGGTCAGGGAGAGGACGAGCTGGGTGTCGTCGGCGTAGGAGAGGATGCTGAGGTTGTGCTGGCGGGCCAGTTGTGCGAGGGGGGCCATGTAGATGTTGAATAGCGTTGGGCTTAGTGAGGAGCCTTGGGGGACGCCGCAGATGAGGTTGGTGGCTTTGGAGTGGAAAGGTGAGAGTCGGACCCTCTGGGTTCTGCCGGAGAGAAAGGAGGAGATGCACTTGAGGGCTTTGTCTTGGATGCCGGCTTCATGTAGACGGGTTAGTAGGGTGCAGTGGCAGACTGTATCGAAGGCGGCTGATAGGTCTAAGAGGATCAGGGCTGAGGTTTTGCCGTTGTCCATTTGTAGTCTGATGTCATCTGTGGCGGCGAGGAGTGCAGTCTCTGTGCTGTGGTTTCGTCTGAACCCGGATTGGGAGGGGTCTAGGATGGAATTGTCTTCAAGGTAGTGGGCGAGCTGTGTGTTGACGATCTTCTCGATGACTTTCGCTGGGAAAGGGAGGAGGGAGATTGGTCGGAAGTTTTTGAGATCGTTGAGGTCAGCCTTAGGTTTCTTGAGGAGAGGTTGGATTTCTGCGTGCTTCCAGCTGTCCGGGAAGGTAGCGGTGTTGAAGGAAAGGTTGATGATCTTGCGGAGTATGGGGGCGATGGCGACGTCGGCTTTGTTGAAAACGTGATGTGGGCAGGGGTCAGAGGGAGATCCTGAGTGGATGGAGTTCATGGTTTTTAGGGTTTTGGCGTCGTCTACTTGGGTCCAGGTGGTGATGTGGTCGGCGTGGGAGGAGTTGTTGGGGTGGGGTCTGGCGGAGGTGAGGTGTTGAAGCTGTCGTGGATGGTTGCGATTTTCTGGTAGAAGAAGGTGGAGAGATCATCGCAGAGTTTCTGGGATGGAGGGATGTCGTTGACGTTGGCGTTGGGGTTGGAGAGTTCTTTCACGATGCTGAAGAGTTCCTTGCAGTCGTGAGCGTTGTTGTTAAGGCGTTCTGTGAAGTGGGAGCGCTTGGCGAGTCGGATCAGTTGGTGGTGTTTACGGTTGGCTTCCTTGAGGGTAGCAAGGTTCTCGGGTGTGCGCTCGACGATCCATTTTTTCTTGAGTTTCTGGCAGGTGCGTTTGGAGGTGGTTAGTTCGTCTGTGAACCAGGCTGGTTTTTTCTTTTCTTGGTTGGCGGTGGGTCTCTTGAGTGGGGCTAGGATGTTGGCGCAGTTGAGGATCCATTGTTGGAGGTTGATGGCGGCGGAGTCCGGGTCGGTGGGGTCGGGTGGTGGGTTTTTGGCGAGGGTGTTGGTGAGTTGGTCTTCGGTGACTTTTCCCCAGCGGCGGTGAGCCGGCAGAGGGGTGCGGTGGTGTTCGGTGTTTTTCTTGAAGGAGAAATGGACGCAGTGATGGTCGGTCCAGTGGAGTTCGGAGGTGTGGCTGAAAGAGATGTGGTTGCTTGAAGTGAAGAGTGGGTCAAGGGTGTGGCCGGCGATGTGGGTGGGAGTGTTGACCAGTTGACGGAGTCCGAGGTTGGAGAGGTTGGTGGTCAGTGATGCGGTGTTGACGTCATTGTTGTTCTCCAGGTGGAAGTTTAGGTCTCCCAGGAGGATGTAGTCTGAAGAGGCGAGGGCGTGGGTGCTTGCGAGGTCGGAGACAGTGTCACTGAAGAGGGCTCTTGGTCCTGGAGGACGGTATATGAGGGTTCCTCTGAGGGTAGTGTTGGGGTCCGTGTGAATCTGGAAGTGGAGGTGTTCGGCTGTTTTGAGGGTGTCGTCCGTGTGGGTATTGATCTTGAGGGTAGCTTTGTGGGCGATGGCTATTCCTCCGCCGATTCCGTTGGTGCGATCTCTTCTGGTGATCTTGTAGCCGTCAGGGATGGCGATGGCGATGTCAGGGGCCGAGGAGTCGTTCCACCTTCACTTTTCTTACATGTAAGGCACCCCTAAGGTAGGCCCTGGGTAGCCCCCAGGGCAGGGTGCAGTGTATGGATAAGGTAGGACATATAGGGGCTGATTCCTAGTTTGGCGGGCGGCGGTCGCCGCCCGCCAAGCGGGAACCGCCAGAAGACCGTACCGCGGTCAAAAGACCGTACCGCGGTCAAAAGACCGCGGCGGTCATTCTGGCTTTCCGGCTGGGTGGACGGGCGACCACCAAAAGGCCGCCCGCCCGCCCAGCGGGAAAGCCACAGCAACGATGAAGCCGGCTCCGAATGGAGCCGGCGGAGTTGCTTTTGTGCGACGGGTGCAGTTGCACCCGTCGCGATTTCCAGTGTCTGCTATGCAGACACTGGAAATCAATGTGGGGCCCTGTTAGGGGGCCCCTGCAGTGCCCATGCCATTGGCATGGGCACTGCAGGGGCCCCCAGGGGCCCCACGACACCCGTTCCCGCCAGCCTGGTTCTGGCGGTCAAAACCACCAGAACCAGGCTGGCGGGAAGGGGGTCAGAATCCCCATGGCGGCGCTGCCTGCAGCGCCGCCATGGAGGATTCTGCAGCCCAGGGGAAAACCGGCGGGAAACCGCTGGTTTCCCTTTTCTGACCGCGGCTTTACCGCCACGGTCAGAATGGGCCTGGATGCACCGCCAGCCTGTTGGCGGTGCATCCGCGGTCCCCTACCCTGGCAGTCTCGGACCGCCAGGGTAGGAATGACCCCCATAGTAATGTGATTTATATGTCCTGACAGTGAAATACTGCCAACTTCGTTTTTCACTGTTGCAAGGCCTGTCTCTCTCATAGGATAATATGGGGGCTACCTTTAAATATGATTAAAGTGTAGATTCCCCTAGAGAGTAGATGGACATGTGGAGTTTGGGGTCCCTGAACTCACAATTTAAAAAATACATCTTTTCGTAAAGTTGATTTTAAGATTGTGCGTTTGAAAATGCCACTTTTAGAAAGTGAGCATTTTCTTACTTAAACCAAACTGTGACTCTGCCGTGTTTGTGGATTCCCTGTCTGGGTCAGTTTGACAGTTGTATTTTTTTTCACCTCACACTAGACAGTGACACAAAGGGAGCTGGGGTGTAACCTGCATTTCCTGATTAGTCATCTCTGCTAGGAGGGAGGGGTGGAGTGGTCACTCTCATCTGAAAGGACTGTGCCTGCCTCTGACAATGCCGGCTCCAACCCCCTGCTGTGTGTCTGAGGCCTTGCCTGGGGAAGGCAGTATTTCACAAGTAGGTGTGAGTCCCCTTTGAAGAAAGGTGACTTCAAAGACTAAAATGGGTATAAGAAGGGCACCCAAATCTACAGACTTTAGAAACACTTCTGGAACCAAGAGGAACCTCTGCCTGGAGAAGAGCTGATAGCTGAGGAAGAAGTGCTGCCCTGCCTGTGACTGTGCTTTGTGAAGCTTTCCTGCAGTGCTGCTTCTGCCAGAGTAAGAGGGCAAAGACTGGACTTTGTGTGCCTTCCATCTTGTGAAGAAATCTCCAAGGGCTTGATTTAGAGCTTGCCTCCTGTTGTTTGAAGTCTCAGGGACAGCAAAGACTTCTCTCTGCCAGCACCTGGAGTCTCTGCAGAGACTCCTGCTCTGACAAGTGGTGCCCTATCCAGTTCCTGGGCCCTTGAAAGGAAAGCTGGTGGAAATCCAAGGAAATCGACTTCGGACGACTCCGGACCGACGCCGCTGCTGAATCCGGCGACGCTGCCTGCACCCGACGCCGTGACTTCGCTGGAACGCGACGCTCTTCACAGGCCCGAAGCAGCCCCGCTGAAGTCCGCGACTCCGTGGAAGTCGCCGCACCACGTCGTGACTGACGCCACTCGAAGTGCACGGATTCAACGTTTCGCACAGCCGCCGCGATCCCCAACTTCGCCCATCGGCTTGTTTTCACTCTTCACCAAAGGTACTGTACTTGGGGGTCTACACAACTCCGTGTCCGGCGCCGCTGGTGTCAGCTTGTTGGGAACGACTCCGTTACGACGCCGTGTTAACATCTCATCGAAGCATTTTTGTTTCTAAGCGCTATTTTTGAGTTTAATCTTTAAAAATTCATAACTTGACTTGTGTATGTCGGATTTTTGTCGTTTTGGTCTTGCTTTGTTTAGATAAATGTTTCCTATTTTTCTAAACTGGTGTTGTGTCATTTTGTAGTGTTTACATGAAGTTACTGTATGTGTTGGTACAAATACTTTACACCTAGCGCTCTGAAGTTAAGCCTACTGCTCTGCCAAGCTACCAAGGGGGTAAGCAGGGGTTAGCTGAGGGTGATTCTCTTTTACCCTGACTAGAGTGAGGGTCCTTGCTTGAACAGGGGGTAACCCGACTGTCAACCAAAGACCCCATTTCTAACATTGATGATCAGCGGTTGGGATTTGGACTTGTATTTGTACTTGACATACAGTGATTAAGTGTACACTACTGTTTGAGTTCAGACCACTACGTGACCACATACTACTTGTTTGGTGATCTGTTGCTTTTTCTCTTAAGGACTCTTTTTTGTTCTACTTCCATGATTTTGCTGATCCCTTGACGGATTCTTTTTACTTCATTGGGAACTTATTTTCTGCCATTGGAACTTTGCACTTGTGACCACCATGTCTCAATCTGGAGACCCAACAGCTGGAGCTGTGTTTGAAATAGAGAAACTGAAGGAGTACTCAGTTGCTCAATTGAAACAGTTCCTTAAAGATCTTGACTGTCCCACTGAGAGCTCCACCAGGGAGGGGGAGCTGCAAAAGGCACAGAGGCCCTGGGTGACAATCAAGAAGGCTGGAGGGCACACAGAGGAGGAGAATGTGAGTGGGGAAGTGCAGAGGATACACAGTGGTGTAGTGGAGGTACCTGTTACGCCTGGGGGGAGGGACCCCAGGAGGGGTAGCAGGATGTCATCCAAGGGTCTGACTCCTGAAGAGTTACAGGACAGACAGGCAGAGAGGGCTCGCCGGTTCAAGGAGTTGAGGATGCAAAGGGAGAAGGAGTTGGAAGAAAGGAGAAGGGACTTAGAGATCAAAAAGAGGATTTGGGCTTATGAGCTCAAAATGAAGGAGCTGGAAGTCATGAGGGCTGAATCCAGCTGGAATGGTGCCAGCAACAATTTTATATCTAGTGCTGCTGAAGAAGTGCACATGCCCAGAGATGTAGTGCCCTACTTGAAGGAGGGAGTCAACACACACCAGCAGGTTCAGGGGTATGAAGTAGCTCCAGTGATGCACAGGGTCCCTGAGGTGGATTGGGGAACTGGCATGGGGAGTCATATTCCTACTGGTGGGAGGGACACTCTACTGACTCTAGGTGAGAGTGACAGGGAGAGGGGTTCCCCCCAGGTAGAAGTCCTGGTTATGGAGTGTGAAGACATCCCAGAAGAGTGTGGGTTGAGTGCCAGGGACAGTCAGGTACTGTCTCACCAGTCTCAGGAGGGCGATGTGGGGTGCTTTTTCAAAGCAGAGTCACTGGATGGTTGGGTGAATGGTACTTTGGTTAATTCATGTGAAGGGCTGAGTGATGTAATTGCTGGAGAGCATATGTCTAGTCCTTATTTTCCAGAGCTATGCCAACACCAGGTGGAGTGTGAGTTCTCTGACTCCAGGGAGCTTACAATGGAGGCAGACTTCTGGGTGAGTACCAGAGAGTCTGAAGAGGCATTTGGGGGAGGTCCTGAGAGGAGTGGTCTAGGTAGTTCCCAACCAGGTGAGGTAGGGAAGGATTGTAGTGTCCCAGGTAGGTCCCAGTGTAGTGGGATGGGTGAGGGACCCCATGTCCAGTCTCAGAGGAGAGGGAATGGGGATGGGTTGAGGCCCAAGGTGCCCAAGATCCGGTCCCAGGTCCTGGAGGGCTCCATGAGGGAACACCAGGAGGGGAGCCTAGCCTGTACCATAGGGCCATCTGTTGAGGGAGACCCCACAGTGTCAGGAGAACTTGGGGGGGGCGGCTGTAGCCAGCGTCCCACCAGTTCAGGTGTCTGGCAGTACCACTCCTAGTGAGGGGGTGCAGAAGTCCAGACAGAGGGTTGAGAGGGGGTTGCGGACCCCAGTGGAGAACCTGGAGGGTCAGGGGTCAGCTCTGAGAGCAGAGCCCCCCATGAATGACCTTGCTGAGACCCTTTCTGGGTTGGGGGGAATCCAGACTCTGTCAGATGGGCAGAGGTCAGGAGACCTGCGCCAGCCAGAGTCTTGTGTGGTCCTTTGGGACAGTGTGTCCCTTGAGGGGGGTAAGTGTGCCCCCCTGGAAGTCCTGGTGTGCCAGGCAATGGTTCAACTGCAGGGTGGTGGCTCTGGGTTGAATGATCAGGTTCAGGGGGTAAACTCTGACCTGATGGGGGGTAAGTGTGCTCCCAAGGAAGTCCTGGTGCGCCAAGCAGTGGTTCAACCGCAGGGTTGTGACTCTGGGTTGGATGACCAGGTTCAGAGGGTAAACTCTGACCTGGTGGGGGGTAGGTATGCCCCCCAGGAAGTCCTGGGTTGCCAGGCAGTGGTCCAGTCTGTCGGTACAGACCCTGGACTGGAGGATCAGCTGCAGGGGGTAAACCCTGACCTGAAGGGGTTGGCGGTTTGCCCAATCACCCCCCTGGTGTGATTTCAAGGGGTACTCTCCCTGAGGGGGGGGGGGGTGCAGAACCCTGAGAGTAGGGGCAGGGGAGAAAGAGCCTCACCCCTGGCTCCAGTGCAATCTAAGGGTACAGACCCTGGATTGGAAGGCCAGGTTCAGGGTGTCCCCCCTGACCTGGAGGAAGGGGCTACTGCTTACAGTGCCCCTACCATGTTGTCTTCTGGGGGGGCCACTCCTAGTTGGGTGGTTCAGGACCCCAGAAGAGAGGGCAGGGGGAGGGAAGCCTCACCCCTGGCCCTGGTCCAACCTGAAGGTACAGACCTCAGGTTGGAGGATCAGTTGCAGGTTAACATCCCTGCACTGGTGGAAGAATTGTGCAGGACTGCTTCTACAAGCACCCTGACAATTTTTTACTCTAGGGGTGCCGCTCCTGGAGGGAGGGTACAGAGCCCCAGAGGGGAGGACCAGGGTCAGGTTATCTTCTCTGACCTGATGGAAGGTAGAGTGGTCAAACGGTGTCAGGCACCTGGGGCTACCGCCCCCCCACTCTCCACAGTCACAGTGGTTGGAGAGGCCTGAGGTCAGGCTCTCATCCCTGACAGGTGTCAGGGGTCACTGTGGCTTGCTGTCCTGGTGGACAGAGCTGCCCCTGGGGGGAACGAGAGTCACACCCCAGGGGTGGAGTGGGCAACACCACTGTGTTGGCCCTGGTGGTACTATCTGCCCATTGCAATACATCTGTGAGCAAAGTAAGGTTAGGCGCTGCACAGATGGTGTCTGCAGATGTGGAGAAGGGTTCCCCATGGGTTAGCTTAGTGGGCTATGAGAGTATGGACAAAGGGATCCAACTGGAGTCAGGAAGGCGTAGAACTGGAACATGCCCCTGCTGTTGTGGGCCCGGGTCCTTGTTCTATCGCCCTAATCAGGGAAGTACATCAAGGTATTGATTGTTCTCCCCTGGCTTTAGGCTGGTAGGGGGTCGTGTTGGACTTTTGCTTATGCAGGGTCATCCTGAATCTTTTTGCCTCCTGCCTCCTATTTTTTTCTGACCTGTCGCTGTTGGCTTTTGAACTCTGAGCACTTTCCCACTGCTAATCAGTGCTAAAGTGCATATGCTCTCCGTGTAAATTGTATGTAATTGGTTTATCCATGATTGGCCTATTTGATTTACTAGTAAGTCCCTAGTAAGGTGCACTAGAGGTGCCAGGGCCTGTAAATCAAATGCTACTAGTGGGCCTGCAGCACTGGTTGTGCCACCTACATAAGTAGCTCTGTAATCATGTCTCAGACCTGCCACTGCAGTGTCTGTGTGTGTATTTTTACACTGTAAATTCGACTTGGCAAGTGTACCCACTTGCCAGGCCTACACCTTCCCTTTTCTTACATGTAAGGCACCCCTAAGGTAGGCCCTAGGTAGCCCCAAGGGCAGGGTGCAGTGTATGGATAAGGTAGGACATATAGTAATGTGATTTATATGTCCTGACAGTGAAATACTGCCAACTTCGTTTTTCACTGTTGCAAGGCCTGTCTCTCTCATAGGATAATATGGGGACTACCTTTAAATATGATTAAAGTGTAGATTCCCCTAGAGAGTAGATGGACATGTGGAGTTTGGGGTCCCTGAACTCACAATTAAAAAATACATCTTTTCGTAAAGTTGATTTTAAGATTGTGCGTTTGAAAATGCCACTTTTAGAAAGTGAGCATTTTCTTCCTTAAACCATTCTGTGACTCTGCCGTGTTTGTGGATTCCCTGTCTGGGTCAGTTTGACAGTTGGGTTTGTTTTTCACCTCACACTAGACAGTGACACAAAGGGAGCTGGGGTGTAACCTGCATTTCCTGATTAGTCATCTCTGCTAGGAGGGAGGGTTGGAGTGGTCACTCTCATCTGAAAGGACTGTGCCTGCCTCTGACAATGCCGGCTCCAACCCCCTGCTGTGTGTCTGAGGCCTTGCCTGGGGAAGGCAGTATTTCACAAGTAGGTGTGAGTCCCCTTTGAAGAAAGGTGACTTCAAAGACTAAAATGGGTATAAGAAGGGCACCCAAATCTACAGACTTTAGAAACACTTCTGGAACCAAGAGGAACCTCTGCCTGGAAAAGAGCTGATAGCTGAGGAAGAAGTGCTGCCCTGCCTGTGACTGTGCTTTGTGGAGCTTTCCTGCAGTGCTGCTTCTGCCAGAGTAAGAGGGCAAAGACTGGACTTTGTGTGCCTTCCATCTTGTGAAGAAATCTCCAAGGGCTTGATTTAGAGCTTGCCTCCTGTTGTTTGAAGTCTCAGGGACAGCAAAGACTTCTCTCTGCCAGCACCTGGAGTCTCTGGAGAGACTCCTGCTCTGACAAGTGGTGCCCTATGCAGTTCCTGGGCCCTTGAAAGGAAAGCTGGTGGAAATCCAAGGAAATCGACTTCGGACGACTCCGGACCGACGCCGCTGCTGAATCCGGCGACGCCGCCTGCACCCGACGCCGTGACTTCGCTGGAACGCGACGCTCTTCACAGGCCCGACGCCGTAGCATCCCCGCTGAAGTCCGCGACTCCATGGAAGTTGCCGCACCACGTCGTGACTGATGCCACTCGAAGTGCACGGATTCAACGTTTCGCACAGACTCCGCGATCCCCAACTTCGCGCATCGGCTTGTTTTCACTCTTCACCAAAGGTACTGTACTTGGGGGTCTACACGACTCCGTGTCCGGCGCCGCTGGTGTCGGCTTGTTGGGTAACGACTCCGTCACGACTACGTGTTAACATCTCATCGAAGCATTTTTGTTTCTAAGCGCTATTTTTGAGTTTAATCTTAAAAAATTCATAACTTGACTTGTGTATGTCGGATTTTTGTCGTTTTGGTCTTGTTTTGTTTAGATAAATGTTTCCTATTTTTCTAAACCGGTGTTGTCATTTTGTAGTGTTTACATGAAGTTACTGTATGTGTTGGTACAAATACTTTACACCTAGCGCTCTGAAGTTAAGCCTACTGCTCTGCCAAGCTACCACGGGGGTAAGCAGGGGTTAGCTGAGGGTGATTCTCTTTTACCCTGACTAGAGTGAGGGTCCTTGCTTGAACAGGGGGTAACCTGACTGTCAACCAAAGACCCCATTTCTAACATTGGTGATCAGCGGTTGGGATTTGGACTTGTATTTGTACTAGACATACAGTGATTAAGTGTACACTACTGTTTGAGTTCAGACCACTACGTGACCACATACTACTTGTTTGGTGATCTGTTGCTTTTTCTCTTAAGGACTCCTTTTTGTTCTACATCCATGATTTTGCTGATCCCTTGACGGATTCTTTTTACTTCATTGGGAACTTATTTTCTGCCTTTGGAACTTTGCACTTGTGACCACCATGTCTCAATCTGGAGACGCAACAGCTGGAGTTGTGTTTGAAATAGAGAAACTGAAGGAGTACTCAGTTGCTCAATTGAAACAGTTCCTTAAAGATCTTGACTGTCCCACTGAGAGCTCCACCAGGGAGGGGGAGCTGCAAAAGGCACAGAGGGCCTGGGTGACAATCAAGAAGGCTGGAGGGCACACAGAGGAGGAGAATGTGGGTGGGGAAGTGCAGAGGATACACAGTGGTGTAGTGGAGGTACCTGTTACGCCTTGGGGAGGGTCCCCAGGAGGGGTAGCAGGGTGTCATCCAAGGGTCTGACTTCTGAAGAGTTACAGGACAGACAGGCAGAGAGGTATCGCCGGTTCAAGGAGTTGAGGATGCAAAGGGAGAAGGAGTTGGAAGAAAGGAGGAGGGACTTAGAGATCAAAAAGAGGATTTGGGCTTATGAGCTCAAAATGAAGGAGCTGGAAGTCATGAGGGCTGGATCCAGCTGGAATGGTGGCAGCAACAATTTGATATCTAGTGCTGCTGAAGAAGTGCACATGCCCAGAGATGTAGTGCCCTACTTGAAGGAGGGAGTTAACACACACCAGGAGGTTCAGGGGTATGAGGTAGCTCCAGTGATGCACAGGGTCCCTGAGGTGGATTGGGGAACTGGCATGGGGAGTCATATTCCTACTGGTGGGAGGGACACTCTACTGACTCTAGGTGAGAGTGACAGGGAGAGGGGTTCACCCCAGGTAGAAGTCCTGGTTATGGAGTGTGAAGACATCCCAGAAGAGTGTGGGTTGAGTGTCAGGGACAGTCAGGTACTGTCTCACCAGTCTCAGGAGGGCGATGTGGGGTGCTTTTTCAAAGCAGAGTCACTGGATGGTTGGGTGAAGGGTACTTTGGTTAATTCATGTGAGTGGCTGAGTGATGTAATTGCTGGAGAGCATATGTCTAGTCCTTATTTTCCAGAGCTATGCCAACACCAGGTGGAGTGTGAGTTTTCTGACCCCAGGGAGCTTACAATGGAGGCAGACTTCTGGGTGAGTACCAGAGAGTCTGAAGAGGCATTTGGGGGAGCTCCTGAGAGGAGTGGTCTAGGTAGTTCCCAACCAGGTGAGGTAGGGAAGGATTGTAGTGTCCCAGTGTAGTGGGATGGGTGAGGGACCCATGTCCAGTCTCAGAGGAGAGGGAATGGGGATGGGTTGAGGCCCAAGGTGCCCAAGATCCGGTCCCAGGTCCTGGAGGGTTCCATGAGGGAACACCAGGAGGGGAGCCTAGCCTGTATCATAGGGCCATCTGTTGAGGGAGACCCCACAGTGTCAGGAGAACTTGGGGGGGCAGCTGTAGCCAGCGTTCCACCAGTTCAGGTGTCTGGCAGTACCACTCCTAGTGAGGGGGTGCAGAAGTCCAGACAGAAGGGTTGAGAGGGGGTTGTGGACCCCAGTGGAGAACCTGGAGGGTCAGGGGTCAGCTCTGAGAGCAGAGCCCCCCATGAATGACCTTGGTGAGACCATTTCTGGGTTGGGGGGAATCCAGACTCTGTCAGATGGGCAGAGGTCAGGAGATCTGCGCCAGCCAGAGTCTTGTGTGGCCCTTCAGGACAGTGTGTCCCTTGATGGGGGTAAGTGTGCCCCCCTGGAAGTCCTGGTGTGTCAGGCAGTGGTTCAACCGCAGGGTGGTGACTCTGGGTTGGATGACCAGGTTCAGAGGGTAAACTCGGACCTGGTGGGTGGTAGGTATGCCCCCCAGGAAGTCCTGGGTTGCCAGGCAGTGGTCCAGTCTGTGGGTACAGACCCTGGACTGGAGGATCAGCTGCAGGGGGTAAACCCTGACCTGAAGGGGTGGGTGGTTTGCCCAATCACCCCCCCTGGTGTGATTTCAAGGGGTACTCTCCCTGAGGGGGGGTGCAGAACCCTGAGAGTAGGAGCAGGGGAGAAAGAGCCTCACTCCTGGCCCCAGTGCAATCTAAGGGTACAGACCCTGGATTGGAAGGCCAGGTTCAGGGTGTCCCCCCTGACCTGGAGGAAGGGGCTACTGCTTACAGTGCCCCTACCATGTTGTCTTCTGGGGGGGCCACTCCTAGTTGGGTGGTTCAGGACCCCAGAAGAGAGGGCAGGGGGAGGGAAGCCTCACCCCTGGCCCTGGTCCAACTTGAAGGTACAGACCCCAGGTTGGAGGATCAGTTGCAGGTTAACATCCCTGCACTGGTGGAAGAATTGTGCAGGACTGCTTCTACAAGCACCCTGACAATTTTTTACTCTAGGGGTGCCGCTCCAGGAGGGAGGGTACAGAGCCCCAGAGGGGAGGACCAGGGTCAGGTTATCTTCTCTGACCTGGTGGAAGGTAGAGTGGTCAAAGGGTGCCAGGCACCTGGGGCTACCGCCCCCCACTCTCCACAGTCACAGTGGTTGGAGAGGCCTGAGGTCAGGCTCTCATCCCTGACAGGTGTCAGGGGTCACTGTGGCTTGCTGTCCTGGTGGACAGAGCTGCCCCTAGGGGGGAACGAGAGTCACACCCCAGGGGTGGAGTGGGCAACACCACTGTGTTGGCCCTGGTGGTACTATCTGCCCATTGCAATACATCTGTGAGCAAAGTAAAGTTAGGCGCTGCACAGATGGTGTCTGCAGATGTGGAGAAGGGTTCCCCATGGGTTAGCTTAGTGGGCCCTGAGAGTATAGACAGAGGGATCCAACTGGAGTCAGGAAGGCGTAGAACTGGAACATGCCCCTGCTGTTGTGGGCCCGGGTCCTTGTTCTATCGCCCTAATCAGGGAAGTACATCATGGTATTGATTGTTCTCCCCTGGCTTGAGGCTGGTAGGGGGTCGTGTTGGACTTTTGCTTATGCAGGGTCATCCTGAATCTTTTTGCCTCCTGCCTCCTATTTTTTTCTGACCTGTCACTGTTGGCTTTTGAACTCTGAGCACTTTCCCACTGCTAACCAGTGCTAAAGTGCATATGCTCTCCGTGTAAATTGTATGTAATTGGTTTATCCATGATTGGCCTATTTGATTTACTAGTAAGTCCCTAGTAAGGTGCACTAGAGGTGCCAGGGCCTGTAAATCAAATGCTACTAGTGGGCCTGCAGCACTGGTTGTGCCACCTACATAAGTAGCTCTGTAATCATGTCTCAGACCTGCCACTGCAGTGTCTGTGTGTGTATTTTTACACTGTAAATTCGACTTGGCAAGTGTTCCCACTTGCCAGGCCTACACCTTCCCTTTTCTTACATGTAAGGCACCCCTAACGTAGGCCCTAGGTAGCCCCAAGGGCAGGGTGCAGTGTATGGATAAGGTAGGACATATAGGTGGTCATTCTGACCCCGGCGGTAAAATGCACTTACCGCCGGTCAGAAGACCGCCATAACACCGCCGCGGCCGCGGAAACCCGCCACGGTCATTCTGACCCGCAGAAGGCAAACCTCCGAAAATCCGACAGCCACAACCGACCGCCAGACCAGCGGTCGGCGGAAAGGTGGAGGTGACCAAACCTCCACCGCCACGCCAACAGAAATACGCCCATGCCATTACGACCCACGAATCCACGCGGCGGTCATTCAAACGCGGTATTCCATTGGCGGGACCGTCAACACACCGCGGCGGAGGGGCCAGAATTCTCCACACCCCCCACCCAAGAGGCCGTCAGCGATGACAGCAGCTCTGTCGACCTGGACACCGATGACCAGCCCGGACCATCGGGGACCTCTGGACAGTCGGTTCCCCTCACACAGGCCCAGGCCACTACAGACCCAAACCCCTCTGGGAACACCAGCACAGCTCCCACCCAGCGGGCCCATGCCTCTGTCTCCAGGGCGCGTCAATCTGCGGTGTGTCCACCACTACAGGGCACCCAGGATAACCCACCACCCCAACAACAACAGGGACCTGGGGGCAGTGGTAGTGGGCACACCGGCCAGGGGGCAGAGGCCCAGGGAAACAGGGCAACTCGGAGGGCAGCTGTGCGACAGGGGGGGGACGGGCCCAGGGAACCCACTCTCCACGAGGTCCTCACCACCATCATGGGAGCATACAACCGCTCCCAGGAGACGATGGCGACGGTACTGGCCCGGTTCCAGGAGATCCAGGTACTGCAGGAGGAACACTATCGGGGGTACAGGGAGGACATCAGAGCCATCAACACCACCCTGGTTACCATGGTAGGGCTGCTGCAGGACCTCGTCAACACCAGGGCGGACACTCAACAACACCCAAGGGCCCCTGCCACTGGCCTGGACCAAGAACAGCCAACCACCTCCGCCGGCGCTAGTGGACAGGAGGCCCCCGCACAGCAGCAGCCCACCAGACCCCCACCTCCTGCAGGAGAAGAACCACCCCGCAAGAGGGCCCTGAGATCTCGCAAGAAGACAGAGTAGGATGTCAAGACCCCCGCCAGCAATGGATACCACCTGATGTCATCCCACTGTCCCACATTGTCACCCTGTCCATCCTTGAACTGCCCATGCTCCATCTCTCCACAGGCCTCTGGACAATGCACCTGTGTGACTGTTACTCTGGACTCTGCCATGGACATTCCTTCACCATAGCCCCCACCCACTTGAAACCACCCATCCCATTTTGAGCACTTCAATAAACACCTATTTTGCACCAAAATATCTGGAGTCTGGCTGTGATTTCAATATATTGTAATTGACATGACAGTGCAAATATGTCCTTGTACATGGTGAAGTCAACAAACAGCTGCCACAAAGCTGTAGTCCATGGGGAAACGAAGCACAGGACTCGTAGTGGGGACCCCAGATCTGAAATAGGGAGGGAAAAGCCAAAACTCAGTCATCATACACTGGGGCAAATAGACAGGCAGCAGAGATGCAGGAGAGTAGTTAACATTTACTAAATTATCTTTGAAATGTTACCTGTGTCCTATTGGAAGTACTGTTCAATGATTCTGTCCCTGTTGTCTGTTTCAGCCCCGTCGTCTTCCTGCTCGTCACTCTCCTCAGGTTCCACCGCTGCCACAACACCACCGTCTCGACCATCCTCCTGCAGGAAAGGCACCTGGCGGCGCAAAGCCAGGTTGTGAAGCATGCAGCAGGCCACGATGATGTGACACACCTTCTTAGGTGAGTACATTAGGGATCCACCTGTCATATGCAGGCACCTAAACCTGGCCTTTAGGAGGCCAAAGGTGCGTTCGATCACCCTCCTAGTACGCCCATGGGCCTCATTGTACCGTTCCTCTGCCCTGGTCCGGGGATTCCTTACTGGGGTCAGTAGCCACGACAGGTTGGGGTACCCAGAGTCCCCCACTAGCCATACACGGTGTCTCTGTAGCTGTTCCATCACGTAAGGGATGCTGCTATTCCTGAGGATGTAGGCGTCATGCACTGACCCTGGGAATTTGGCATTTACATGCGAGATGTACTGGTCAGCCAAACACACCACCTGGATGTTCATTGAATGGTAATTTTTTCTGTTCCTGTACACCTGCTCCCTGTCTCTTGGGGGAACCAAAGCCACATGGGTCCCATCAATGGCACCAATTACGTTGGGAATATGTCCAAGGGCGTAGAAATCACCCTTCACTGTAGCCAATTCGCCCACCTCAGGGAAAATGATGTAGCTCCTCACGGATTTCATCAGGGCAGACAACACTCTGGATAACACCTTCGAAAACATGGGCTGAGACATCCCAGAAGCAATTCCCACTGTTGTCTGAAATGACCCACTTGCCAAGAAATGGAGTACTGACATGACCTGCACCAGAGGGGGAATCCCTGTGGGTTGGCGGATGGGGAACATCAGGTCGGGCTCCAGCTGGGCACACAGTTCATGGATAGTGGCACGGTTAAGACGGTAGGTCAGGATAATGTGGCATTCTTCCATTGTCGACAGGTCCACCAGCGGTCGGTACACGGGAGGATTCATCCGTCTCCTCGCCCAACCCAGCGGACGGTGCCTAGGAAGGACAACATGGAGCACACAGTCAAGCAACCCACAGGTACGTACTCACAGCTAGCACAGTAAACGATTCTCTATGCAGTGAATGGCGTGTCTGAGTGGCTATGCAAGGCCTAGGCCTGTGTGACGCAGTTGAAATTGAGCCATGTGGGCCCTGGAAATGGCGGCTGCCTGACCTGTGAAGTGTGACAATGGGATGTGAGGTCAATGCTCTGGCGTGGCACACTGCGGCGGGCAGCGGGCGAAGACCGCGGCGCGAAGCCGCATTGGTTAACATTGAAGCCTATGGGTTTCAGGAGCCAATGGCGAAGGGCGCCGGCGGTGGCGGGACGCACCGCCGCGGTACGCACCGCCGCGGACGTGACCGCCATTTTCTATCTACTTATCCACTTGCGACTTGAACTTTCACAGGAGAGGACCTATACTGCAAGTGTTGCTGTGACCTCGGTCTGGAAGGGACAATGGCTGCTGCGCCTGGGGAAAGGGCCCCTGCCTTCACTGGAGAGGAGTTGGAGAAACTTGTGGATGGGGTCCTCCCCCAGTATTCGCTACTCTACGGTCCTCCAGACCAACAAGTGAGTTTAATTCAATCTGGATTTGGGGCCACTGGCTGGCTTGGGGGCCTGGCGGGGGGCCTGGCGGGGGGCATGGCGGGGGGCCTGGCGGGGATGGGGGGCATGTTGGGCCTGGCGGGGGGCATGGCGGGGGGCCTGGCGGGGATGGGGGGCATGTTGGGCCTGGCGGGGGGCATGGCGGGGGGCCTGGCGGGGATGGGGGGCATGTTGGGCCTGGCGGGGGGCATGGCGGGGGGCCTGGCGGGGATGGGGGGCATGTTGGGCCTGGCGGGGGGCATGGCGGGGGGCCTGGCGGGGATGGGGGGCATGTTGGGCCTGGCGGGGGGCATGGCGGGAGGCCTGGCGGGGATGGGGGGCATGTTGGGCCTGGCGGGGGGCATGGCGGGGGGCATGGCGGGGATGGGGGGCATGTTGGGCCTGGCGGGGGGCATGGCGGGGGGCCTGGCGGGGACGGGGGGCGTTGGGCCACTGGCAAGGAAAATGCTGACAAACTTGAACGTGGTATTTCTCCCTCCCTGTACGTGTCACATAGGTCCGCGCCCATGAGAAGATCGGGATTTGGCGTGCCATCGCCAAGGAAGTCCGGACCCTGGGGGTCCACCATCGACGGGGCACCCACTGCCGCAAGAGGTGGGAGGACATCCGCCGCGGGACCAAGAAGACCGCCGAGTCTCTGCTGGGGATGGCCTCCCAACGTAGGCGGAGTGCCTGCCGTCAACTGAGCCCCCTGATGTTCCGGATCCTGGCGGTGGCCTACCCTGATTTGGATGGGCGCGTGAGGGCAGCACAGCAGACACAAGGGGGTGAGTACAAGCATTATCTACTCTGTTGTCGCGCAGTGGAGGTGTCTGGGTGGGGGAGGAGGGCTGGGGGTCCCCCTAGGCCAGGGCGATATCTGTAGGCTGGGCACCCCCGTAAGCCCCTGTGTCCCCAGCCACCACCCTCAGTAGTTTGTCAGTACAGCCATCCCTGGGCCGTGTCATCCATGGGTACAGTTGTCAACTCTAGGCGTGTAGGGCATGTTCCACGGAATGCGTAGCGGACCCCAAGTGCGCAACTTAGTGCAGGGGGCATCTGTGTCTGTCATGTCCGCTAACTGTACCGGAGATCCATGTACTCAATATCCCTTTATTTCTCTCTCCCCCCCCCTTTTTGTTTGTCTTTCTGTGCTTGTGTGCATCAGCATCATCAGGCGGAGGAGAAGTGGCATCGGGGCAGGAGGGAGCTGCATCTCACATGGCCCAGGAGGGCCATGCCACAGAGTCAGACTGGACCAGTGAGACGGAGGGCGAGGGGAGCTCCACGACGGGGACGACTGGACCCTGCAGCGACACGGACACGTCCTCGGAAGGGGGCTCCCTTGCGGGGGTGGCACCATCCGTGCCCCCCGCCATTACAGGTACAGCCGCCACCCAGCGCACCATCTCCGCCCTCCCAGCAGCCCCTCAGCGTTCGCCCCGTGCCCGCTCTGCCAGGAAGCCAGGCATCTCCTTCGCCCCAGGCACCTCAGGCCCTGCCTCTGTTACCCCCGCTGCCCTCAGTGAGGAGGTCATGGACCTCCTCCGAACGCTCATTTGTTGGGCAGACTACCCTTTTGAATGCCATCCAGGGGGTGGAGAGGGAGGTTCATCGCAGCAATGCGTACCTGGAGGGCATTCATTCGGGTCAGGCTGCCCATCAGCGATCGTTCCAGGCTCTGGCCTCAGCACTGACGGCAGCCATTGTCCCTGTCTCCTGCCTCCCTCTACTAACTCCCTCCTCCCAGTCTCCTGTTCCTCTGCCTGTCCCACCCACACCATCAGACCAGCCTGCACACACCTCAACACCCAAGAGAAGCTCATCCAAACATAAGCACCACAGATCACGCAGACATTCACACACGCAACATTCCGATGCAGACATGCCAACAGTCACTACCACCTCTGTGACCCCCACCTCCTCGTCTCCCTCCTCCCTCCCTGTGATGTCTACACTCACACCTCCATTCACCTCACCATCAGCCAGTGTTTCCATTACCAGCACACCCTCCACTCCAGTCCGCACACGTGCAGTCACCACCCCCACTGCCATTTACACGTCCCCTGTGTCCTCTCCCACTGTGTCTGTCACCCCCTCTTCCACACCACACAAACGCAGCCACCCACCCACCCAACAGCCATCCACCTCACGACAGCCTATCCCTCCTGCACCTGCACCCAAAGACAGCAAACGTGACTCACCTACAACCACATCCTCTCCCTCCACTCCCATTCCCACTGTACCTACCACTCTCCATTGTCCCAAGAAGCTCTTCCTCGCCACTACTAACTTCTTTCCTGACCCTGAGCCCCCCCCTCCTTCTCGTCGGGGTAAGAAGAGCACCTCAGCCACCACCAGCCCTGCAGCCCCCTTGACAAGGGTGCAGGGGTATTGGAGCCCGCCAGCCCGCATGTCTGGATCTTCGCCCAGCAGCAAGGGGACAGCCAGCCCACCCCCTGGGAAGAGGAGCAGAAGGCGGAAGGGGCGCCGCAGGAGCCCGCCTTCTACATCCCCCCCGGACACCACCCAGAGACAGTCACCAGCCACAGCTCCAAAGGGAGGAAAGGGCCACAGGCCCACGACTAAGGAGGGCAAGGGCAGCAAGTCGGAGAGGTCAGGCAGCAGGCCTGCTGCCCAGGAGGAGCCCACAACCCCCATAGCCGCTGCCCCGGGAGGAACCGGCACAGCTGCCCCGGGAGAGCCCACCACCCCCATAGCCGCTGCCCAGGGAGGACCCAGCCCAGCTGGCCAGGAGGGCCCCACCACCCACAGCCCAGGTGGGCATTGAAGGAGCAACATCCCCGCTGCCCAGGAGGGCACCACCAGGCAATGAGCAGTTGGCCATAGACCGGCCGCCGTCTCCAGAACCGCTGAACTGGGCCCCGCCGTCTCCAGAACCGCTGAACTGGGCCCCGCCGTCTCAAGAACCGCTGAACTGGGCCCTTCAAGGCAAGGAGCGCTGAACTGGGCCCCGCCGTCTCAAGAACCGCTGAACTGGGCCCCGCCGTCTCATGAACCGCTCCGCTGGGCCCCGCCGTCTCAAGAACCGCTGAACTGGGCCCCGCCGTCTCAAACACCGCTCCGCTGGGCCCCGCCGTCTCAAGAACCGCTGAACTGGGCCCTTCAAGGCAAGGAGCGCTGAACTGGGCCCCGCCGTCTCCAGAACCGCTGAACTGGGCCCCGCCGTCTCAAGCACCGCTCCGCTGGGCCCCGCCGTCTCAAGAACCGCTGAACTGGGCCCTTCAAGGCAAGGAGCGCTGGACTGGGCCCCGCCGTCTCCAGAACCGCTGAACTGGGCCCCGCCGTCTCAAGAACCGCTCCGCTGGGCCCCGCCGTCTCAAGAACCGCTGAACTGGGCCCTTCAAGGCAAGGAGCGCTGAACTGGGCCCCGCCGTCTCAAGAACCGCTGAACTGGGCCCCGCCGTCTCATGAACCGCTCCGCTGGGCCCCGCCGTCTCAAGAACCGCTGAACTGGGCCCCGCCGTCTCAAGCACCGCTCCGCTGGGCCCCGCCGTCTCAAGAACCGCTGAACTGGGCCCTTCAAGGCAAGGAGCGCTGAACTGGGCCCCGCCGTCTCCAGAACCGCTGAACTGGGCCCGCCGTCTCAAGCACCGCTCCGCTGGGCCCCGCCGTCTCAAGAACCGCTGAACTGGGCCCTTCAAGGCAAGGAGCGCTGAACTGGGCCCCGCCGTCTCAAGAACCGCTGAACTGGGCCCCGCCGTCTCATGAACCGCTCCGCTGGGCCCCGCCATCTCCAGAACCGCTGAACTGGGCCCCGCCGTCTCAAGCACCGCTCCGCTGGGCCCCGCCGTCTCAAGAACCGCTGAACTGGGCCCTTCAAGGCAAGGAGCGCTGAACTGGGCCCCGCCGTCTCCAGAACCGCTGAACTGGGCCCCGCCGTCTCCAGAACCGCTGAACTGGGCCCCGCCGTCTCAAGAACCGCTGAACTGGGCCCTTCAAGGCAAGGAGCGCTGAACTGGGCCCCGCCGTCTCAAGAACCGCTGAACTGGGCCCCGCCGTCTCATGAACCGCTCCGCTGGGCCCCGCCGTCTCAAGAACCGCTGAACTGGGCCCCGCCGTCTCAAACACCGCTCCGCTGGGCCCCGCCGTCTCAAGAACCGCTGAACTGGGCCCTTCAAGGCAAGGAGCGCTGAACTGGGCCCCGCCGTCTCCAGAACCGCTGAACTGGGCCCCGCCGTCTCAAGCACCGCTCCGCTGGGCCCCGCCGTCTCAAGAACCGCTGAACTGGGCCCTTCAAGGCAAGGAGCGCTGGACTGGGCCCCGCCGTCTCCAGAACCGCTGAACTGGGCCCCGCCGTCTCAAGAACCGCTCCGCTGGGCCCCGCCGTCTCAAGAACCGCTGAACTGGGCCCTTCAAGGCAAGGAGCGCTGAACTGGGCCCCGCCGTCTCAAGAACCGCTGAACTGGGCCCCGCCGTCTCATGAACCGCTCCGCTGGGCCCCGCCGTCTCAAGAACCGCTGAACTGGGCCCCGCCGTCTCAAGCACCGCTCCGCTGGGCCCCGCCGTCTCAAGAACCGCTGAACTGGGCCCTTCAAGGCAAGGAGCGCTGAACTGGGCCCCGCCGTCTCCAGAACCGCTGAACTGGGCCCGCCGTCTCAAGCACCGCTCCGCTGGGCCCCGCCGTCTCAAGAACCGCTGAACTGGGCCCTTCAAGGCAAGGAGCGCTGAACTGGGCCCCGCCGTCTCAAGAACCGCTGAACTGGGCCCCGCCGTCTCATGAACCGCTCCGCTGGGCCCCGCCATCTCCAGAACCGCTGAACTGGGCCCCGCCGTCTCAAGCACCGCTCCGCTGGGCCCCGCCGTCTCAAGAACCGCTGAACTGGGCCCTTCAAGGCAAGGAGCGCTGAACTGGGCCCCGCCGTCTCCAGAACCGCTGAACTGGGCCCTGCCGTCTCAAGCACCGCTCCGCTGGGCCCCGCCGTCTCAAGAACCGCTGAACTGGGCCCTTCAAGGCAAGGAGCGCTGAACTGGGCCCCGCCGTCTCAAGAACCGCTGAACTGGGCCCCGCCGTCTCATGAACCGCTCCGCTGGGCCCCGCCGCCTCCAGAACCGCTGAACTGGGCCCCGCCGTCTCAAGCACCGCTCCGCTGGGCCCCGCCGTCTCAAGAACCGCTGAACTGGGCCCTTCAAGGCAAGGAGCGCTGAACTGGGCCCCGCCGTCTCCAGAACCGCTGAACTGGGCCCCGCCGTCTCAAGCACTGCTCCGCTGGGCCCCGCCGTCTCAAGAACCGCTGAACTGGGCCCTTCAAGGCAAGGAGCGCTGAACTGGGCCCCGCCGTCTCAAGAACCGCTGAACTGGGCCCTTCAAGGCAAGGAGCGCTGAACTGGGCCCCGCCGTCTCAAGAACCGCTGAACTGGGCCCTTCAAGGCAAGGAGCGCTGAACTGGGCCCTTCAAGGCAAGAACCGCTGGCCCTTTGGCAGACGTGGCAGGGCAGGATCTATCTCGGGCAGGGCTGCAGGATGTCCTCTGGCCAACTTGCCTCCTCCAGTGGCAGTGGGGTCTGTTATGGACTGTATGGACCGTGGCTTTGCACTCCCCAGGATGGCCCAGTGGGCAGGCCACCCACTGTATGGACTGTTTGGACTGTGGCTTTGCTCTCCCCAGGATGGCCCAGTGGGCAGGCCACCCACTGTATGGACTGTATGGACTGTGGCTTTGCTCTCCCCAGGATGGCCCAGTGGGCAGGCCACCCACTGTATGGACTGTTTGGACAGTGGCTTTGCTCTCCCCAGGATGGCCCAGTGGGCAGGCCACCCACTGTATGGACTGTATGGACAGTGGCTTTGCACTCCCCAGGATGGCCCAGTGGGCAGGCCACCCACTGTATGGACTGTATGGACTGTGGCTTTGCACTCCCCAGAATGGCCCAGTGGGCAGGCCACCCACTGTATGGACTGTTTGGACTGTGGCTTTGCTCTCCCCAGGATGGCCCAGTGGGCAGGCCACCCACTGTATGGACTGTATGGACTGTGGCTTAGCACTCCCCAGGATGGCCCAGTGGTCATGGAGTCCCCTCGTGGATCTGGCGTCGTGTACTCAAGTGGCTGAGGTGCCCCCCTTCCCTTCCCCCTGAGGTGCCTGTCCTATTTTCTTTCTGATGCCCCTGCAGTGTTCTCTCCGTGGAGTTCTTGTCGTGGGACTGGGCCTTGCCCCTTTGCACAGGACCCCTGTGATCCACGGACAGTGGTTGGACTACATTTAGTAGCTGTGTATATTTTGTACATAGTTTATTTATTTATTGGGATTACTGGTGTACATATTTCAATATATCTGCCCGTTTATGATCTCTTATTTTGGTCTTTGCATTATTTCGGAGGGGGGTGGTTTGTGGGTTGTGACAGTGATCTGTGGGAATGCATTGATGTGTGTGTTGTAGTGGGTGTGGGTGGGTGGGTGTGTGCCGGTAATCTTTTCCCTCCCCTGTGTCGTAGGTGCAGTACTCACCGATGTCTTCCGCGCCGCCGGGCGTGCTCCTGGTATATGAGCAGGTATAGGAGTGCGGGGATGACCTGCAACTCTGGTTCCATACTGCCGGAATCTCGCGTGGAGTGCGTAGAGGTGAGCGTTTTCCCGTTCGTAGTCTGTTTCCGCCGTGTTCTTATCGGCGGTGCTCCCGCCCCGGAAAAGGTGGCGGATTGGTGGGTCGTGATAGGGTGGGCGGTACATTGTCTGCCGCCTGGCTGTTGGCGGGGACCGCCGCGCTGTTTGTTTGTACCGCCGTGGCGGGCGGAGTGTTAATACGGCGGGTTGTGTTGGCGGTTCCCGCCAGGGTCAGAATTGCATATTTTAGACCGCCGGCCTGTTGGCGGCTTGGCCGCCGCTTTATCACCGACCGCCAGGGTCAGAATGAGGGCCATAGTAATGTGATTTATATGTCCTGACAGTGAAATACTGCCAACTTCGTTTTTCACTGTTGCAAGGCCTGTCTCTCTCATAGGATAATATGGGGGCTACCTTTAAATATGATTAAAGTGTAGATTCCCCTAGAGAGTAGATGGACATGTGGAGTTTGGGGTCCCTGAACTCACAATTAAAAAATACATCTTTTCGTAAAGTTGATTTAAAGATTGTGCGTTTGAAAATGCCACTTTTAGAAAGTGAGCATTTTCTTGCTTAAACCATTCTGTGACTCTGCCGTGTTTGCGGATTCCCTGTCCGGGTCAGTTTGAAAGTTGGGTTGTTTTTCACCTCACACTAGACAGTGACACAAAGGGAGCTGGGGTGTAACCTGCATTTCCTGATTAGTCATCTCTGCTAGGAGGGAGGGGTGGAGTGGTCACTCTCATCTGAAAGGACTGTGCCTGCCTCTGACAATGCCGGCTCCAACCCCCTGCTGTGTGTCTGAGGCCTTGCCTGGGGAAGGCAGTATTTCACAAGTAGGTGTGAGTCCCCTTTGAAGAAAGGTGACTTCAAAGACTAAAATGGGTATAAGAAGGGCACCCAAATCTACAGACTTTAGAAACACTTCTGGAACCAAGAGGAACCTCTGCCTGGAGAAGAGCTGATAGCTGAGGAAGAAGTGCTGCCCTGCCTGTGACTGTGCTTTGTGGAGCTTTCCTGCAGTGCTGCTTCTGCCAGGGTAAGAGGGCAAAGACTGGACTTTGTGTGCCTTCCATCTTGTGAAGAAATCTCCAAGGGCTTGAGTTAGAGCTTGCCTCCTTTTGTTTGAAGTCTCAGGGACAGCAAAGACTTCTCTCTGCCAGCACCTGGAGTCTCTGGAGAGACTTCTGCTCTGACAAGTGGTGCCCTATCCAGTTTCTGGGCCCTTGAAAGGAAAGCTGGTGGAAATCCAAAGAAATCGACTTTGGACGACTCCGGACCGACGCCGCTGCTGAATCCGGCGACGCCGCCTGCACCCGACGCCGTGACTTCGCTGGAACGCGACTCTCTTCACAGGCCCGACGCCGAAGCAGTCCCGCTGAAGTCCGCGACTCCGTGGAAGTCGCCGCACCACGTCGTGACTGACGCCACTCGAAGTGCACGGATTCAACGTTTCGCACAGACGCCGCGATCCCCAACTTCGCGCATCGGCTTGTTTTCACTCTTCACCAAAGGTACTGTACTTGGGGGTCTACACGACTCCGTGTCCGGCGCCGCTGGTGTCGGCTTGTTGGGAACGACTCCGTCACGACGTTAACATCTCATCGAAGCATTTTTGTTTCTAAGCGCTATTTTTTAGTTTAATCTTTAAAAATTCATAACTTGACTTGTGTATGTCGGATTTTTGTCGTTTTGGTCTTGTTTTGTTTAGATAAATGTTTCCTATTTTCCTAAACTGGTGTTGTGTCATTTTGTAGTGTTTACATGAAGTTACTGTATGTGTTGGTACAAATACTTTACACCTAGCGCTCTGAAGTTAAGCCTACTGCTCTGCCAAGCTACCAAGCGGGTAAGCAGGGGTTAGCTGAGGGTGATTCTCTTTTACCCTGACTAGAGTGAGGGTCCTTGCTTGAACAGGGGGTAACCTGACTGTCAATCAAAGACCCCATTTCTAACATGAGGTAACTGCGCTGGCGTTGTACACCGTCGCGGTAGGCGGTCGAAGACCGCAGCGCAATGCTGCATTGGTTAACATTGGACCCAATGGGTCCCAGGAGCCAATGACGAAGTGCGCCGGCGGTAATGGTACGCACCACTGAGGACGTCACCGCCGCGGACGTGACCGCCATTTTATATCTGTTCAATCACTCGATACCTGATCTTCGACAGGAGAGGACCTACACTGCAAGTGCTGCTGTGCCCTCAGTCTGGAAGAGACAATGGCTTGTGCGTCTGGGGAAAGGGCCCCTGCCTTCACTGCACAGGAGTTGGAGAAGCTCGTGGACGGGGTCCTCCCCCAGTACAAGCTACTCTACGGTCCTCCAGACCAACAGGTAAGTACACAGGGAGCATGTTGTATGGGCTATGCCTGAGTGGAGAGGGCTGGTTGTAAGAAGGAAGGGGCCACGGTTCTGCGTGCATGATGGACTGTGAATGCATGTGCCACATGGCAAGGGAAGGGATGTGGGCCACTCACTTCGACGCTGCAGTTGCTAATGACTTCTCTTCTTTCCCTGTACATTTCATTTAGGTCAGCGCCCAACAGAAGAAGGATATTTGGCGTGCCGTCGCCAAGGACGTCCGGACCCTGGGGGTCCACCACAGACGGAGCACCCACTGCCGTAAAAGATGGGAGGACATTCGCCGCTGGAGCAAGAAGACGACGGAGGCTCAGCTGGGGATGGCCTCCCAACGTGGGAGGGGTGCCCGTCGCACCATGACCCCCCTGATGTTCCGGATCCTGGCGGTGGCCTACCCTGAGTTGGATGGGCGCTTGAGGGCATCACAGCAGACACAAGGGGGTGAGTGCAACATCATTCAGCGGACTTTGCGTGCAGTGAAGGTGTCTGGGTGGGGGAGGAGGGCTGTGGGTTCCCCTAGGCCAGGGCGAGTTCCGTAGGCTAGGCCCCTCCGTAAGGCAGGCCATGTGGCACTCCACCCCACCTCTGTAGAGCGGCAACTACAGGTATACATGCCCCTGTGTCATCTATGTGTGCAGATGTCGACCATAGCCATGTAGGCCATATCCCAGGAACTGCATCTGTAGAACCTAACAGCGCGGCGCAGTGCAGGGGGCTGCTGTGTCTGTATTGTCCGCCAATGGTAGCGGTAAGCCATGCACTCAACCTGTCTTTCTTCTGTCGTCCCCCCCCTTTTTGTGGTCTCCCTGTTCTTGTGTGCATCAGCATCATCAGGTGGAGGTACAGTGGCAATGGAGCACGAGGGAGCTGCATCCCACATGGCCATGGAGGGCCACACCATGGACTCTGAATACACCAGTGGGACGGAGGGCGAGGGGAGCTTCACGGCGGTCACAGGATCTGCAACCAGCGACACGGACTCGTCCTCCGATGGGAGCTCCCTTGTGGTGGCGGCAAAATCTGTGCCCCCCACTTCTACAGGTACAGCCGCCACCCCCCCTACCAGCACCGCCCTCCCAGCAGCCCCTCAGCCTTCGCCCCGTGCCCGCTCACCCAGGAGGGTGGGCATCACCTTCGCCCCAGGCACCTCAGCCCCTGCCCCTGTCACCTCTGCTAGGTCCCCCACTGTTGGGCAGTCTACCATTTTGAATGCCATCCAGGGTGTAGAAAAGGAATTGCAACACACAAATGTATTCCTGGAGTGCATTCATTCTGGTCAGGCTGCCCTTCATCGAACCCTGCAAACTCTGGCCTCAGCACTGATGGCAGCCATTGTCCCGGTGTCTAGCCTCCCCCCTCCAACTTCCTCCACCCAGACCCAATCCCCTGTACCCCAGCCTATCCCAAGCACACCATCAGACCAGCCTGCACACACCTCAACACACAAGGGAAGCTCAGGCAAACATAAGCACCACACATCCCACAGGCACTCACGCAAGTATCACATACATACTGACGTAGTTTGGACTCTTGCTTTGAGCAAGACTGCTGGTCTCAGGATGACAGTACTTTCGTTCGTAGGTGACTAGGTCTCTTCCTACAACTATTTGTAACTGTTGTCCAAACCTTACCGGCTTACTAGCAGTACCTCACCGAAAACACAATAGTAAAAGGTGATTTGTAGCAGTCGCTTACGCATGGACTCAAAATACAATATCTCAGGGTTGTCGTGGTTAAACGGAAATTAGCCTTTTCTCACAGATTTATAATGTCTCATACAAACAAAGGCAATAACACAGATGCAGTAAAGTTATAATAGTTTTTATTCAACATAACTGCAATTTGTGATAAGTTGCATGAACTGCAATGATTAGGATAATGAATATACCAAGCAACAGTATAGTAAAGAGGAGAGTCATTGTTATAAAGACCCCCGCCATTATGCAATATAAGATAAAAATATATATATATGTAAAAGATGGAATAAGCCCTAATACCCTAAGGAGAGTAGGTCTAACCTTCTACCTAAAAAGGAAGAGCTGGGTTCGTTAAACCTAATCTGCCAAAACCGTGTCCATGAGAGGAGCCCCCAACCCTCGTTACCTTTTAATATAATTAATATCAACATTCCCTCGAAAGTATAGAGAGGGAAAATCCCTAAGTGTGAATGCCTACTGTATGTTTGTCTTTGGTGCTTGATCTTGACGCCTTGGCGCAGTGACACTGATAATAGAACCCATAACAAGTGGCCTAACTATAAACAAGGCCGCCATTTTAAAGGAAATAAATAATTAAATGGACTAAGCCAGAGCAAGCGAAGTAGGTTAAAAGTCACTGGGTGACGGGGGCACGAGTTTACAAGCCTACGGCTAAGCTAACTCCTGTTAACCCGTTAAAATAAACTAGGATTCACTACACCCTCCCCATTGCCGTAACAGGTATGATGAAGGTAAAGAAAACCCAATCGCTAAAAAGCTGCTACTGAACTAAAAAAGCCAAAAACCTAACGAAAAAATAAATGCTGTGTTATAAAATTCGTTCTTTTTTTTAAAAAACATTTCAGAGATTTTAATATCAACCATGACAAGTCTAGCAAACTTTTAGTATAATTGCTTTTTTTTTATTTTTTATTATAATCGGGAACTGGCAAGCTAATTCATCAAATTATGTGCTATATGCAGGATCTTGAAGAATGTCATCGAAGTCACCATTCAAGGATCTCAAAAATGAGTCAACATCGTCTGAAGTGAAATTGAGAGCTGGGCGGACAAACGGATCCACAGAGCAGAAGTGAGCCATATTCATCGGTGCATCGACACTCGCTGCAGCGTCCTCATCCATGTTAGTTTGTATAACAGAAGGCTCATAGGTGGCCTCGCGGAGCAACCTCAGTCTCAAGGGGCATGACCGTGTATGAACCCTCATCGGGGACATCAGCAGTTCGTGGTCCACAGGAGATGTCGGTGCAACAGCAAGACAGACCATAGGCAGATGTTCAAAGAGACACCATATGCAGCGGAACACCGGTTGTACACACCATAGTAGAGGCCGGAATGACAATGACCAGTCAAACTCTAGTTCCACCAGCAAAGGTGTACCGAAGATCCGAACCATGCGTTCACGGCACAGCGGGGTTGATGGGAGCGGCTCCATTGCTCTGTGTAGCTGGAAAGAAACAACCACCGCGAATCAGAAAATATAGCAGTAGTAGTCCGCCAATTAAAGCCAAAATAATTGGAAAGCCACCAAACACACTGGAAAAGAGTGAATGGATGGCTGATGGGATGAATCCGAAGACAGTCTGGAAGATGGACACGAAACCAGACCCGACAGCCTTAAAGAAATGAACAATCCCAGTGGTGCTTGAAGCATTGAATATTCTCGATACCAACTCTCCAAAGTGTAAGGGGAAATCGGTATTTAAAAGGGATTGTATCTCGGCTGATGATCTCGCAACCTGGAGAGCATACGTCTCTTTTGCGGATGTCAAGGCGACCTGTTTTTGAAACAATAGCGCCTTCAGTCTACTCAACTTGTCATAGTTCACATTAATAGTATCAATGTGGGGCCACATTTCAGATACTTGTATCTCTCGTGTGGGGGGAAACAAAACATGGCCACAACACGTAACGACCTTCGTGACTGAGATTGCGTAGGCAATTCCAGGTCGCAAGCCGCAACAGTTGTCATCGCTCAGAAGAACATAACTCCCATTAGAAAGAACATGAAACACTGAACGAATCAAGGGGACGGGAGTACCCTTCAGAAAACAGGCCAAATTTGCGACCCCGCCTTGCAAAGACCGTGAAGAGACACCTGTTTGCATACCATGGAATGACGAACATTAGTCTCACATTCACTTCCGCTAAGAAAGACCTCTTGTTCGCCGTTCAGACATCGATACTCAAAGGGCAACTCCCACTCTTCCTTAATAAAGCTATCTCCTAGCCGTTCATATCGTCCCACTGCAAGATGTTTCAGGCAGTTCGAGAAACGAAACGTTGAAAACGGTAAATTAATAATGCCGTGTAAGAGCCAGATAGTTGAAGGACTCTCTGCTACCGTGAAGGGCAACTTATCTAATTTTTCTACTTGAAGCAAGGTGAAACGAGCCTCTCTTTTAGCCATTGTCACTTGTTCCCCGGAAAAATTAAAAGCAGCGAACAATTCACTCCCATTAAGGTATTTCCAAGGAATGTGGCCACTTTTCAGCGTCTGCAAAGCCCAACTCAGCTGCATGATGGAACGCAGCTGTGTTTGGCCATGATATAACCGAGACAAATCAGTCTGAGTGATATCAATAGCAGAGGACACTATATTCGACAGGGAATAAATCCTGTTTGAAAGTGTGTTCATGCCATTGTCGACAACAGCTAATGTATTTTCCAAATTCTCTTTATCAAGTTGTCGTAAACGTGCAGCAGCCTCAATTTGCGAAAGTTTCCAAATTTCATTATACATGGCATATAAAAAACGTTTCGAGCGTTGCTTTCTAGGACCTAATAGGAAACCTTGTAGGTCTATACTGTCAGAAAGAGTATTCAGGTGTTGTTTCACTGCTGTTAAGGTGTTCGTTTGTACCCATTGTTGGCACAGCTTGCCCACACTGTAAGTTGTAACTATACCAGCATGCTGACCTGACAAAAAGCGAGGGTCTGGTCTATGAATGGAAAAACCCCCTGAAGAGTTCAAAAAACGCCTTTGACACTCATCAGTATCGGTGGGCCATACCAACCATCCCCCGGGACTGGAAAGTGAAGAATTGTAGTCACCACCCTTAACCAAAGCATCTAGCCTATCCTCAGAAATATTTAGAAAGTGTTGCCAATCTTTAAATTTTGTCGGTGTAGGGATACTGGGCGTGTTTAGATCCTTTATTTTAGCTAATCCTAGACATGATGTCTGCTCAACAGTGTCATTTAAAAAAATCATTTGCACAGGAATTAAGCAAGCTCGAAACAAAGCCTCCCTACCCTGTATCTGCCAATCATGTGTCCCCCATACACTCTTCAAATCGATAGTGTTCTTCCAATATTCATAACCCTCAATTGAAAGTCGGGAAACAAAGGGATCTGAATAAATCAGTTTGGTATCTGTTAGCAACAGTTTTCTAATGTGTGTCTCAGGTAATTTAAAATAATATGATTCAGCTTTCGTTGTATCATGCCCAGAAAAGTATGTGAATTTGTCACTGTAATACTGTGGACTCCCCACCTGTGGTGTTGAACAATGTTCCCATTGTGTGTAGTTAAAAAGAGGCCTATATCTAGTTGCACGGTGCAGGTAGTGATGTCCCCAATTATTATAGCAGAACATTTCACCATAATTAATTGTAAAATCATATACATCATCACTTCCAAAAGCGGAGTAGTCCTTCATTTCATTTAGCATGGAATCCACTGTTTGGACATCCCAATCATCAGAGACAACATTAGGTGTAATAACATCAGACATAGAAATTTTGAACACGTATGGTATTTGAATTATCTCTGTAGGCCCGTATATATCGAACGGAACTTTGTCCCAAACAATCCCATCAGAAATTGGAATAGCTGTAATATTGACAGGGGACAAATCACGTCGGACCTTATGTGATGAATGATGCAGTGTTAAAATTACATCAACAGGCTCCACTGAGGAGCGATCAGCAATATAGTGGCCATTAATTAGTAAAAAGAAAACAGTCACAAAACCAATCCATACAAATAATGCAATAAATGTCAAACAGAACCAGAGATAGTTCCATGGATATATCAAATAGTTCTTTTTAAGCCATTGATAGAACTTGCTACCTCTGGAAAGTTTGTCAGTCTCAGTTGAGGATGTATCTGAAGAAAAATCATCAATGTCCACAAAATAGCCAGATGAAGTCTCCGCAAACATAGGACTCATCGAATTCCCATCCACTGGTCTTGGAGGTTCATGATAAATGACGTTACCAGTCGTGGAAGTGTTCGTGTAAAATACAGCCAAATCCTGTATCGGTGTGTTCTCCGAAGTTGTTACAGGAACCAACAAAAGTTCATTTTCTGCCCTCCCCTTGGTCGAGGAAGTGTCTGGAACAGCAGCTGACATAGTTGTATAGTCTGTAGTAGCGATGGTCATCCTACTATGTAGAGGGATGTCCTGTTGGGTAGTGAGAGGGGATCGGGAACTACCCAAGGGACCTCCTGGTCTACTGTGAAGAATCGGCCACATGTTGTAATTTGATGTCATCAATGGAGATGAATCTGTTTGATTTGGATCCAGACAATGGCGGAAGGATGACAGTCCTGGTGCCTTTTATCCCCAAGACCGGTACAGGTGCTCTGTATGCGGGACCAAACTCTTTTCTCACAGCGATCTTCTCACGAACCAGATCCCCAACGTTAGGAATCCAGCCAGTCGAAGTTTTCGCCAAGTCCCTTATTCCCAAGGTGGCAGCGCTTGCAGATGATTTATCATCACGGAATTGTTGAAGCTCCTGTAAAACAGCGAGACGTTCTTTTATGTCAAATGGTGTTTCTGCTGCCACCATACCAGGGGCATCAAGATCGGGAACATACATAGTTGTCCCAAAGAGAACCTCATATGGAGACTTGCCCCTCAAGGACCGTCTTGGCAGATTATTCAGTGCTCTCTGGACCCCATATAGGTGATGTAACCAACTACGGCCTGAACCTAATACTCGAGCTGTTAAGGACTGCTATAGATCACGATTCCGCCTCTCCACGACCGAATTTCCCTCGGGATGGTATGGTGAGGAGTAATGGAGTTCAACACCCATTGTCCTCATGGTGTCCCTGAAAGCCTTAGAGGCAAATGCAGGGCCCTGGTCCGAATGGAATGCTGCAACCGCATATGTACCGATAAAGATCAGCAAATCTTTTATAACAGTCCGGGCGTCAGCCGACCGCTGTGGCCATACCCACAGGAATCTAGAACAGGAATCTACAGCCACTAAAATGTATTTGTATGCACCATCAGGTTGCAAAGGACCACAATGGTCCAGGTACACACAATGGAGTGGTTTGTCTGACACTAAGAGAGACGTCTGCGGAGGGCGTCTGATAGTCGAGCCCTTAATCTGCTGACAAACGTCACAGCAAAGGACATACTGTTTAGTCCGTCTGCATAGACCAGGCCACCAGTACCGTTGTTGTAGAATGATGATAGTGGCCTGTATACCAGCATGTGCAAAAGCGACACCCTCATGTGCAGCTGTAATTAATTCCAATCTCTGATCTTCATTTGGGATCACTCGATCACCAACATCTGGAATGGTTGCAAAAGCAACATTCTGTGCACTGATATGATATGTATAGTTCGTAGGGTATCCTTTCGGAAGGTGCTTGTCTGCAGCCGAGGCTTTAACGGCAAGCAGTATTTCATTATCCAACCTCGTCCGAGAACGAGTCACTGCAGCCACAGAAGCCGTAGCTACTGAAGCTTTGGCTGCTTCGTCAGCCAATGTATTACCGGTAACATGTATTCCTACACGTTGGTGCCCCAATGTATGAACTACATGGACACATGGCAGCTTATTCTTAAGATCAGCCACCCTTCCCCACAATATTTTGTGTTTAATGGTGTTCCCTTTAGAATCTCTAAACCCGTTCAGTATCCAATGATTGAGGTATTCATTGTATGACTGTACGCAGTAATACGAATCAAAGACGATCAAAGTCTGCGTTCCTGGCTCCGAATTTTCGAGCGCTAGAAGAAGAGCCTTAAGCTCGGCCAACTGGGCTGTGCAGTCCCCTAAGGTCTGAGTGTACGTGAAATGAGGATGAAAAACTCCGTCTTCCATTACCCCGCACACGGCTGCGCAAGCTGCCGAGTATTGATGTTTAGTACCCACAGCCGGTTGTGCTGATCCGTCAGTGTAAATGATGGTATCATAACTGTCTATTGGCAATATGTGTAAGGGAGCGGGGTACTCCTGTTCATACTGGAGAAATTCTTGTGTCTGAAGTCTGGGGTCAAACACATAATCAACATCAGTGGCGGTCAGAGATGTTGCCCAGTGAATCCAGCATGGATGCAATGCCTTAGCGTTAGGAATGCTCGCTTTAGTGACAGCCTCTAAGGCCGGAACCGGGGAGACAACATTAATGCGTTTCCCCTGGGCAAGCGGTCTCTCCTTTATGACGGCAATCTGAACTGCCGTCAGAATTTTTTCAGTAGGAGCAAAACGTTTTTCTGCATTGGAGTACAAATGTGATTTGTATGCTATTGGCACCGTGTCACCCTCATTAAAGGTGACATAGGTAAATCCTAGGGCACCAGCTATTATTCTGATGACCAAATTTGTTTTATTGTCCCGTGTGTACAAGTGTCTAGCTTCTAGCATGTCTCGTTGTATGTCCCTTAGGATGTGTGTGTGTTCAATTGTCCAGTGCCTGCCAGAATAATTGGGCTTAATTAAGTTATATAGTGGCTTTACGCGTTCAGCATAATCTGGAATATATGTTCTGCCAAAATTAAAGAAACCCAGTAATGACTGCAATTTCTTAAGCGTGTTTGGAGGCTGTAGCTGAGCACACTTCTCCAGGAAATGTGGGGCCAGGCTCTTCCCCTCGTTTGATAGTTCATATCCTAGAAACAATACACTAAGAAATGCTATCTTGCTTTTCTTAAAATTAAATTTATATCCGAAGGTGGCAAATCCCAAAATTATCCGATCGACCCTGGCAAGATGAATGTCAAGGGTGTCATCAGTGAGATAGATATCATCCACATATGATAATGCCTCGGAATCAAGCTCCTGTAAGATGAATGTGACACGGGCCGAAAACAGTCCTGGGCTGTTTTTATAGCCTTGAGGTAAACGACAAAAGCGTTTCTGAGAACCATAGGAAAATGCACTTAGGTCTCTACTTTCAGGTGCTAAATTCTGGCAGAAAAAAACATTAGATATATCCAATGTAGTTTTGTATTTTTTACGCACTATATTATTTATTAGCGCTGTGCTGTGTGAATTTTGTATAGCATAAGTGCGTGCATGACTATTCAAGTGCCTATAATCAACCACTATTCTATATGAATGATCAGGTTTCGCAATGGGAAATAGCGGATTATTCATTGCCGATGTACAGGGCTCAATTACTCCCTGGTATTCAAGTTTTGACAGTATCTCCGTCACTGGAGCTTTTGCTTCATGTTTAACAGGGTATTGTGGCTGCGGGTGCGGTGTAGACCGAACGGGAATAACATGGCAAGGAGAGTCCTTGTCCCATCCTACATGATTACGGTATAATGCAGGTGCCTGCGCTAAAGCCCATTCAGCAGCTAATGCTCGTTTGTCTGTCTCCGGAACAAGATTGGAGAAAGAAGGCAAAATGACATCTTCCCCATGTGGGAGCATGCGGACATGTTCAGGTGGCCAGTCTCTCTCGGCCAACAGGATATCACTAGTAAGTTCATCCCAGAATATCACACTAATAATGCGTTCCACGTCTCCCTCTATCTGAATTGTTAAATCAAAAACCCGATCGGGTGGAAGAACGCGGCCATCTGCCGTTTCAAGTGCGATGTAATCGCTAGTTGCTGTCGCATCCAGATGATCTTTCAGATCCTGGCGACATATCGTGACCTCTGCTGCGCTGTCCAACAGAGTCACTGCCCACTTCTTGTTCCTCAACAGTGTTCTCAATACTACTGGCATTTCTAATGGTCAGTGCAGCCACTTTTTTCTTTTTAAATTGTGGCTTTTGTTGAGGAGTCTTTTCTTCTTTTTTAACAGTAGACTGTGGCGAGTCTTTCTTTTCTTTCACGTATTCCGGACGTCGATCTTGACGGCCCCCCCTCTCGCTACGTCTATCCGGTGCGTCCTGAAAGGAACGAGAAGGACGTGAATCAGTATATCTGTCTGGAGTTCTAATGTTATCCCAATTCCTGAGATTATATCTCCTCTCGGAGTAATCCGGATGAGGAGAATCAGCTCTTTTAGTTCTCCTATCCTTGAAATCTTTTTGTTTTTCCCAGCGCTTCTTAGAGCCCTCTTGTGCTTGCTTCGTACCTTCCTTATGGGTGGTACTTGGTATGTCCAATTTTTTAGGTTTGGCTCCCAGCCCATCTCGTCCTATACTAGTATAGGTATCAGAGATTATTTTGGGTAGCTGTCTCTCTTGTTCCTGGTGTGGAGTTTCCCGGAGACGCTGGCGTATCGCCAGTGCTACTGCTTCCCCTTTAATATTACTCAATATTATCGAGGAGACGGCGTCAAAATTACGCATCAATTTCATCCCCAGATCTAGGGCTGGTGCAGCCCCATGCTCATTTTGTATTTGTTTCAATACTTCCGGCAAATTGGCCAGTGTAGGGGTACCATGCGTGGTAGTATAAACGGCAGCGAAGACTGTACCCCAAGTGGCACATTCATCAACCGAGGGAACCATCCCGAATGGCAAGCACATAGTGAGCAATCTATGTTTCTCCTGTGGCCCCGTATGGGGGAACACAGCTTCCAGCTGATTTGTTTTCTGAGCAATCCAAAACGGTATTCTTTCTCGATCCGAGGGCATTTTACCCATAATGGTATGCACCGTTTGTGGATTAATCCCAGCAGCCAATTGATAACCACCAGCTACTGGCGGTGCTGGACGCGCTGGTGCAGTGTTCAATGTTCGCATTACGAACTAGACTAAACGTCTATATAATGGCACTAATTCATTATATAATATCCTTAAATCTACAAGCGGCATAGTCTGAATGCCCGGATGAGGTGTATATGTGGCAAACATGGGCCACGTCGGCCCTTCATTACTTAAAGGACCTAGCCTCACCCGCCGCAGTATATGTGGTAGGGCGCCTTCAAACCAGTTTTGATGCTCCTGATATGTGAGCGATATTTCATGATACTGGTATGCTTCGTACCTTACGGGTACGTCCGCAATGTCATAAGTGTGAAATATGTGCGTTCGTTGGTCAGCCTCAGGAAAGGCAACCCAACAATAAAATGTTTCCGTTTGGTATGCTTCAGTTGCTTCTATAATCAAAGTAACTTCCCCGCCCTCTTCTGTAAGGCCATGCGCTAATAAATGTTGTGTAAGTGCATGTCTAGCATTTGCAGGAATTTCTATGGTATTAGCCATAGTTGTTTTTAGAGAAACGGAACACCAAAATAGGGGAAGTTTTTCCTTTTGTGAGTTCGAGCTCGAACAACCTACAGCCTAAGCAGGTGTTACCTGTTTGGCTGAGGAGGATTCTCCCAAAGACCACGGACGTCTCCGTATAATGGTACTGAGGGTACCTGTTGTCTGTGAGACAGTGATAGTCAGGGTATCCGTAAATTAGTGCCTAAACACCATCGTTGGTGGCGCCATGTCGTAGTTTGGACTCTTGCTTTGAGCAAGACTGCTGGTCTCAGGATGACAGTACTTTCGTTCGTAGGTGACTAGGTCTCTTCCTACAACTATTTGTAACTGTTGTCCAAACCTTACCGGCTTACTAGCAGTACCTCACAGAAAACACAATAGTAAAAGGTGATTTGTAGCAGTCGCTTACGCATGGACTCAAAATACAATATCTCAGGGTTGTCGTGGTTAAACGGAAATTACCCTTTTCTAACAGATTTATAATGTCTCATACAAACAAAGGCAATAACATAGATGCAGTAAAGTTATAATAGTTTTTATTCAACATAACTGCAATTTGTGATAAGTTGCATGAACTGCAATGATTAGGATAATGAATATACCAAGCAACAGTATAGTAAAGAGGAGAGTCATTGTTATAAAGACCACCACCATTATGCAATATAAGATAAAAATATATATATATGTAAAAGATGGAATAAGCCCTAATACCCTAAGGAGAGTAGGTCTAACCTTCTACCTAAAAAGGAAGAGCTGGGTTCGTTAAACCTAATCTGCCAAAACCGTGTCCATGAGAGGAGCCCCCAACCCTCGTTACCTTGGAATGAGGTCTCTATCTCAGACTCCGCAGGGACACGAAGACTGGATCAGTGTCAAGATGACTGCAGCATCGGTATCAGCGATGGTGGCGATGCCCTCTGGTCAGAATCCCTCTGATTATCTGTCTAAAAGTGTGTTGTATTTATACAGATCTACAAGGTCCCCTGACATAAGTGTTATTCATAACAATAGATAACAGGCATGCTTGGGACGGCAATTAATATCAACAATCCCTCGAAAGTATAGAGAGGGAAAATCCCTAAGTGTGAATGCCTACTGTATGTTTGTCTTTGGTGCTTGATCTTGACGCCTTGGCGCAGTGACACTGATAATAGAACCCATAACAAGTGGCCTAACTATAAACAAGGCCGCCATTTTAAAGGAAATAAATAATTAAATGGACTAAGCCAGAGCAAGCTAAGTAGGTTAAAAGTCACTGGGTAACGGGGGCACGAGTTTACAAGCCTACGGCTAAGCTAACTCCTGTTAACCCGTTAAAATAAACTAGGATTCACTACAATACAGACACAGCAACATCCACTGCCTCCACTGTGTCCCCCTCCTCGTCATCTCCCTCCTCCCTTCCAGTCTCGTCTACACTCTCACCTGCATGCACTACCACTACAGCCACTAGGTCCCGCACCAGCACACCCACCACCACACCCCACTCACGTACACTCACCACCCCCACTACCATTTACACGTCCCCTGTGTCCTCTCCCAGTGTGTCTGTGACGCCCCCTCCCAAAGTACACAAACGCAGGCACACACCCACCCAACCTACATCCACCTCACAACAGCCTCCAGCGCATGCACCTGCACCCAAAGCCACAAAAATTACACCTCCTACAACCACCTCCTCTTCCTCCACTCCCAGACCCCCTCCAGCTACCCGTCCCAGTGCTCCTAAGAAACTTTTCCTGACCAAGCTTGACCTCTTTCCCACCCCCAACCCCCTCCAATTCATAGGTCCCGTACTAGCACCTCAGCCAAAAAATCTCCGGGACCAGTGGTGCCTGTTGTAAGAGGTATGTGGAGTGCACCGGGCACCAGGGCAGCCAGTGTGACACGGAGCCACAGCACAGCCAGTCCCCCCCCTGTGAAGCACCAGAAGTTGGACAGTGCCCCGCGGGAGTGGGGGAAGACTCCAGCCAGCAAAGCCGCTCACATGGGTCCCGGGGGGAGTGTCCACTCAGCTGTGACTCCTCCCAAGGTGGGGAAGGGGCAGAAGAAATCGCCAAAGTCTGGGAGGAGCAGCACAGCGGAGAAGACCGCCATCATCCCCGCTGCCCAGGAGGCCACCGCCAGCCCAATCGTCACTGGCCAGGAGGCCACCGCCAGAGTCAGTGCCCAGGAGGGCAGCCAGATCGTCACTGGCCAGGAGGCCACCGCCAGCCACAGCTCAGCTGCCCAGGAGGGCCCCGGCTGCCACAGCCCAGCTGCCCAATGAAGGACCACCAGACCCAGCCCAGCTGGGCAATGAAGGACCGCCATGGCAAGCACAGCTGAACAGGTCAGAAACTGCAAACTCAAGCACCGCTAAACAGGGCAAAGTCCGCCATGGCAAGCACCGCTGAACAGGGCAAGCACCGCTGAACAGGTCAGAAACTGCAAACTCAAGCACCGCTGAACAGGGCAAAGACCGCCATGGCAAGCACCGCTGAACAGGGCAAGCACCGCTGAACAGGGCAAGGACCGCCAACTCAAGCACCGCTAGTCCATGAGCGGCAGGGGCAGTGACGCAACTGGGACCGTCACGGGGAGAGTGATGCACTCTGGGCACCAGTCCCCCTCCAGAACCAGTGGAGACATGCATCCACTCAGTCTGTCCTTGGCAGGATGAAGCACTCTGGGCACCAGTCCCCCTCCAGAACCAGTGGAGACATGCATCCACTCAGTCTGTCCTTGGCAGGATGAAGCACTCTGGGCACCAGTCCCCCTCCAGAAACAGTGGAGAAAGGCATCCACTTGAGAGACTGTGGCTTTGCACTCCCCAGGATTGGACAGTGGGCAATCCACCCACTGTAGAGACTTGAGAGACTGTGGCTTTGCACTCCCCAGGATTGTACAGTGGGCAAACCACCCACTGTAGAGACTTGAGAGACTGTGGCTTTGCACTCCCCAGGATTGAACAGTAGACAAACCACCCACTGTATAGACTTGAGAGACTGTGGCTTTGCACTCCCCAGGATACATCAATGGGCATGGAGCCCCCTCGTGGATCTGGCATGGTGCACTCATCCGGCTGAGGTGCCCCCCCTTCCCTTACCCCTGAGGTGCCTGTTGTATTTGTATCTGATGCCCCAGCAGCGTTCTCTCCGTTTTGATCAGGTATCTTGTGTGGGCCTCGCCCATGCATTTTGGGCCCAGTGGTCCACGGACAATGACTTGTGCATTACCTGCACTACTAATCGTGGTGTATATTTTGTTTAATGTGTATATATATATATATATATATACGTATATATTTGGTAAGTGTATTTTGATATATTACAATGGTTCCACTCATTTCCTTTTGTCTTTGCATTCTTCCGGGGGGGTTAGGGGTTGTTACTGTAATGTTTGGATATGCATTGGTGTGTGTGTTGTAGTGGGTGAGGGTGGGGGTCGGGGTGTTGCATGTGTGTGTCCCTGTCTTTTGCCTCCCCCTCCCCCTCCCCTATGTAGTAGGTGCAGTACTCACCGTTGTCTTCGCCGCCGGCGTTGATGATCATCGTACAGGAGCAGGAAGACTAGTGCAGGAAGAATATGGAGTTCCGGCTCCATGGTGTTGTTGTTCCTCGTGGAGTGTGTAGAGGTGAGCGTTTTTCCTTTGAAATGGCTGTTTCCGCCGTGTTTTTATCTGCGGTGAATCCGCCCCGGAAAAGGTGGCGGATTGGTAGGTTGTAATACCGTGGGCGGTACTTTGTCTTCCGCCTGTCTGTTGGCAGTGGCCGCGGCGCTGTTTGTTTGTACCGCCGTGGTGGTCGGAGTGTTAAAGTGGCTGTCTTTGTTGGCGGTTTCCGCCACGGTCATAATTCCCATTTTTTACCGCCGGCCTGTTGGCGGTCTTACCGCCGCTTTAACACCATCCGCCAGGGTTGTAATGACCCCCTAAATGTAAAATAGTGGTTAGAAGTCACTAGCGGTCAAAAGGTTACTTGAGGTCGCGTGGACCGGTGAAAATCCCAAGTTCAGGCCGCCTGCAATGGAGGGTAGGCCAGCTACAGGGTCCATACAGGTTCCACTAACAAAGAACCTTGGATGGAGCTCTAGTCGACATCGGGAGTCCACTGTGTCACATTGGAGGCGTGCAAATAGGGCCCCACATAGTTGTCAAGCTCAGTGGAAGTGAATGGAAAAGTATCACCGTCGAGCTGCGCTAAGTGTTGTCATCGAGCTGTGCTGATTGGGAATCCGATGTCTGTCGCCATCGAGCTGCAATGGCGAGGCAATGTCTTTGAGAAGCCACTGCATCAGCATTGAAGGGGAGATGTGTCAGCTCCGATCAGTGCAAAGCCCCCTATGCCTCGATGTCAAAAGGGCAGAAAGCTGCAGAAACCCACTTCTAAGGCCCAGGACTAGAGGCAAGGGTAGGATTCAAAGATGGCAGTGTCTAGCAGCACCAGGAGAGTTGCAGGTAGTCTTTGATGTCCCTGAGACTACAGGGAAACAGAGGGCAAGCCAGCAAGCCCTTGGAGTCACTCTGAGTCAGCAGGATGGGCCCAGTCTTTGTCCTCAGCAGGGCAGAGTTCAGCAGGCATCAGTGCAGGATAGCACAGCAGAGAAACAGTTCCTTGGAACAGCCAGTCCAGACATAGTGGCAATCCTTACAGCACAGCAGTCTTTACTCCAGCAGAGTTCTTTACAAGTCCAGTGGGGATCTAATTTCAGGGGGGTATAAGATTCAGTACTTATACCCAAAAGTGCCTTTGATGTGGGGGATGACTTCAAAGGATGACTTTCTGAAGAGCAAATGTCCCCTTTCATCCTAGCAAAGGGATCCAGACTTTCAGTTGGGGGTGATCAACCTTAAGTGTAGGGCTCAGGGCACTATCCTTTGAAGTGTAACTGTGAGCCCTTCCTAACTTCCCTGCCCAGCTAATCCCATCAGTATATAGATGAATGCAGATGCAGTGAGTGTCCTGTGTTGCAGGTGTCTGGAGGGAATGCACAAATGTAGCTGTCACCTAGGGCAGACGTGCATGGGAGACAGGCTGTCAGGCACACAGAGCAGTGAAAGCAGAGAAGTGCCCACTTTCTAAAAGTGGCATTTCTAAAATGTTAATAATAAATCTGTTTTCACCAATATAGAGGATTTATCATTACCATTTCCTTTTTATGAAACAAGATGCAGCTACTCCTTTCTGATCTAGAATTACAACTACAAAATATATTAAGGAATTCCAAAATGCTGGCCTATAAGAAGAGTAGGTCTCACAGTAATGAAAAACAACTACTCCTCGGTGCTCTCCATGTGCAATGTCAATGACCTGTCTATATACTCTGTTGAAAATGACGATCCTTGACCCTAGGAGTATAACTCCTTTAGTCGTCACTACCAGCTTATTATGGATGTTGCCAAATACCTTGGTCTCTTCTGCGTTGTCTCCCATTTCTCTAGAATTATTCCATTTGTGTGAGTTTATCAGATGCTTTATCACTTCTAGGTTGTCATCTTCTTTGGTGGCTGATATTGCCTGTTGCACTGATAATGCAGGTGGCATTTTCCAGGAAGTGCAGATATTCCTCAGCTACTGAAGGGTTTGGCTTTGTTTTCGCAAGAGGGTGTCTGAATAGGTACCCAACTGGTTGTCTTTTTCCCAAGACTTGTGAATGATGATCTGGCCATATTTTTACAGCCTTATCCCACATCTTTGGATTCTTGGGGTCATTTTGGCTTTCAGCTTCCCAAAAATGGTTAGCAGTTCTTTGTGGTCTGTTATTATAGTGAGATGCTTGACATACAGGAAAGTGTTCACCTGTCCTGAGTCTTTCTTATTGGGATAGGAGTATGTTTTTGCTGCTACTCTATGAAACTATTCCTTTCCAGCCTCATGTTGCGCTACGTTGGCTCCTAGCTACACTGGGCTTGAGTCACTCGTCACCTCCATGTGCAGCTTTGGGTCAAAATATGCTCCAAAATATGCCATGAATGTGGCTTCTTTTAACTACCTCGTTTATGCTCTGTGATTACTTGTAAGAGCCAGTTGGGTAAACAACACTTGAAGTTGCCCACTTGCAGTGTCCCTGGAGAGGGCTACCTCCCCTCTGGAGCCAGTCAGTGTACTGTGCTGAGGGCCGCTCCCCTGGAGCTCAGGGCCCCGCCGCAATTCAGGGGCTGCGGGGGCCTTTGTTACGCCACTGGTAATAATGGCTTCAAATGATTCCATGCATGGAGGAGTTTGGATGCTGGTACGTGAGGACAAAAGTATCAGCATGTCGTAATGTCAACTGTGGTTGTATGGTCCAAAATTCTTAAATGCACATGATGTTAATGGATGCTCCCCTGTCAAGAATAACATACTGAATGTTTGTGACGAACCACTGTCCACTGCAAATCCCATTCGGTGACTTCTCACCTTGAGACTAATCATTGGAGCCACTTCAGCCATGTCTTTTAATAGCATTAATATGTATTCTCCTTCGCCATGTTCTGCTTCCTAGCTCGACTTTGAGCAACTTGTAGCGTAGGATGGTGATATTTGTCTTCTTACTGTAGATTCCACTGATCATACATGATGCTTTCCCCTGCCTCTCTGCTTGACCTTCAGGCAGTTTTACAATGGTTTCTTGCCCACATCGTTTGCACATCCGTCCCATGACTGGGTATTTCCCCTCATGTGGATATGAGAGACCGGACGTGTAGTATGTTCTTTGCCTCATTCTCTTTGCTGTTCAGGCAGCATTTACTCAACCCTCTTGTGTCTCCATTACATTTTCAATGGAGTGCTCATTGGCCTCCGTCACAGTAGCTTGCTTCTCAGCTCTTTCTTACACTCTTCTTGTTGATGTCATTTTGTTTAACATTTAGCATTTATCGTCGGAGTGACTCTGACAAACAACCATCTGTAATGCGCAATTGTTAATGCTGTGTTTATTAGTGAATATTCATGTATTTTGATTGTTGGATTTGCATAGAAAATGTATTAATGTAGAGAAAAATAATGCACGTATTTGAAGGTGCGCCCACCAGAGTGGCCGTCAATGTTCACGAAATGTACTTATTAATGACTTATTAACGTGAAATGTTGAGCTTATGTTTGATTGATGTAGTAATATGTCATATTAAGGGTTATGCATTATATATTAGCTTTATTAATTGTAGGCCTTAACGTAGCGAGGTCTTGGGACTAGTTTTACTGCCTCATGTCAAGCTGCATTTCTTAGGCGTTTTATAAAACGGATGCTTAGAGAATTAAATTGTGATTTTCCACTGTACTGACCATGTGCTCGTAGCTGAAGTTAGTTCTCATGAGAGACTGCTTGCTAGAAGATGCTGTACTTGCTTGTGAAACAATGTTTAATGTAATGTGTGTAAGACTGACCTTCCCAGGAGAAGACAATGGATGCACTGACCGGAGTATAAGCTGCAACAATATTGATACCTGACGAGCCGAATGACGAGAGCGGGAGAAGAGGAGCCAATCTTCGACATGTGAACTATGTACTAGTAACATTTGTGGATTTGGGGTTTTAGTTTAATTGGATTAGATGTAAACTTGTGATTCCTTGACCAATGAGGACGTGGGAAGTAGTTTTAGGAAAATCGAACTTAGCCAGACTGCACCGAGAGGAGAGCAGCCATTCTACCCATTCTTCTGGAGAGTTTAGACCATTATTTTCTTTACCGTCCTGAAAAGAGACGTGCTTAACTTTATTGGTTAATAAAGCTTTGCTTTTTTCTAAACTTTGATGCTGAATCCTGATGTCTTGCTGACCGAACTGATGTCCTATTAACAAAGATTGTCACAGCTTGCTGAACCATATTGAGGACAGGTATAAAATGACGTTACTGATTGTTATGTCTATTTGCTTTTGTTTCTAGGTACCTACCGCTAATTGTGATAGAGCCATAGTTAGATGTACTTCCAAATTTGTATTGTCTAAATTGCTTTGCATGAAGCCCAAACATGCTATTCTAATCTGATGTTAGTTAGGGTTCTCCCTGATGAAGTTCACTACATGTAATAACAGTTGATGTCTTTTCCTTGCTGAATCTATTTGTATGTTATATAGTTTGCGCAGTTATTCTTGCTATTAATTTGTACTGTAACCTTAGAATGTGTAATAGCTCAAGCTTTGATTAGATAGCGATTCTTTCGCCGCTTTGGTCAGCCAGTATTGTTCTTGTATGTTTATCATATGATATTGAGATAAGTTACGTGACATCAGCATTGGTAATATAGGGAAATAAACATTCTAGCTTTTACATAAAAGATGTGGTTATTCATGACTGCAAGGTCATGGTGTATGGGACTTATTGACTCCTATTGATTATTGATGACATAGATTGTTGTGAATATTGATTTATTTTAGGTATGGCTCTCATGATGGGAAAAACGCAAAGCGCAGTCAAAAGGTCAACGACCAATTCACGTCTCCATTGTAAGTTTACTTAATAAGGTCTGGCGAGCTAACATAGGTGCTTTGCTTCCTCATCATTGAATTCACTGAAGCAAGTCTTTGAGGTACAATCCAGTATTTTTATAAACACATCCATAATCTCCCCTTGAGGTTGCATTGCTTGGTAGAACATGTATCGTTTATAATCAATGCTAGTGTCAAAATCACAATTTTCTGTCAACACATCCTTTACTTTTTGATACATGACTGGTTCTTCTTTTGAGGGTTTCTTGATGGCTTCCATCACTCCTTTTCCTGCCAGGTTCCTTGGGTCTTCAGTCTGTTCTAACACATCACATTTTTTCCACCACTCCACCAATCTAGCAGCAAGTTTTTGTCTTTTTGCCATTTCAAAAGGTGGGGGTAGTTTCAAGAAAGAGGCAGCATCGTATCTCCATGTTCAGTCCCCGGACATAGTCACCTTGAGCTCTCCATTGTAGCATCAGTTGTCTGGCTGCGGTGGTTAGGATTTCCTCTCACTTGGGTGCCATAAGATGTCCTACTTATGTTTAAGTATCTCTCCTGCTATCCTTGTATTTTGGCGACTTCACAAGTTGATTTCTATTTCACCTTATTTGCTTTAGGTTTCTTTTGTTTTCTCTCCGTTTTAGGAGGACAGCTCCTGAGAATATTAAAGTGGCAGGGCTCTTGTGCTAGACATGTGTTTGAGTGCTCCTTTGTTTTTAAGATGTGGCACCAACTTGAATGAAGATGACAGTGCCAGGGTATGGCCTCTAAATGGGCTCAAAATGGTGGAGCTCGGCCCTCAATTGGGCCATTTCCAGCCACAAAAATGCTTTTTCATATGTACCAAGAACAAATTGCGATGCAGCAAGACATTACCAAATTGCAATTTGGAATTGTACATACATACCGATTGGGTATTTGGAAAGACAGTGTTAAGGGAGACCCTTCCAAATACAGAATCGCAGTAGAATGTATGAATGATTTGAAAACGAATTATGATTCCAAAACATTCATTTTTTACAGACTACTTAAAGGTAGTGGTAACCATTCACAAACGGGTAGGGACCCCTTTTTCTTTGAGAACTTAAAAACAATATTTATTAAGAGCAGTCAGTGATCCTACAGACTACTGCCTACCTTTAAAAAATGAAACTTCAAAGTTTAATATGTTTGTTTTTAAAAACATCTTGTTTTTCTTTAAGGAAAATGGGCAGTATTGAAAAAAACAAAACTCTGCTTTATTAAAAAGCAGTCACAGAAATAGTGCCTACTGACTGACCTCACCAGGCCACAATCCCTTTGATGACTATGATCTAGCTCATTAATACTCATGAGGTAGGTCAATTTGCCACCCACTAGTAATCGCTATTTAAAAGATGTACATTTTCTTTCCTCAGGAACTGGGAATTCCTAATTGCGATTCATTAAGAATCACAATTAGGAAATCACAATTCTAGATTTTGTACATCTGGCCCTCGGTTTCTAATGTTGTGTCAACTTTTTTATCAACAGACAACAACACAGCCTGCAGGGTTGCTCCCAATGTCTGAAGTGCAGCAACTGTGACTGTTTCCTCTGCAACAACCACACAGCCTTCTAGGGTACTCCAATGTGCTTGCACTAAGATGTTTCATCCATGTCAGCTTCTTTTCTTCCTTGGCTTGCTCTCCCTATGTACTTTTCTTTAAGCAACGACCCTTAATTTTGCTGCAGTATGGAGTTCTCTTTACTCTCCTGTTCCTTTGGGTTTCGTTCTGCTTAGGCCCCCAACCTCATCTTCCACTCATGCCTCTCTATTTTGGCATGTATGCGCTTGGGATCTTTTGTCACCATTGCCAGATGTAATTTTGCTGAGCGAGGGTGGTCGTTGCTGCAGCGGGCAGTTACCACACCAAACTATGGTATGCAGAGCATTCTTTATTTAATTTTTGTGCATATTTAAGTTGTTACAAGGTTATATAGCTCTTCCGTAACAGCCCTTTCTCCTGCCCTCTCAGGTCACTTCCTGTACCATTAGCCCACCCTTTTGGGAGGTGCCATTGTACTGAAAGGTCAGACGGCCTCCAGAGCCCAGGATCCTAGACCATAGTCAACACTGCATTTCCATGTTCCCTTTCCACATGTTCTACAAATTAAGGTTCTTTGTAAAATAATGATTTCAGTTTTTTTTTGGGTCATCTGCAACTGCATTGGCAAAACTGATCTTGTAAAGGCAGCTTTCATGTGTTCATGACCAAAGAGGAGGACCGTCAGGTGTCTCTTCGACATAAAATACAGCCCAGATAAACAATAAAAATATTGCTGTTGCTAGCAAGAGTTGTATATTACAGCTCTAGCAGAATCCACACTTACTACATAAAATAGCAGTCAAAGACACCAAGCCTTATTGCATATGAGAACACCTTGAAAAACACAAGTTAAGGGTGAGTGCTGTATCAAAAGCTCTTTTGTATAAGGTTGCCCCATGTCTAATTAGAATCTAGCCTACATAGATTGCACATGATAACTGACTTGCTAGTCGATTTATTAATGGCAGTGTCATCAGGGCAGGGGGGATAAATGTTTCTAAGTTTAAACAGAATCACTTTCTGTGAGAAAGTCACCCTTTTAGCATGTTCACCTCAATTTTTCTGACTAATACTGATGGTAACTGACTGTGTCCTGGGCTATGCTTAACAGGCCACAGGCCAGTGCTCTGAATAAAAGGTATATGGTCAAATGGTACATCGTTATAATTACATCTGGCAATGACAGAGCCTGTAGGTCCCTAGTAGATAATAGGGCAATGGGGATTCAAACTACCTATTAGACCTTAATATATAATAGGGCAAGGACATTTAGAGGCCCAGTAGATTTCCTCCACTGGAGTGTGGACTGCTGTGTGCCTGCTGCCATTTTTAATGGCAGCCCTGCCGTGCAGACTGTCTTTAAAAGGTAAAATGTATGCAAATTTGATTTTGGAATTAAAGATACTTACAAAGTAACAGTCTACCTTATTTTTAAATGTAAGTCTCCCCTAGATGCCCCGGGGGTATGGTGCCATGGAACCATAAGGAGGGACATTATAAATGATGTTTCATATGCCTTGGTGAGGAAAAACTGCACCTTTTACTTTCCCCCATTGTAGAATGTTGGCTCCACAGGCTATAATAGAAATATTTTTCATAAGCCTAAATATTGCTAGGAAAAATATGAAAATGCCATGAAAGGACTCAAGTGAATGGTAATGATAAATGCAACAAATTGCAATTGTTGAATTTGTCATAACTTATACAGAAAATAAATTATGAGACTTTCTTTACTGTAAGCCAAATTCCAGCGTGCTACTGGTCTCTCCTGATACGTCAGCCCTAACAGGATTAGCCAGGCTGCTTTGATGAGGTGATACGTGGCCTGCACTGAACAAAGGTTATCTAATGGGCAGGTATGCAGATGGTGAAGCCAGGCCAGGAAGGGGGCTAGATGAATCAAGCTGAGGCTTGAAAAGGATACCAGTCGGAAAGGAATGCAGCCAGGCCTACCCTCTCACTCCTGCACCCCACAGATAGATAGTGGGCTCAGGAAAGGAATTTGCAGATATCCAGAGGGGAGTTAATGGAAATGAGCTGTGCCAGGGAGTTGGTTTAGCCAGATTTTACTCCTCTTGAGGAAAGTCAGCCATCTTGCAATGTTAAAGTGCAGTGCTTTATGGGGCATGAAGATGCCACACGTTGGAGAAAGTTGTCATACTTCTGAATGGCAACCTGCAGCTCATTGGACAAGGCTGTCCACTGACTGTCCCCCAAGATGATTGAATAAAAGTGGCTGATCAGCATTGTGCTTGAGATCTGCTGCCTGAAACCATGAGAAGAAGAAGGACTGCCCTGCTGAAACCCTGCTTTGCAAGCCAGACGCCTTAACCCTTAAGGACTGTGCCTGTTGCAACCTGGAACCACACCCCAAAGGACTTTGCCTTGCTCCAAAAATGACTTAGGAGTGGACTACCTCAAGCAACAGGTTAAAAGAGCTTCCCTGCACCAACTTCCACAAAGCTTCCCAGCCTGGAGTGCATCCAGTGGACTTGCATGGATTTGGCCAGGTGCATGGTGGGAAATATAGTCCTAACATCCCAAGGAGCAACTCAGAGATTCGAGAACCTTGGATTGGGGTTATGGATCATTTTCCTGCATCAAGAAACACTTCTGGAAGTAAGTGTAAAAGTGTTACATTGCGGATGGCTGGAACTCTTGACTCGGTCCAGTGCAACCTTCTCTTTGAGAGCTATTTGCTTCTAAGCACTGGTTTTACTTTTAAAATTTTAAAAATCATATCTTTCGTTCCCTATATTGGATCTGTGTCATTTAGGTGTCATTTTAAAGACACAAATATTTACTATTTTTATAAATTGTTGTGGGATTTTTATAGTGTGTTGTGTCATATTTATTTACTGTATTGGTGTATTTAAATGTCTACTGAGTTACGCCTGACTGCTCGTAGCCTAGCTACCAGGGATTGAAGCAAGGGCCACTTTGTGGGACCTTGACTGGGCACAACCCTGTGTTGGTGTATTGCTAGCGGTAGGAGTGTACTTACCCCTACCAATACCCGGCCTCTAACACTTTCAATAAAAGTCTCTCAATGCACTGATATATTCTGATGTATTAAGGTGAAACACTTCCTCATGTTAAAGAAATACAATTTTCTGAATGTTGAAGAGGCTTTATCATATTTTACATGCTGTTTGATGCACGGTTTGCATGCCAAACATGCCCATGACTCGTGTACTGGCTCTTAGAGCCAAGAATCTCCCTCTCACTTTTTGGCTTGCTCAGCTCTTAAATGGTAAGAGCCACAGTCAACTTCAGACAGAAACTGTGCTGGAAAACGCTTGACTTTCGTTAACAAATCTCTATGATGAACCACTCTTCTTTCCCCCCAACAGATGGGTTGTCAGCTTGCTCACACAGTATAACTTAGGGTATGGGTTTATGCCCCACCACTTCCAAAGTTCACCAGCTGCCCTGAACTAAGAACTGTATATTGGTGTGTAATGACATTTCACTGAATTACTACTGAAAGCCGGGGACCATGCTGAGGCAATTTTTATGATTTTAACCTCAAAACATAACAAAATAATACAGATACAAGTATAGATCAAACAAATGCACAGAGTATGAAATCTTTCGATTAAGTCACTGAAACATGCAAATATTGAAATGTAGATTTTAATGGGAAAGTTGGTGATTTTCTTACATTCCACATGCTAGATTTCACTTTGTTTTTGTATTCTAATGCATACTCTATTTTTGTTAGAGCACAGAGGTGATTTAATTGAGGCCACCATTCATCCATACTCCATTCTGTTTGCACTGCACCCATTAATCAAGGTAAGCATACCAATCTAGGTGTTTTACCTCCTGGATACAATTCATTCACGTTTGCATAACGTTTTAGAATGTTCAACTTTTTTATGCATATAATACTGCTGATTTGCTAATATTGTTTCATGTTCTAAACGGTTGCAGGCCCACTTAGAAGGCACTGGGAGGACCACAAGTGAAGAACCACAGTCTAATAAGGAACAGCCTATGCAATGAATAGAAATTATATACACCTGATCAACTCTAAATTCCATGAAAGCCCTCTATTGATTTCTCTTTCAAAAATATTTGCATTTATCTCATGTTGATGCATACAAACAAGTCATAGATCTTCCACAACATTTGCACTGGGCACAGCCCCATGCAGATGAGGGTGGGCCATTTCCCCTCCGTCATAATGATGACATGTGCATAGACAGTAGAGAAATGTACTGATGAAGTGTGGCACAGTCAGTAGCCCCTGCCTTGAGGATACCCTTTGGACCCACCAGGCATCCCCCACACGGGGGTGCAGTCACACACTGCACCTGCCTGCAGTAGGATCTCTGAACATGTGTCAGAGTCTGTTGCCCATCAGAGCTCCATTTATCACTGATGATCTTTCCTCAGCACAGGTGCAAACTGTCCATTTGCAATGTTTTCCCTAATCAGACACACCATTGGGCAGTGCGCCCATCAATCAATCAATCAAATTTCTTAAGTGCACTACTCACCCGGTAGGGTCACAAGGCGCTGGGGAAGGGGGGTGGTAACAGTGCCCCTGCTGCACTGCAGCAACCTCCTCCCACAGTCATCTTTATAAACAATTTGCAGGTTAAAGTGGAGGGTGTAACACAGATTCCATAGTGAGTGGACCCTGCTCAGGCTGCTGGTGACGTCAGAGTGCTCCTGACAAATCGAATGCACTAGTGTCTGTAGGTCTTAAAAAGAAGAACCCTTTTTTTCAATCTGATTCAGTTCGTGCATTCATGGTCTATCTTACATGAAAGGGTCATCCTAGGGTCTTTCTCACTGGGGGCAGCGCAGAGAAGGTGCTGCGTTCACTGACAGGCACTAGAGGCATGTGGTGTGATTTTGTGTCAGAATTCAGCATCATCACACGGGTGTGATCTGGGGTTGGGTAAAAGCATGCCTGCACATGAGTTCACATCCCTTTGTGAAAATGAAGAGACAGTACATTCATATTCGGAAGACCAAACATCTGTTGACCCACCTTTGATATAAGATTGCTTTCTCGACATCCTTCAATACTGTGCCCTTTTATTTGCAGCTCTGGTAGTTTCCTTTAAAACCCAGAAGTGACGTTATGTCAAATTATTTCACTTGCTACATTCACTATGCCCCTTTCTTTCAACTGGGGCCTAATGGAAACACGTGCAACACAGTTTTCTCCAAAGGAGCAGGTTCCCAAAAGAAAGCAATGTGGGTATTTAAGCAGAACTCATGGCTTTTGATGGTATGTTCTTCCTGGTAGGTGATTTCCTCCTTTCATCAGATGTTGTGTTGCTGTTCATTGAAGACTGATTATTGAGTGATGAATCAATAAATAAACAATTCCTGTCCTCCATGCCTGAATTACTACTTTACCTACATAGCTGCCAACTGAGGCCCTTCTTTAATGTTGGATCAAATCATTAAGCTGACAGCAAATTAGCAGCAAGCCAGTACATGCAGCCACTGCTCATCTAAACATGCATTCATTTCTCCTCAATCTCACACTTTCCTGGGTGTGGGAGGTGGGCGGGTTCTCTGGGTGCTTAGTGCCACACACAAGCCTTTGCAATGTAGCGCAAAGACGTGTGCGATGTCTTGCATATGTTTTGTACTGGAAGGGTAACCTTCCAGTACAAAATGATATGCCTAGACAAACCTTAAAACAATCCACGGTTGGTTGTGTGATTTATAGTGCAGCACACATGCAATGTGTGAAATTCTAGGAAAATAAAAACATTTCTCCAACTTTGCACCTGCCTCAAGGAAATGTTATTTTTAGATGCAAAGCTCAAAGTAACAAATTTAGTAGGTAGGGGTATGTGTCAATAACCATTGGGTGATTGTGCGTAAAAGCCCAAGTGCCGTCCAGGGAACGCCTTCTTGACACAAAGTAGTGCAAAGCACTATTCGTGATAAAAAGGACACTTTCCAGCAAATAAAAGTTTTGCGATGGAAAGTACATAACCTATCAAGAATTTGCATCACTTTGCATGATTCTGTAGTAGCGCAAGGTGTTAATAAATCGGACAGAGATGGAACTACCTGTACTGAGAACGACTGTTTAATCCATGCTTCATTGGTGTCAGTCGTTGCCTCTATTTTGTGAGTGCTGATTGCCAAAATAAACACTCTTTGGATCTCGGATAGACTCAGTTCCACCTCTTACTGTGAACTGGTGTTCTTTTTTAAATTGTCTTCTGCATTGTTTTATCTTGGTTCCCACCCTTTATTTTGCCCTAGTGGGTGACTATTAGTAACGATTGGCACATAATCTATATACAACTGTTAGTTTTGCGATTAACATATTCTAATAACAGCTATTCTACATACAATTCAAGTTACAAAATGAAGGACAAAGAGAAAGCTACAATCTCCCTGTTATTGGGGTACATTCCACTACTAAAAGCCTGCGCCTTTAAAGGAGACCTCATATGTCACTTTTTTCAGAAACAAAAGTTTTTAGCTAAAATCACATTTACAATCAATTACTGCAAACCCGCCCTCATGTCTTCATTGGTTCTCAAGTTCTCTGTGATTTAGAAGTAGAACTCAAGTTTTGAGGTCTCTGAGGAGAGGGGCTGCAAAGCTAATCTCAGTCTTTCACACTAATAGCAGCATATTCTGTGAGTTCACTGGTCATTCCTCTGACAGGTCCTGCTCCATTCGCTGGATGGTTCAGAGCAGCATAAACGAGAACCCCATTGTTATCTGTGAAAGAACTGCTTAAATCGCAAGAGTTGGTATTGCAAGGAGGTGGTGCGGTTGGGATGTGATTCCAAGAAGGTAGAGCATCATTGTCGTACACCGTCTCCTCACGGGGTTCTTGCGGAAGGCCAATCATTGAACTGTAGTTAGGAGATCCTTGTGCATTTTGTGTTGATGCAAAGATGTCGGGTGGGCAAGAAGAAACAGCACTGGCAACCTAGGAGAAATCACAAAAGATTCATATGACTTCGGGCCCTGAACATATCAATGTAATAGGTGAAAACGAGCACCCAGCCACATTTATTACCCAAATGTACAAATGTAAACTCCAGGCTTCCTGTATATCTAAATCTCACTTGGATTGGGAGGTAGCAGAGCCTTACCAAACTACTCAGGAGTAGGGGCGCAGTCATAGGGAGGTGCATTAACGGAGTTTAGGAGTACATCTTCTGAAGTGGTGAAATTTGCAGTCAGGATCATAAAACTGAAATTCTTACAGGTATTTGAGTTTTCATATGGGAGTTGGCATGATGGGCGGAAGAACAGAGACCCTGACATTTGTTATCTGAGAACTATATTGTTTATTTGTAGAATTTCCTGGTCTACAATACATGGAATGGGTGAAATTTAGCCATCAGTTCGCCATCATTAATAAATTTGTTGTGTATGACTATGTGACAGAGCTGGAAGCACAGCCAAAAATGCCCAGAAAAGAGGCGGTGCGTTGTTGTAAAATGCAGACTACAAAGACGCCCTTCAGAACATGAAGGATGTCCATTTTGAAAAAGATCAAGAGTAGGTGGCCGGTTCTCGGGAGCGCTACAGGTGGGCTGTGGGGAAAGATGGAGCTCTGCACCATCAGTAAAAAGATGAAGAAGAGAAAGAAGGAAGTGGTTTTTGTAGGTAAGGCATGGAAGGGAATTGGCATAGAATGAAAAACCCAGTTTCAATAAAACTGTGAAAGTCTAAAAAGTAAAACAGTGCATGCATCTCTGTGAACATACTAGTTGGGCCCACTACTATACTTAGCAAGCTATGTTATGTTTCTTGGAAACCCATATGCTGATTTAATATGGAAGCATTTGCAATTTCAGTACTAATGATCTTTGTATTGGGCTTGAAGCAAGAAGTTATGTTAGTTTTGAGCTTCAAGTGATCCGAGAAGAGTGAGACAGCTAAGACACAGTATGTGCAATGTAACGCGCATATATTTGAGTGGTGAAGAGACTGGCCTGCTCTCACTAGAAACATAAGGTGCCTCATTGATCAAGCCCTCCAAACAGAAAAAAACATGAACCCACTTATCTCATAGCTCCAACCACATTCCTATTGCAAAGCCATCAGCACCTGCTGTCTCTTGACCACATCACTCTTCAATGCATGGCCTTCCACTTACTTCTCCTTTCACCTAATACTACTAGCCAGGCCTCACATGAGGTCCCAATCACAGGTACCCAATGTCTTCCACCAATAGCCTTACCCTCACCCAAGCAACATCTTTAGAGGTAATTTCAAGAGTACATCAAATTAAAGCTCATCCTTCATGACCATCAATTTGGGTTCAAGACAGCTGGGGTACTGAAGCGTCCCTGGCTAACATCAGAGAAGAGTGTTTTTTCTCCTTGAAAGAATTCAATCTTTGATCACCCTGGTTGACTCTACATGAGACTTATCCTTCAGGTAGGTAAATGCTAGTCTTTTGGCATGGGGCTAAAAGTAATACCTGACTGCTGGTGAGCTGTAAGAGATCTTTGGAGGAACAATCCCCCACAGTTTCCATCATTATAAATAAAATCCAGCCTCAGCGTGGTGATATATGTGTCACATTTTGGCTTTTGTTTATTTTACCATTCCAAGATGGTGGATGCCCATCTAGGCGTGGTTTTACATGTTGCCCGCCTACTTTCCATCTGCAAACACTGGGCAAGGGGTAGGACACATCTTGTTTTACTTCTATTGAGATCGGGGATGTGAGGAAGAGTAATATCTGTTATGGTAACTCATTACCCAGTGAGAGTTGTTAACTCGCTAGGGACAAAGGGATGATGAGAGTGTATGCTTCATCTACTCTCAGAATGAGTGAGATGTATTTGGGACCATACAAACCCAGCTAGATCTAGGTATGTTCACAGTTGGTATACATTGTAAATAAATATTAGAGTATGGCCTAGTTATGACTGAGTGGGAGCTGTCCCTGATAACCAGATGGAGCGACAAAGCGATTTATAAGTCTTCCATGCCCTCCAAGCACTTATGCATACTAGAACCCAGGATGAGGAAGTGAGTATACCCTTCTGCAGGTCAGACCCAACCCAGATATAATTCCCATAGGGTGGACGTAAAATGAAGTGGCAAACTAGTGCTACAAGTCCAAGAACAGAGACTGATAGACAAAGTAGTGAAGCAATATATTCCCTGTGCCATTGGAGGCTCTTCCAAAATTAAAAAGAGGTCTCTCTTTGGATTTTTTCCCATCTAGGACCAGGGGAATGGCATAAAAGAACTTCCATAGATTAAACATTGTCTATTGCTATCTCACACTTAGGGCTTCCAACTTGGGGAATCGAAGAACTTAGAGAGGGCCAGGTAAAAACTGGGATGCCCCTGACCCAGGTGTGATGAATGGTTCTAAAACAGCCTATGCATTTAACAGCATAGGCAAATAACACACATTTAAATGCCGAGAACAAAATGTTTGAAACATAGGTGAATGTTTAAAGAGGAGTTTGCTTACACCTTTTTTGTCATTGTGCATTGTACTAATTGACCTTGCCTTTCCGATGTTCATAGTTGTGAGGACAATTGTGCGGTTTGGATGTTAGCGCCACCATACAGCTCAAAGATCCTTCTCAAAATGATCCCTGTACTAAAATGGCTTTACCACTTGTAACTAGATATAATGCCAAGATGGGTACAGGGTGCAGATGGTTTCTCCTTTTGTGTGTATCCTACAAAGGATGCCAGGCCAACACAGTCACCCCATGTGATAATGCCTAACTTCCTCATCTGAGGATACTAAGGGCCACCCACATCAGCCTATTGAAATATGGGTCTGACGTCTTTAAAGTGGTATACAAAGAACTGAGTATGTGAGTATGGTCCCATACTCAGTCAGGCTATGGGCCCTAAAATAGTCTTCTAAGTCCAAGCATTTCTATGCCTGGTGTAAAAGCTCTATTGCCCTTCCTGCCACAGGCAGCTTTACATGCCAGAGACACTAACATCTGCTACACATCCTGGCTTCTCACAGATACAGTTCCTGCAACCCAATATAGGGATACTCTTGGGAAAGCAGCATAATGAAGGCATGCTTAATAATATTAAGACTGGGGCGTCAGGATATTTCTATTCCCTCTTTGTGGGAAAAGGTCTATACAGAGCTCCCATTTTCTTTATGGAATCTACATCTATCAAACATACACAGTTAATTGAGTCAGCCTTTTCCCAATGTGGTGAAGAATTAGTGTACCTTGTTTTATGCACAACTAAGCACTACACCACTAAACTATAACACAAACTGGGCAATAGGTCACTATGCTCTTTGAAGCACACAAAAGAAGCAGGACTGAAATAAGTGGAGGGCTAAGGGGTGGAGATGAATAGGTATGTATGGCTGAGAGGAAGGGAATGTGGGGTCATCTGGTCATAAAAGGAACATAAGCTTTTTGGAGTGGAATAAGGGCAGTCAGAAGAAGATGTTAAATTAGTGAGATGAATAAAGGAAGTGAAAAATATTGAAGGATACCGTTGTTTAGAGAGAAAAAGAGGGAGAAACAGCCAGGTCAGAACACATGCTACCCAACACAACCCTCCCATGACTCAAATAGAGCTGCCTCTCAGCAGAGAAACTATCCACTGGCAAAACTAACCAGAATTTAGTGCTGCAAACAGATGTGCAGAAAGGGAGTACATGCTCTCACTCTTACTTTCCTAATGGGGTAAAACTAATTAGAAGTCGGGAGGTGGCAGGAATACACAATACAAGATAGGGGACTTTTTTTGGAGTGGTAATCCAGGATGTGAAGTATGGATTTTCTTTCCTGTGGTGGGTGTTGCATGTAGCCAGATGCAGGGTTTGTTCTGATGGGTGATACATTCCACTTCTCCTGAAATGGCTTATGTCGGGGAATTTGAAGAGCTAATGTTGTTTACTGAAACAGGAAAAACAATAGATATTAGTGTTTTGGGTGTGGTGGCTCAGAGGAGTAATGTATTCACTCCAGAAACATGTGTTTGACCTCATGGCAACAGGTTATCCTGATGGATTCACCCAGCTTTCCTGTCCTTCCTTCCGAGATCAACAAACTGAGTACCATGGAGTTAAGTAGCAATGAACACAGGTGCCATCCGTCCTTGAAGGTGGAGGGACCACGACCCCCCACCTTTTGCCCCTCATGAAGAGTGTCTGTCAGGCTGAACAATGTTCTGCCTAACAGACACTCTTCATGATCAGGTCAGGCAGCCAGGATCAGACATGCGCGATGGCTGCCTGAGCTGAACTTTGCTGGGCTGAGGAGGTCACAGCTCCTATGGGCGCGAACTCCTCGGCTCAGCAAAGGTGCCTCGAGGCCCTCCCCTGGATGACGAGGAAAGCATCACCCATTGACTTTGACCTGTCCTCTTCAGGTTTAAGCCCTGAAGCACCCAGGGTAAGTGTCAATCAGTGATACTTCGTCACTGAGTGTGGTGGGGTCAGCAGTCTCACTGACCCCCATCCCACTCTGTGACGAGGCTGGGACTGCTGCCTTCCCTCATTGGCTGACCTAAGGTCAGCCAATGAGGGAAGGCAGCAGTCCCAATCCTACTGGGAACTCCGAGGCCGAAGGTAAGTGTGTGTGTGTGTGTGTGATTGATCTTTTAAAATGAATGTTTGGTGCGTGCGTCCATGTTTGAATATTATGAGTGTTCTTAATGGATGTGAGTGCGTGTGTGTGTGTGTGAAGGAATGAGTGTGTGTGTGATCTTTTAAAATGAATGTTTGGTGCGTGCGTGCATGTTTGAATGTTGTGAGTGTTGTAAATGGATGTGCGTGCATGCGTGCGTACATGCGTGCATGTGTGAAAGAATAAGTGTGTGTGTGTGATCTTTTAAAATGAATGTTTGGTGCATGCGTGCATGTTTGAATGTTATGAGTGTTGTTAATGGATGTGCGTGCGTGTGTGTGTGAAAGAATGAGTATGTGTGTGTGTGATCTTTTAAAATGAATGTTTGGTAGTGTGTGCATGTTTCAATGTTATGAGTGTTTTTAATGGATGTGCGTGCGTGTGCATATGAAAGAATGAGTGTGTGTGTGTGATCTTTTAAAATGAACGTTTGATGTGTGCATGCATGTTTGAATGTTATGAGTGTTGTTAATGGATGTGCGTGCGGCGTGTGTGTGTTTAAGAATGAGTGTGATCTTTTAAAATGAATTTTTGGTGCGTGCATATATGTTTGAATGTTATGAGTGTTGTTAATGGAGGTGCGTGCGTCCGTGCGTGTGTTCGTACATGTGTGTGTGAAAGAATGAGTGTGTGTGCTTCCCGCCTGCTCCCCTCCCTCCTAAAGCTGCCGGCCGCCACTGAATGAACATCTGTTATTCCGTGCCAAGATGCCCAAAAGGGTGAACATTTGCTTTACTAAACACTCAGGGTATGTGTTTTCAGAAGTTTCATGATGTTAGCTATTGGTAGGATTATTCAGTACGTGACTGGAGACCAGCTCTATTGGATTTTTTTTTTTTTAAAGGAAATGATTATATTCAAGTAATTGTTAAAGCAAAGCCCAAGGATCAATGTGTAAAGAAATTATATAGCAACTGTAGGTCCTTCATCATATATTATTTAAGTGAGAAGTTTTCCATTACAAGAACTAGCTTCTGAGGATGTTCCATCACTGTACAGAGGTGAATAGGATGCAAGCATAAAGCAACTTCTTGAAGCTTAGAGCCTGTCTACTCAATGCCGTGTCACCTGAATTTGCAAGAGCAGTAATAATCAGGGGCGACTCCTCCGCTAAGAGCGTCGCCCCACTGGTTTACCCAAAGAGGAAAAATAAAATGATAAGAAGGTACATTACATTATTATCATTTTATTTTTCCTTGTAGGGCAGGGCGGGGCTGGGCTGGAGGGAGGGGCCCCATGGAGGGCTAAGTGCACACAAAGTTGCATGTCTGTTTGGTCGGCCGTGTTTGGCTGGCCAAACAGACATGCACACTTTGCACTATTCCCAGTATGAGTGGCAAAGTAGGAAAATCAGACCAATGCTGACTTTGCTGTTGCAGCTGGAAAGAGGACGGAGAGGAGACAATTTTTTTTTTTAACCCCCGCGCACCTTGTCCCGCTACATTACCCCTGTTCAGTGGCAGCCACCACTGGTAATAATTTGATAATATGGATCATTGTTAAGTTCCCCAAACTGTATGAAAAGTCTTGAAAGTATCTGGAATCCATCTACTACTGGCCTGGGAATTGCTTGTTCTGAAGACTCATTAAGACAGCCTTTTTGCGAAGACTTCATTGGTTAAAGGCTTAAAACAACTACTGCTGGTGAAAGTCTAGCTCCATGAAAAGCTCTAAAGCCGAATGGAAGTGTCTCTACTCATTCATAGCCCCAGTAACGCTCCAGTAGCGTGCACTAACGAGTCAGCATACGTTTGTCAAAAATCCTGTTAAAAACACCCCTAATGACACATTGGCATCACTCTGACATGTCCACCGTTTCCCACCGACTTACATTGGTTTTCATTGATCTCTATTTTAATGGTTTACCTCAAAGTCGTTCATTGACTTGTATTGTCTCCTTTTTATTTTCCCATGTTTTATTTACTACAATTTTACTGATGGATGAACATGGATTGGACCTTTCAACCTTTATTCTTGTAATGTATTTTTAATTGTTAATCTTCATCCCCCAAAGCAAAGTACTAAGAATCACTCTGAGATTGTCTCATACTACTAAGGGTGGGTTTGTTTGATTTATAGAATACCAAAATGAGAGATAAAATCAAACTTAAAAGTGTCCCTAACAACATTACAAGCATTTTTAAACAACAAAATCACAGAAATCTGACCCCTTAAATAATAATACCCGGTGATTCAAGATAAGTAAGGTAATGTAAGAAAAGCAGCAAATTACTGACAGGAACGTCACAATAAATGACTAAATCAAAAATACCCAGCTACCCTTCCCGACTCCTTAGTAAGCCAATGAAATAGCTCCAGGCCACAAGATTGTTAACTCAGAAAGCTCAACAATTAGGATAATGATATTGACCAACATCTTTGGAGCCTTCCTAGTAAATGTTTTGTAGGAGTGCAATTAAAGCACTTATAGATGTGTTTTGTTGCACACCCTTCTTATCCTGCCCTGGGGATTTCTTATAACAAACGCAGGAACATTTATAAGCAAAGTCAATAGCTCTCATCCTTAAAGGCGTTAGCCGACCTTTGACCTTACAAATACTTGTTGCTGATGATGAACAGAACCAGCAAAAAAAAAAAAAATGCTTATGTTTGAGGCTAAATTGCATCTTCCAAAAAAAGAAAACTATATCCTGCCCCAGCATAATGATATATATGTGACCATTTTGGCTTTTGCTTAATTTACCGGCGAATGTACATCTTGGAGCTGTAAATTTAGAAAATGAAGATGTGCAAAAGCGTGTTTGAAGAAAGAAATGTCCCAGTTCCAAACAGCAGATGCAGGAACCCCATGAAATATTATAAAAAATGCAAGAAACAACTGGCCATAGAATGGCAGAGGCGCATATAACGATGGGGCGGGGGGCGGAGAGCAAGTAAATGCAGATGACCATTGGTGGTGAATAGGGGTTGGGGAAATATTCCGATCCATTAGCGGAAGTTTAGCACCATGAAAGCACAGAAGCAGGGATGTGAAGACGGAAGCAGCACCCAAGTGCAACGAGGAGACAGGACTCACATGCACACCAATGGAGTGCCAAAAAATCAAAAGAAAGAAAGTAGGTCCTTGAATGTAAAGCAGTGCAACAATACATGTCACCTACTTAAAAAGGATAGTAAATAAACTATACTCCAAAGGAGGGACAAACATAAGAATAGGAAGGAATGGTATTGAATAAAAAGTAAGCAAATAATATTGATAAGAAAACCAATCAGTAATAAGCAGTGGGATGGGCCAATGCCCACTGTAAGTATTGTCCACAATAGATCTCTCAACATTAGGCAGCTAAAATGTCTGCAGACGATATCTAAAAAAGCAGCCAGAATATGCTCAACTCCAGACACTTAAACAAGAAAAGCAGAAATCTTCAGACATCTATGCCATATGTATGAGGCTGCTTATTATTCCAAGCAACTGGATGGCACTTCACTGGCTTCCCTCAGGTATCCAACCAGCTTCAACCACCTCTTTTAGCATGCTTTAAATTATTTCTGACTTACATATCAATAGAAAATACTGATTCTACTGTTTAGGATTAACACACTTCCGTGTTGTCTAATAAATATGTTTTAATGTGATCATATAATTAGTCAGGATATAATACAATGTGCGTAAGTGCAATTTAACTCAAAGGAATTGATGTCTGTATATTGTGTCTCCTATTAGAACACATCTAGAATTAAAGAAGTATTTCATATGCATTTGTTTAGCCAAACGTTATAGAATGATAGTTTGCTTTTTAGTAGCACTTCTGCCATCTTTCTGTGCTGTAAACAGGAGGAGTTACTATTGTCCAGTTTCATGGTACTCAGTGATATGGTCTATGATGATGAAAGGCTGGGTCTGATTCGCCAGGATCCAAACTCATTGCCTGCAGGCCATTGCATGTGTTAGAGATGGTCACTTTACACTCTGAGCCACCCTACTAGCCAACATGGGCTTGTAGGAAATGAAAAACAAATAAGTCAAAATGCCCTTTGTAGCTTTGACTTTTCTTGAAGCAGGGCTGTGGTACATTTAAATACGTGAGAAAGCAGGGATAAAGCAGAAATCATACCCCTTTGGATTCCTCTTGCGCAGTCTCGTTGGAGTTCACATCGTTTTCTGAAAAGAAAGAAGGGAAAAATGATTAAAAAAATAACTTGGACCTATGAGCAATAAGATTAAGAATATGATTGAGGAGTTATTAACCATGACAGTGGGTCTCCTAATGGAAGTCAGAACTCTCTATTTAAGGCCATCACTTTCTGCAAGGAGTAATGGTTGGACCACCTTACCACATTTATGCCTTGGTACACCAGCTGTCATTTGTCACCCTCATCTAATTAGTGACCCTAACCACCCTACCTTAACCACTCACTCTACCACCGTAATCACAACATAGAACTAGATGTAGGGATTCCAAGGTGCAACAGCATGACAAAATATATCGTGCAGAAAAGGTGCTCCAACAGAAGCACTACACTGTACGCCGTGCCTTATCATAAACACAGTACTACATATTTTCCTCATTATTGATGTCAACATTCATCAACATGCTTTCCACCATGTTATAAACTCACTGATTGTCCTTGCACACTCTTTTTGATCCACATGTGCTTGTCAGCTTCATGCCACTCAGCAAATGACCTTAAGTCAGCTTTTTTAAAGCCCTTGCTGGTGTGATTTCCCCACTATGTCGATGGATCTCTATCTGGCCCAGTCCATTGACACTGCTTATCTACTAAATCATTTGTGTTTGTTCAGCAGTTTAGCCTGGCCTAATTGATTGTTACTCACACCTGACACAGGGCAGCTTGGGTTCTCTTGATAGATAAGACTTAAGTTGCAACTCACCTGTTCTGAACTCACTACTTCCAGTTAGCTACAACCCTGTTAGGTTTACACTGTAATTCTGGTGGTGCTCACTGGAGCAGTGTGTTTTTGTTCTGTACAGAATAACATGGGTACCAAAGCTTAGTCAAGTTCTCCGTGTTCACCTACTATCCTCAACACTGATTCTTCCTTCCAACCAGCTGGACCGTACCCGGAATTGCCCGTTGCAGCATCTAGTGTCAGAACTCCAGCTTGAGCCCTATGTCCTGTGGGTTTTACTCGTTGGGCTCATATCACCCTTCCCTTGTGGCACCTCCCTGTCACAAGCACTCCAAGTCTGCCTTCCCTTGTGGCGCCTTCCTTTCTCAATCACGTCATGATTCCCCTCCCAGAAAGCCTGAATCATTGACCCTTCTGTTTTGCACCTACAGATCATCATATGTCTTTTTAGGAAAAGATATGCTTCCATTGTGACTCATTGAACTGTGCCATAATGTGCTTGCAGTTTCATTATATTTGTTATTTGTTTCCAATTACTGGTTTCACCTGCCACCTGCAAGGCCTCATATCTGTTGTATGTAATATGTGATTTTCCACAGTTTCATTGCAATAGTTCATACTTCCATGAGGGACATGTGACTTCTGGAACACTCTTTTCTTCCAGCATAAATACCTCCTCTTAAGCTGCGGTAGCACTTGGCCTTGTTCCAGTCCATTGCAAACATCATCCCTGCAATCACCTCCTGAGTCGACCGGACCTTCCAGCGCTCCAGTTTTCCAAGTCTTTCTGATGATCCCATGATCCTGGCTTCTGCGATGCTGCTAGTGTCTTCTTTCATGAGTTACGATTCTGCTTCCTCTTGGGCTTCTTGCACCGAGTCTCCTGTCATCATTGGATTATTGGATTCCAGTTAAAGTACTAGACAAGCCTAACCAAACCTCACTTAAGGATATGTTGGGTCTCCAGGTTGACAGATTGGTGACAGGGGAGTTACTGGAAAATGATATGTCTCAGGCCTACCCAGTACCCATATGATACCCCAGTTGACACAGCTGAGATTACAAGCTTCTAGATGAGGTTCCTGGAACCTGGCTGTTAGACTTGTCAGCCTTAGTATGGAGTATGGTCTTCCCCCAAACTGTTTGCCTACTTACCTTCCACTAGTGCTAGATTTTTGCTTCTGTTGGCTTAAGGCCTCTCTGCAATATACCACTGCTAACCAGTGCTAATGTGCTTGTGTTCACTCCCCTAAACATGGTTTGATTGGCATATAACTGTCATATCTAATTTACTTGTAAGTTCCTTTTAGAGTGGTATACCATTTACTCAGGGATTGTAAATTACATGCTACCATTGAACCTTGAGCACAAATTGTCCCACCCACCTATATAGCACTCTAAAACTGACCCCAGGCCTGCCATTGCAGCCTGAATGCAGTGTCACACTGCCATGTCGACTTTACATTTACACCTCCTTGCCAAGCCCTAAACTCCTCTTTTATTACATATATGTCACCCCTAGGTTAGGCCTTAGATATCCCACAAGGCAGGGTGTTGCAATTAAAAGGTGGGACATGTATTTTTAAGTTTTACATGTACTGGTAGTGAAAAACTCCAAAGTTCGTTTTTCACTACTGCAAGGCCTACCCCTCCCATAGGATAACATTGGGCATTCCTTATTATATTTAATAAGCTAGAGAAGGCTAAGTACTAATTGGGAGGAGGTAGATGGGCTATATTTGGTACCCATGGAATTGTAATGATAACCCCTCTTTAATGGTAAAGTCAGATTCTTATTATAATTTTGAAAATGACACTTTTAGAACATTGGCGTTATCCTGCTCTTAGCCCCTTGTGCCTGGAGCCAGTCTTGGGTCACATGACTGGCTACAGCTGACAGTTATACTATGTGAATTCCTCCCAAACAATAGAGGGATTAGATTTTCCTCAATGGGCCATCAAATGGCACGATGGGGGGAGGTGGAGCTGAGCACAGCCCCACTTGCACCTGAATAGGCTGTGTCCTGTCTCATCACAATAAGCCTAACGACCCTATATTGTCGCTGCAGCCAGATGGAGCCAGGGTAGTGGAATCAGGATATTCCATGCACTTCAAAGAACCTTTCCAGAAGCTTCTCCCACCTTCCAGGAGAAGACCACAGGGGTATAAAACCTTCAGATCCACTCTTCGGTTCACAACGGTACCTGCAGTAGTACTCTCAGGGGACTTCCTGCTGCTGTAACTTCCAGTGTACTTTACCACACTGCTGCTGTACCTGGAAAGACTGCTTTGCTTCCTCCAGGCTGCATTAAACCCTCAGAGGCCAGCCCTGCTGCTGAGCCTTGCATCCATGGCTACACTCAGGAATACCAGAAGTGACTCCAACTGCTAGTTTGATGTCCTCCTGTTTGGAGCGACAGGGTCGTAACAGGTTCCAACCATCTTGAGCCCGCACTTGGACCTAGTCTGACTGTGCCCTGAACCTCAACAAGGTCTCCATCCACTTCTGGATCCTTGGTTGTGGGGCTACAGGTTTCCAGGTGGCCAATTTCCAAAACTGAGGACTTGGAAAAAATGTGCTCTGGGAACCAGGAGGAAACAGGGACCTTGTGGAATTGTCTTCGGCTACAGCCCTCAGCTTCATCCTGCTGGAGATTTTTGACTTCCATTTCAGCGACTAAGTCTGAAGATAAAAATCTTCACCATGACTTCACTCCACAGCCATTCGAAGATGACGCTCCATCCTTGGACACTCTTGCAGTTTTGTCTTGCTGAACTTCTACCTTCTCAGCCATTTTATTTCAGAAATGATCTACGTCTCTAGGTAAGAGCTGATTGGGCCCAATCCACTTGGTCTAACAAGACCAGATGCCCATGGTTGGCGCTTTGATCTTTAAGATGCTTTTTGAACCCTAACCTTTAAAAAATTCAAAACTCTGGTCCTACTAATTGGATTTTTGGTAGTTTTGGTGTCAATTTATTAAAATGTACTCAGTTTTTCTAAATTGGATTGGGATTTTTCTTGTGTTGTTTTTCAACTTTATTACTGCCTGTTTGCTGCATTAATACTTTACACATTGCCTCTAAGTTAAGCCTGACTACTTTTGTGCCAAGCTACCATGGGTTAGGCACAGGTTAATTTAGTGACTTTTTGTGGTTCACCCTGCAAGGCATTGTGACTGTTGCTTGATCAAGGCTCACACACCAGACAACCAACAACCCAATTTCTCACACTGGCATCTTTGAGCATAGCAGTAAAAGTGACCCAGGGGTGGACCTCGGGAGTCACTGTTAGGCACCTACAGGAGTGGGTTGCCTGTTAGCTAGATAATATGTCAGCTCTCCTGTTAACAGAGGTGTTGTGAGGAAGCTTTGTCTGCTGGCTGCTCAAGGAAGGACATTCAACCCTGCTCTCTTAGGTGGCAAACAGGTCAGTGTCCCCTGGGAAAGCCCCTGCAAGGTTGTCACCCTGAGTAGTTTTCTGGCTCACCTCTAGGTGTGAAGTGGCAGCCTTATTGACACCATGTGTGTTGTTGTTCACTTTGCAGTGTCAGCTAAAGGAAGTGTATTGGACCATGTATCTCAGAGAAGAACAAGACTTATGGCCCAGAAGTGAAACCATGTTGGGTGGGCACCTAGGAGAGGGAGTGGGCTGCTCTTTAATTTCAAGATGTTGGGCTTCCGGGGACATCTTTAGGTCTTAAACTGTACCTTGAGGGCATAGTGAGTTGTAAGCAACGTAGAGAGAAGGGTTTGTCTCTACCCCCTTACCTTGTAGACCTTTCCCACACCATCTTTTGATTGTGTCAGTGCACAGAGAGGAAGGGGAGGGTTTGAGCAGTGTGTCTGCTCCTTTATGGGAAGATCTGATAATGAGCAATGCGATTGTTCTTCCAATTTCAAAGATTTGATTTTGTTCCACTCTGAAAGCATTAGTGGAAAGAAATGATCTATGAGCTGAAGCCACTTACCAGCATCCCTGCATTTATGGATAAATTAAAAAGACTTCTTTCCAAAGTGAGATTTCCCAACATGTCCAAAATGTCCCGACACTAGGAACCCCAATCCTCTTTTGAAAGAAACCATGCACTATGACTCTAAGCTCTGCCTATGAGGCCCCATCGACTTCCTCAGCCTCTGGTAACATCTTCCCATCTAACTCATGAATTAATGAAAGCAATAAGTCACTCACGACTCCAATAGTGTTAGTGATAGAGGTGCAACGAGACTTAAGTCGACATCTAAGCAACAAAAACCTCTAACTAAATAAATATTTAAAAAAATAAATGTATCCTTTGACATTGTTTGGACTCACTGCTACTCCACACAGAACAAGCACTGAGAAGATGGCTGTGAAAGAAACACATTGTAGAGTCAGAAAATGACATCAATTGAAAATGACTGACCTTTGCTCGTTCGGAAGTTGATGCACAGGATGACTGAGCTTGTGAAAATGACTAGGCAGAAGGTCCCCAGCGATGCATAAACATACACTTGCCATATCACGCTCTTCTTTGAAGATGTCTCTGGGGGCTCTGTGATGTTTACGTGCTCTGCCACATCATCTGCAAGTGGCAGTCAATTCGATTATTTATCATCCAAAATATCAGGAGTTCATGTATCCCGACAGATAACGCAAGTAAAATCACATAAAGAGATATTGAGCAAAAGTATGTGAATGCATGCTAACAACCAGATGAAAACATACACCATGGACCTTATCATTAGCAACATGCACTGTGCCATAACTGGTTTGTGAACATTCATTTGCATACACTCAGCTGTGTTGTTCTGATCCATATGTCTGATCATCAGTTAGTGCACATGCTCAATGCTGTGATTACCCCATATGAGCATATTACAGCTTTTGTGGGTCGGTGCACCTTTTTATATAGTTGTTTGTAACTGGGAATAACTTGTTTTGCCATATTTTGCGCTGGCCTTAGTGCTGCTGGCGCCTGGTGCGACAATCTTTTCTGGTGCGCCCCCCGACCACCTTGTCCACGGATTCCCTCAATACCACCCTTCAACAGTCCCCCCTTCTCTCCCTAGCCCCTCCTTCACATGTAATTAATTTGTATTTATAGCGCTACTCCTACTGGTGTAGTGTGTCAGAGGCCTTCACACCACAAGCACTTAATAGAGAGACAATGAATCATACATGTGTGATTCAGTCTATAGGAATGTTACATAAGGCAATGAGCACTACAGGTTGTAGGAATAACATGTCACCCGCTAGTCAGTATATTCTAAGAGAGCTAGGTGTAGAGAAGAACAAATTCAGGATCTGTACCATATCTCAGAGGATGGGGTCTGCTTTATTAATAAGAATGCATTTCCGCCTAAACAAACCCTTTTTCAGAACGTTAGGATAATGAAAGACCGGGAAAAAAGAAAACACGTTCTAATCCATACCTTGCAATGTAGAAGCAGCTCTTTCATGATAGTTCATAGGTCAATGTGTTGTGTTAGGATTGTAATTTATGAACTGCACATAACAACGTTCTTTGCCGCAGGCTTAGTTATCACCTGCGCTACTTTATGACGAGTCAAAGCTCAAACTAGACAAAACTCCATCTCTCTCTAGGAGGAACAGAAATAACTAGCGTTAGCTTGACATTTTATTTCTAACACAGGTCCCCAAGGACAGTGCCAGGTACGGCTGCGCCAGTCGCACCTCCCTAGAGCCGGCCCTGGATATATTGCTTACTCTATTTTCTGGCGTCACTAATTCTGACACCCACACATCCCCACTGTTGCCTTTTGTGCACTATCAGTAATTGCTCATTAGAGAGGGATATTTTGCATACCACCTGCTGTCACCTGTGCACCAATCTCAACACTTGGCCGGCTGGGTTCTATGAAGCAGACATCATGATGTAGCTCTCCTGTGTACAGTGCAGCCTAATAAGTTAGGAGCTGTTCCTTGGTTGAATAAATATATCTATGCCAAAATTGAAAAGTGTGTATTTAAGACACAAATTTGTGTATTTTCTGAAATCACAAGTAGGCCCGGGTGGGGTGAATTGAGTCCAGCTTCGTGGAATTCCGTGGCGTTGAAAATAAACTCTATGGAATTCCGCGAAGCCGCAGTTCCATGCCCTGTGGAGTCCTCCTGAATGAGCCCATCCCAGAAGCGCTAAGCAGGGTCGGCCCTGGTCAGGCAGGCCTGACCCTGCTTAGCACTTCTGAGATGAGCGCATTCAGGAGGGTCGTAGGCAGTGAAAGCTGGCATTTCAGGCCTCTTGTGCACCGGCTTGTCCCGTGTGTAGTGCACATGGGACAGGCCGGTGCACAAGAGGCCTGAAACGCCAGCTTTCTTTTGGTGCCTACAGCCCTGGCCTGACTTCAGGTCAAGGCCCTAGGCAGCAAAAGCTGCAGGCATGTTGAGCACCGGCCTTCCCCCTTGTGCACTACACACAGGACTGGCCGGTGCACAAGAGGCCTGAAACAGCATGCATTGCGCCACGTAAATATGAAATGGTGATTTTTGCCTCGTTGAGCCACATTAGCGGAAAAAAAATGATGCTAATGTGGCACAAGGAGCCTCTAGGGCCTTTTAAATCTGGCCCCTATTACTAATATTAACTTGGTGCCAGGGGCATTGCAGCTATGCGTATTACCCATGCAGAGGCATTCCACGTTGACAAAGCAATTTTTATATTAGTGTTGGGAAGCATGCCTGATGCACAGAGGTGATTACCTCTGTAATCATTATATGGTGGGCACTAATGTAATATTTTCTGATGTCGTCAATATTAAAACTCTATAAATATTATTAGCTCAGATTATTTTTCACTGAACACGAGTAGTTCCTATTACTAAAAAGGTTGGAAACCACTGGTCTACGGTTTCAGCATTGTAGTCTGTTAGGCCTGACAGCCTTAGGGTGGTCTTCCCCCCAATTTTTTTGCTTGCCTACCTCCATTTTTTCTGAACTCGTTTTTGCTGTTTTTTAAGACTTTGCACACTTTACCACTGCTGACCAGTACTATAGTGCTTGTGCTCGCCCCCAAACGTGGTAATATTGGCTTCTACCCAATTGGCATATTTAATTTACATATAAGTTCCTAGTCAAGTGCACTATATGTGCCCAGAGTCTTAAATTACCTGCTACTAGTGAGACTGCAGCACTGATTGTGCCACCCACATGAGTAGCCCCTAAACCATGTCTCAGGCCTGCCATTGCAAGGCCTGGGTGTGCATTTTACGGCCACCTCAACTTGGCATTTAAAACCCTTTGCTAAACCTTAAGCTCCCCTTTTCTTACATATGGGTCACTCTTAAGGTAGTCCCTATGTGACCCACAGGGCAGAGCACAGTCTATTTAAAAGGCAGGACATACACTTTTAAGTTTTACATGTCCTGAGCCTGCTCCTCTCATAGGCCAGCATTTGGAATTCCTTAATATACTTTTAAACTGTAATTCCTGATCAGAAAGGAGCAGCTACATCATGTTTCATATCTTTTGAATGATAGTGATAAACCCTATTTACTAGTGAAGCTGATTTTAATATTACTTTTTTAGAAATGTCATTTTTAGAAAGTAGGCATTTCTCTGCTCTAACTGCTCTGTGTGCCTTACAGCCTGTCTCCAAAACATGACTGGACTGGGATGAGTGACAGCTACATTTGTGCATTCCATCCAGACAGCCACAAACACATGACACTCAACTGTATCTGCATTCATCTGCATACTGATGGGTCTTCCTGGGCAGGAAGGATGGGAGGGGCTCACACTTACACTTCAAAGGGTAGTGGCCTGACCTCACACAAAGGACTGATTGCCCCTCACAGATAGCATGGCAGACAGGACTAGGTTGAAAGAGAACTGGTGCACTTCAAAGCCACTCTTTGAAGTCTCCCCCACTTCAAAGGTGCTTTTTGGTATTTTGGATTGTGGTCCCTACTTGGACAGGGTGCATACATCTGCCAACTGGAGACCCAGTTTCTAACTTGGACCTGCTGCACATCTGCAAGACATGTACAACCTTGCCATACAATCTGCATCTTGCCTCTGTCCTCAGACAGGGCTAACCAATCTTAATAAAACCGAAAAAAAAATTTAAAAATAAAACTTTATTGGTTTACAGGGATATCACTTAGACAGTACAATGCAAAGAATCACACTTTAAGCATCATGTCATTTTATCCTCCTCAGTTTCTTTGGGCATAAGCACACCAGCCAGAGTTGTATGTTTATAAATACATATCTGTATTTTCACCGTAATTTCTGGTAAACAACAATGCTAATAAGAAGGTACATTTCTATGGTTCCCTAAGTCCAATATACAACAGATTGAAACTCCTCCTCCCCATCTGCTACTGTGCTAACCAGCTACAGTACAATTAATATAAGATCACAGTAAACAGGGCTCTAGTGCCTCTGGTACACCCACCCTTGCCCCAGAGCTCCACCGGTCCCACCTCAACACTCGCTAGGGCATAATCAGTACAGCACAGAGCACTGTCTCTGGATGCAGCCAATCCCTGTGGCTCCTTCAGTTCAGTCAACATAGAGGGACCAGGCTCATGTATCATTCTCAAGTTCATCATCTCTACAGACCAGCCTCATCTGCAATCGCCCATTCAGAGACATCTTTCAAGCACGCTGCATACCTGGGGGGTGCCGAACTGCGCTATGTTATTGCTATGTGTCTACTTGCAACTACCAGCTCAAGGAGAACAATAAAACTGAAACATGTGTCCTATTTGCATGTGTTCCTATTTAAAAGTGATAGACCTTGAAGTTCGTTCTTTTGGGTCGGGCAAAGACTGATTCGTAAATTGTTGTTGAGATTGATATATCACTGCGAATCAGCATCTCACATGTTCTTAGCAACTTTCTTCTGCTTCATTTGAAATCCATGCACTGCTTCTTTGCAATCTCATTCTTACAATTCTAATCTCACAAAATTTTCATGGATGTAGTTTTAGGACATTGTTTGGGTTGTGACAACCCCCAAATAAAAACTTTCTTGGTTTAAGCATTGGGTCTGGGGGCCTTGAGTCTGGTCTTTGGTGCCTTTGTTGGTTTTTCTCATCATCCTCATTGACTGAAAAGTTATTTTTTTAAAGAAAGTTAGAGAGAAGCCTACCTAATGCAAATAAGTAGTAAGCCTGTTCCTCATGGGGACAGTGTATCCCGAACCTTGGTCATCCCTCCACACGTCAGCATTAGTTGGGAAATTTGCGATCTTCCCACCCCCCAAATCTCACTGACTAAGCTATGCCTCTGAATATTGTGAGCTTCCATTACAATTGCTAGTTTCATTATACATGCACGCCATCGCACTATGCTGGTTAATGTCATTCTCCCTTTCACTGTGGCACTGTAGATCCAGACTTTGGCATTTTACGCCGGGTACGTGCTGGATCCAAAAATAATTTTCTCAGAATGCGCGGGAAACCGCGGTAGGTGAACATGAACGACACACCAGGCACGTTGTTGTTCAAAATGTCTTTAAACTTATTGCAATTAGTGTTTAAGTTTATCTGTGTTTAAAAACTGAGTTTATAAAAAAAAAATACACACGTGTTACTAACAATCGCAACATAAAGATGGACTTGATGAAAAATGATTTATTAACTAAAGAAAAAGATCCATCATTGTAGGACATTTTTACTTTGTTTTCATGTTTCAATAACTATTTTTACTTGCTTTTTAGAAAATATTTTTAATATATTCTGGCTACACAACTTTTTCACTTCCCTAAAACCCAATGAATGCACATTCCGTGCTTAGGGATAAACCTCTATTTTTCTTACCACAATTAAATATTCTGACAATAGGGCACATGAATCCTGCCTGTCAACCTCTGCTGTTTCAAGTCCAGCAGCCCCTTCTCTAGACTTCTTAGACATCCCTTCCCTGTAGGGTCGTGTTGTTTCTGGTGGGTCAGTGTCTGACAAAGTCCTATTAACTTGGAAAATGATTGGTCCATGATTGAGTCAGAGATGGTGTTCGGGTCGTACCCCAGGGTCTGGTAATGACCTCACACCTGTGACCTGAGGCATGATCTTGCCTGGCACCTGAATCCCGCACTCTGGCTATGCTTACAGAGCTCACAGTTAAACCTGCAACTCAGCACTGCTCACATTTGTGTACTATGCACTGGTCAAGCCTGCTGACGTCATAACTATATCCAGACTCTGTTCAAACCTGCAAGAACCGTACCTGTCCTACATACCTTGGTCTTGTGTCGCACCTAGAACCCGAGCCCTAGTCATGCTCATATCTGCTCTGAGAAGTACTGAAAAACACACCGCTATACCAAATGATCAGGCCTGTTGGACTCTCACCTGTACCCAACACTCACATTAGGCCTGTGTAGCCCACACTGGTACCCTGCTCTTTGACCTATCCAGTGAAGCTTACACCTGTGTCCACAACCAGATCTGTGCTACTTTAAATGTGCCTTCTGCTCAGTCAGGAGAATGAAGCGCACACCTGGGCCTTTAGCCCATGTTCGGTCTAGTTTGGAGCACAAATTCATTGTATACCACACAGGGCCAATGCACTGTTTTCGAATGGTATATCTACCAGCCTGTCCAACTAGTTTTGGAAGGTTCAAAAAGTTCTGCAATGATGCGAGGGGCACGTAATCTTGATCAATTCTTTATTGTGAATCTATCACAGTGAATGCTGGGCCAACACGTGTTTCGCAATGTGTATTGCTTCATCAGTGCAATAAATGTATTATTTACATCAATGACTTTGATATTCAGTATCTGTCTTGCTCCATTTGATAATTTACATGATGCTACTTCTGTTATATGATCAACATTAATTTCCTGTAGTTCTCACTATTGGACTTGTTCCACTTTAGACGTTAGGGTGTAGTGCTGCTGACATTTTACCAATATTACGTTACTTTTAATTTCTCTACCGTCAGGTGAGGTGCTCCTCGTATCATTGCACAACCTATTCAAGTCAGGCTTGCAAAGCTCATGCCTGTGCTCACAGTAAGGTCTGCAGTGCTCTCATGTATACTACATGCCCATTGGTTCTGAGTAACTCACACCTGTACTTCTACACTATGCTCTGGGCAGAACTCTGGAGAGCGTCTTTACATCTTTAACCAGCACCTCTATCAAGGCTGTGGAAATTGACACCTGTACCCCTACGATGCTGTCATCTATACCATAGTCTTGTTCAGGCGTGTGGAGCTCGGGCCTTCACCGAGTGCATGGGTTGGCCCTGTGGAGCTCACTCCTGTATCCCAGGATCCAGGGAGGCATCTGATGCAATCTCCACACACAAGCACCCTCTGCTCCACTCAGGCATCTAGAGCATACTGCCCATCAATACCTCATGCTCCAGTCAGGCCTCTGAAGCTTATAACAGTTCCTGTGCCACATGTGCCAATCAGGGCTCCAGTGAACATCTCAAACTGGTACTCTGTGCTGCGACAGGCTTGTAGAGCTCACATCTATATATGATCCTTGTGCTCCTGTGAGGAAAAGCCTCTTTCCAAACAGATCGCTTTGTTGTGTGACCTCACCTGAGAGTTGCCACAGCACTATCTGTTTTCTCTCGTGCCTTATATCATTATTGGAAACGTGAAGGGTATTTTCCTTTCAAATGCATTTTGCTAGAGGTTATAAGTGTCTGCATCACTAAAATTATGTGTATTTTTTCTCCCTGAAGTACAAGTTACTTACCTTCGGTAACGAAATGTGTGGAAGAGACATATTCTAGTATATTCGTGTAGGACCACGACCTACTTCTGGCACAGGGACCTTTTCTGTAGCCCCCTTGGCCAAGAGAGCCGCGACTTACTGTCAGAGAAGTGCCAAATGATCTTCCGGAAGGTGATGGAAGGATAGTGGCATGTGTGGTGGAGCAGATTCGAAAGGGAGGGAGTAGCCCTTTCGAACGATCTGCAAAACCCACCCGTCCGTGGTGATATGTTCCCAGTGGGGCAGGTGATGACGAATCCTGCCACCAACTGGATGGGAGTGAGAGGATGGACTAGGAGGGTTTGGAGGCTGCAGCGGGGGCATAGGTGGACTGGACAGACCTCTGGTTCCCTGTCCCATGGGCACGTGGGATTCCGCATCCTCGGCCAAGCATATGCTGACCAGCATGCGAGGCACAGTGGCTGTGTGGAGGAAGCAACAGGGCCCCCCTTCCGTGTCCACAAAAGGGGCGAAAATTGGACTGTGGTTGGCCAGGGGCCGAGGAAAGACCGAGGGACCGAGCCGTAGCCCGGGAATCCTTGAATCTCTCCAAGGCCGAGTCCGCTTTGTCTCTGGCCAGATGGTTGCCATCAATGGGCATGTCCATGAGTGACTGTTGGCCGTCCCCTAAAAAAACAGAAGTTTGGAACCAGGCATGGTGCGGTAAGGCCAATGTTGTACCAAGCAATCTGCCCAGAGAGTTGGTCGTATCCAGCCCACAACGGATTGTGAACTTCGCCGCGTCTCTCCCATCGTTCACAGCTTGGGAGACGATAGCACAGGCCTCCTATGGTATCTGCGGCAGGACTTGCGCAATCGTATCCCACAGGGAGTGTGTATAGCGACCCAAAAGGCATGCGGAGTTTACAGACCACAGCGCTAGACTAGAGAAGGAAAACAACTTCTTGCCAAACCACATTTTTGGATTCCCTACCCGGGGGTGCAGAAGGGAACGCACCTGAAGAAGAGGAAGCCTGGATAACAAGACTCTCAGGCATGGGGTGTTGGGACAGGAATTTAGGGTTGTTCGGAGCAGGCCGATGGCGGCGTGAGATAGCCCTATTCACAGGAGCCCCTGTGTTGGGTTTGGACCAAAAGGACAAAAGGACATCGGTGAGGGCTTCATTATACGGTAAAAGGGGTTCTGAAGCAGAAGCCCCAGGCTGAAGCACCTCCGTCAGGAGATTAGACCTGACCTCTACAGTAGGAAGCTCAAGGTCAAGGACCTCAGCTGCCCTACTGACTACCATACCATATGTCGCTCCCTCCACCACAGCCACGATAGGAGGAGAAAGCATGCCAGCATCAGGAGAAGTATCCAGACCACTGGCTTCGCCCAATTCCTGTGCCCAGTCCATAGTAGGGTCATCCTGGTATTCATAAGGATTCAGGGACCCCTCCAATTCCTCCCCATATTCGTACCCATAGGAAAAAGGGTCTGAATCCGACCTGGGGCGAATAAGCCCCATCGAAGCCGAAGGTGGCGTCGGTCAAGGCAGCTCCGACTTCGAGTCATTGAGTATAAGAATTGGGTCAATGTTGATAGTGGGCACCACCGACGTCGGGAGCGACAATATTCGACCCAGCGCTGGGGAAGGTCTCATGGGTGCGACCGGCGCCGGTGCAGATCTGCACACGGATCTGGAGGTGACATCGGTGGCCGGGACCGAAGCTGCCAGCGCGGAACCCGAAGGCCCCTCAGCCGAACCCCTTGGGTTCAAAGGAGCTGTATCGGGATTGGCCCGCCCAAATATGAGGCGCACGGCCTCGTAAAACTCTATTAGTTGGGTGGGGTCATTCTGGCTCTGGGAAACTCGGGGAAGCCCAGAGCCGACCCAGGCGCAGGCTCCGAGGATGGAGGCCTAGTGCATGGACTCTCACTCTGCGTCGGCCAAGCAACGGGGCGAGGTCGAAGAGCGATGGGACTTCTTACCTTGACCCGAGGATTTAGAAGAAGACGAGTGTTGATGACTTCGCGACCGATCTCGAGAACTTCCTCTGGAGCGAGACCGGGACCTACGCGGAGTCGAGTGCCGGGCCACCATTAGCTTTAGGGACCGCTCCCTCAAAACCTTTGGTTGCATGGCCCGGCACTCAGAGCACGACTTTGGGTCGTGGTTGCGCTTGAGGCACCAGAGACAAACGCGATGAGGATCCGTCACTGACATTGTCCGATGGCAGTCCTCACAAGGCTTGAACCCGGTCTTCGGTGACATCCTCGATGCTCCAAAGTCGCACTGTAAAAACTCAACAAAACGGTCAAATTCAGCCAAAAATTAGCCAGGGTAGCTCTTTTCCAGATCAGCGCATGACGTGGAAAGAAAAGAACTGACGTCACTGCACGAGAGTGGCGTCTATGTACTACTCCCGACGTCATCATGGCGTCCACGACGCCTAAGACGCCTGCGGAAACGTCCGACGCCAGCTACTGGCGCACAAGGGTATTGCTCGAAGAAAAATCTCCGGATCCAGTCTGACACCTGGGGGAAAATTCTAAGGTAAGGAATCTGCAACTAGAAGTCTCTATCAGATCTGCTGTGTACATGTTGCTTCCTTTAAAACATTATGAAAAAAGATAGGTAGACAAACGTGAGAAATGCTAAACACCTAAATGCAGGTACAGTATCTGCACTCTCTTCATACATCCAGAGGGCATCCTATTTACTTCTCTAACCAGAATTTCCTTTGAACATAGAGGAATGAGTAAGATCTAAGGGGCAGATGTAGCAAAGTAAAATTTTGCGAGTTGCAAATTGCGAGTCATACCGACTCGCAATTTGCAACTCGCAAAATTTTATGCAGAAAGGTGTCTCAGACACCTTCTGCGACTCGCTATGGGGTCGCTAAGACCCACCTCATGAATATTAATGAGGTGGGTCGCATTTTGCGACCCCATAGCGAGTCCATGCACTCACAGGGATGGTGGCCTGCTGGAGACAGCAGACCTCCATGTTTGTGACTGCTTTTTTAATAAAGCAGTTATTTTTTTTTCTTTTTGCAGCCCGTTTTCCTTAAAGGAAAACGAGTTGCAAAAAGAAAAACTTCTGAAGCCATTTGGCTTCGTTTTTTTCAGAGTAGGCAGTGGTCCATAGGACCACTGCCTGCTCTGAAAAAACATTTTTTTCGGCATTCACAAAGGTGAAGGGGTCCCATGGGGACGCCTTCCCTTTTGCGAATGAGTTACCACCCACTTCAAGTGGGTGATAACTGTGAGTTGGTTTGCGACCGCATTCGCGGTCACAAAGCAACTCAGCATGGCGATGCGGTCGCAAATAGGAAGGGAACACCCCTTCCTATTTGCGAGTCGCATCCCCAAATTGCGAGTTGGTATGACTCGCAATTTGGGGATGTGCATCGCGTTAGGCTGTTTGCACGGCGCAAACTGCGTTTTTCGCAGTTTGCGACATGCAAACAGCTACCTACATCTGGCCCTAAATGTTGTCAACAACCAAATAAATACTGGTTAACTAAGGAAGTCACGTCATACTACACTTCTGCCATTCCTAAGGACTGTGAATATATACATGCAACTATTAGCCAACTGGATGACATTCACATTGTTGATCTCATGATGGAAGGACAAATTGATTTTCTCAGAATTTGTTCTTGTGATCCACATGTTAATTCACCTATCTATGGGATCTGCTGGTGTTGTCTACTAACTGGTAATGAGGATTCTAGACAGTGTGGCAATGATCCTCTGGACAATCCGCAAGCCCCAAGCCGCTCGCAAGCCGAAATTGCCCAGGGTCGTTACAAGGTCAGGGCAGCTGCGCTACTTGTCCATGCCCTACTCTTATGAAGGCCCACACTGCTGTTGAAGAAGGTATGTATATCACAAACATTTGTTTTGTAATATTTTCAGAGAAGGCAGTCAAAGGCAGCAGCCTCAAATGGCACCAGCATACTGAGGATGTCTCCAGACATTTTCCCAAGCGTTGTCTCTGTTTCAAAGAAAGTTTTGTGGGACCACTAATGGTTTCTGATCCAGGCCTTATAGAGGCTTCTGACAAGTTTGAACATAGCAGTTCTACATATACATTCTAATCAAGAAGTAATGGAGAAGTACAGCCATCAACTTCCTCAGTATCAAATGATCTATTAAAACGCAGATTAAACCGAAACAAACATTCTGTCATGTATCCGTCTCCGTATCAAAGTCAAAGCAAGGCCTGTAAAATGCAAATCAAACTGCTTGTTTTAACCCGAGACTTGTGCACCCCAAGGTATTATTCAAGACAAAATTATGTCACTAACGGAAATATCTTTGGAGAATATGGTCTATATTTACTTATGACGTCAATGTCTTTTGCTGTCTATAAATAATCATTGTATGTGCATCTTTGCCTCTAATAAAAATACTAAACAGACAGAAAAGGAAATATATCCTTAATTCAGAATCAAACTGTTTTTAGTCACAAGCCCACATAATTTCATGCTATACCATTGAACAAATAAATGCACTCTTGTGCCATGTGTCAGAATGACTGATTGATTATCTGGTTGATAGGAATAAAAAAGATAGTTCAGTTGACTGTTTTGTGAAGCTCAGAGGACAGTCATCTTCCAAAGGACAGGCATTGGGAATTCTAGTTACGCATGCGTCAAGATGGCCAATCCGCCTAACCTACCATTCACTTCACATACCGATGAGGACATAAAGAAGTGTGAGGTCAAAAGCGCGCAAGCGCTTTGATCTGTTGTAAGTATTGTAGGATTTTAACCACACCCATCGCTTTCATTTATTCCTGGTCTTGCCTTTCAAAAATCAATTGATGCCATTAGTAAATGCTTTATGTTTGTCCCGCCTTGAGGCTGTTTTTGTCACGCCTTGCAGACTGCCCCTGTTACATGGCGAAATTGCATGATTGACGATATACTTCAGCGTGCCTGATCCATTTTTTTTCCTTTTGTCTCTTCCCTTCATGCTGCATGGTGGCAATGGCGCTCACAATGCGAACAGGCACAAAAGTGTGAACTTGATCGGTGGTGTTGGAGTGCTGCTCATATTGTTCAAGGATACGTATTCAGAGTCATTTGTTGTGGCTCTCTCCTTAAACACTTGTAATTTGTAAAGTCTTTACGTAAAACAGAAATCCTCAAAGCGAAAGCAGCTCTCCCTGCACAGCGGGAGAGTCAATACTACAATATTCACTGCACTACGGAAAATCTACCCATAAGGCTTTGCAAGGCATTACTTTCACAAAACATTTTTGCTCATAACTCTGTCTAGGTCATCTCTGGCTCCCCACGCTAGGTTAGTGGGGACACCAAAATAATAACTCCTCCCACCATTCAGTGTCTTTTTGAGTGCTTTCATGGCTGGGACTTTTGCTTTACAGCCGAGAATAGCTTGTGTGTTTTTAGGGCCTTGTTTGTAATGTCTTTGGTATAGGCTTGTTACTCTTGAAAATGTGTAATGCACTAGGCTCTCTACGGGGTAAATAAATGGTTCCACTGCATTATTTATTGACATTTTCTTTTTGTGTGGTTATGTCCTTTAGGGGCTAACTACATAGTCACATACCCATGTTTCTTACAGATGCTGTTTTCATTGTGGTTTCCTCTAGGGACTGTTCTGAGCATGACAATCATATCAACCTACTAAAATATTTGTGGCACAGAAACTTGCCCCATAATGTTTTGGAGGGCATTCCTTTTACAAAACGTTTTTGCTCATAACTCTGCCTTTGGTGGTCATAGGACAATGGGACAAGCTTCAAAACAGTGACTACAATGTCTCTCTCTGTCTACATCATCTCCTGGTCCCCACACTATGTTAGTGGGGACACCAAAATAATAACCCATACCACCATTCATTATCTTTTTAAGCTCTCTCATGGTTGAGGAGTGGCGTTAGCATGGTGCAATAAGGAGAAATGCTTTCATTTCTCCTCGATTTTTGCTCTTTCTATGTTTGCTGCATTCCGCAGAAAGAGTAAATCGCCATTAAAGATTCCTTTTGTGCAGGAAGGTGTCCCTTCCTGAACAAAAAAAATCTCACCCGCAACACAGACATCCCTGCACCATGGCGCAAGGGTGGATGTGTTGGCGCTCAGCAGCAAATTTAGCACAGGGGAAATTTAGCCCAGGAGTATTCTTGTTAATACGAAGCATCCCTGCATTTTGGAAATGACTGAGCGTGGCACTGCCAAATGTGGTGCAGTGTCAGGTTCCGTCATTTTCTTATAAATGAGGCCCTATGTGTTTTTAATTTAGCTGAGAGGGTCAAAGGTCAAAGTTGCAAAATATATTTAGAAATTTGGATTTTTAGACATTTGACTATTGAGAAAGTGACAGCTACTGTTGGAAAACTGCAGTTGGCAGCCAAGTTAAAGTATCGACTAAGCGCATCATATTCCATCTTATGGAAAACCCAATCAGTATAAATCTATCTAAATGATCTTCAAAGTTCTTCGTCACCACTATAAGGCAAGCTGCCAGTGAAAAACAATGGTGGAACCAAGTATACATTTGTCAGCATTTTGCCAAGGAAACCGTTGCAAAGAGAGCTTTCTGCATTAAGGCCCAGGTTGAAAGAGATGGGCTAAACATATCTCCTTTGTGATTCGTCAACAATGAGAATCAGGAAAAATTATATTTCTAAATTGTGAGAAATTGGAATGGTGTTTGAGGGGGGTGCAAGACCTTCTCAAGTGTTAGCCACAATCCTTGTCAGGGTGAACCACAAAGTTAATACATTAACCTGTGTTTAACACTCTGGTAGCTTGGTACAAAAACAGTCAGGCTTAACTTAGATGCGAAGTGTATAGTATTCATGCAGCACTTAAATGGTAATAAAGTGAAAACACAACACAAGACAAACCCCACACCAATTCAGAAAAATAGAGTAAAGTTCATTAAATTATTTAACACCAAGAATCCAATCAGTATAACCAAAGACATGCAAGTTCAAATATGTAAGTTAAGCATAGTACATAAAAGTACAAAGAACCACTCATGATTATCCAGTCATGCAAGACCAGGTGAAAGTCAAAAGTTCAGGGCAACCACAATGGAGCACGGGCAGCATACAGGGGCTAGGTTAGTCCCACTGAAAAAGTTCAGCCCAAAGGGCCCAATTCATGGTGGAGGAGGCCACGAGGTGGAGGGAGAGCGTCATGGATGGTTGTTGCTGTGGCACGAAAAGGAGGTAGGGAGTCGTGGACGGCTGTAGCGTGGAGATCCTATTGGGTGTCACAGACGGTCGTTGCTGGTGGTTTGCATTGGCAGTGACAACAGGCTGCTGATGCTTTAGTGTGAAGTGCAGATCTTGTGTTACTGGTTGTCACTTGTGGTAGCTGTAGCACGAAGAGTCAGGCTCACCGGAGCTTTTTATTGGTGGTTGTTGTGGGCAGCCAGATCTTGGTGGGAATGGCCCTGTTAGTCTCACAAAGAGCCCAAAATGTCAGGATTTCTCTTTTCCACTAGAAGGAGCTCAACTGATGCCACACCAAGGGTCCAGGACCTGGGAGGCACCTCTTGAGGACCAGGAAATTTCTCCAGCAGAAGCCAACAGGACTCAGGCATGTCCAGTTGCAGGTCCAGGCAGATCCACTGCAGCAATTAGTCTGGGCAGTTTCAGAGAGGCCCCTGAAACTTGTTGTGTCCCTGTAGCTGGGAAAAGGTGGTCAGTCAGCAGACCCTTGGAGTCACTTCAGGCTAAGGCAAAGGGTACAGGTTCAGTTTTCCTTCTCTGGAAGTATAGCAGGTCTCAAGCAGCGGGCAGTCCTCTGTCAGCAGGGCTATCCTGTTTCTGAAGTATCTGCAGGTACAGGAGGGTACTAAAGAGTGGGTCTGAGGGTCCTATGTTTATATCAGTTGCTGGCTTTGAAATTGGAGAAGTGTCTGGAGTTTTCCCAACACATAGGTGTTTGGAATTTCCTGCCTCCCTGACCTTGTCCCAGTCTGTCTGCAGTTACAATAGGCAGTGTGAAGTTCTTTTTGAGAGGCAGTGACTTTGAAGTGCAAGTGTGACAGGTGACAGCTCCAACCCCCAATCAAGTCAGAATGGTCCATACTGCCAACACCCCTCTACTATGATACTTTCTGGCAGGAATACACAAAGGGCACCTGCCAACTACACTTAGTCATATGACCCAGGAAAACAGGTTGCCAGCACACATGGTTAGCACAAGGTAATACCAACTTTCTAAAAGTGGCTTTTTCAGAATTGTGACTTAAAATCCGACTTTATTTATAAAGAGGGTTTTAAATTACAATTGCTCAGACACCATACATGACATTCCTACTTGTTGTCACACAGACGTTATCTTTTATTGAAGATAATAAGGCAACTCAATGTTATCCTATGGGACATGTAGGCCTTGCAATAGTGAAAAATAAATTACATTTCATTACCAAGACATGTAAAACTTAAAAGTACATGTCCAACGTTTTACACAAAATTGACTCTATTTAAGGTCTGCTCTGGGGTGACTTATACATATTTAAAAAAAGATTAGGCCAAGCAAAAGGTTTATTTTAGGAGGGCAATATGGCAGTTTAAAACTGCACACACAGGTTGCAATGGCAGTCCTAAGACATGCTTTTAAAGACCTACTTAAGTGGGTGGCACAATAAGTGCTAAAGGGCAGCTAGTAGCATTTAATTTACAGGCCCTAGGTACAAGTAATGCCACTTTACTAGGGACTTACAAGTAAACTAAATAGGCCAATTGGGTATAAGCCAATTTTGCCAGGTTTACAGGAGGGAGCATAAGCACTTTAGCACTGGTTAGCAGTGGTAAAGTGCATAGAGTCCTAAGAACCAACAAAAATGGTTTAGGAAAACAGGATAAGTCAAGGCAAAAACTTTAAGAGTGGCCCTGCAGAGAGGGGCAGGTCCATCATAAATTCTTCAGGATTTATTGCATATCTTGACAGCATGGTCATCTTGTAATAGACGTGCAAAATACAGAAGATTTTGAGCCACTAAATCTTATTAGCAAACCCCTTTCGTTGATTGGCTAACATACAGTTCAGCACTATGACTTTGGGTCTTCTTGGTTCGTTTCTCTATATCTCAATTTTGTTTGTATGTGACTATTTCCTCTTTTATGCTGTTTGCCTTGTATTATGTTTAAATAACGTCTTGTGAATCTATTTCTGTTTCTTTAGCACCAGGCTTTATTATTCTAGCTATGGATAATCTAAGGAAGTTAAAAATTACTTAACCTAATGTGAAAAGATAACAAAAGCCTGTTAGAAGGAGAAAACATAGATTGCATAGCTGGGCATAAAGCAGTTTTATGTTTTTTTCAATAGATTTGTAACAATGTTAAGGTGTTATGTACTATGGTCAATGGTTGTGTTGATGACTTTGTTTCATCAGAGGCTATAGGAAGAGGAAATAAGGCTGCTATCTTTTTTTGTTAACAAATCCTATTGTACAAATATTGTCTAAACATAGTGATTCTGATGGTAGGTTTGTATATGCTAAGGTTAAACTCGATAAGTATGTTCTTTATTTTTGTCACTATATATGGCCCCACTGCAAATGACCCTATTCTTTCAAAAGGCATCACCCCTGAGATTAGTTGTCTAGGCAAGGTTACCCTGGTGATGTTAATGCAATTCGTGACCCATTTTTAGGTGAATTGTCTCCAGTTAAATTCAATCCTTCAAAGTCCTTTACATTATTTAAACCTTTTTTAGGAAACAAAAAACACAACAATTGGAGATCTTTGGAATCTTGCTTTCCCAACTAATAAATAATTTTCAGTTTTTCCCAATTCACATCACAGTTACACAAGGATTGATTATCTATTACTTCCACAAAATCTATGTCACATATCTCTAATCCCAAAGTTGAACAAATTGATAATTTTGATCCTCACTTATCTCAAAAATTCTTAAACTGAAAGTTAGTATTTTCTATAAATTAACTATTTGTAAATCATATGCAATCTCTATCTCATTACCCATTTTGAGCTAATTCAATCCTGCATGATGCAAAACAATACTAAATTATATGCTAAACATTAGGGCCCATATTTATTCCTGCTTTGCGCTGAATTTGTGTCATTTTTCTTACGACAATTCGGCGCAAAAGTAACTCCATATTTATATTTTGATGTTAAAGTTTGCACCATTTTTTAGCTGTGTGAACCTACCTTGAGTCAATGAGATGCAAGGTAGGTGTACCCGTCTAAAAAATGGTGCTAACCCCATAGCCCCATATTTATCCCCGGTGCTAAAATTATGCACGGGTGGGAGGAGGGGCTAAATAATGGTGCAAAGCTTGCTTTGCACCATTATTTCACGCCTGGGTCAGACCAGGCGTTAGGGGACCTGTGGACCCATTTCCATGGTTAAACACTATGGAATGGGTCCACAGGTGCCCTCCTCAAACCCCAGGAACACCCCCACCCACACCAGAGGGACACCGAATGATGGGGGACCCCATCCCAGGTAAGTAGGGTTAGTAGAGGTACGTTTTTTAACTTTTTTTTAATTAAAGTGCCATCTGGGGCCCAACTTGGGGACTCCTGGTCCCCTGTGATGGCCATTGGGGTGGTGGGCATGACTCCTGTCTTTTCTGAGACAGGGGTCATGTGGTATGGAGGGTTTTGCGTCAGAAAAGGATGCTAGGCTGGTTAGAGGCATTTTTTTTTGCCTCTAACCAGCCTAATGTAATTTTTTGGTGCAAAATCCCCATCTCACATACCGCTACCCCCACCCGGCTAATGTCTTTTTTTTTTAATGCTAGTCCACCCTTTGCACAGGCTTGTGCCATTCCATAAATATGGCGCCTGGCTGGTGCTCAGGAATGGCACAAGCTGGTGCTAAACTTTTTGATGCAAAACTGCGTTAGTGCAGTTTCGCATCAAAAAGTATAAATATGCCCCTAAGAGAGTCACACAAATACAGCTGTGATATGTCTTACCCAGAACCCCAACAATCTTTAAGATGACACAGGGAATAGAGAGACAGAGTCAGAGGTTGAGGTAGGCGGAGAAGGAGAGCTATTCAGATAGACAAATTGAATATTCAGAGGTCAATGAGAGAAAGTTCCCTTTCTCAGGAGGCCCCTTTGAAGGTAGGCGCCCTGGGCAATTGCCCACATTCCCATGCCGTAAAACATCTTCCAGATAAAAAGGTATTTTTAAGAAAACTCTATGATCATGCAAACCAAACCCTTTCACAGAAAAAGTTCACAAGTATCATATCTCATCAGTATCATAATTTCACCAGTATCATGTCTCTATTATAGAAAGTAACAATGGACTTTACTCACCAGTTGTCACATTAAGATGTATTGCATGGCCCACACTGCTTTGGCCACTCAGAGCCACAGCTTTACAGCGATACATTCCAGTGTCGTTTAGCTCAGCTAATGTAATGCTTAGGGTGAAATCACCATTGTAGCGTGTCTCTGTACTTGTTATCCATTTAGCATTTATTCTGCCTGTCTCATGCTGAATAGTTATGCATGCACTTCCAGTATATTTGCACCAGGATGCGTTCGCCAGTGTGCCAGCACAATACTTCACTGGGCAGTGTAAGGTTTGTGACATGCCTGCTGCGACCTGATAACGAGTATTTCTTTCAACAAGAACGTCCACATAACAGGAAGTTTCGTCTCCTGGATAGAGAAAAGACACACGACAAAGAAAATAAATGAGAACCTTCAGTCTTGTGTGGTCTCCTCCTATATATCACAGTCACTGTCATCCTAGTGCATTGTAATCAGGAGTATTTCTAGGCTGGAGCAAACCCATAACCACATTCTGTCATGAGATCTGACAATATCAGCTTATCAACAAGCACTGCCCTGGGGTTCATCATTGTATATGGCTGATAACTATGTGTTTGCTGTGAAATGGTACTGCACACCGTGATGTGTGCTGTAAGACTGTGTCATCCTCATCTATTTTGTACATGACAAAACAGATTTTGACTCTATTTTCATTTTGTGATTATAGACAAAATCACTCAGTAAAACATGCTATTACATATAATGCATTTTGTATTTGAATGTCAGCACTGTCAGTGAACGCTGTTGCCATCCTTATTAGGCTGTGTTATCTGACAAGGGCAGAGGACCAGGCTAATCTCAGTGTAGAACCTTTAGGCCCAACTATGTATGTCTGGTTTGAGGGCAAGCTGCCTCCCACTCTCCCCCAAGAGTAGGAAGCATATGCCATGACACCTTTTTTAGGTCTGGTGTTAGACATTTTGCTTTTATCAAAATTATATACAATACACTTACTTATGGGGGCTTTGATCCAGCACTCTTCAGCCATTGGTTTGTTGTTGTCATTCACATTTTTCAGCCACCCACTAAACCATATACGCACTGGGTTGTGGGTCAGCTCACTTCAGCCATTGGATAACTTCACTTTGAATGACAGCATTCTGCGCTTTCACAGGGAGCATATTCACACCCAAAGTAGTTCCCTTCGGGGCCAGGGACTACTATGGCTAGGTTTGCTTCATGAGCACAAAAAATCTGATTTTACCCATTGTTTTTTTTATATTGCCAAAGACCTGGCAGCTCTCTGAACAATAACATTTTACAAAAAAAAAAAAAAAAAACAGCATTGGAGAAGGCAAAGGGCAGCAACCAACACCACACCTATTGCCTTGTCAATGCATGTTCTGCGTGGTGTAACCTGGGGCCTGCAATCACAAATGGAAGAGCTCAAACAGTCTCCAGAGTGCATCAATGTTTTTACTACGAGTTACCACATGTGCTCTTTATCCCCTTTGCCCGTTAGATGAATCTCCAATCCTGAACCAACCCAGTTTGGTCACCGCCCTGTCTTTAGTGTAAACTATCAAAATATGTCAACAATTAATGGACCTATCGCTTCTGGTTCCCTCAGGAGACAAAACCTCTTTTCTAGCCCACACCCTACTGGAAGAATTGCAGCCTTAATCATAATGGCTGCTGTAAGTCTCGGTGGCCTGAGACCCATTGTTATGTATGTGGGCATTGTGAACTTCAGTTGGGACCTGGTAGACAAAAAAATCATTCCTTATGGTGATCCCTGACTCTTGCACCCATGTAGCAGAAAGATATAGGTGCTGGCACCTGGGAACTGCAAGCGCTCAATGTACCCTACCTACAAGAAGGTAGAACATTGACTACTTTGAATTTGAAAGCTCACATTGTGCACTTGTTGCAAGGAATGACAACACACGCTAGACACCTCTAGCTACAGTACTGATTATCATATATGCTCCATGATACAGCTTTGCATGCAGAGCAAATTAGTCTTGTAAACACTGTAAATCCATCCGCTTGGTAGACCTAATCATGGTGGCTGAGTATCATGATTTACTAAACAGGGCTAGTTATTTTTGTTGCAAGTCATAATCTCATTTAAATATTTAGGTCTGATTGTACCTTCCAAATAATTGTGTTCCATCAGTCAGTCAAAAAGCTTTATTGTGGCTCAAAGCCATAAAAGCGTAAACAAAATAAAACAATTAAAATATAAAACAATCATCAAGGTACATGACATATGAAATAGATAAAAACTCTAGCAATCAACTGTGCTAAAACAATACCATTTCCCTTCTGATTTATACAATTTCATGTGATAGGCAGACATGAATTTAACAACTGGTCACTCTTAAACCAGAAAATGTCATGTGAAAAATCATTTTTTCTAAATAATCCATCGTCAAACAATATAAACAATACAATGATAATGCAGTCAATGGATACTATGGTTCGTACAACACAGTAACCATTGGGTTTGGAGGAAAGAACATAAGCTTTATAAATTCGCCCCAAACCCATTTGACTCTGAATCATCCCTCATTCTCTGTCTAATTGTCCACATGCCTAGCAAGAATCTGCTAACCCCAAATACAGTTAGGTAACTTGTGGTGGATTGCCGCATCCACGCACAGGCGGTCTCCACGGAGATGCCGAGTGAGAATACCTCGCGCGGTCTCCGTGGAGAAGCATACGTCGCGGACCTGAAAAGATGGTTGGAAGGCGGTCTGGTGAGGACGGTTAGGCTGTGTCGATGGCTGGGGCAAAAATGTAATAAACTTACTTTAAGGATCTTCTACGTCCGTTATTTTGGAGCACCTCCCTTCACACTGCCGACGAGGGTGGCTCAGTTTTTGCCCCAACATCCAGGAAGATTTATTCTAACGGCAAACGGAGGCTCCGTTGGACAAATTCTGGTGTTCATGTCGAGTCTGTCAACGCGAGGAGCGCACAGCAAGGGAGCCGAGTGGAGTGCACTGGAGTCGAGTTGAGGAGGTGAAATGCTCCGGATATCCTGAGTTCCTGGAGGCGTGGTTTCCTCTTAAAGGGGTGGTTGTGGAACAACGTTAAAGGGGAGGTGTTTCTCTCTGTTCAGCTGCATTCTCAATGATGGTTTCAGATGGTGAAAGATCTGTAGTATCTGTATACGGTGATAGGCACACCTTCTTCATCTAAAGCGCGTTTGCCTGTCGTATACATTGCACGGTGACAGACACACCTATTGGAAGTGGGATTTTGTTTGAGTTCAAACACGCTTTTAAGATTCTGTTTTAATTGCCTGTCGTATACATTGCATGGTGACAGGCACACCTATTGGAAGTGGGATTTTGATTGAGTTCAAACAGGCTATTAAGATTCTGTTTTAATTGCCTGTCGTATACATTGCACGGTGACAGGCACACCTATTGGAAGTGGGATTTTGATTGAGTTTAAACACGCATATAAAGTGAAAATGTGTATGATGGGTATTATATAGGAAATTTGAGGATTTAGTATTCTGTTTTCAGTCTGCAACAGCATATTTAAGTGTTTGTGTTAGTTACTTTAAAATACCTACTATTTAAAAATGCAGAACGTAACACCCCCTCCCTTTTTCTTAAGCAGTCCAGGTGATCCTACATATTCTTGGTCTAAGTGGAAGAAAATGTTTGTTCACTATGCTAGAGTGTGTGGACCGACACTCAGCGCAGAGAGGAAACACGCACTTTTGATGCACTGATTGAGGGGTGAAGGTCAAGAGGTACTTGAAAACGTACCAGATTTAAGTTTTGAAGAATCTAGAAATCTAAATGAATACGAATTGTGCATTAGGAAGTTGGACAAACATTATATACCGAGAGTCAGTACGATAATGGAGAGGTACTATTTTGGGAGAAGGGAACAATGGAAAGATGAATCGGTGGAAGAGTACATTACTAGTTTGAGGAAACTTGCAGCCTTTTGTAAATTTGGATCTTTAGTGGATGAAAGAATTAGAGATCAATTTGTGCTAAGGTGCAGTAGTGACAAAATTAGGGAAGAATTGTGGTTAAAGGATGAACTACCTTTGGAAGAAGTGATCTTGGTAGCAAAAGGAGTTGAGCATATGCTTAAATGCGTTAAAGAACTAGGTAGTAACAAAGTTATAACTGGTGAATCTATGAAGGTGGATGAGGTGTTATGTGAAGTGAAAAGCAAAGAGCTTAGTGCAATGAGGAAAAAAGATGATGAGTCAAAGTTTAAAGGAGAATGCTTTCGATGTGGGAGAACTGGCCACAAAGCTAATGATAGCAATTGTCCGGCTCTAAATGTAGTGTGCAATTGCTGAGGGAGAAAAGGTCACTATTATAGATGTTGTCGTAACAAGAAGAAGAAGTATGGTAACAGCAACACGATGAGAGAGATTAAAGAAGTGTCTCAGGAGGTGGTTTTCCAAGTTAAAACATGGGAGAAAAGTGAGGAACATACAAGTGAAGTGATGAAATTAGAGGGGGTTGATCTTTTGATGAGGTTTGATTCATGTTCGCAATTAACAATAATTTCCAAGAAATGCTTTGATTTATTAGTAAAGAAAGCTAGAGTTTTAAATAAAATGGATGTACGTCCAGGTGGATATGGTGGACAACCAATAAAAGTGTTAGGATACTTTGAGGGTCATCTTGAACTAAAAGGGAGACATTTAGGCCCGTATTTATACTCCGTTTGCGCCGAATTAGCGTCGTTTTTTTCGACGCAAAATCGGGGCAAAACTAACGCCATATTTATACTTTGGCGTTAGACGCGTCTAGCGCCAAAGTATGGGCAAATAGCGTCATTTTTTTCCTTGCGTTAATGAGATGCAAGGAAGGCGTTCCCGTCTAAAAAAATGACGGCGACGCAAATGCGTCGTATTTATACTCCCGGGCAAAAATCACGCCGGGGAGTTGGCGGGTCTAAAAACCCTGCATTTGCGCCACTATTTAACGCCTGGGTCAGGGTAGGCGTTAAGGGGCCTGTGGGCTCAAAATGAGCCCACAGGTGCCCTTCCCATGTCCCCAGGGACCCCCCCTGCCATCCCTGCCCACCCCAGGAGGACACCCAAGGATGGAGGGACCCACCCCAGGGACATTCAGGTAAGTTCAGGTAAGTATAATTTTTTATATTTTTTAATTTTTTTTGGTGGCATAGGGGGGCCTTATTTGTGCCCCCCTACATGCCACTATGCCCAATGGCCATGCCCAGGGGACATAAGTCCCCTGGGCATGGCCATTGGGCAAGGGGGCATGACTCCTGTCTTTACTAAGACAGGAGTCATTTAAATGGCGTCTGGGCGTTGAAAAAAATGGCGCAAATCGGGTTGAGGCGATTTTTTGGCCTCAACCTGACTTGCCCCATTTTAAGACGCCCTAACGCCATTTTCCCCCTACGCCGGCGCTGCCTGGTCTACGTGGTTTTTTTCCACGCACACCAGGCAGCGCCGGTCTGCTAGCGCCGGCTAATGCCATTCCATAAATACGGCGCCCGCATGGCGCTTCAGAATGGCGTTAGACGGCGCTAAATTTTTTGACGCTAAACTGCGTTAGCGCAGTTTAGCGTCAAAAAGTATAAATATGGGCCTTAGGCCCGTATTTATACTCCGTTTGCGCCGAATTAGCGTCGTTTTTTTCGACGCAAATTCAGCGTAAAACTAACGCCATATTTATACTTTGGCGTTAGATGCGTCTAGCGCCAAAGTATGGGCAAATAGCGTCATTTTTTTGCGTGAACGCCTTCCTTGCGTTAATGAGATGCAAGGAAGGCGTTCCCGTCTAAAAAAATGACGGCGACGCAAATGCGTCGTATTTATACTCCCGGGCAAAAATCACGCCCGGGAGTGGTCGGGTCAAAAAAACCCACATTTGCGCCACTTTTTAACGCCTGGGTCAGGGTAGGCGTTAAGGGGCCTGTGGGCTCAAAATGAGCCCACAGGTGCCCTCCCCTGCCCCCAGGGACCCCCCCTGCCACCCCTGCCCACCCCAGGAGGACACCCAAGGATGGAGGGACCCACCCCAGGGACATTCAGGTAAGTTCAGGTAAGTATAATTTTTTATATTTTTTAATTTTTTTTGGTGGCATAGGGGGGCCTTATTTGTGCCCCCCTACATGACACTATGCCCAGGGGACATAAGTCCCCTGGGCATGGCCATTGGGCAAGGGGGCATGACTCCTGTCTTTACTAAGACAGGAGTCATTTAAATGGGGTCTGGGCGTCGAAAAAAATGGCGCAAATCGGGTTGAGGCGATTTTTTTGCCTCAACCTGACTTGCCCCATTTTAAGACGCCCTAACGCCATTTTCCCCCTACGCCGGCGCTGCCTGGTCTACGTGTTTTTTTTCCACGCACACCAGGCAGCGCCGGTCTGCTACCGCCGGCTAACGCCATTCCATAAATACGGCGCCCGCATGGCGCTTCAGAATGGCGTTAGACGGCGCTAAATTTTTTGACGCTAAACTGCGTTAGCGCAGTTTAGCGTCAAAAAGTATAAATATGGGCCTTAGGCCCGTATTTATACTCTGTTTGCGCCGAATTAGCGTCGGCTTTTTCGACGCAAATTCGGCGCAAAACTAACGCCATATTTATACTTTGGCGTTAGACGCGTCTAGCGCCAAAGTATGGGCAAATAGCGTCATTTTTTTGCGTGAACGCCTTCCTTGCGTTAATGAGATGCAAGGAAGGCGTTCCCGTCTAAAAAAATGACGGCGACTCAAATGCGTCGTATTTATACTCCCGGGCAAAAATCACGCCCGGGAGTGGTCGGGTCAAAAAAAACCCGCATTTGCGCCACTTTTTAACGCCTGGGTCAGGGTAGGCATTAAGGGGCCTGTGGGCTCAAAATGAGCCCACAGGTGCCCTCCCCTGCCCCCAGGGACCCCCCCTGCCACCCTGCCCACCCCAGGAGGACACCCAAGGATGGAGGGACCCACCCCAGGGACATTCAGGTAAGTTCAGGCAAGTATAATTTTTTATATTTTTTAATTTTTTATGGTGGCATAGGGGGGCCTTATTTGTGCCCCCCTACATGCCACTATGCCCAATGACCATGCCCAGGGGACATAAGTCCCCTGGGCATGGCCATTGGGCAAGGGGGCATGACTCCTGTCTTTACTAAGACAGGAGTCATTTAAATGGCGTCTGGGCGTCGAAAAAAATGGCGCAAATCGGGTTGAGGCGATTTTTTTGCCTCAACCTGACTTGCCCCATTTTAAGACGCCCTAACGCCATTTTCCCCCTACGCCGGCGCTGCCTGGTCTACGTGTTTTTTTTCCACGCACACCAGGCAGCGCCGGTCTGCTAGCGCCGGCTAACGCCATTCCATAAATACGGCGCCCGCATGGCGCTTCAGAATGGCGTTAGACGGCGCTAAATTTTTTGACGCTAAACTGCGTTAGCGCAGTTTAGCGTCAAAAAGTATAAATATGGGCCTTAGTAGGAAAAGTATATGTGTCCAATCAGGGGGACAATCTTTTAAGTTGGGCACATCAAAGATTGTTGGGGGTGGTATTGAATCCCAATGCACAACCACAAGTGCAAATGCAGTGTGTTAAGTGTGTGGAAGGAGAGGTAATCTCTGAATTTCCTGAAGTGTTTTTGGAGAAGTTAGGTTGTCTAAAAGGATACAGACATAGAATTAGACTGAAGACGGGTGCCATTCCGGTAGTAGCTAAAGTGAGGAAAATACCTTTGGTGCTACAAGAGCCGGTGAGGTCAGAGCTTAGGAGACTGCAGGATTTGGGTATAATAGAGGAAGTGGAAGCAACAGAATGGTTGGCACCCATAGAAGTAGCAAGGAAGGGTTATGGAGACATCAGATTATGTGTGGACCTTAGGGCTCTAAACAGAGTAGTTGTAGTTGACATATTTCCTCTTCCAAATATTGAAAAAATTGTGTCCATGATTGGAGGAGCGAAAACATTTTCCACCCTAGACTTAACTTCGGCATACCATCAGGTAGAGCTGGAAGAGAGTTCACAGGAGGTGACGGCATTCCTCACACCTTTTGCCGCCTTTAAATTTAAGAGGATGCCTTTTGGACTAGTATCGGCAGCCTCTGTGTTCCAACGCATTATGCACAAGGTTTTGGAGAATGTAGGGGGTGTGAAATGTTATCAGGACGATGTTTTGATCTTTGCAGACACAGTGGGAGAACATTGGGAGCGTGTGAGGTTAGTATTGAGGAGATTAAGTCAAGCTGGTTTTACTCTTAAAAGGAAAAAATGTCAGTTTAGTCTAACGGAAGTCGAGTACCTAGGACATTTAATCACAGGGGAAGGTGTAAAACCCAAACCTGAGTTAGTCACGACAATAAAAAAATGATTAGCTCCCCAAACCAAGGAAGAAGTGAGTTCATTTTTGGGGATGGTAGAGTACTATGGGAGGTACATCAAGAATTTGTCTGAGAAGACAGCGAACATGAGACTTCTTTTAAAGAAGGGAAAGGAATTTATTTGGGACACTGATTGTGAAAAGGAATTTATTAAGATTAAGGAAGAATTGGATAATGCTCTGTGTCTTCAGGCTTTTAAACCGTACAAGTCTACTATTATTGTCACTGATGCCAGTGCGAAGGGTTTGGGTGCAATCTTGATGCAAGATGACAAAGGGAAGAAGTGTTTAATTGCTTGTGCATCTAAAACTTTGAGTGGAGCCGAAAAGAATTACTCGGTAATTGAAAGGGAGTCGTTGGCCATTCACTGGGCACTGAGGAAATTCAGGCATTTTGTCTGGGGTACAGAGTTTGTGGTGCTGTCTGATCATAAACCTTTAGTTGAGGTATTTTGCAGCAAAGGCTTGAATTCTATTTCTGCAAGAATAAGGAGGTGGATTATTTCTCTACAAGAGTTCAGATTTAAAGCGGAATATCTGCCGGGAGCGTTGAATTTTAGCGCAGATTGTCTATCCAGATTAGTTGTGGAAGATGTTAAGGAGAGTGAAAAAGGATTACATGGACAGGAAGATAATGATTGCGAATTATTCTCTGATGTATGTGAAATTACATGTGAGGTGATATCTGAGCGAGAGTGGAAAGAAGCGGTGAAGGATGATGTAGAACTGTGGGAGGTGTGCGAAGCATTAGAGAGTGGAAGTTTTAGATCACTAAATAGAGTATGTCTTTTGGTAAAAAATGAATTAGCAGTGGATAACAGCATGTTGCTGAGAGGCACAAGATTGGTTCCACCTGAAGTATTAAGGGTTAAGATAATGAGCCAAGCTCATGAAGGTCATCTGGGAATTGTTAAGACAAAGAGAATTTGAGAGAGTGTTTCTGGTGGCCAGGAATGGATTTGGAGGTGGAACTTGTGGTCAGAGAGTGTATACAATGTTCACAGAGTGATAAAATATTGAGGACTCGCAATGTACCAATGTGTTGTAGGCAGTTGCCATGTAAACCGTGGGATGAAGTCGCTATAGACATTGTTGGCCCATTATCGGGTGAACATTCTACCCCATATCTGATTGTATTAACAGATTTATATTCAGGTGGGTGGAGGTCAAAAGTGTATGTGATGTTTCCTCTTCCAGTGTGATATGTTTCTTAGAGGACATGTTTAGGAAAGAAGGTTTTCCTAAATCTTTGTTATCGGACAATGATCCACAATGTTCTACAAGCTTTGAGAAATTTATGAGTGAGTGTGGCACCAAGCACAAAAGGTCAGCAATATATCATCCCAAGACAAATGGTGCGGTAGAGAGATTTAATAAATTTATTAAAGAAAGTATCCAACTGGCAAAGGCGAACACTTTGAATTGGAGGACAGAGCTGTTGAAGAGGATCACAAGTTATCGATTTTCACCACATGCTACCACTGGGAAATCTCCTTTTGTTCTCTTCAAGAAGAGGTTACTAAATGCCAAGTTGTGTCCTGGTTGGATGGAGTGGAGGAAAAATTGCTTCAATTTAGATAATTCTGATTGGTGGGACAGAGAATTAAGACTTTTAGAGAAGAGGAAACAAGAATTTGATGCAAGAAAGAAAGTTTCGAAAGTGAAGCTAGCTGTAGGTGATGTGGTGAGGAATAAGGCACCCACAGGGTGTGTAAAAGGATCAAGTTTCACAAGACCCTTTGTGGTAATCAAACTATTTAAAAACGCTATAAAAACTTCTGATGGGAGAATTTGGAACATGAACCGAGTGGTTCGGATTAAGGATGTGGTGCAACCAGAGTTAAGTATTGAAGGTAAAAGCAGAAGTGGTTCTGAGTCAAGAACACAAAATGACAGGTCTTGTGGTCTTACTAGGTGTGAAGGGATAAGGAGAAGTTGTCGGAAGAAAATCTCTCCTGAACACCTTAAAGACTGTGTTCTAAATTTAATGTAATTTGTTTAATGGGGTGTGGGGTGTTTATTCTGTGATATCGTAGAGCAATATTGCATTCACTTTCTGATGGTGCATCAAGAGATAAAGGTTGTGGGGTCACTGTTTGAGATGCAATTTTTTTTTTTGGGGTAACATTTATACTGTTGTTGTTGGTTTATGTTCATGATCTGATATGTAGTTATATACTCTTCTATGTCAAAATTGTGTTCATTATAAGAGAGAGAGATGTGTGGTGTATTGCCGCATCTGCACGCAGGTAGTCTCCATGGAGATGCCGAGTGAGAATACCTTGCACGGTCTCTATGGAGAAGCATACGTCGCGGACGTGAAAAGACGGTTGGAAGACGGTCTGGTGAGGACGGTTAGGCTGTGTCGATGGCTGGGGCAAAAATGTAATAAACTTACTTTAAGGATCTTCTACGTCCGTTATTATTGAGCACCTCACTTCACATAACTTACATCATATTTCAATATCCTAACTGCTGCTGCATACTGTTTGATTCCCAGATTCTGACACAGCTGAACAATCCCTATTTTCCTACAGTTTTAGTAAAGCAAGCAAAAAAACAAAACATTCTCTACAGTCCGTTTAGGGGCCCCACGTTGTAGACACTTCTGTGCAGTTGGCTGTAAAATGCCCAACTGGCAGGGTTCCATACCGTAGTTGCATATACAATCACCTAGCCAATGGCGGTTGAACCTCATCCAAAAAATTCTCCCTCCTGTAGAAGTCTTTAACCTGAAAAAAGGCCTCTGTCAATGAGCCTCTGTTCAGCTCAGATTGCTCCACCTGGTCCTTTTTCTGCAATTCTTGGTTTTAACTAAGGACTTGGAGATTGCCAATATCGAGCCAGGGTTACTCCCCAAATTTCCAAGCCCAATATCCTCAAGAACAACCTTGATATGCAAAACCCATGGAATGGCATTTGAACCTGGAAGGCCCAGAATTGTTTCCAATCCTTTGTGATAAGAAGAAAGCTCCGGAGTGTACCAGACTCTTCTCCAAAAGAGCAAAGGACGCAGACCAACTTTGTCCTTAATTGGTCTCAACCCAAGATCTAACCTCAGTGGAAACAAGGGAGAACTTACAGAAAGCCCAATTAACTGCCGCATTAAGTGGTTTTCTACTGCACTAAGGGGAGTCACACAGAGGTGTCCCCACAATTCAGCTCCATAGAGCCTGCTAATTATACATTTGTAGGTTTGGCTGGATTGGATGAAAGTGGGATTTTAATAACATTCTGATAATGCTTTCCGCCACTTGCTCTAGTTTTAGTCTTTGCTGCTTAAGATGCGAGTGCCACCCCAGATGTTCAGTTAAAGTTATACCCAGGTACTGGAAGGTGTGCACTCGCTCAAGATAAGTCCCAGCAAGCCTAGGTCTCGCCTTAATTAGGCGCCCGGGGTTCAAACCATGTATTTTGTCTTATTCTGATCAATCTCAAGACCCTTCTCTTTACAAAAAAGTTCAAATCGATCCAAAAGCCTCTGCAAGCCCATTGGAGTTTTAGAGAGTAATAGAGTGTTGTCTGCAAACATAAGTGCAGGCACCCTCTGATTGGCCACCTTAGGTGTGTCATTATCACAAGAATCACGATAATCACAAAAGCCATTGATGCACAATGAGAATAGAGTTAGGGCAAGGACACATCCTTGTCTCACCCCTCTATTCACTGCAATCTGAATAGTTAGCTCCCCAAACTACTGCATCTCCCTTGGGCAGAATTCCCGGTGTGTAACCTTTCTATAATATCCAACAAATAACAAGGGATCCCCATTTCGGCTAAGACCCTCTACATGGTATTTCTAGGGACTATGACAAAAAAGCCGATCGGAGATTAACAAAATCAACATATATTCGTCCCTTTCCCAAAATGACAGTTTTCAAGTACAGCAGTTGGAGTCTAAATACCTGATCAATAGTACTGACAGATTCCCTGGTGCCTGTTTGCAGGGGAGTTAGAACATCATTGTCAATTATCCACTCCTGCCATCTAGCCAGGATTACTTTACTAAAAAGCCTTTGCGCACTATCGATCAGGCCTATGGGCCGACAATTAAGAGGGGAATCCGTGGGCTTTTTTTGTATATGGGGATGATTTCAGCCACGGCTCACTTATGAGGGAATGGTTCCCCTTTCATGATAGCAGTGAATACTATGGAGAAAAGAGAACTCCAGACTCCTGGTTCATTCCTGCTTTGTTGGGGACAATCCCTCCTATAGCTTTTGTGAATTCCTGAGCTGTGATCGTAGGAAAATCCATGTCCTGTGTTTGTCTGGCAGTCAATCGGAGACCAGCCGCAGAGCTGACATCTTTACTTCTGCCAGCACTGCCTAACTTGTTTAGTGTCTCAAGTGTCTCAAGTGGACCCTCATCAACTGAAGATGCAATCTTGTCACCTCTATGAGCATAAAGGGTCGAAAAATGCACAACCCAGTCACAAGCTGTGATATTACATTCAATGGTACATGACCTATTCTGATTTCCAAAGCTCACTATATTCCAGAAAGAGTCCCTAGTTCTTGCGACCATAGGGAGTCTCTCCCGTTTTTCCCTTTCTCCATCTTTTTTTGCATCCAAAAGGCCTTTTTTATATTGCCCTCTGGTGAGCAAAATCCCCGATCTGTCCTGGGTTTTCACTGCTTTAATCGGTTTACATTTAGCCTCTCTACAATTTGAATTAAACCATGGATAGGTCAGACTCCCACCTCTAGCTCACCTGACATCCTTTTAAAAGTACCTATCCTTTATTTTATCAAATAATTATACACTAATTCCTACTACTGCCTCCAGAGCTTCTCTGGTTCCCCCAATTAAATCTAGTTTTGACAGCTAGCGATACCTAAAATTGACAATAATACAATCCCCTTCATGGTCCACCATACAGGATCCCAGCCATTCTACCCATTGAGTAAGCAGAATGTTATGTGCCTGTGACAGGGGGAAATCTCTATGCTTTACAAGTCAATCCAATGTTTTATTAAACAGTACATCATAACGCTCCTTCTGTTCAGCATGCAACTTTGGTACTCTATTTAAGATTACAACATATGGGCATGATGCTGGAGGAAGATGAATCCTAGGAAGCCTATGTGTCCCAGTGCTATTACTTAAATTTATGTCTTCCCTAGATAAAGGAGGGAAGAGGAACAGGGCCTGCTGGGGCAGAGTGTGGCTGAGGGTTAGTTGCATTGGGGACACCCAAACACTGCTGAGAGGATTAACCAGAGCCTCTGTACTAATGGTGGCTTGTAAGTCTTTTGTCAAACCAATGTGGGTAGCCCTACTGTCATTACCATCTACTATATTGCCAGCTTCAAAGTGGACGCTTGTGCCATTTAAACGGGACAGTTCATTCTCTACATTGCTACATGTGTTTGACTGAGCACCAAAGTCCTTTACTAGTGTCTATTTATTTTCTATAGCATTGAGTTGAGCAACTAAAGGACTGAGTTCAGCTCTAAGAAGGTCTTTAATATTACTGATACAAGCTACAATGATTTGATGAATCCATCCCAGCTTTGATGAACAATCGCCACCAGAACGGACCTCAATCAAAGTCCCTACAGAGTCAGAGAATTTGCTTGATTTTGATATGGGAGCTATACTGGTTTGAGGAGTTGCAGACCTTGCTCTCTTTGCACACCCTATTTGCTTCCTCATTAGCACCAACAGTCCCAGAATTGACCACCATAGCTTCAATGCTTTCAAACTTCAAGGGAACTTCAGATGATAGTGACTGAACCTCTGAAGGGCAGCAAGATACCAGAGGGTTATCAGCCCTGGAGACAGTCCTGACTGAAGAGAAATACAGTGTTCAGTCAGTTCTATCTCCATGCTGAGCACCACTAGTGCCTTGTGGAGCATCTTCATATTTGAAGTAACCTCAACAGGTGGTGAAGATGAAGGTTGCCTATCTTGGGCTTTCCTGTTACCCATCCTTGACCCTAAAAAAAATACAAACAATGAGCAACATGCCCAGCTTTGAACCAAATAGGATTAGGTACAAATCAGCTGGAAGACAGGGCAATTAGACAGTTATTAGTGTACACTTAAAATAAAAATATATATAACAAACAACTGTGCAACATAAAATGTCAATATCCAAGAGTATATTAATGTTGCAACTCCCCCACCCTTCATAGCATCTTCATAGCATCTTGCCTTTAAATAATTAATCAGAAAACAGAGAATCAATGGGATTCTATGAGATAGACTTCCTATTGCCCGCTTGACAATACAGTCAAGTCAAGTGGTACCATTCAATGGTTTCCTCTGCTGCCTTCACCACAGTCCAGGATCCAGGCGCAGTACCAGTGGGTTTAGGCTGTGCAATATCAGAATAAATGTCCGGCACAGCAATTAAGGTAGGTGAGTGCAGTGGAACTTGTAAGGTGTCATGAAAAAGATAGGCCCGCTGAGGAGACCAGTAAAACACAATAACTACTGCAATTGAAATGATTACGGCTCCTTTGAAGAATAAAATGCCTCAGGGGCAGTCTTTCAGAGCCTTGACTGTAGACAGGAGGCTCACAATTGTCTCAGGAGGGGGCCCCCAACTGGGCCCCGATGGTGTCCACTATAAAATCTCTTCATAGGCCCCCAGCCCCCACAACAGTGGGAACGCAGCTCAAAGAAAAAGCCACAGCTAAATATTCACAGTATCCCTGGGTGTAAGTATGACAGCCAGAGGTAGGGGGGGTGCAAATACATTTCCAGCAACTACTATGAGCTCACCAGAGAGAATGTGTTTCGTGATCCCAGGTGCCAGTTCCAGTATGTAAAGTCACCCCGCTTAAAGCGTACGGTCTTCCACTGCAGTCCAGTCCTTGTGGAACGGCTCACACATGGGCCATCAGTGACTTTCGGGTAGGGCTAAGGCAGGGGAGCAACTGGTGCACAGCTGGGTGGTGCAGTCAAATCTCAGGCCAATTAAAGGGAGGTCTCAAGGCCAAGAGCGCTCACGATATAAATCTTGCTACAACCTTGTGATGAGTGATCTTGCGGCCTACGCCAGTCTGCCCCATCTGGGAAAGGGAAAGGCTGCCGCAAGTGGCTTCAACCATCAGGGCGAGGCACAGCGGGGCGCAATAAAGCCGTACAAAAGCAGTGCCGCACTGAGAGACCGGTGGTCAAGGCGGTGCAAGAGCAGTCTGGTAGACAGACAGAAAGAGATCGGCTCCAGTGAAATCTCCACAGTGACACCCCAGTTGCAGATGAGTCCACTCCTGCCTTGTGACTAGCCGCACGCTGGCCTGCTTGCCCCTCACCTGTCATGATCGGCAGCATGTGGGGGGCTCAAGTGACAAAGGAAGGCCAAGGAGATGGTAGCAGGCACCCCGAGGAAGCAAGCTGCACTGACCTAATGCCGCCCGCTTCTGCTCCAATCTAGGGGGCTCCGCGGCTCTGAGCCTCACCTCCTTTCCTACTACCCTTGTCTCAGATGGCCTCAGTGAGCATGTGACTCCCTAATGATTGTGTTATTTACCTTGTGGAATTATCCTTGACTGCTCAATCTCACTATCCTCTGACAGTCAAAATTTAATTGGACGTTTTTTGATGTTCAACAGGCTTCAGAATAATACTTGCCATCATCAGACCCAGAGTAAACAGACAATATTTATCTGAAGAATATTTTCAGTACCTCTAAGTCCCGAGGACCTGTGAAGATAGCCAGGTAGTAAATAGCTGAATTTGAAGAAAATGTGCAAGTTCAGGGGATGCAATAAGGCACACTCTTTGTCCACTGTTTCTGATTAAGTGCAGGCTAATGATTAAGCAATATTATACAAGGACGAGGTCACACCCAGGTAGTTATTTATCAAGTTGGGTCAGACCTCCTTCCTGGTCAATAACGATTTTGGAGCACCTGCCCCCTTGGATAATACAGCTAGTACTGCTCAGACTCTCAAAGTACGGAGTGAATTTAAGGGTATTGCTGAAAAAGCTAAAATGAGGGCATGTTTTCTATGAATTTACACATACATTTCTCACCCATGTCAATCAATCAATCAATCAATCAATCAATTAGTTCTTGTAAAGAATGACTTGCGACTCGTGACGTCATCCAGGTGCTAGGTTGAGGGTCTCAGTCGAAAAGCCAGGTCTTGAGTACTATTCTGAAGTCTGCCAGTGAGGGTGATGTACAAAGGTGGAGGGGAAGGGCGTTCCAAGATTTGGCGGCAGGGTGGAAGAAGGATTGTCCTCCGGTTCGGCAGCAGCAGATGTGAGGTGTCTGTGTGAGGGAAAGGTGAGTGGGGGTTTCTGGGTGGATAGTGGAATTTTAGTCAGTGGTTCATGAAGGATGGTCCCTGGTTCTGAAGGGCTTTGTATGAGTGGGTCAGTAGCTTGAAATTAAATTTCTTGTGGATGGGGAGCTAGTGGAGGTTTCTCAGGTGGTGGGAGATGTGGGTTCCTTTAGGTAGGTTTGTGGATCAATCTGACTGCGGTATTGTGGATCGTCTGGAGTCTTTTCATGAGTTCACCAGTGGTACCTGCATTGAGTGTGGTTCCATAGTCCAGACGGCTGTTGATGAGCTGTCACTGTTTTTTTGGTATTGGAGGGAAGCCAGTTGAAAATCCTGCAGAGTGTGTGGAAGCAGACTGAGGAGATAGCGTTGACCTGTTTTTTTATTGATAGTTCGCTGTCTAGGATGACGGATGTCATCTGTTGCAGAGATCAGGGTTGTTTTGGTGCTGTGGTTGGCTCTGAATCCTGATTGGGAGGGGTACAGCATGTTGTATCTCTCCGGGGGTTCTGTGAGTTGGTGGTTGATGTATTTCTGTAGGACTTTGGCAGAAAATGGGAGCAGAGAGATGGGGCGATAGTTCTGCAGGCTATTGGGGCTGTGAAGGTTTCTTGAGGAGGGGTCGGACTTCTTTGTGTTTCCAGGGGTCAAGGAAAGTGGTTGTGGTGATGGATGTGTTGAGGATAGTGGTGAGCTGGTGGCTGATCTCATTGCTTCCAAGGTTGAAGAATCGATGGGGGTAGGGGTCAATGGGTGCTCCTGAGTGGACAGAGTTCATTAGGACTCTGGTGTTTGCAGTACTGAGCTGTCCTCATGTGGTGAGTGGTTCATCGGCAGCTGTTTCTGCAGAGTTTGGGATGCTAGGGAGGTTGGTAGCTTGGGGCTCGGTGTTTCTGTAAATGGTGGCTATCTTGTTGAAGAAGTGCTCTGCAAGAGCATCGCAGAGTTGTTGTGATGACACGATTGTGTTTTTGTGGCTGAAGGGCAAGTGAACTCTTTGACAATGGTGAAAAGTTCCTTGTTATGGTTGGCACTGGCCTCTAAGCTGTGTGTCAGGGCCTTCTTTCTTGCAGTTTGGTTGGGGCGACTCAGTCAGCGGTGCTGGTAATCCAGGCATAAAAATCCTCTATAGCTTGGTTGAGGTTGGTAGAGATGTCGGTCTGGGAGAGGCATAGTGCATCTGTCCATTGATGTTGGGTGATCTGGGACCAGCTGCGGAGAGGAGCACTGAGGTGGTTAGGGTTGGTGCTGGAGAATCCGGTGAAGATGAAGTGTATGAAGGAGTGATCGGACCAGGTAAGTGCTGTGGCTGTATGTGTTTCTGTTGCCGGACATAAAGATGGGGTCTAGTGTATGTCCAGCTCTGTGCATAGGGCCTGAGACCAACTGCATGAGGCTGGTGTTGTCCATACGTTCCATGAGGACAGCGGAGATGGGGTCTGTGAGGTTGTCCAGGTGAAAATTGAGGTATCCCAGGAAGATGAAGTGTTCGGATTCTAAGGCAAGCAGGGTGATGAATTCCATTATGGCATTGCTGAGGCCGGTCCATGGTCCTGGGGACCTATAAGCGAGGGTGCCTCTGATGGTGGTTTTGTTGTCGGTGTGGAGAAGGAAGTTCAGGTGTTCCATAAACGTTGCGGTTTTGACTTCATTGGTTGTACAGATGATTTCTTCCCTGTGTATGATGGCAATGGCTCCTCCATATCTGTTGGTGCTGTGGCGGTGCTTCATCTTGTAGCCACTGGGAGTGGTGGTGGCGACATCTGGGGCTGACACATGGGTGAGTCAAGTCTCTTGATGAAGGGTACATCAGGGGCAAGACTGGAAATGGTGTCTCAGACTTTGGTGGCATGTTTGCACAGCAATCTGGCGTTGATCAGGAGGCATTTGAGTTGATCCGGTGGGGTCTCGGCTGGCGAGGAACAGTGTAGTGCGTGATCTTGCAGAAGTGGGTGGTCTAGGCGATGAGGTGAAGTGGCAGTGGAGGCAGGTAAATGAGTCCTACCATGGAGCAGGATGATGCGAGGTAACAGTTGTTTCATGTGGAGTCTACAGTGCGGAGATTGGTGGCAGAGTACCTGACGGAGTCCAGAGGACCAGGGTTCCTGGTGCTGGTTGAGGTCCAGGCACGGACAGGCGCAGACAGGTTTGCATTTGGGGCACCTTCAGCACACCAGCAGCATACCCACTGCACAGCCGTGCCGCAGCCTCTATTAGGTAGGTCCTGGAAGGGAGGAATGCCATGGGGGAGGCGGGAGAGTGGGGAGAGGGAGGGCAGGAAAAAACAGCGGTCAAGGATGGCAGGGGCAAAGGTTCCTAGGGACACTGGATGGCACCAAGTCCAGCTGGCAGCAGTTAGGCAGAGGCGACTGTCCTCTGGGGGAGCTGGACTGGACCTGCTCCATGTGAGAAAAAAGCTTCCCCCCTCATCCATGTGAGTAAAAGCTGTGACATGTTGAGTAATTTATCCCCTTCCAAAAGCAGCGTCAGTCTGTCAGCTGATCACCGAGAGTTCTACTGCAACTTCACCAACTGAGCTCTAATAAAAAACAAGACTGCTAATATTCTTCTTTTCGTGATAAAGGTGGGCACTCCTGAACTCCAGATTCCTGGAATAGAAGGTATTGAATTCAAAGGATTTCCTCTGGAGGACGCTAAGGTAAATGAGTATTGAGGGATTAATGAAGATATGAAACCAGCTGTTAGAAATGTGAGGGGAAGTAGAGTTCTTAGTAATTGATGACATTTTACTGTATTTTAAAGAGCTAATACTAGTGAATGACACAGCCCAGCATCCCTTTTCATCATCTATGTCCTCAGGCTACTCTACTCTGTCGCTCGTTTACTACTTCCATACTTTTAAAACAGTATCAGTTTGGTAGCCATTAAAGGTTTGCTAGAATCTTCAATACAAATGCATTGAAGGAGAGTTTTTAGTCGTGTAGGCAGCTCTCTGCAGAGACATCTCATTTTTATAATAGATGGATTTGTGTTCCTATAGAACTTAATTCCCCCAAATTAGTTGTTGTCTGAACATTTATTTATTTATTGCTTTGACTTATCCCACTTGATTTGTCAGTAACGGCATCACCTTGTTTGAACATGTACTGGTTTCGAACTTAATATTATTGTGACTATAATGTAAAAAACGAATATAAAACTTTTTAAATATATATTTATAGTCCAAAGTTTACCTTTTAAATAACTGCATTCAAGGTTAATCAATTAAAACATATTTTAAATCAAACAGAAAAATAAGGCAACTATTTTAAAACAGGGTAACACTTTAAAAGACTGCACAATTTTACAGCCAGGGAACATTTTCAGTATATAAAACAACAAACAGAAAGGAATGTTTTGAGGGCTCTTTAATTTCAGTAACTTGCAGGTGCAGGGACCTGACCATTTTCAAGTGCATATTCAGCACGCTAGCCAAGAAGGTGAATGAATCTTAAGCAGCCGACTCCATCAGCATGTCTCCCAGGGCAGAATCATTCTGTGATCTAGGTGAAGATCGGAATCCTTTATTAGAACTCTATGATCTTTACTGCCACCTATGAGAGGGTGAAGGCGTAGTGATATGTGGGTAATGAGGCTTGTCGCTGGAACTACCTATTCATCTTTTAGGAGGAAATTGACCTGCTGGCAGTCAATCCAAATGGAGCATTTTGGTAGAATTCAGCTGCCTGATTTACAATACTAATTAACATTGAAAGAAATACGATTGTATCACTACCTTCTTCCATCTGAGGAGAATTGCTCCCTAAGAGACAGACATTTGACTTGCCCCTGTCGTGTGCTTCTTTCTTCCCTGCTACATGGTCCTGCCTGAACACAGAACTTTCTGTAGACACAAAGTAGAAGGCACCAGGGGCAAAGATGAGGGAGGGAGGAAACACAGGACAATGAGAAAGAGTTTTGAAGATTACCGACAATTAGTCAGGATTATAATGGACATAGAAATGAATATTAATAATGGCATAAGATGATACCCTTCAATCAATATAGGATTCGTTCGTAAATAGAAAGGCATGTAATAAAAATGACACATTGGAATAAAATTATGATAAAACAAAAATAAAATGAAAAGCATTTATGAAAACTTATATGACATAGTCATATTCATGTTTTTGGACCTGCATCACAAAGGTAAACTTACACCTTTGTGTAAGTTTACTACTTTTCGGTAGTCACAAAATATATGCGGAGTTTTGCGACTCTGCACTCCCTATACAAATCTGTGCAGAGTTCTCTGCCCGATTGTGAAGTCCCCAGGTGCAGAAAATACCTAAAAGTAGTAAATGTACACAAAAGTGTAAATTTACATATGTGGATCAGGCCCTTTGTTTTTGCTTTTACAAAAGATGGTCTATAATTACTTTCAAGTGCTTTTAAGGTCTTCATTGGGCAGGATTTACTGAAATGGCGTAGATAATTCACACTGTAGAAATTTGAACTTGAGAGCGCTCTTCAAGTACAAAACTCGTGCAAGACATATCTCGCTCATCTCTGCACCGTAGTGAGCAGATTGGCATTGCACAAACATGCTAATATTTTCACAAGCGCCGCTGATGACCTCATCAGCCCAGCAACTAATAGTTCATATGGAACTCACAATTTTTAGTTATTTATGCCAGTTTTCTTGCGTCGCCCCAGCCCAACCAAACAGCACCATGTGTGCGCTAAATTTAAAATATGGCGCACCGTGTCATACATTAGGCCAGTAGTGTCAACATTTTTTACGCTCTTGTGGCGCTTTGCTGCACTAGCATAAAAAATGTTGACGCTAGTGCATCAAAGTGCAAGGAGGCCCATTGATTACAATGGGTGCGTCACTTTAACGCCTGCTTTGAGCTGGCGTTGAAAATGACGCAAAAATGGCACAGTTAAAACTTGTAAAATGCCGGAACCACCCCTTGCATACATTACGCCTGGCACAGGCATAATGTGGGGCAAAGGGGCGCAATGCATGCATTGCACCACTTTGTAAATACGGCGCAGTGAAAAATGTCTCCTTGAGCCTCATTAGCGTAAAAAATATTACGCTTGTGTGGCGCAGGGAGGCGCTAGGGCCTTGTAAATCTGGCCCAGATTTTGGACAGTTGGGGCTCTAGTGTTTTGCCAGTAGAAAAACACTGTAGGTAGACGCTGGGCATGGTTGTGTAATTCTATGGAATTCTTACCCAAAGGGAATTATTCGAAGTGAGAAGGATGAGTTTATACAAGGCATGATGGATGAGGCTATTTTATTTGAAGCATAAAACATTTTACCCAAAATACGTGTATTTTCATGCTGCTGACATAAGCCATGAAAAAAGTGTATTAATTTATTTAATAAGTTAAGGTCTCCCATACCACACAGAGGAATGAAACATCATTGCAGGAGATCCATTTATTTTCTGCGTTTCAATGAAAAGTATTTCATTTGTGGATTCTGGACAACCTGATTTTTTACCTCTTTGCAGTTGGGGGCCTGACAAAACTAAGACAATTTCTTACGCCCTTCCCTAAACATGAAAAATGTTTTTAAAATTACATTTCCATGCAAAACAGCTGTAATCCGCGCACAAATAGCAAAGTGCCAAAAGTCAACCGTGAACATGTAGGGAATGTTTGACCACTCACATTGGTAGCAAACTTTGCAATAAGAGTTTAAATCCAGGTGGGATAGCCCAAAGATAAACGTAGTTTCCATAAGTGAAAACAAACTCTTTTTTTCGATAAAAATACAATAGTAATGCTGTGTAAAGAGTTATAACTGTGCCCTGTGAAGTCAGGCTCGGCTCCTTTACCATTCAAGTCTGAAATGTACGATGTGCCCACACTTACATTTTAAAAAGTGAAATGAACGTAGGTGCTATGTTACAAGAGAGTGGATGCAGCAATCTACAAGCTTTCACAACTAAAGTTTTCTAAAACATCTATCAATGCTTGTTTTGACTCTATGTTATGTTTTCAGTTCTATTCTGAATCGCTAGAGTGACAGAGGGGTCATGAGGTGCAGTGGAAGGTTGTTCCAAGCCTTGGGTGTCAAGTGCGAGAAGGAGAGTCCTCCGCTGTTGGCTGAACCGATCCATGGGGTGTCTGCGAGGGAGAGCGAAGCTGACCAAAGGTGTCTGGTCGGTTGATGGAAGGTCAGGTGTTTGTTGATGGAAGCTGGTTCTTCGATGTGCAAGGCCTTGTAGGCATGGGTCAGCACCTTGAACTGGAATCTCTTCTGAATCAGGAGCCAGTGCAGTTTCTTGAGATGAGGAGTGATGTGGGTCCTTCTGGGGAGGTCGAGTATGAGTCTTGCCGCTGAGTTCTGTATTCTCTGGAGTCTCTTCAGGAGATGTGCAGTGATTCCTACATAGAATCTGTTTCCATAGTCCAGTCTGCTGGTGATGAAGGCCTGCGTGACAGTCCTTCTGGTGTTTGCTGGGAGCCACCTGAAGATCTTGTGGAGCATGCAAAGGATGTGGAAGCAGGCAGATGAGACTGCTAAGATTTGTCTCTTCATGGATAGCTTGCTATCCAGGATGATGCGGAGGTTGTGGACGTGGTCTGTTGGGGTGGGGTTATGCAGAGCTCTGCAAGCCACCATGTGTTGGTCCATGGTGAGTTGTTGTTCCCAAAGATGAAGACTTCCATTTATTCAGTGTTGAGTTTAAGACAGTCCGCTACGTTCATCATGGATCTGTGGAAGTTAGTTTTTGTGGTGGAGGGATCTTCGAACAATAAGAGGATGAGCTGTGTATCATCAGCATAGTAGAGGAAGTTGAGTCTGAGCGTTCTGATGGTGATGGCCAGGGGGGTCATGCTGGTGTTGAAGAGGGTCAAGATGAGGGACGATCCTTGGGGCACTCCACAGATGATCTTCTTGGGCTCTAAGGTGAACGGTGGAAGCCGGGTCCTTTGGGTTCTGCCGGTGAGTTATGAGGCGATCCATTTGAACGTGTACATCTGGCCCTTGGTCCCTTATGTCGTTTTTTGAACTTTAATCACCCAGTGTTCGCAAATGTTTTCATAAAGTGAACTTTGCTTCAGTGGGTGACTGTATTTCTTTCCATCCGACTGGTTCGGAAATTCTTACATTACCTCCAGCACATCTTACACACTGACAGTAGGGAAATACTTTGCATCGATGACTAACAATAGCCACACATGCATAATTATAAATCAACCTTTTCACTTCCTATAATGGTGAGAAAAACCGAAACGTGACTGTTCAGTGACCCCATAACAGCACACAGAGAGTGAACTAGGTGGCTTGTGACTAAACCAGAGTGGCAGTGTTTATTTCATAATATACCGAGTGCCGTTGGCCTGGGGACTGCTCAAAAGCCCGCGGCTGGTGTTAGTAAATGTCCCTGTACTGAATACCAAGGCTGCTAAATTCTGAATCCACCTCAGGCCTCTATAATCCACTACCGGACACTTCCTACCCCTTTTTTCTCACTCTTGTAGGGACCAGCTCTCTCCCACCATGATGGTTTTCCGTCTTCTCTTCTTACATCCCTTTTGTGTGTTTTTCCTGCTCTTGGGAAATGTACAATCAGGAAAAATAAGTGCTGGTCCCCAAAAATGAGTGCCGATGGCCCCCACCAGCAACTGACGGTCCAAATTAAGTTCTGCAGAGGGGGTTCTACTAAGTGGGCGTTTGTCAACTTTTGGTTCACTAGGTTATATTCCCACTCACAAGCCCTGTAGATTATTTTAGGTTATTTTCTTTTCTTTTTAGGGTCGTGCCTGCGACCCACCCAACCCACCCCAATCTAATCTGCCCCATTCCAGTTCACCCCACTCCAATCCCAAAAAATCTACACCACTCAAAAACAATCTGCTCCACTCTGATCCAAAACAATCTGCCCAACTCCCTCTGCCCCACTCCAATCAAAACAATATGCCCACTCCATTCCAAAATAATATGCCCCATCCCCATCTACCCCACTCCAATCTGTCCCACTAAAATCCAAAACATTTTGCCCCACTCCAATCCAAAACATTTGCCCCACTCAATCCAAAACAATCTGCTCCACTCCAGTCTGCTCAATATAAAACAATCTGCCCAATGCAATCTGCTGCACTCCAATCCAAAACAACCTGCCCTACTCCAATCTGCCCCACTGCAACCCAAAACAATCTGCTCCACTCCAATCTGTCTCACTCCAATCTGCACAACTTTAATCCAAAACAATCTGCCCCACTCCAATCTGCCCTACCACAATCTGCCCCACTACAGTCCAAAACAGTCTGTCCCACTCAAATCTGCCCCACTGAAAGCTGCCCTACTCCAACCCAAAACAATCTGCCCCACTCCAGTCTACCCCACTCCAATTCAAAACAATCTGTCCTACTCCAATCTGCCCCACTCCAGTCTGCTCCACTCCAATCCAAAACAATACACCCCACTCCAATCGACCTCACCCCAATGCAATCCAATCCACCCCACTCCATCCCAATTCACCCCACTCTAATCCACCCCACTCTCATCCAATCTACCCCACTCCCATCCAACCCAACCCAATCCAATCCACCCCACCCCACTCTAATCCACCCTAATGCATTCTGTCCCACTCCAATCTGCTCCACTCTAATCCAAAACCATCTCTCCTACTCTAGTCTGCCCCACTCCAATCCAAAATAATCTGTCCCACTCCAAACCGCCCCACTCCAATGTGCCCCACACCAATCTATTTCAATCTGCCCCATTCCAATCTGCGCCACTCCAATCTGCCCCACTTTAATCCAAAACAATCTCCCCTCCTCCAACCTGCCCCAATCCACACTGCCCCATTCCACCCTGCCACACCAATCTCAAACAACCCACTCCAATCCAAAACAATCTGCCCCACTCAAATTTACCCCACTCCAATCCAATCCAGCTCACTCCATCCCAATTCACCCCACTCCAATCCATCAGAATCCACCCCACTACAATGCAGTCCACACCATTCCAAACCAATACAATTAATCCACCCATTCCAATCTACCCCACTCCAATCAAGTCCACTGCTACCCAATCCACCTCACTCAATCCAATCCACCCATGCTACTCAACCACCTCGCTCCAACGCAATCCACTTTAAACAACCCGACTCCAGTCCACATTAATCCACCCTACTCCAGTCCCATCCACCCCAATCCCACCTTAATCTACCTGACTCAAATCCAGCCCACCCCTCTACAATTAATCTACCCATTCGAGTCCAATTCACCCCACTCCAATCCAATCCAGCCCCACTCTAATCCAATCCACCCCTATCCTCTCCAGTCCAATTCACCCAAATCCAATCCACTCCACTCTAATCCTCCCCAGTCCACTCCAGTCTACCCCACTCCACTTCAATCCACCCAACCCCAATCCAATCCACCCCACCCCATTCAAACCACCCTAACCCTATCCAATAACCCTAATCCAATCCACCACACTCAATCCAAATTACTCCACCCCACCCCACCCTAATCCACTCACTCATACCATTCCACCCCACTCAATCCATTCCACCACACTCCAGTCCACCCAACCCCAATTCAATCCACTCCATTGTGATTCACCCCAATCTGATCAACCCTAATACGATCCAGCCTACCCCAGTCCACCCCACTCCAGTCCACCCCACTCTGGTCCAATTCACTCCACGCCACCCCAATCCAATCCACACCACTCTAATCCAAGCCACCCCCTCCTGCCCACCCCACACCAATTCACCCCACCCCATTTCAATCCACGCCACCCCACTCCAATCCACCCTACTGTACCCCCATCAAATCCACCCCATTCCAGTTCAGTCTACTGCACTTCAATCAAATCCATCCAGCCTATGCCACTCCAATCCAACCCACTCCAATCCAATACATCCCAATCCAAACCACCCCACGCCGATCCAATCCACCCCAGTCGATCCACCCCACCCTAATTCAATCTATTCCACCCACCCATCCCTGTTCAGCCCACTCCACTTCAATCCATCCACCCTACCCCACTCCAATCCATTCCACTCACTCCAATCCACATCACTCTATCCCAATTCAATCCACCCCACCCCATCCCAGTCCACCCCACTCCAATCCAGTCCATCCAGCCCACCCCACTCCAATGTAATCCAATCCACCTCACCCCACTCCAATCCGCCCCACTCCTATTCAATTCATCCCTTCCCACTCCAGCCCAATCCTCCCCACTCCAATCCAGATAATCCAATCCTCCCCACTCAAGTCCAATTCACCCCACTCCAGTCCAGTCCACCCCACCTCAGCCCTATCACACCAATCCAAGCCACCCATCCCAATCCAATCTAATCCACCCCACTTGAATCCACCCCAATCTAATCCACTTCACCACGTTTCAATCCACCCCAGTCGAATCCAATCCAACTCACACCAATCCACCCCACTCCACTCAGTCCATCCCTCTCTAGCCCAGTCCAATCCACCCCACTCTACTCCAATCCACCCCCTACCTCAGTCCACTCAAACCCACTCCACACTATACCACCCCACTCCACCCTATGACAATCAATGCCACTGAACCACTGAACTCTACTCCCCTCTAATTAACTATACAACACTGTCATTCCCCTACTCCACTCTACGACACTTCAACAAATCCACTCTATGACACTCTACTCCCTCACTCCACTCTGACACTCCATGCCACAAATTTTTAGCCATGCTGGAGAGCAGCCATACTGGTGTACAACATGACAAAACACACTGCCGAAGCCAATGACTCCTGTATAGGGAAAACCTATTGGTTTTGCCAACTCTTGTTTACTTTATGCATTTTTTTTTTATTTGGAGTTAACGTGGGATTACAAACTATATTAAGGCTAGACTAAACATCATTGTCAGTTTAGTATTAGGTATTCCACAAAAAGATGTCAAATATTATTCTGGTCAAAAGGTGTTACGGGTGAGATAGCGCAGGGATTTGATGCACTCTTTGCATAGAACTTTGTGGATTAAAGTCATAGGTTCAAATCGCAGAGTAGCTACTTAACTTTTGATGCCCCAAAGTCTATGAATTGAGCATCATGGACTTGAATAATAGGAAGGGCTGTTATTTACCATGCTGAAAATCTGTGTAGCAACCGCTATGTGCGCATAACCTCGTTATCATCGAGGGAAGTTACTATGACTGTCTTTGTGTATGAAGGAAAAGGAGTTCCAGGTGTGGATTCTGGCACCTGAACAACTTTGAACATTTAGGGTGAGGTTCCTCTGAGGCTGATGCTGCAACTGTTGAAAAGCCATTGATCCTATGATGGTTCCAGAGCCTTGCCAGGCAGAATCTTGCATTTATGGTTACAGCCCTCAAAGGATATTGCGTTCCAACTGGTAGCCAATTAAATTTCCCAAAGCTGTACTTGCCTGTGAGTCTTGTTCACATGTCTACCCACAAAGCTATTCTACCCTCTAAAATCCAACAGCTGGCTTGCAAGTAATGGCATTGTCTAAAATGTCATTGAAGCTGAGCATAAGAAAAAGTTTAATGTGCCATTAGAGCCTGAAATAAGCTTTTTTGATCTCCTGCTTGAGTTGAGAAATAACAAGTACAATATCATTATTGATGTTTTTTTTTTATAGGATTTTGTTGTACATTCTGCTCTTGTTTGTTGCATGCTGCACATTCTCTATTTTATTGTTTGTGCGGGGTCTCTCCCGGTATTTGCTGTGCATTACAAATCTATCAGTCAGTCAATCAATCAACTAATCATACCCGAAGGCTTGAACTCACTTCATTGTGAGTGAATGAATGAATGAATGAATGAAAAGCAATTCATAGAGTGCAAGCAGCTGCTCCCAAAGGAAGCGTCCCTGCGCCGAGCTTGCATTGTAATGGATCCCGTACCCCTCTCTAATGATGGGGATAATACTGAAAGAATGGCGGAGCTGTGGTTGCAGTCTTGGGATTCAGTATATGTGCTTGGATATTGATTTAGCAAAATACCGGAAGCGGTTGAACGGTATTGGGCAATATTTGCACCCCCTGACATCAGAGTGTTGACCTTTCTCCCGATCCTAGCCCCTAGGAGCCCCCTTTTTCCTGGTGAGGTTTTCCAAAGTGGGGGTAAGAAACTAAATCGGTCAGTTACAGCCCTGACAGCCCTGTTGTTCTGTTATGTTACGCTATGTTACGTTGTTATGTCCTGTTACGTTATGTTACATTGTTATGTTACGTTATGTTACATTGTTACGTTATGTGACAAAGATTTGGACTGCACATGGCTGCCCAGACAAGGGATTCCCAGCGCACCTGTTGCAACAGTAACAAAGATTGTTCCAAGCCAGAAACAGTCAAGAAGTCAGCTGCTTCCCGAAACTGAATTGATTGGATACATCCCGTCAATGAGGCTGCAAGTTATTCCAGGACGTGGGCGCCAAACCACGAGAGGAGCTTTCCCCTTTCTATCCAGCTTGAAGCGTAGAATCACTGCCATGCTGAGGCCTGTGGATCTTAACACACTAGTCGGGCAGTAAGGCTGGAGCAAGGAGAACAGGCTTGGTGCGCCCATGTTATTTGATGGGCTCGTATAACGCCTTAGATTGGAATTGCTTCTCCCCAGGGAGCCGGTGAAGGGTGCAGAGCTTTTCAGAGACTGAACAGGTTCTCTGCAACTGGCGCAAGAGTCTGGCTGCTGCGTTCCGGGGTGGTACCCAGATACAAGATGTTACAGTACTCCAAAGGCTGGATCCTTCCAGAGCTCTGAGACCAGGGGTAGCAAGGTGACCATCGGGGGTAACAAAGCCAGAATGAGACTGCAAATGCCTCCGGCTACTATTGATTGACATCCTTGAAAATAAGTATTAACTCTGTTTAAAGAAAGAGACATCTTAACGTGGGCCAGGTATATTTTATGTCCCCTCTCTTTTTTAGCACCCATGTAGCTACGTTCAATGGAATCCTGAGTGACATCCTCCAACAGGGGGCACCAGAGGCACCCGTATGTGTGTTCTATGAAGAAGAAGCTTTTTTTCAAATTAATATCTTGTTTATTATTTCTTTTGGGGGCTGCGAGTGGTTCACGTCCCTGAACTTTAAAAGATGTGCCTCCCCTTCCTCTTTCTTTAAATGACATCTACAGTTAAACTCTTCTCACCTTTTTTTCTCTCACAAAATGCTTCGAGGAGGTTATTCTGTGACAAAAGGCAAGGGGCTCCTGATGGCTAGTCATCTCAAAACAAGAGAACGGAAGACCCTGCCCGAGTCACAGACCTGTTTGCCTTAGCAACATCTTGTTGGTGTTTGTGTTTAGTTGGGGAGGGGGAGGGTTGAAGCTCCCCAATACAAAAATTGCCCTAGTAGGGGTCTACATGGACCATCTGATCTTCAACTTCAGGAAAACGGAACGTCACGTTTTCTCCTCACAATTTCTGGTGCCATGAGATGTCTGCTCTAGCTGCTGGTCCAGGAACAGATGTCTAATCTGTAACTGGCTCAACAAGTTAGCTCTTTAAACCTCCAGGAGAAAATCAGCAATGTCACTCTCTGGTACAGACATCATGAAATCTAAAGCTTCTAACGATCCCAAGACACATTTCTGAGTTGGCCGACATTATCAGTTTTTTTTTTACCCTTTTATTTTTTCAGTTAGGCCCTTATAAACAATTAAGTTTCAGAATTCCGCCGTGTAAGTTATAAATAGCAAAATAAATATTAAAGCTTTCATATTTTTTAATAAAGGTTCATACCAAACTTGTGTGTGACTGGTTACATATCACAAGGCAGAGAGATTTTTCCTAACAGTTGATCTTTTTTTGGGTACCCACGTCAATTTTACTGACACAGAGAGGTCTTGGGATGAGAAATACAGGACTCCGACCTTGGGTGAGGTAGTACTCAGATATTTAAATGGGAAGCATTTAAGAATTACAAAGATGCACTGTAGGTCAGGTATGTGGAAAGGCTTTTACCAGACCCTTCAAAAACATCTATAGAGGCTCACCCAGAAACACTGACAAACTTGGGCCTAAACCTAAATTTGTGACCGACCGTGATGGCAGAATGTTCTCATTTACAAATATTCTTTATGGGTGTTGTCGTGTCTTGTATGTTTGATGGACCCCAAGAATGATGACGTAAGTTTTAGAACGTGGTGAAGTGAATGTAGGTTTAGAATGTTGAGTGTGCAGTTACACACTGAAGAATAAAGAGGTAATACATTGGTCCGTGTGTGGTGTATTTATTGGCGTGACCCAGGCTGGGGAGTAGCTACAGGTGTAATATTATATTCGGTCAATATTTATTCAATGAAGCGGGAATGGCAATGTACCGCTTGCAAAGTGAAGATTCTGAGCACTTTGGTTAACTCCATTGTGCACAATGATTGGTGAATCTGTCCCATGATTAGTGGTGGTGGCATCAGTGTAAGTGAGGGAGCTGTCCTGGACCCATTTAGGTATGCTTGACTGTGGTGTTCAGATGCTTGTGTGCAAGAGGGCGAAGACAGGAACTCTTAGGGACAGATTTACTAAATTTTCACAAAATGCAGCACAGCAACCAGATCTGCTTGCTGCAAAGAGGGATACACAACTCAGAGTCGTATCTGCTAAGACTGACAAGCTGATGGTGTCACTGGTGAACAAACATACTGCCTTCCACGATGCCAACATGCCACCATGGTGCAGAGGTGCATGGGCAGCCCCTGTGGTGTAGCCGTCCCTCGAGGAGGGAAGGGAGGGGCCCGACCCTTCAAAGACGGCCCCATTTACCCCAGATCCAAAGAATATTTGTTAGATCTGGAACACTTGGGGGCCCTTTATCACATTCTGCAGGGGGTGGGGCATCATTTTGCGTTACACCACTGCAGAGGTGCGTGCGTGCCGCCAAGTATGGGATTTGTACAGGACGTACACCCTTCCAGTGCAAGTTCTATGCCTAGAAAAACTCTGAAAAATCCTATGCATTAGACATGAAATGTGCATTTCTAAAGAATTCAACTAATTTTACCTTTCTTACCGGCTGCTTCAAGGAGATGTTGGTCTGGCTGTTTTAGTAGATTGAACTTTGCATCACAACCTGTGGGTATGTGCGCTGACCTGCCCCATAAGCAACCTCTTGATTCAAAGCGACACAAAGGAGTTTTTGCCCTGAGAAAAAAGGCACCATGCTAGTGCAAAACCCCTTTAGGACTAGATAGTAAATAATCAGTGCTGTGCGCCGCTTTGCTGCACCGGTGCAATGCTTTACTAAATCTGGGCCCTAATCATCGATTATGATAAATGTAATGCAATCAAAGGGAATGTGTCTGTTTGTATCTGGTAGCTGGAATGAAAGGTACTAGTCTAGTATTTACTACTGCTCTAATGTCGGGGTGTTTCCAGGCCTTGGCGCATCCTTGCAGTCTTTCTAAGTCAAGGTCTCATATGAGACATAAATTGGAAAATCTACAAAGAACTTTGCCATGTGCTGAGTTAATTTGTAAAACCGTTGAAATTAAGTATTTGTCGTGAAAACACTGGGGTTGCTTTGAAAATGTTAATTAAAGATTCAATAAGTTTAGCTCAAACTAATATCTGGGTGTGAACCACTTATAAGAGCTCACCCACTTGCATGGCCAACTCAGCATGTCATCCTTCCGCATTCAGGAAAATGAGCGCTATTATGCTTGGTAATTGTCACACGTTATTTACAGCGCTTGGTGACTGCAGCAAGAGGGGACATATAAAAAACAAGTTATTAGAATTAAACCAGAAAGATCTTACCATTCACGTGTATGAAGAAATGTACCAGGTACGCGGTGACGTAAACCAGGATCTGTCGGCGACACATGACTAGTCGCAAGGCACCTGCTGCTGCAGCATTGTGTGGCTCTGATGGAGGTGCTGCGCGTTTTGCGGAATTACAGAATTAGCACGGTCTCCCCGGCGCCCCCGGAGCGTGCACGAGCCCAGCTGTGTGATATAATCCTCTCCCACTGGTCTGGGGCAGTCACAACAAAATGAAAGCCAGTCCCACGAGGGGGTGTCTTGCAGGTTGCTTTCCCTCTCTTGCGCTGTTTGCGTAGGTGTCGACGGATGTCTGACGGTGACGGAAACGACTGTCCCCACCCCCGCGATAAACGCCCCTCTCTTTGGTTTGTGCTCAGCCTGCTTCCTCCTCGGTTAAGGGACCTGAACTGCCCTCCGTCAAGTGAAACAGAAGACAATCTGTGAGCGGTGGCACTGAGGCCACCAAAGTTCTAAAAGCTGCCAAGGCTGACAGGGAAACCCCACGTACACTCCGATAGGGGTGCAAAGAATTACAATTTTGCGATAAAGTTGTCTCCACGTCTTTTACACTTCATAAAATTACGAAGTTTATGAACTTTGCTCAACTTTCCCTCTGAATGAAGATTACGTCATAAAATATTGTACCTGATCATTTTCGAGATTTTCCTATCACTGTGCGTTTTGCAAGGTTTTTTTTCTCACCCTAAACTTAATTTTAGTGTTTTTTAACCACTTTTCTGGAAGCTTGCAAAGTGTTGAAAATATCATCATATGATTTGTAGAAGTGATAGCGCGTCCAGTCCTTGTAGATTACTTATACTTGGACACGCCGGAGGTCGGTAAACCTTTTGACCAGGTTGAGTTCTCAAATCGTCATATCCCTCAAATCAGTAATCAATAATCATTTATAACCAATAACCAATACTCAATTAGTAATCAAACAACAAATTAGGTCAATAGAAAACAGTAATTTGACACACCATGACCTTTCAGTCATGAATAACCACACCTGTTTATTAAAAGTTAATGAGTTTATTTCCCTATATTAACAAAGCTAATACGATGTAAGTAAGTCTCAAAATCAAATGATACATATATACGAACATTACTGGCTGTCCATAACGGCGGAAGAAACGCAACCTACACAAAACTTGGATTTCACTTCAGCACGGTGCATCAAATGAATACCTCAACTAACCTCTGATTAACATTGGCATGTGGGGCTTCATGCAAAATGAATTTAGTCAACATAAATTTAGAAAACTTCTAGCCTGGGCTCTGTCAAAATAAGCAGTTGGTACCTAGGAAGGAAAATACAATGAATATTACATTTATCCTTTCATAATTACCAAATACAATCAGCATTCAAGATAAGTCTTCGTCCTTCAGGTACCAGTTCGATCAGCATGGGGCTTCCCCAAAGGGGGCAAAGTTAAAGTCAAGTTTTCCTTGCAGCAGCAAGGAAAAGGGGGGGCAAAAGTTATCGTATGTGCAAGAAAGGGTAAAGTTTAAACTTAAAGTCTCTAGGGTGAGAATTCTTTAAAGTCTCTCTCTCTGGGATAGAGAAAAAGCATCAAAGTGTCATCAAAGTAAAAGTGGCAATGGCATAAAATGGCGTCAAAATGGCTTCTCAAACTATGGCTTCAAAATGGCGTGTCTTCTCTTCGTCCGATGAGATTAAGTAAGAAAAGTTCCAAATTCTTCAGGTTCTTCCATTGGAGGGTCCATGGGGTGATTTCTCCTTGACCAATGAATAGTGTCTTTTCTCTTAATACTCATCTACGTGTAAGGTGTCCTTGGAGTTTTGGAACATAACTAGCAACAATGTTGCCAATTAATTCTGCATCAGTGTCTTCTTTGTCTGCACCTGCAGAAACTGACCTTGAGCTTCAAAGGGGATGAAAGTTGCCTAGCACGCAACTTTGAGATAAGTGTATTAGTCATTCTACTGGAAAAATACAGCTTTTAAAGATTCAAACACGTCTTTGTTAATACAAGTGAAAACTACGCAGTTAAAATTGAGACCAGACAACTAGGCCAAAGCCTCTGCTAAATTTAAGCTAAGCATGTAACAGTTTCAATGAGAAAATCATAAAGTATAACTTCAAATATGATATATTAATACATTTGTCGGTTTTCATGATTAATTAAGCTTGTTTAAACTAATGGTGACCTACTTTGTGGGCACATTTTTCTACACATTTTATTTTTCTTTGCTAAAACACATTGCATATATACGGTTTTGTTGCATGATATATAAATGTTAGTCTTTCTTTTTTCCGCTTCATCAGAAGCAAAGACCACAAATTTTAAACACCCCCTATTTAGTTGGTAAAGTTGCTAAACGGATGATTTAATGAGGTATTACACTGAACATTATTAGTAGAAATTCTACATCAAAAGGGACAATATATATTGTTAAGGACATTAGCAATATTTATGTCAGGTGCTGGGTGAATATGCTTGGGGCCTTTTTCCAGTTTCCAGGAGAGGTGGAAGCAATTCTGTGACATTTTTCACAAGAGGCCACCACACTTTCTTCATTCCCAAAACTTCTACCATCTCAATATTGGACCCGGGCAATGGAGGTGGTAATGTGCAGCACTGCTCCATCCTTACCAGAGTCCAGAAGGATCTGTGATGACTCGCAGGTTGCCCTTCTGGAAGGCGTTGCATGTCCTCCTCCACCTCATCCTCTTTGTCCATTGATGCTGTTGCTCACCATTGGTCCCAAGGTCTGCTTCACTTTGCTAGTGTGTAGTCTGCTCTTCTGTATCAATTGTGTCTTCTGAGAGAGGATGTAATTGTCACAATGGCGCCTACTCTATTAACACATCTTTGTATTGTTGTCAATCAACTATTTAAATATGTCCGCTCCTGACACAACTGCATATCGTTCATCAGATTCACAAGGCCCGAGTCACAAAGGTACCTTACACTTTCAAGTAAGTTTACACTTTTGAGTGAGTTTACTAATTTTAGGTATACACAAACTGCACGTTTGTAGTACCTTACACTTTTGTAGATAACTTGCATTTTTGTAGTAAGTTCAGCACTATACATGGCCCTCCACTGGTACTGCAACATCCTCTCACAGAAGATAATATAGGCAGGACTTAACTACAAAAGTGTATGTTCCTACAAAAGTGCACTTTGTAAATACAAAAAAGTATTACACTTAATCTAAAGTGTAGGTTACTACAAAAGTGCAGTTTGTGAATAGCACTTTGTAGTAAGTTTTGTAGTACTCATATAGTGCTACAAAACATACTGCAAAGTGCAGTTCGTGAATTAGCCCACACTGTATACACAAACCTGTTACTGTTCTACAAACCTGTGAATTACTTGTTATAGCCATATTGAGGCTAGTTCCAAGTTCTACTTTCCATCTGAGGCCATGAGTATTCCCCAAGAATGGCTATCAGCATGCAATCCCTCTCACTTATGTCTCAAGGGGAGGCTTTATCTTCAACCGCCCTCTCAAAAACCATCTCCATCAGTGGGGTCTCTAGGCCAAGAAGGAACATTTGGTATTTTCACTTGCTGCAGGCTTATCTGTGACCATGTCTCACACTGTCGGGCTTCCCTATGACAAATGTAGACGTAGTGTAATGCAAGTTACAAGGACACATTATAGAATTTACTACTATCATACATATCCTGACCAATTTACTATGGAACTATTGTGAATCCACTCCACTTGCATACCTGTACATCCTAACAAAGCCCCTGTATCCTTCATCTTTCTCACACTCCTCAGGCCACAGAGACCATTAATCATTAATTAACAAAAGCATACCAAGTAAGCAGCGGGCAATCATCCAAGATGCAATATGTTGCATGGCATGGTAACAACTGATATTCAAGAAGTCAATTCTACTCTGAGTTGTGAGGTATGAGAGACTTGAATTGTTTGAGGAGCTGACCTCAGCCAAATATGAATGTTTTTTGCCTGAGCTAGATTAGCTTGGACATTAGCCAAATCAAACTGAAGCAAACTCTTCTGATGCTACGCCTTCTGATTTGTTGTCTGTGGCAACACTCACGCAGCAATCACCCGGGTGGCTACTGCATTCTGCTCCTAATGTGTGATATTGGTCCCTTGAGTAGGATTCTACAATCATGAAGTCATGGACTCTCAGTTCTTATACCTTACAAAGGACATTCAAGGCCTTTATATACGTGAACATTAAAATCTTTCAGAAATAGTGAACAAAAGTGTTTTTTTTTTGATGATTTAGAGTGTTTCTGATGGAGTTCTCAATGATGGAGTGCACTCATTGAGTCACAACCCTGTTGGACTGTATAAGTAGTAAATGTTGTCCAAATTAGGTCTTATCAGAGAAGACCTTGAGGGTTCTCGGTAAAACATTCAATGATGTCAGTGCTAATGCAGCAAAGGATTGGCTCACAATATTGTCACCTCTAGTAGTATGGATGTTGTGAAACATGGTTTCCTAACTGGCATGTGGTAACGCGTCCCGACCTAGGTACTTATTTTACACGGGGACTCGTTTTAGGCCAATTAACCTTTTGACCCTGATTGGGGACTCCTTAAGACGAGATAGCTATTTGGCATTTCAATCAATAGATCAATCACTTGATCAGTATTCACAATAACTAATCGATTCACCTTACCAATACCCTCCAATAAGACTGAAACACCATGACCTTTCAGCCAATAAATGATCACGCAAAGCTAATAAAGTTAAGGGTATTTTTTCCCTATTAGTTACAATTCTAAGGTCATGCTTATTAGTCTCAATATCAATAAGCACATCAAAAGCATTATAATATGGCAACTTGAATAAGACTTTATCAAAGCAAAAATCAGGAACATCAGAACAAAGCACAATCAACTTTAGCAGAGTATCATTAGTACAGTATTCAACAAAGCAAAGGTTCAGTCATTTGTCTATTTGCACCCAACATTAGCGAATTCCTTAACTACCCTCTAATTAGCATCAGCATGTTGGGCTTCATGCAAAACAATTTAGCAACATAAATTTGGAAAACATCTAACTATGGCCTCTGTCAAAAGAGCAGTTGGTACCCAGAAAAGAAAGGCAAACAGTCAATTACAATTTATTATCATATAGTTACCCTCCGTAATGGGTCAGCATACAGAGTCAGTCTTCGTCCTCAGGACAGCAGTCAATTCACCATCAGCCAGGATAGAACAGCAAAGTCTCAGCAAGGTAGGGCAAAGGTTTTCCCTCATAAGGAGGAGAAGTGCATTATAGGGCAAGGAAAGGATGAGGATGGTTTAGGGTATCAGAACAACAAAGGGGGTCATTCTAACCCTGGCGGTCGGCGACCGCCAGGGCTAAAATGACGGAAGCACCGCCAACAGGCTGGCGGTGCTTCCTGGGCCATTCTGACCGCGGCGGTAAAGCAGCGGTCAGAAAAGGGCAACCAGCGGTTTCCCGCTGGTTTACCCCTGGCCCAGGGAATCCTCCATGGCGGCGCTGCTTGCATTGCCGCCATGGGGATTCCAACCCCCTTACCGCCATCCTGTTCCTGGCGGTTTTCACCGCCATGAACAGGATGGCGGTAACGGGTGTCGTGGGGCCCCCTAACAGGGCCCCATAAAGATTTTCAGTGTCTGCTTTGCAGACACTGAAAATCGCGACGGGTGCCACTGCACCCGTCGCACCCCTTCGACTCCGCCGGCTCCATTCGGAGCCGGCATCCTCGTAGAAGGGGGTTTCCCGCTGGGCCGGCGGGCGGCCTTCTGGCGGTCGCCCGCCGGCCCAGCGGGAAAGCCAGAATGGCCGCCGCGGTCTTTTGACCGCAGTGCGGTCATTCCGCCAATGTAGGAATGACCCCCAAAGTCTTAAGACAGAATATCAGAGTAACAGCAAGGGTGTCCCTGTAAAGGCTGATTTCTCCTTGTACCACGTTGTTAAATTGAATTTGCCAGACAAGTCTCTAATTTCCAATTGGTCAATGTTTGGTGCATCATTATCTCTGTCCAATAATCTGTTGATCACCTTACTAGAATTTTCACCTACAACAGTTCTCATGCAGATTATTGGTTCCTGTGATTTACATCTTCAGCGAGTAGAATGTCAGGTAAGAAAAGTTACACTCGTCGCTCCGGTCAGTAGTTCCATTGTCTTCACCAGTTTAGGCGACCTTGTACCTGTTGCAAATTACACTTTTGCATTCAGCAAGAATGTCTCCTTGTGCAAGTCGAGTCTCACGAGAAAGAATTTACTACGGTTACACACACACACATCTCTAGCTTCTGGAAAAGTACAGTTTCATGTCCTTCAGGAAGACAGCACATTGCACGTTAGGAAAACACAGTTAATATGAAACCAGGCAGCTAGGCCCAGACCCTTGCTAATGAAGGCCTAGTGATTAACTTAGCAACCTTAACATAATTCATAATGCTAGTACAAAATCATACATTAGTACATTATTAATTCATTATTAGTCAATTTCATTAATCATCTTATATAGCGGTGGCCACCCCCTGTGGGCACATTTCAAACGCATATATTAGTACTGTATTAACACATTTTCTATGCAGCTTCATTATACACTATTTTGCATGCTGTTCACGTTAATAATGATTATAAAATTACACTCCAACACATGCAATAAGGAGTATTCTTCTAAAGGAAGACTGCCAGGTGTGTCCGGCATGAATATAAATTGATTTCATACCACTGGGGACAGCCAAAGAAAGGACATACTGAATGAAATGATTGTTTCCTATGATGTAAAACAGATAAAAGACATGCTTCGGCCATTTGAAACATCTAAAGAAGGTACATTAGGTGTTATATGAGACCAAAAAAGGCTTCATTTGCATGGTTAGCCTAAAACAGCACGAAGATGGTCACGGTGAACACGTTTCATGGATAAGCTAAGAACAAAGTAGTTTTCCTAGATACTAAAGGTACAAAGGTTTTGGACTTAAGTGCTGCTGGCACGTAAGATTCTATGTCAGGACCGAAGTCGAGGATAATGCTTATCTTTCTCCAAAGGAGGATGGCAGGATGGAAGCCAAGGCCTCGATAGGCCTGATTCCTCATCTGGGTCAGTGTAAGAATCAAAAAACTGATCGCTATCGGGAGAAGGGGAGACAGATAGCAAATCAGATGTATCTGAAAAAAAGGACTGCTTGAAGCGGTCAAAAACATTATGATCAACCCCTGATTTGTGGCAACGCTTCGCAGGCGTTGCAACCTCAGCTGACATTTGAGTGTCAGAACTTGAAGAAAAAGGGGTGAAAGAGGTTATTTTAGCACACTCAAATGCAATCTGCTGAGACATCCTTTCCTCTAGAGCAGTGTTGTCCAACCTTTTTATCGCCGCGGACCGGTAAATGTTTGTTAATTTTTCCGTGGCCCGCTTGGGAGGGCGCAATGCTCTGCGCCTCGGCCGCCCGCCACAGTGAAATGAAGTTGAAGTTCCTCGGGCGGCCCGGTGCCGATTGAACCACGGACCGGCACCGGTCCGCGGCCCGGGGGTTGGGGAACACTGCTCTAGAGGACTTATAGCCTCCGAGGCTGCGCGGTGGATAGATTAATCTTCTGCACCAAAAACCTCCTATTTATCATTTAATTCCATTAGGATAAATATAAAAGTGTAAAATAATAATACAGACAAATAAATTAGGAGTAACCTCTAGAAAAGGGTTAGGATCCTTGGATAATTTTAAGTGAAAACAATCCCTTTTACTATGGAGGGCTGGGTGTCAGCCAAAATATATGTCTGAGTAAGAAAACTCAATATAAAACAAGCATTTGCAATGCAACGGGTCTCGCGTTTGCTCATGTTAGAGCTGATCGCGTTGTAAACTCCTAACCCGACTTTTCATTTATCGGCAAAAGTGCTTTTATGTACGTAACCCGAAAAAATGAAATTAACTGTGTAAAGTGCTCGACTTCTGCCAAGCGAAATTGCGCTAGGAAAATAGAGAAAAAGTAGTCCACGATCCGACAGAAAACAGCGAGCCTTGCATGTTTTCTGTACTTGGTCGCTGCGCTCGAGGAGGGCTAACCACCGGAAAAGGCATGACGTGTGCATGCCTTCCACTAATGAAAGCAAGCAGATTTTACTAGGCAAGCCCCCGAACCAATCAAACACACTGACGTGACGTCGACAGGGCTCCGAGCCCTTTTTCTAATAACTAAAGCGTCTCGCTGCGATACGCATGCGCGAACGCATGCAACGCAGGCTCGACCCTAAAAAAGGGGACTCTTCACCCTTTGTACAATAATGTATCGTAAGGAAAGCGCCTGGGAGTGTGTCCCTGAAAATATGTATGGATCCGGTAAAGAACAATAATACAGACCCCAATAAGGGCATACAAATATATATTTAAATATGAAAGTGTACATGACTCATACATCTTCCGTCACTGCACCATCAATCAACACTTCCAGGATGGACGGTATGGCAATGGACTACTTGTTGGTAAGTACAAAAACCTACTTATATACACACTGCACAGCAACCCTCTAGGACACACAACACATACACCACAACAGCAACACTGGCCAACAGGAACACACTGATGGCGTGACATCACTAGCCATGTTTCTTAAGTCACCATTGAACCTGTCACACATCGGAAATTACTGTACAGCCTAATGTTAAGACGTTAATGAGTGTGGTTGCCTAAATGTCACCTTGCAAATTGTAAGTGTCCCAATGACCTTTACATTAATACATTGCATAAGTTTCAAGGTATGGGATGTCCAGGGTACTTTGATATGAACATGTTAACAACACTTTCAATTTAAACTGTGCATGGAACTATCATCTCACCCCCAGTGAAGACACACGGACACCTGTATCACAAGTCACAATGCTAGGGAGGGCACACTGTACTGCAAATCCCAAAACATACTGCTGACAAACGGTTAGCAGACAAACACTCGTTCAGCCAAGGAAACAACGCAATGCAGATGGTACAGCCTACAAGCATAGGATGCCACATTAGTACACAAAAGAGTCACAGACAACACAAGACAACTACTGCCATGAAAGGTCTTTTCAATAGTGCCAGCTACATCAACATGATCCCATTTATTTTCTCTTGCAGCTGATCAGGGGTATGGCATCCAGCCATGGATTATGACACCATTTGGCAACCCAAGTACTGCTGAAGAGCGTGCATACAACGACGCCCATAGGAGGACACGCAGCATTGTCGAGCCGACCTTCGGCATCCTCAAGTCAAGGTTCCGCTGCCTCGACATCACTGGTGGTAGCCTCCTATATTCCCCTGAGATGGTCTGTAGGATCATCCTCACATGTGCAATATTGCACAACATTTGTATCAAAAGAAACATTCCCCTCCTGGAACCAGAGCCACACATGCCTGAAGAGGAGGAAGAGGAGGATGCTGGCCTGCAACAGGAGGGGGAACTACAGAACACGGCCGCTGGTATACGCAGGCGGCAACAGACTGTAAATAATGTCTTCTGAATATGATCACCTTCACCACTTTAGTTAACTAATTTAAATAAACAACTATTCTAATCACCATATCATGGTCTGGCTATTCCTTTTTGCACACCTTCATCTCTACTTATCAGAATAAGAGTGTTGCCTCATGGAGCATTGCTGAGATACTGAGTAGGACACGGAACATCCCAGAGCTAATGTGATGCCTAACATACAATGGTCACATACACACACACTCTTAATGACATATATCATGTACATATCTCCTTTGAAGGCCAGTAGCAGAGGACCACAACTATTACACTCATACATGTTGAAAGCAAGGTCCAGCGCAGCATATGGCACACAACTATGACACCATCACTCAATAAGGGGAAAACAAGCCTCATACATGAGGCAGTCAATGTGCTTTGGCATCAGTAACAGGAATGCCTGACCAGACCCTTGACATCAGTTAGTCCAACTGCATCCAATATTTGCAAGGAATATCTGTGACTAGAGTTCCATAGAGGCAGAACATAGACAGCACAAGTGCTACACATATGACATGCATTGCGCACATGACATTGCATGTACATGTCAGGCCATTTCCTAACTCATTACACACCCATGCACCTGGTCACAACCCACCTGTCGGAAGACATCCCTGGAATACTAAGATGTGTACCCTGATAATACCTTCTCTACACACACAGACCAACATTAGCAAACCAGTGTGCTACACCCTTTCCTATGGTATGCCATTGTCATAGAACATCTGACTGCAAGGACGTCAGGTCAATTTATACACTGTCTTCTAGTTTCAAAGCCCTGTCAGCACATGTAGATTGCTTCCCCTTGTGAAAATGTCTGTTGGCCCTTAGAATGCAAGTCTCACCTACAGGACTGGTGAGAAACAGATGCAGCCCACACCTATGATCACCTCCATGCACACCACACATTTAAAAAAGCACTGCCCCCGATGATGTCTGGAACAGCATAGGAGTTGCCATTATGTCAAATACACCGTCAACCATTGACACTAATTAAGCTGTGTAACACAGCCACTGGGTTCATTTGTCACCTTCAAAAACACAGGACGTACACAGTTTGACATGTCAACTGTCTACATTGTTCTCAAAACAGTCTCAGTCAAACCACTGATTATGTAACTTGTCAAGTAACTGGATCCTGTATCACCTTGCATTCTGTCAGCCTGACTGGCAACTGTCTGTGCGTCACACTAAAGTATCCCTGTGTCTACATGTGTACCACACTTGCGGTAGCAAACCTGCCATTCATCGGGGGCATTGGACATGGGCTTCCTCCATGCATACCCAAATACTTTGTATAGCATCATCTGCCTTTTAACTGTACCATTTGAGTTACATCCTGTTGGAAAAGCAAAATTCATGGCCCATCCCTTGTCTGGGTTGCATTTATGCATGAATGACAAAGTGTGACAGTGTCCCAGGGCCGTAGGCAGGGATTGGGTACGGGGCTTTCAGCACAACCAGCAACCTCTGATAATGTCCATGAATAATACACAAATGTCAGGACCATGACAGTTCACACACAGCATCACAGTGTGCACAACATAGTGATGGGCCGTGTGTGGTGAATAGCTGCGAGAATAATCAGCACAGAGGCTATGATGTTCCCAGATGCAGTGGGAAGTGCAGAGGCCAACCTGTGTACAAATGTTGTAATGACACCTGCCGGAACATGACACCTGAGACATTATCTCACTCAGCACACCAAGGTTGCCCTGTTGACTGTCTCATTACACGTCGTTAGTGATGAGACAGGGTGGGACCATCCACATGTTGGTTCACATGTCCACATCCACTTTACTCACATTGATCAACCAAGGATACTCAGTAGTTACAGGAATAGCTGCCACTGACTCATGATGAGTCCTGGACAGAACTGTGACAAATTACACCCCAAACAATCTACAGGATCATCATTGGACCACACACATGAACAAGACACCTATGTGCAATTGATCACTGGAAATATGTGGATACGTGCTGTCTTGTATGCTGGTCCACCACAGCCACTTGATAGTTGGGTCTCAATTCTATGGCCTCAACTGTTGTGTCATCATACATATGAGATTCACCCTTGTCTGTCTGTGCAAACAACATGGTACCCACTTCCTCAATGCATGTGTATGACTCACTGTGGGATTCACCAACTAGTGCCTAGGAAGCTCTTACCAGTACTCTAGGACATAGGATGTAGAAAATGTGGACCATTGACATGAACAAGCGTCTGCCATCCATCTGGTGCATGCTATGTCACATGTGGTGTCTACGTGACCCTAAAACTTGGAAGTACACTTTACGGGTGTTGTTACATGTATGACTAACACATGCCCTTGCTCATTTTCAATTTGACTTGCATCTAAGGATTGGACACATGGACGTTACATTCATACAACCATAGGTACAATTATGCTTCATGTGATACACACACATTTGGTCAACCAACACATTAGTTGTCAAAGCACACACTTTGAGCCAAAGGCATTTAGGTACTGTACATATGTGCGTCACATTGCTATCCTCTCGTTATGCCAAACATGCGCAATTTGTGCAACACATATATGTAGGCCACACTTATGACCATTTATTGCATCAGCCAATTGTAAAAATACTGTGAAGGGTGTAGTGGATGATGTTCCGCTGCAGTATGATGTCACACTTGTGAACATACACCATCAACACCATACTGTCTTCAATTAGCCAATCTCTGACGTGTTCAAAATGTAAAAAAAACAAAAAACAAGTAAAAATGCCCCAAACCAGTTAATGCACTGTAATTTTGACGTCCCTAGCGGTGTGCGTCATTTTTTGTTTACCAAAACTGTATTTGCGTCATTTTTTTTTGACGAACAGGAGTGAAATTTAGCCCGCATCCAGATATTTGTACAGTCCATGTATCATTATGTGGATGCGGGTTAATTTTCACGTCTGTGCGTAAAAAAAATGACGCAAATACAGTTTTGGTAAACAAAAAATGACGCATAACGCGAAAAAGGCGGGACTTTTCATACAGGAAGTGATGTAATAGGATATCCTGTTTACAGATCATGTACAGTGGGTGTACTTTCACTTTCACTTTGCAGTCTATGATCCTTCTAGACTGTGTGGTTGTGTAGAGAGTGTTGTCCAGAGATTTTGTGCTGTTTTTGTCCTGTGTGCTATCTGTAAAGTCCTTTTGTGAAATAAATATTGTGTGTGTATACTGTAGTACTGTGTTTTGTCTACATTTGTCCATTTATCTTGTGTTTTTTGGTTTCTGGGAGTCTGTTGTGGATAGTGATAGTTTGGGGATAGTTGGGCTCTTTTAGTGTTTAGGTTTACTTTTTTTCTATCTTTGTACCCCTACTTTCACCCTTTTTCCCTTTCTATTTCTTTTACCTCTATTCCTTATCATCAATTATAAGTATGTCTGGTAGGCCACGTCTTGGCAGGATGGGGGAAGAGGAGTTGGGGGGGCTTCATCTGGCTGGTGACGCATTTTTTGCCGCTCATGATCCAGGCAGGGTGATACAGGGGTATCCGACAGAGGCGCGCAGAATCCGGTGGGCAAAGGTGCTGCATCACCTGCAGCGTGTGTATGCCAGCCAGAGGAGTGACCACCAGCTGAAGCACCGGTGGGCTGACCTCATCACCAGGGAGCAGGATCTCTTGGACCACCTGGGAATCATGATTGGTGGCACTGTTGGTGAGTACAACTAATGTTAATGTGCACGATTAAATGCTCTGTAGTGACATCAGGGGATTAGTGCAATGTCTGCCAGCTAACTTCCTGACTGTGTGTAATGCTGGGGAAATATAAGGGGATCATTGATGCACTATGGCAAGGATCACAATTGCTAACTGTCAGGTAGCACGTGCTCAGCAAACTTACAGGTTACTTTTCCATGAAGGAAATTGGTGTGGCCTTTTTGTCAGAACAGCTAACAAAATATGAGCCAATCATGTCTATATAGGGTACTATTGACAGAGCAGTACAGATGTACCAACATTTAGGCCAACTATGTTGACGCAATTGCTAGACTGACTTTAGAATCACTACATGATGCAGAAAATGAGTGCTGCCTTCACGTCAATTGATAATAGCAAAGTGGCTCAGACATTTGTCTCATGTGAGTCTGGTGAGTGTGGAAGGAAAGCGTTCACAGAAGTACTATGAATGTGTGGGATTATTGTGTTTCTTGATCTTTTTGGATAGATGTAAGTTCTTGATTTGAAAACATCATGAAAAGGTGTAAGGTGCCCTCAGCTAACATCTGAAGATGTTTGTTGGAATTAGTTGATCCACAATCCAAATATGGATGGCAGTCCAAGTGTATGCACATGGCTTCACATCTCCATGGTTGGTGCAAATCACCATAGCTGGGCCACATCAATTGACTATACTGTAACAACAGGATGGCTTACAAGAGTCCCTGCCCCTCTCTCTGTACATTGGGCCTATGTGCATTAAATGTGTCATGGCCACAAGGCATGTTTGACTGGTAATGCAGTCCTCAAGTAACCAGGCTTTGGATGTCTCTCTTGGATGCACATGATGAGACGATTACACTCCATATTTCTTAGTGCTCACCAATTACGGGGCATGTTTGCAACCACATGATAGTTAGGGCCAATGTATGTGTGCAGATATGTGTGTAACTGTCACAGGAGACCCATGCTATGTACAAGTTGGCCGTGAAATATCAGATGCAGTACCATCATGTCTGAATGGCTGCCATTTCCTTATTCAGCCTACACATTGTAAATGTTTATGAAATTGTTGCACTGTGCACAGATTTTGAGCACATTTCTTCCATCCATACCTTACAGGTGGACCAGCACCCTACACTGTGGGAGAGGTGGCAACATTTGAGGACCCCGACCACTCCAGTAAGTGTTGATATGTCTGTTATGTGTTGTGTTTGCTGGTTATGGACTCATGTGAGTCCGACGCATAGCAAGGTGTGATGCGTTGGGCAAGCTTTTCACTTGTTACATGAGTGGGAATGCAGTTCTCACATGTTTTGAGTTTGCCAATGCGTATCCAATGGTATCATGTAGGGATTGTAGGACATCCCTGTAGGCCCCCTGTGAGTACAGGGGATAGTCATGTGTATGACACTTGTATCACCAAGAGTCGCAATGGAAGTAAGCCCCAATTTAGTCAGCCTGTCAGACCCACATTCTCTAAGATTGGTAGAGCTAATAGCTTTCCAATAAACATCTGCTTCCCTATTTACCTACGTAAGTTTGAAACAGTAGGTAGAACCTCCTAGCAGCATGTACTTCCACATGTAGTGCATCAAGTCTGTGGAACCTGAGTGCAATGGCCTAGGTGTGCATGCAATTCATGATCATGGGTGTTCTAGCAACTCTGTGTCTGATGTAAGTCAGGCCTCACTGGAAGTATATGTTGTGTGCTAAGTTCTGCATTTCCTGACATGTCTGACCCTATGAGTGCTCTAGGGTTTGCTGACTCCTAATTGTAGATAGACCTTACCTGTGGTGTGTCTGTAGAGACAAACATGTGTGGATTTTCCTATACACTCCTCGGTGTACATGTTGTATGCAAATTATAGTTGTGTATCCACCGCCCCCCTCAAACACGGCCATGGGTTTGTGAATGGGGTACCTAGTACTGATGCTACCAGTATGTTACACATACATGTGAATAAGTGACGGTTTGGTTGCACACTAGTATACACACTCAGGTTTGGCACTTGGTACTATACTGGAAAGTCCAGTTACAACTTGCAGACCATGTGGCTTTACCTTTGCTTTCCGTACACTGACATTTGTAGCCCAGCTCTTGGCGGAGGATATGCAGCATGATTCTTAGATGATAACTGTCAGAACTCAGATTGCAAGTCAAAGCCAGTTGTTACCCATCTTGTAGGTTATGGATGTGCTTTGTGTGATGTGACCTTTGTTGTCTGGCCTGCCATATACTTCCTCAGGGACATTCAATGCTCTGTATCGTGATATGAGCTGTTCAAGTACAGTAGATGTAATGTCTGATTAACTTGCTGTGCCGTTTCACACAATGCAGTTACTAATGTAGCAGATCTGCATTTGTCTTTACAGCATCTAACATGACTCCAGACCAGGTCCGTGAATTTCAGGGCCGGGCCATGCGATACCAGCACATCCTGCTGGTGGAGTCGGGGTTCTGGAAAATGGCCCGGCGATATCGCCATGAACGTGCCTCCGGGGCATGGCAAGCCTTCCCATAGGGTGGGCCTACTTTGCCCACCACAGCCACCACAAGCACAACCACCAATCAGAGCTAGGTGGCCCCACCCACAGCTGCCACTGTTGATCCAACATCTGCAGGACTTCCTGGCCCCAGCATTGCCACCGGTGCAGGACAGCCCACACAGACCTCCTCCACCAGTACCCAGACTGCCACTGCTCCATCTGTTGACCCTGCAGCCTTCAACAGAATGGAACATAAGATGGACAAATTGCTGCGCAAGGTGAGCCACCTGAGCCGGGACGTGCGGCACATTATACGGCGGGTCAAGGATATTAACAGGACCCTCCGGAGGGCCAACGTCTAGACACTTTATTTGATGGACATGATTCCCTCCCCTCCCTCTTCTTTCCTTGTTCTTATAGTTAGTGGGCTTAGGGGACGTAGGGCCTGATTCTGACCCCGGCGGTAAGGAACCGCCGGGGCCAGGGTCGGCGGGAGCACCGCCAACAGGCTGGCGGTGCCCCGCAGGGCATTCTGACCGCGGCGGTTTTGCCGCGGTCAGAAGTGGAAAACCGGCGGTCTCCCGACGGTTTTCCGCTGCCCATTAGAATCCTCCATGGCGGCGCAGCGTATGGGTTGTCGTGGGGCCCCTGGGGGCCCCTGCAGTGCCCATGCCAATGGCATGGGCACTGCAGGGGCCCCCGTAAGAGGGCCCCAAAAGGAATTTCACTGTCTGCTTTGCAGACAGTGAAATTCGCGACGGGTGCAACTGCACCCGTCGCACCTTCCCACTCCGCCGGCTCAATTCTGAGCCGGCGTCCTCGTGGGAAGGGTTTTTGCACTGGGCTGGCGGGCGGCCTTTTGGCGGTCGCCCGCCAGCCCAGTGCAAAAGCCAAAATACCCTCAGCGGTCTTGCGACTGCGGAGCGGTATTTTGGAGGGGGGAAGTCTGGCGGGCGGCCTCCGCCGCCCGCCAGACTCAGAATGACCCCCTTAGTGTTAGGTTAGTAAAGGGTGTTAGTTTAGTTAGTGTTAGTGGGTGTGGGGTGGGGGGGCCTGCTTGTTTCTTTTTTTACTTATTACATGAGTGGGTGGGTGGGTGGGGGACTATGTTGGGGTTCTTGTGTGTAAAAAATAATATTAAAATAACAAAAAAAAAGAAACTAAAAAAATACAAAAAAATATATTTTTGTTTAGGATAGTATAGTATGTGTTTAGGTTAGTATGTGTTGTCCTCAATGTGTCCCTTCTCATAAGGGGGGTGGGTGGTAGATGTTTAGAACGTTTCGTTACATGTGATAAGTAAGTGTAGCTTAGGTTAGTTAGAGACAGTTGTGGGTAATGAGTAGGCAGGGTAGATTAGGGTAGGTAAGATTTTTCCTTCAGTTTCCTCATCTATGGTTAGCTTTTAATAAATATTTGGTTACCCCTTAATAGTATGTGTTGAATGGTACTTGATCGTGGGTTTGGATTCAGTGTACATCAATTTGGTACTATAACATCTGTGTCCTATGCTACAAACAAATCTCAACTGAGCTGTACGATTGGCAGCTAGCCCAGAGCTACCTTGCAAAGTGTCTACCCTTTGTTGCAACCACCAATCACAGTTAATATGGATCCCAATGTGTTTCTGTTGATAAGTGTGTTTTCAAAGTCACTAACAGTGCTTCCAGAGTTCTCATTGGCAGTCTTGTATTCTTGTCTTCATGACCCTCATACATCATTTGTGACACAGTTCGGCATGATTACCTATTTTTATGTTAACTCAGACACCTTCATTTGTGCAGTTTTTTTTAGTGTTTACTTAGATAAGTGTGACATGTTTATTGTGTTATTTTTGCATGGTGAAAACATTTTGCTAACACTATTTGATGACTTAGTTATCCCCTGAGGAAGCATTCTTCTGTCCTACACAGCATGGTGGTGTATGGTTTCTCACTTCCTGAGATTTGTCCCTCAGGATGGGCAGAGTATGATGCAATCATGGGCACTGTGCAGATTTCTCTAACTACATATTATCAGGACAGTTGTATTAACAAGCTACGTAATTTGTCAGTAGGCACATTTCAGTTATCTACTGCACAGTTGATATGTCACATTACCCAGAGACAGATTTGTTGTGTAAGAGCTATTTATTGAAAAGTGGCGTAGTGCTATCTGTACATTGTCCATGATTGTGAGTCCATTATAGTGACATCTTACATTGTGATCCAACACAAGGGTTTACCAAAATGCTTTTGTCATGCTGGGGTTGCTGTTTCAGACAGTGCAGAGGGACAGACTTAGCCAATGAGTAGGAGAGAGACAATCACTGGGCTGGGTGACAAGATATACAGTGGTTTGCAGAACAGTGCTTGAGTACAGTTGTTTCAAGACTGGCAAGTTACAAAGCGCAGGGCCTTGGTAATAGTTGGCCATGTGGCAGGGACTAGTGCTTCCGGGTCATTTTCCTTGTGAATGTGATCTGTTCCATGTCTTCTTCTTCTGATGTGTGTGTTGCCTGCTTTGTCCTTGTTGTTGTTGGTTGTGAAGGGGCAACACACACCTCAGTGTTAGAAGACGTGGAGTCAGACATCCCGGTCGCTGCTCCCTGTAAAAGTCTTAAGGGTAGTACTGCAGCAAGGATGATCTGCTGATTCTTAAGAATAGCAGCCACATCACGATGGTAGGCAGCCAGGTCGGCCCTGAGGGGTTCAATTTTGCATTTGTGCACGCGTTGACAGGATTGCTGTTGTAGGTGTTGGGTCAACTGTATAACAGCTGTGCTGATTTCCTTCTGGGTTTTCTGCAGTTCCTGCAAGATAGATGTTAGGGCTTGCATAGCTGCTGCCTGATCTGCAGATGACATCATGCACGAACGCACCCCCTCTAGGCTGGCTGCCATAGTTTGCATCCCCACCCGCACCTCCTTGGCCAGCTCCCGCTGTACTCCCACTACAGTTCTCTCAAAGCTGGTGCCAGTGTCGTCTGAGTCCTCAGCTGTATTGGAGCTGGCAGGTCTTACAATTGGGGTGGTGGGTGGTTCCTCTGCGATGGCTGCTTGTTCTGTGCTCCACCTTGTGACAGAAGGTGGGGTCTGGAGGGTTTCAAGGACCTTTTGGATGGTCTCCTGGGGAATGTTTATCGGTTCGTCATCCATGTCATCAGGGAAATCTGGGACAGGCATATCGGCAGGAGATCCATCTTCCTCTGCAATGAAACAGGGTACAATTAGTGTGTCTGTGTTGTGGCAATTGTGATGTGATGTGCCTGTCTTTTGATTAATTCACTTTGTGATCTTGTTTTGTGTTAATTTCTCCAGTCCTTCAGATGGGCATTCTTCCAGGCCTATGGCCCACCTGTGTGTCAAATGTATGTTATTGAGTTATCAGACTTGTCAGCCTCATCGCCTCTAGGTGTTGATTTTTGCCAAATAGAGAATTGCCACCTTCTTTTCCTACTCGACCCTCCGTGTACATCCATCCTCATGGTGAGACCTTTCACTGGCTGTGGGTGTACTGATGGCCCTGGCAGCACACTTAACAATCTGGACCTGCCCCAATCCCTGATCGTTCACATCCACTTAAATATAATTGACATGTGGCATATCCTATGCATGGCAATGTTATGATCCGAAATGGATGTTGACATTGTTGATGTGTCCTGCTGATGTTGGGGAATGTGTGTTACATTGGATTGCCCTGATAGTCGTATCAGTGTCCTATTTCCTCCTCTGACTGTGCAGGTGTATTTCAGTGACCAGTTACATGTGTCCCCTCCTCAATGCTGTTGTCTGAGCAGTATGACATTTGGGATGTTGCCTTGTTATCCAGGCACAGGATGGACCCTGACATATGCAGCATGGGTGTGTCCTTAGTGCTATGTAGCTCCTATTGTTGTTTATATTGGCTGATGTTTGTGACAACTATGGGCATTGACATTTGAGAGTACTGGGGCCTTTGCCTTGTTTCAGGGGATTTTTGCAGTTGTCATCCTCACCCCCTAATTTAGGTGTGTATGATCCATGGGGAGGTTACTGCCATTGGCTACTTGAGCTGCACACAGAGTAGAGTTGGTAGTGGCAACTGTTGTCGCAGTGACATTGCAGTTGTCGGTATGGCTAGAGGATTGCTAATAGGGCCCTAGTTAATGTAGGGGGTATGTTGTCTGACGTGTGCCAGGATGTCAGTTTGACATAGTGGCCTTCCCTCCTGTCGTGGCTTTCCCTTTGCTCCATCGTTGCCATGACAGCATGACCCCATGGGACTGTTGTTGGTGTAGTGTAATGGTGTGCCCCAGCTTCTGTCTGTGCAGGCCATGCCCCCATGCCATGCCCCTTTACCCATGCCACTCCATGTATATGATGACTTACATGCAATGTGTAGTAGGTATTCCCCCCCGGTTGCAGTTGACATAAGTGCATTTCAATTTCCCATGCGACTTACCCTGCATGTGCGTTGTTTCCTGGTAGTCTGCGCTGTCCTGTCCTTGAATCCCTGTGACGATCTCCTCAGGGATGACGGCTGCGACCATCTCCTCCATGTGGTCCAGGGCCTCCTGGTGTGCTGGACTCCCACCTCCAGTCTGCAGTGCTGCCTTCCTGTTCCTGGCCATCTTTTCCTTGGTCCTGCGCTTGCAGTCATGCCAGCGTTTCTTGCAATCGATGACAGTTCTGCGTACTTCAGCCACACTGTTAATCTTGTCGACAATTTGTTGCCATATGGCCTCTCTCCTACTGATTGGCAACTTTGATGTGACAAACAGTTGGTGCTGGTGTTCCGTCACCTCTTTAACCAGAATTTCCTGCTCCTCTGCACTAAAGCGACACTTCTTTTCTTCTTAAATGTGTCCTGGTTCTTGTGTGGGTCCTCCTGGCTGGTTCCTGGTCTGCTGTCATCTTCCTGGGGTCTGTAGTGGCATCTGGGATCCATTTTGGCTCTCCTCTGGTGTAATGACTGTGTTCGCTGGGTTTTTTGACGCTATTGCGCCAAAAAAACGGCGCATATCCGGTTTGCGGTGTGGTAAATCGCCACACAGTCATTTCCGCCGCGTTAACGTTGTTTTCCTTTACGACTTGACGCTGCGGTGTGTGTCAAAAATAATGACTCCCACCTGTTGTTTGCGCCGCCGTGCGATAAAATATAAATATGACGCCCGCACGGCGCACCGAAATGGCGTTAGCCAGCAGTAATATTTTTGATGCAAAACTGCACCGCCGCAGTTTTGCGTCAAAAAGTATAAATATGGGCCTATATTTCTATTTGGTCATAATTATGGTTATGCATTTATGGTATTAGAAAGCAATGTTTATCGAGATACCACGTTTATCTTCTGTGTGTGTATAAAACTAAAGTATTTGTCTCCAACAGGTCACTCAAGGGTTTCATAACAAAACTGATGAGTACACGGAACAAAGAGGGGCCTGTGGTATTCGAAAGCAAGATGCAACGACCAATGCATTCAGCCCTTCTTGTTGACAAGAAACAAACAGATTAACATATAGGGCCTGATTTGGATATTGGCAGGCGGGTTACACCGTCACAACCATGACGGATATCCAGTCCACCAAATTTTAAATCCCATTGTATCCTACGGGATTTAGATTTCGGCGGAAGGGATATCCGTCACCATTGTGACGGAGTAACCTGTCTGCCAATCTCTAAATCGGCCTTAAGTCATCAAATCACGAAAGGGAGGCTATAGTTATCCCTGCACCCTGCCGTAATCTAGTTAGGAGAGCCACATGGTCGATAGTTCATAAGTAGCTGAGAGGTCCCGAAGGACCAACAGTGCAGTCAACCATTTGTTGTCTGGTTTCAAGAGTCTTTCTCTTATGTCCATCACAGGCATTTCAGTGCTCCTGCAGGACAAAAAACAAAACACCCATAGGGCTACAAGTGTGATGTAAATTGTTTCTGGGATTTTAGTTTAAAAATGAGTCTTTGCAATTGGCCTATAACGGGGTGGGTTGGCTGGACACAGCCGGGGCTTTTTAAGAAGTGGTGGGACCCAGGCGTGTTGTGACTATGCACTTCTGCAATGAGAAGGCTAATTTTTCATTGACAACCCGGGGACTTTAAAGATGACTGTTAGACCTTGGCCTGCCTCCCTCCATTTTTCTGATCTCTTTTCTTCTGGTTTTAGGACTCTTTACCACCGCTGACCAGTGCTACAGTTCTTGTGCTCTCTACCCTAAACATGATAACATTAGCTCATACCCAATTGGCATATTTAATTCACCTATATGTCCCTAGTAAAGTGCACTAGATGTGCCTAGGGCCTGCAAATTAAATGCAACTAGTGGGCCTGCAGCACCGATTATGCCACCCACATTCAAAGCCTCTTAGCCATGTCTCATGTTTGCCATTGCAAGGCCTGTGTGTGCAATTTCACTGTCAACAAAACTTGGCATTTACAACTACTTGACAAGCCTTAAACTTCCCATTTATTATATATGATTCAACCCTTCCATAGGCCTAAGGTAGCCCATAGGGTAGGGTGTTATGTAACTAAAAAGCAGGACATGTACTTGTAAGTTTCACATGTCCTGGTAGTGAAAAACACCCAAAGTCATTTTCACTATTGTGAAGCCTGCTCCTCTCATAGGCCAGCATTGACAATACCCTTATATACCTGTAAGTGGTAATTTCTGATCTGAAAGGAGTGGCATTGTCATGTTTGGTATGTCTGGGATGGTAGTGAGAAATTCTGCGTACTGGTGAAGCTGGATTTAACATTATTCTTTTAGAAATGCCACATACTGCTCTCTGTGCCTTACAGCCAGTCTCCAATCACATCTGGTCTATGCTGGTTGCCAGCTTCCCTTGTGCATTCCACCCAGACAGCCATAAACACAGGACACTCAGCTGGATCTGCATTCATCTGCATACTGATGGGTCTTCCTAAGCAGGAAGGATGGAGGAGCTCTAACTTACACTTCACAGGCTAGTGGCCTGACTCCACACAAAGGACTAATAACCCCCCACAGATCTCCTAGCATAAAGAATTGGGCTGAAAGGGGAACTGATGCACTTCAAAACCACTCTTTGAAGTTTCCCTCACTGCAAAGGCACCCTCTGGTATATATACTGGGTCTGTGATCCCCTACAATCAGACTCTCATGGACCTACAACTGGACTCTGTCAGAAGGACAGCCATGCTCCCCAAAGGACGCATCTGGACTGCTTTTCTAGGAAGGACTGCTTTTCTAGGAAGGACTGCTCTCCTGCTTGTTGCCTGCTGCCTGGTGCCTGCTGCTCCCTGAATCTGCTGGAAGGACTTTGCCTTCCCACTTACAAGTGATCTCCAAGGTCTTGTCAGCTTTCATCCTGTTAAGAAGTCTCAGATCAATCAAAGACTTTACCTAAGGGAGAAAATCCACTGCACCGGACAAATTTATTGTATCGACGCAGCACCTGTCTCGTGTCTGAAATATCACCACAGCTCCTACAGAATAGACACATCACAACTTTCATCATCACAGCATGTTTGGATTTTCCACGCTTCGGCCCTACGCATCAATTTGTCATCAAACCCTGCACCACAGTAAGGAATCAAGGCTGCGTGCCCAGAAATTGACACATCACCTTGCCTGCCACGAAATAATCTGCGCATCACCTCCTCCATGCCATAAAAATCGACGCATCGCTTTACTTTCCAACGCCTCACCTCCTCTACTCCCCCCAACATTGTTATTTTTGATGCATCCCAGGCACTTTCTGCTAAAGAGATACATCCATTCGATGGATTAAGACTACTTAAACTTCTAAAAAGTGATAACTTGACTTGTGCCTATTGGATTTTTGTCATTTTGGTCATGGTTTATTCTGATAAATAATTAATATCTATTTTCCTAAACTGATGAGGAGTATTTTTTGTGGTGTTTTCAGTGTGTTAATGTATGAATTATTGCACAAATACTTTACACATTGCCTTCTAAATTAAGCCTGCCTGCTCTGTGCCAAGCTACCGGAGGGTGAGCACAGGATAATTTAGGGTGTGTTGTGACTTACCCTGAATAGGATTGTGGTCCCTACTTGGACAGAGTTCATAACTCTGCCAACTAGAGACCCCATTTCTAACATTGGTGATCAGCGGTGAGGATAGGACTTGTGTTTGTGCTGTGCCATAGCTATGTGTACAGTACCTACCAACATTTATGGATCAAATCTGTTTATTGTTTTAAACAAATCAACATATAGTCACAACACAGCACAATATGATAAACATGCAGCAGGACCCCTTATTGAAAAACTCTCCCTCGTCCCCCATGGGATCGTCCCTCTTTGTGGCTGTATCAGGAGGCCCCCCTATCAGTCTCATCCTTGCTACCCGAAGAAAAGTTGGGCCCTACAGAAAGGTCCGCAGCGTTGCAAGTCAAGTCTCATACTTGTAATACATGGCCTATTGTTAACAAATAAAACATAAAACATTAACTGTGCTTCCCCCGAGAGACCCCGACCCTTCATCTCTCCGGTCCCCCGCCCCATCCCCCCCTCATTGCTCTCCCTCTACACAGGATCCCGTCAGACAGGCACACACCCAACAGTTCAGGTCAGCCCTAGTACTCGCAAATAAGCAGGGCATGTTAGCTCAGTGAATTCAGTGGATAAGATCTGGAGGAACGGCCTCCACAGAGTGGACAGGTCGCCCGTCTGCTGCTGAGAGGCCAGGGTAAGCTTCTCCATCGCCAAGATGAACCACAGTTTTTGCAGCCAAGATACATGTGTCGGTACTTTGTCTGAGCCCCACAAGGCTAAGATCAGCTGCAGCGCTGCATTGAGGGCCAAGGCCATCTGCCGTCCCCTCAGCGATCGCAGAGGCAAGGTGAGGGGATTAGGCAGACCCAATAGGATATACAAAGGAAATCTAGGGATCGTAGTGTCGAACGCTACATCAACCCCATCCACCACGCTCTCCCAAAATCTATGGCGCTTGGGGCAATGCCACAATAAGTGTACCAGTGTACCCCTCCCCCCACAGCCCCTCCTACAGAGGTTAGATCTAGTGGGGTCACATGCATGCATCCTTGCTGGGGTGTAGTACCAGTAGTAGGTCACCTTATATGCTGTCTCTGTCCCAGCCGCATTAAAGGCCGTATGATGTATTCTATAAAAGATACTGTCCCACTCCTCATCAGAAAGCTCCCTTTCCAGCTCCCTTTCCCATCTCAACTGTCCCTTAGATTTGGGCGGGCGCCCCTCTCCCTGTAAAAGTCTGTAGAGCTCCGAAATTACTCGTTTATCATCCTTCTTCATCAAGAGCCATTTCTCAAACGGTGTTAACGGCCTGTCTATTAATGCCATGTTAGCCGGCAACAGGGCCCAGTGCCGGATCTGATAGTACAGCATCATATCCGCCTCTGTCAAGCCGTAGGTCTCTCTCATCCGGTCAAAGAGAATCACCCCTTGCTCGTCAAAAATGCTCCCCACCCTTTTACAGCCTCCCTCATACCAGCGTCTCAATCCCTCCCCTCGTAGCCCCGGTTCAAAGTCCGGATTCGCACCAATGGGGGTCATCGGAGATGGAAACGTCGTCAAACCCATCCGGATCACCACCGCATCCCATATGCGTAACGTCACTCCCGTAATCGGGGAAGAGTAAAGTCCCCCCGCCCTGTGCCGACGCCGGAGCCAGGGCTCCTTCCATAAATTAGAGCCCGCCACCGCCTGGTCCATAAAGCACCAATGTTTCTCGGTAAGTGAGCGACTCCACTCTAGTAAGAAACGCAGCTGTGTCGCCTGGTAATATCGCAAAAGCCAGGGAACCGCAAGCCCCCCCTCCCCCTTGGAGCGACACAGGACTCACCGGGAGGGGCGTCCGGCGCCGGACGCCCCTCCCACATAAATCTCATGACCGCTGCTTGAAGAGTCGCTATCGTCCGGGGAGGTGGGGTCAGGGGGAGCGCCTAGAAAACATATAGTATACGGGGCAAAACTGTCATCTTTACCGCCACCACTCTGCCCAGCCAGGACAATTTTAGTCTCCCCCAAGCCTCCAGGTCCCGCTTCACTTCCCGAACTAACTTCGTGTAGTTCAAGCTCGCCGCCTTTACAGCAGAAGGTGCCAGATCAATCCCCAAGTAAGGAAGCCGCGAGGACGACCAAAGAAAGGGGTAGCGGGCCCTCAACCCCTCCTCATTCTCTGGGCTTAGAAATCGACCAAGGACCTGGGACTTCTGCATATTCACCCGGAATCCTGAAACCCGACCGAACTCATCCAGTATCTCCATAAGCGCTGGCAGGGATTTCGCGGGCTCGGCTAGGGTAAGGATCACATCATCTGCATATAAGGTGATGAGATGATGATCGCCACCAAACTTTATGCCAGAGACTGAAGAGCTATCCTGCAGGCGCTGCAAGAGGGGCTCCATGTATAGCGCAAACAAGAGAGGAGAACTCGGGCACCCCTGTCTCGTTCCTCGCTTGATTGGGAACGGCAAGGAAAGTGTACCATTGACGCGGACCGCAGCCCTTGGGGACTGGTAGATACAACGAATCCATGCCATGAAACCGTGGCCCAGTCCGAACCGCTCCAGCACTTTAAAAAGATACGGCCAATGAACCCTATCGAACGCCTTCTCCGCATTTATAGAAAGGAAGAGTGCTTCTCCGCGAGAACAATCCATTTTGTCTAGCAAATGGAGCAGCCGCTTCGCATTGTCACTGCACTGGCGATGCGGAATGAAACCCGCCTGATCTGGGTCCACGAGACCCGACATGTAGAGATTAAGGCGATGGGCGAGTATACCTGTAAATAGTTTAGCATCTACACTCAGGAGCAAAATCGGCCAATATCAAGCGCACTCCTCTGGATCCTTTCCTGTCTTATGTATAACTGCAATGGTCGCGTCGAGCATAACGGGCGCTAGGGTTCCCGACTCCCGGAAGGAATTAAAAAGCCGGACTAAAAGCGGCACGAGTTCCGCACAGAAGGTCTTGTAAAAGAGTGGCGTGAAACCATCAGGACCCGGGGATTTCCCCACCTTTAGGCACGAGATCGCCTATATGACCTCTTCCGCCCTTATCGGTTGGTCCAACAAAGATGCCTCTCGCTCCCCAAGAGGGGTAATTGCTATGCCATCCAGAAATGGGTCTACAGCCACACCACCCCAGTCATCCTCCGCATAAAGCCCCCGGTAAAACTCTGCGAACGCTTCTGCAATCCGATCACTCGTTCTTGCTTCCATTCCAGTCGGGGAACAGACCAACTTTATCGCCGACGCCGCTCGCTGCGCACGCAACCGATGCGCCAAAAGCTTCCCACACCTGTTGCTCTCAATATAGTATTTATGTTTAAGACGTGCTATCGCGTACTCCGCCCTGTCCCAGTCTAGGTGCTTCAGTTGCTGCTGCACCTTCTCCAGTTCCCTCCAGATTCTGGGCGCTCCAGTGGACTTGTGGGAGCGCTCCAGTGCAGTCACCCTCTGCTCCAGCTCTGCCCTCTTCTCTTTTCTTGCCTTATTGTCTCTAGCCGACAGCGCTATCACCTGCCCCCTCATCACTGCCTTCAAGGCCTCCCAGAGCGTCTCTAAACGGATGTTCCCGTCGTCATTAAGACGCAGGTAGTCCATTATTGCACACCGGAGCGACTCCACCGTTGCCCCACTATGAAGCAGCGAATCTCTAAAACGCCAGCCCGGAGTCCCCACCCGGGCCACCTCCACACCTCCACAGTGAACTCTACAGTAATAGGAGCATGGTCCGACAAGGCCCGAGGCTCAATCGTAGCCTATCGAACTCGCGAAAAAAGCTCCTGCGACACCAACAAAGAGGTCGAGTCGAGCATACGTCTTAGTTGCGGCTGAGTAAAAGGAGTAGTCCCTAAGCGTGGGGTGCATCTTTCTCCACACATCCTCCAAACCACACTCAGTCAGCCACTGGCGCCCCGCCACTGTCAACGCCCCAGTCTGCTAATGACGGTGGCCGGAGCGATCTAGCTCGTTATCCATTACCATGTTAAAATCTCCCCACACCAAGATGGCGCCATCCGGCGAGAGCAGGATTTGGGGAGACAGCCTGCCTCAGGAAGGCTTCCTGCTGGGTATTGGGAGCATACAAAGAAGCAACAGTAAAGAAAAAAGTCCCAAACCTTATTCTGATAGCCAGAAGCCTCCCCTGTACCTCATGTATCTTGGCCACTACTTCCCCAGGAAAAGACCTAGAAAGCAATATGGCCACCCAAGCATGTTTTGTGGAAGCCGAAGACAAAAATTGTCTAGGGACCCACTGTGAGCGCATACGATATATGTCCTTATGCAGTAAGTGCGTCTCCTGTAGCAAGCAGATATGGCTCCCAGATCTCTCAAGGCCTGATAGGATCGCCAGCCTCTTAGACGGACTGTTGAGCCCACGGACATTTAAGCTTATGCACTTAATAGTCATGCAGCCGGAGGGGAAAAGCGATCAGAAAAGGAGGAGCCGCGCAGGGGAACCCTAGCCCAAGACAGCACCATGACCCCTCCGAACAGCAGGGCCAAATCGCTGCGCCACTCAATGACCAGGATCCCAGGGAAGCACACCAACAGAAAACTTTTACGCACAACGGGTGCTTGCAACAAACCAGTCCTCTCACACACATCTCCACAGAGGCAAAGTCTCAACAGGGCCGTAGAACCTCCCAAGTTCGTCAAGCCAAGTCCGTCGCCTCCGCCGCCCAGGCCCCTCTTAGATGGCTACAAGGCCTAATGCAACACGACCGGTAACTGTTCAGCTCTCCTCGGCTGCCATTCTCTTACGCACTGGTCCCAGCGTCCACGGTGCTCAGCACCGACTGCCGTTCCGACATCTGTTCCACAGCCATAGGTCGGTGCTGCTTCCGCCGTCTCTCCTTCCGTCGCCAACGAAGGCGGTCCTTATCAGCCAAGCCGAGATTCCCTTCTGGGTCTTGACTGTCACCCTCCAGGTGCAGGATCCGATATGCCTCTGAAAGTGATTTCACCTGCCGGAGTTGATCCTCCCATCGGAAGACAAGGCGGAACGGATGGCCCCAAGAATAAGTCACATCATGTGCTCGCAGATGCTCTGTGATGGCCTTAAATTCTCGCCTCCGCTGCAAAGTCCGAACCGAGAGGTCCTGGAACAGTTGGAGCTCATGCCCTCTGAATTGTACCTTCGGGAGATTGTGGGCCTTCTGCAATATGCTCTCCTTAAGTCCATAACTGTGTACACAGGCTAGAATGTCGGGCGGGCGATCTCCGGCCCCACCAGCACGGCCCACTCGATGGATGCTATCCAGCGTGATGTCCCTGGTCTCCTCCAGTCCAAGTATCGAACAGCGCCACCACAAAGTCACCAATATCCTCCTTCTCCGCCCCAGCCGGTAGTCCTCTAATGCGGATATTGTGCCTTCTTGAGCGGTTCTCCAAGTCCTCCACTGTTATATGTAGGAGGTCCTGCTGCTCCCTAAGTCGGACAAACTCTTGTTGCAGGTCTGCCACTTCCTCACCGCGGGATATCTCACCGTCCTCCATCTGTGCAACCCGCTCCCCCAGGGACGTAACCTCCCCTCGCAACTTCTTCACCTCCTGAGACATGTCCCTGCGGAGTTCCTGTATGTCGCTCCGGAGTGAATCGAACAGGGAGGTAAGGAAGCCCTTCATAACGGGGGCCCCCTCTTCCTCCTCCATCTCACCACGTGCCTCCGGGGACTTCACCACTGGCGGGCCTTCAGCAGTACCCCTCGGCACCGGTCGTGCTCCAGCCAGCATTTCCCTGAATGACCACTCCTGCTTCAACTTGGAGGCCGCCATCACTCCTGTTTCCCCTCTGCGACCACGCTATCACTCAGCCAGGGCCCCTCTCGGTGTTTTCTAGGGACCAGGCCTCACCGGGCCTCGCGCTTCCTCAGCCAGCACTGTCCGATCATCTCCGAACACTAAATGGGCACACCCTGTCCAGCTACATCAGCGTACCTGTTGGGGCTACTACGGGCCGATCGCACCGTCGATCCACAGCCCAGCGCCGTCACAACTCTCTGGTCTCCTCTCCAGAGCCGGGGTATCTCAGGGGCTTCCCGGCCCCTCCACCGCCTCGTCTGGGGCCTTCGTTGACCCAGATGCCCAAGCAAAGCAGGCCCGACAGCCCAGGACGGTTGCCGGCACCCGACTTCACACCGGGCCCCCGCCGCAGCACACTGCACAGTGTTGCCCTAGCCCCGTCTGGGGGCTCTGCCGCTGCTGCTACCGGGACCGCGGCACGCCAATCCTGGACCCACCACGCGGCTTGGCCTCCAACGCGCCTCACTCACTGGTTTCGGGCGCGGGCCCAGGCCGTGCCGTGCCGCGTCTCCGTCCTGCACCGCTTCAGGCGCCTCCGTGCTCCCCAGGTCACCCCTTGCCCCGTGGTGCTTGCCTCTATCCGGAGGCCCTCCGGAGCCGCGATCGCCGGGGTCGCAAGGCGGCTTTCTGGGGCCCGGGCGGCAGAGCTCGGACAAACACGTCCGCTCACGCCGCCATCTTGGCCACGCCCCCCCACCTACCGACATTTAAAGGCCATTTTGATTTTTTTTCTTCTTCTGCAATTTTCTCTGCTTTGCATTTTTAATACATCATATACATCATGTCTCTGGCTGGTTCACAAGTGGAGCCATGGAGTTTGAGCTGGCTAAGCTGAAGGAGTATACAGTTAACCATTTGAAAAGCTTTTGCAAAGGGATGGGCGTACCTGACTAAGGAGCCACCCAGAAAGTGGAGTTCCAAATTTTGCTGAGGGCCTGGGCAGAGTACCACTCCCAACAGGATGATGAGTTGGGGGAGCTTGTGAATGGCTCTTCCAAGGAGCTACCTGCAGCAGTTGAGGGGGACACCCCTGGATTTGAGCTACCCTTGAGGGCAGTAAGCAGTGTCTCTAATCATGGATTGACCCCAGTGAAAAAGAGAAAGGAGAGAGAAATCCAGCGGCAGTTGACAGGATTAAAAATGGAGGCAGAGGAGAGGAAGGCTGAAAGGGAAGCAAAGCGAGCTGAAGCTGAAAAAGCAGAAAAGAAACTACTTGTGGTTCATGAACTGAGTCTAATATTGCTGGACCTCACGGTAAGGCAGTCTGAGTCCAGCACTGATGGTGGCAGTATACATAGAGTACCTGATGGAGACAAGAAGGTTAGTATACCCAAGGATTTGGTGCCCAGTTATGTGGTGGGAGTTGACATTGATAAGTGGTTTTCTGCTTATGAAGTTGCACTGAGGGCACACGGGGTTCATGAAGAGCACTGGGGGTTGAGTCTGTTAAAACACGTGCCAACACTTGGGAGGGACACACTTCTAAAATTAGAGTTTGGGGACCAGACCAAGTATACTCCCATGAAAGCCATTTTGATTGCCAGACTTGGACTGATCCCTGAGAAGTATCGCCAACGATGAAGGGACAGTCAAAAGCTCCCCAACCAATCCCGGGTAGATTTCATTGATTACTCCAATAAGGCACTGGATGTCTGATTGTGGGCAACAAAGTCAATGATTATGATGGGTTGTACAATTTAATCTTGAGAGGGCACCTGCTCAGTACCTGCTTTAAAAAGTTGCACCAGCACCTAGTTGACAGATCCCAGGAAGCTTGCTGAGGAGACAAACCTCTGGGCTAGCACCAGAGTATCCAAAAAGGTATCTGGGTGGGACACACACAGAGGTGGTCAGGGTTCCCACCAGAAGAAAGAGGTGGGAGAAAAACATGAAAGAAGGAGTTTTCTAAAGGCCCCCATAATAATTCCCAAGGGAGTAGGGGTAACCAGACCCAGTATGATCCTAAAAAGAAAGGGTTCTTTAACCATAATTTAGGGAGGTTTGTACCCCAATTTGCAGAGTGCTCCAAGTAAGGTCACTCTAAGGTGTCCTAAGAGGGCACAGTACCCCACAGGTGGGCAGACACCTCGGTTGGTCAGTGTAGCGCTCAGGGAGGAAATAGTCACACCTAGTTTTGACAAACAGACAGAGGTAACCCTAGTGTCCCTGGAGGATAACGATATGGTGCCAAAAGCCCACATGCCTGCCAACACTTCCAGGTATAGGCAGAGGGTCAACATTAATGGGCAACGGGTGGAGCCAGCATGACAACTATCAAGTGTCTGCTGGAGTCAGCAGAGCAGGCTCTACCGAACACATTCCACCAAGTCAAAGTCGCTGACAATTGTGAGAGCCATCTACTGGTTGCTCTAATTCCCTTTGAGTGGGGGAGCATCTCTGGTACTCTGAAAGTTGCTGTGAGCCCTGCTATGCCTGTAGATTGCCTGTTAGGCAATGGCCTGGAGCACACTACTTGGAGGGAGGTAGAGCTCAGGTCTCCCTTGGAGATGATGGAATTGCTTGAGTGAGTCTGTATAACCACACAGTTCATGGCTGGCCGGGAAGGGGGTCAAGGGCATCTGGAGCCCAGACAACTGCCAAGGAGAGGGGCAAGGGGGGCCAGAAACCGTCCCTTGAGGATCCTGTAGTGGAGGTTGATGGGGTCCCTGAGGAGAAGGCCCCTGAGCCAACTAGGGAGATCATTGCTGACCTAGGTGATCTACCTGAGCTTGCTGGCTGGTAAGTTGAGGGTGGGCCCACCAGGAGGAATTCTGCAAAGAGTAGAAAGAGTGACCCTCTCTTGAGGGCTTGAGGCAACATGCCTGAGCCCATGCAGTAGGTGAACCCTCTGGAGATCTCCTCTTCAGCGAGCCTAAAGCTCTGGGTAGTGGGGCAGCCCATGTGCTAGTGGTCCCCAAGTGTTACTGTGTTTGGCTCATGACATAACCCTGGCTGGACATTTAGGGCAAGACAAGACCTTTGCCAGGCTTGCCGCCCACTTTAATTGGCCCAGAATGAAGACAGCCTCAGATATATTCTGCATATCCTGTCTCACCTGCCAGGCCAGTGGGAAGTCAGGGAAAAAGCTGAAAGCTCCCCTGATCCCACATGCCGTTGTTGGCACTCCCTTTGAAAGGGTGGGCATCAATGTCATTGGTCCATTGGACCTCAAGACAGCCCTAAGCAACAGGTTCATCCTGGTTTTGGTGGGCCATGTTATGCGCTACACAGAGGCAAACCCTCTTAGGACATTGACTGCACCTGTGATGACTAGAAGTCTGATGGGGATCTGTACCCGTGTGGGGTTTCCCAAAGAGGTAGTGTCTGACTGAGCCACTAATTTCATGTCTGGAACATGAAATCCATGTGGGATGTGTGTGGTGTAACGTATAAGTTCACCACACCCTATCACCTCCAAACCCTTGATCTAGTTGAGAGGTTCAACAAGACCTTGAAGGGCATGATTGCAGGCCTACCTGAGGGCATGAGGTGTGAATGGGATGTCCTCTTGCCATTTCTTCTCTTTGTCTACAGGGAGGTGCCATAGAAAGGAGTAGGGTTGAGCCCCTTCAAACTCCTCTATGGCTACCCTGTCGGAGGACTTCTCTGCATTGTCAAAAAGGGGTGGGAGAATGTTCCCAGGAAACCCACCCCGGATGTGATCAGCTACATGTTGGTCCTCCAGAAGCCGATTCACTGCTTCTGGAAAAAAGGCCAAGAGCAACCTCGAGGCCAGCCAGGAGGTAATGAAATGCTGGTGTGATCAAAAGGCCACTCTGGTAGATTTTCAGCCTGGCCAAAAAGTATGGATCCTGGAGCCAATAGAGCCCAGAACTCTCCAGGACTGCTGGACTGGCCCATACAAAATCAAGGAGCATAAGGGGGAGGCCACTTACTTAAGGGGCCTGCAGTCCCCTAAGAGCCCCCTGAGGGTGCTCCATGTTAACAGACTCAAGCCTCACTTTGAGAGGTCTTAAGTGAACATGCTCCTTGTGACCAGTGAGGGTGTGGAGGAGGAGAGTAAACCTCTCCCTGAGCTTCTCTCTGCACAGAAACAGGATGGGTCAGTGGAGGGTGTCAGTCTCTCTGCCACCCTCACCCCAGAGCAGCAAGGTGACTGTTACCAGTGTCTGGGACAGTTTGCCTCACTGTTCTCACTCACTGCTGGACTCACACATCTGTGCATCCACGGCGCTGACACAGGAGACAGTCCCCCTGTAAAGAACAAAATGTATAGGTTGTCAGACAGGGTGAGAGCCAGCATCCAGGAGGAAGTCCTCAAGATGTTAGCCTTAGGAGGTGACTGAGCCCTCGAGCAGTCCCTGGTCTAGCCCTGTGGTGTTCGTACAATAGGCTGCCCCACCAAGCACCAAACCAGAACTTCGGTTCTGCGTGGACTATAGAGGCCTCAATTCCATCACCAAGACTGACGCCCACCCCATCCACAGAGCTGATGAGCACATTGACAGGCTAGTCACTGCCAAACTCCTCAGTGCCTTTGATTTAACATCAAGGTACTGGCAGATCGCCTTGACTGAGGGAGTAAAAGAGAGGTCAGCATTCTCAACCCCTGAGGGACATTAAAAATTCTGGGTGATGCCCTTTCGGCCCCTGCTACCATCCAACAGTTGGTTAACAGATTCCTGACTAACAAGCAGGCTTTCTGTGCCACCTACTTAGACGACATTGCCATCTACTGTGCCAGCTGGGAGAAACACCTGCAGGTGCTTCAGGCCCTGTAACAGGCAGGTCTGACAATCAAAACCAGCAAGTGCCAGATTGGGCGGGGTACTGTGGTATATTTGGGACACCTGGTAGGTGGTGGCAAGGTACAGCCCCTCCAGGCCAATGTTCAAACCATCACAAATTTTTCAAAACTAGTTTGTCACTCACTTCAGCCGGTATGTGGAACGTTTTTGGATGATATATTAAGCAGGAACCAAGAAAAAGGGAGGTCCCAAAATGTGTTTTCCCAGTGCAATTTCCTATAGGGATTTTGAACACAACTACAGCCTGAACCGCTGAACCAATTCACACCAAATTTGGAAGAAAGATCAATCTTGGTCAATGAAAGATCTCTTTATGTTATTTGGGGTAAATCTGTACAGTAATTTTTGAGTTAATAAAAAAAGGATTTGTGTATATCTAGGGACGGAGGTTCACCCACAGGTGCCTGAAGCAAGGCCCTGATTGGCTAGTCTCAACCTAAAGGAACAGTTGTAGGTGCCATTTTTTTATCGATCTGCCCGGGGGCGGGGAGAGAAAATGAAAATTCATGCAAGGATAATAGTGCAGATGAAGAGGTCTCTGAGGGACCCCTCATGTGCAAGAAATAGCTAATTTGTTTAAATTTTGGCCCATTCAAGGATCCGTGGATTCACTGGGGTGCTCAGTGTGGCCCCCAGTGTAACCTAATGAAACACCAAACCTTTGCCGTGCACGGCTAAATGAGTTGTGCAGCGTGTGTTTGGGTGAATGCAGGGAGATTGCCTGCAGGACCTGGTCACAGGGTGTGCATGGCAGTGGTTGGATTAACATATGTCCATAGGTCATTGCATAGTTCCTAGATAAGTTGTTAGATCCTATACTTATGAATCCCTGCTTTCATTTTAGCTATCACAATAGGCAAATATTATCTTAACGATTTTATCAACAAGCATTTCACTATTGAAAATTGAGGAAAGATAAAATAATGTTAGAAAAGTACACAAATAAATTAACCTCATACATTGCTAATCTTGAAAGTATGTGTTTGTACAACACAGCTTTAAATCTCGAAATATTATATCCATTCTTATATTCCTTACACATATATTTCCTTACTATGTATTTATGTATCTATTTATTAATTATTTTAGTCCTACTGTACAAGAGGAAGAAAAAAATCTCTCTCCCGTGAGCTTTACTCTGTCTCCTCATCTCCCTATACCTCTAACAATCTATGCTCCATACGCACTCTCTGACTCATACCAAACCTATTCTACTACTATGATCTCCAAAATCACCATGCCTAAGCTCTCCCGAACCTCGGTTTACTACTATAATCTCCCAAACAACCCTACTAAATTCTCCCTCACTTATCTCACCTTTGACTCATCCAAACCCACTTCTACCACTATGATCTCCCTAACACCTTTCCACAGATTCCTCTCTTCTCCATCTCTCCTTTACTCATCCCAAGCCTCATCCTATTACTATAAGCTCCCAATTAACACTTCTAGGTTCTTCCCTCCTATATCCCTCAATTATTCTATTCAAACCTACTAACAAACTCACATATCCTCTGCTCAAATCAACTCATACTAATACTAATACTGTACTCACATTTTCCTCTACTAATCCACCACTTATCGTTTTGGGTTCCGGAGTAGCGTGCTACTCACTGAAAAGCACGTCGCCGCCTCGTCAGGGGTAGTAAGCTCTATATAAATAAAGTTACAATTACAATAATTAAATATTACTTTACATTTAAAAAAATATAAATTCACAGAAAAAACTAATTTTACAGTAAAGTCGTCGTTACAGTTCATATTTTACACTCACAAAGCCATAGGTATTCAGCATTTATACTTATCTGAAGAAACTATAATTCATGCCGTAAAGTAACTTTAGGCCACTAGTTATAATTTCTTAATATGAGTGAAACTATAACTGCTGAATTTCTATGGTTTTATGTGCTCCAAATTTGCAAGGAAGTTTTTGATCTTGGTCCAGAAAGCGTCCTTTTTGTGATTTAATTGTACATTTGTTCAGTACTTTTTGAAAAAATATAGTAAAAAAAAGACTTGTGTATCTGGGTGGTTGGGTTCGCGAGAGTCCCACGGTCGCACAAATAAAAAATGGAACAATTATTTTCTGCCAGCCGTCATGCTCTCACAAGTCCTGTGGGAGTTTGCGGTCTGATTCGCTTGGCCGCAACCTGAAGGGAAACTTTGCAGCTGCCGTTACAGGACATGGTGACTAGGACGCTGTGTTGTCAAACTTAAAGACAAATAAAATATAAAGGGGTAAGGCACAGGTTCCCTGACCTCCTGGAACATGTGGGGCAGTCCCAGAGAGACAACCTGGGTCCAAATGTAAAAAATAAATTGGGGAGGTGATGGGGGCTCACGATTCCACGGGTGTCCTGTGGGGGCCATTGAGGGCCCCTGGTCTCTCACAGAACTCCCACAGGAGTAAAACAATATATAAAAAAAATACCATGTGCTGTGGGGGATAGGCCAGGCCCTCTGGCCAAACCCATACCATGCACGGTCAAAGGCCGCGCTCAGCAGATAGGGAGTTGGCTGCCCGCGTGGATTGAAATATATGGGGTAATTACCAGTTCATGGAGAGGGCGCAAGTTATAGTCACCTTAGGGCATGAGTTATAAATACCAGCGCTAACTATAACTGGTGAAGTTCAGTGGTATTGGGAGTTGGCTGCCCACGTGGATTGAAATATATGGGGTAATTACCAGTTCATGGAGAGGGCGCAAGTTATAGTCACCTTAGGGCATGAGTTATAAATACCAGCGCTAACTATAACTGGTGAAGTTCAGTGGTATTGTAAGCTTAAAAAGTTATATTGTCACTGAAACTATAACGTTTCCGTAACCTTTGTTTTTTTCAGTGAATTTTCAGGGTCTTTTTAACGTATAGCAATATTTTGTTACCATATGTAAAGCCAACCACCTACTGCGCATAGCGGGAGGTAGGCCAAGGGCCTGACTGCAGCCTGGCCTTGTGACTAACCTCCCCACAGGCACCCAGTCCAATGACAGGTCCTGCAGGAAACCCTCTGCAGGCAGCCAATACCATGCTGCGCAAGGCCTTCGGCTGTATGTGGCAGGGGGTTGGCTGCAGGGCCTGGCCTGCGTATAGGCCCTGTGTCCAATCTCCCAAAGTCAGCAACCCCGTGTTTCAGCCGTACAAGGTGTGGGGATGGCTACACAGCGTGCTTCCAACCCATTAGGGCAGAGCCCCTGCCCAGGCCACTTCGGGTTTCAAGGCCTTTTTATTTTTAAAGAGGGGGCACATGGCTCCCCTCCACGAGCCAACTTGGGCCCCAGCATCTCCATCTGCCAGGGTCAAAATATATTTGTGAAGAGGAGGGTGTGTGTGCCTCCCCTCTCTGCACCAAAAGTAACCTCTGGCATCCCATTCCTGGGGCCAATATTTAAATATAGAGGAGGGGATGACCAATTCTCCTCCCGAGCCATAATAGGCCCCGAGACCCATCCCCCAGTGCTGAAAGTTATAAAAAGGGGATGGGGCCATGCAGCACCCCACCTGAGGTCTTAAATGGCCAATTTCCATAGTAAAGGGGTCAAGGGCTGTGTGCCCCCCCCTCCCGAGCCTATTGAGGCCCTGACTAATTCATTAAAAGTGGGTGCCCTGGTGTCCACCTGGGGCACCCACCAAGCAGCAAGTTGAGAGCCAAGCAGAGAGCTGCTCTTCCTGTGGGCAGGGGAATAATACCCTGCTCCCACCCAGCGGGAGCATTTTTAGATCTCCCACTAAGTGAGAGCAGACTTTCTTTACCTACGCACGCTTCTGCAGGCAGACAAAGCATGTTTGCTTCCAGCCGGCGGGTGATTGAAAAATACTCCCACTAGGCGGTTTAAACATACGTTTTCCTGCTTCAAAGAGTGTGGGCAGGGAAACTACTGTGTCCCGGGATTGGACTCCCCCGGGACACAGTTGGGGAGCTGGCCCTGTTGGATGGGAACCCTGGGCCTTAAAAGGCTCAGGGAGGTGGGGCACGTTTGTCCAACCACTGCAGTGCATGGCGAGGCCCTGTGGCCGACTCCCCCCATGCAGCCAACCCCCGCTTACAGCCAACCCTACGCTGCACCCGACCTTCAACCATGAGTGGTGGGGGGTTGGCCCAATTGAACACTTTTTCTATGGCAACTAGGTCCTAACTATAACTACCTACTGGGAATCTACCAGTAGGTGATGTATATATGGTAGTCATAGTTAAGACCTAATTCCCACAGACAAAGCAATTTTTGTTTTGCTAATAACTTTGGAGCTGTTGGAGGGTGGGTCATTAGTTGTGTGGCCTGCACAAGTATTGTGTCCACACTCAACCACCACAGGGAACCGAACACACCATTGTAGCAATTGACTCTCATAGGGCAGCGTTGCAGAGCAGTCCACGGCTTACTCAAGGGAGGTGGCGTGGGCTAGTTATCCCCATTCGCAAGCACACAAGAATAACACTCAATAAATGATTGTCCAGTCTGTGTTTTTTCTTTTGATAAAGTAAAAGCACATATATTACACACACTACTCAATACTATGCAACAATTTCCAAATATACACAAGCTGATGGAGTTACTTTTGGATGACATTGCGTAATCATTCTTGTCTCTCCTGTAGGGAGATATAAACAAAAAAAAACACATGGCAAAATATTGACTTGTATTCCAATGCCATATTTGACTGTACCTTGGAGTGAGAGCACCTAAAACTAGCAATAAAGTACACCTACTGTGATCACTAGTGGCTGTCAGTCTCATTACTCAAATAAGCACCAACAAGAAACATGTCTGTTGGAATGATTTGTGATGTTACAGTAACTCTCACCATGATTTACGCAGTCTAATCACACCCCTAAAGGGTGTTGGCAAAGGTGCATCATGTTCCACATTGAACATTCCACATTGAAATGATACACAACTGACAAAGTCTCCAAAGGACATCGCCCGGTAATTAAAAGTTGTGTAATACCATCTTTCACCTTTAGAGGGTGTATTTGCATAAGATCATACACATGTCACATCATTGCCCACAACACTGCAGCCGTACATTTTGAATCACATTTAGGTCGCACAATTCAGCATGAAAATACTGCACATTTGACACATAGCACACATTTGACACAGTCCCTAAAGGAACTTGCAATGACAATCACAGTCCCTAAAGAAACTTGCAATGACAATCTCTCACCCCTAGAGAATGTTTCTTCATATGGGTCAAACACATGTCCTTATAGCCCTGCACTTCTCCCACAAGGTCCCTCAGCTGTAGAGCAAAAGCTTCAGCCTAGGGAACTTAAAAAACATAAGACACCCTTGAAGGGTGATCCTTTTCCCATCCCCAGAGACTGGGGATGGGGACCCTGGAAAACCTTATTGTGGGAGGCGGAACTCCTCCTGCAGCTCCTACCATGTTTAGTTCCTCTGGTGACCCCACGCTCCTGGGGTCACCAATGTGCAAAAATGAATCTGTAAACCATGTTGTGCCTTGCAAGGCATTAGGGGATGCTCCTCCAGGAGCGTGCATACTTAATTAGCGGTTCTTCCGCTGAACTGGGGAGAGACGCTTTACATTCCTTTTCATTTCGTTTCTCTTTTAGCATGAGGCCTCACACCGCACCCTTCGTTCTCCTGGGGTGTCTGGTCCCACCCGGACAACCCATGTAGTTTTGCTTTGTTTGAGGGCAGCTCGGGAAGCTGACCCCCCAGCTGTTCTCGCCAGCTCCCCACACGAGCAGCTGTCTTACATGCTGCCATGGATCCAGCAGCACCATTCTAGCCTGCCCACTCCTGCGGGCAGACGTGCACAGTGGCCCTGCCCTCCCGCTCCCACCAGACATGGGTGGTGGGAGGAGGAGAAGGGGAGACACACAGAGGAGTGCAGTGGCACGCCCATCCATCCATGCCAGTACTTTGGGGCCCAGGGATGGGTCCTGGGCCCCGTCCTGTCACCACGAGGGGAGCACATTGGCGCTCCCCCCCATGCCTTCATCACTAGCCCATGGGGTCACAGGATGGGGTCAGGGCCTCCTTCTCAATTGTGGTGGAGGTGTGCAATGGCGTCCTCCTTCCATACACTGGCTGATGTCATCAGGACCCTGGGATGGGGCCCGCGGCCCCCTTCCTCGCAACGTGGGGAGTGCAACAGCACTCCCTGCATTTGTTTTCTTCTTCTTGGGGGAAGCGCAACAGCACTCCCCCGCAGTCTTTACAATCTTGGGGCAGCCTCTGGGCACTGGGTGACCCTGGATGCAAGTTGGAGGTCAGCAGCGGAGCCCCACATGCTTCGGCACCAGCTGAAGAAAGGTTAAAGGTTGCCAACTTTGGAGTAAGATATCTCAGGCCCATTGGGCCAGTTTCGACAATCGTTAGCTCATTTTGCTCCTGGTGGCGAGCCCTTGTAACTTGGAGCACTTTCTTGAGGCCTCTTGGCCTAGAAGGTTCCCAACTCAGTAGTCGCCAGCCTTGCTTTTGGGTGTCTTCCTTTCTTCTGGGCAGGGAGCTCTCCTTGTGCCAGAGCCCAGTCTTTTCCCCAACTGGTTCTCAGAGGGTGTAAGGGGGCCAGCTTACCTGGTCCTGGGGTGTTCTTTCCAGTTATCCATGACATCTGTCTTCTGCAGGGAAGCACAGCCAAGAGAGAGCGAGAGCCCTCCCCAGAGACCCTTGAAGTGGGGGCAGAAGTGTCCAGCAGGGCTGCGCTTCTGTCCTATCCTGATATGCCACATCACTTCTGTCTCTGTCCCAACCTTCCTGCACAGTCTTCTGGAATAGCTCAGAATGGTGTTGTCCAGGAGGCAGTTGCCACATGTGCTCTGAGAGACTAAGCCCTCCTCCCTGACATTCCTGCCAGGGCCTCTCCCAGCAATTCCTCCAAGAAGCCCCTCCTCACTGAGGGACCTGGGGCAGGCCTGGTTCATGGCACGGGATGACAGCTGGCTGATTGATGCAAGGCCCCGCTCCTGCATCTGGACAGAGCAGTAATTGTCCCTAATCCTGTGCTTAGTCAGAGAAATATGACATTCCTGGATGGCCCATAAGCTGTACAAATATGTTTTTGTAACCTCCTGCATTATTCTTTTAATACAGGTTACTGTGTACATTGATGCAGCTTTGGAGTCTGCGGACCCTAGGGAACTGGAGTTGTGCCCTAGGCCAGCCTTTCCCTTTGACATATAATGGAGTGTCACTACAATTAAGACAGTAAGCATGCTGACTATCCCTTCACATGTGTACAACCATCTCATAAGGCCTACCCCAGGTCGCCACACACTCTGCATGGTCCCTTCTGTGCCATGCTACCTAAGCGCAGTTCTTGGGCTGCGCATGCCAGGAATCCTCCCTGCGCAGCCCTCAACGGGTTCACATGTGTGTGCACGTGATCATTTGTAACCAGCCCTGGACCTCCTACCCTTGCTGCATCACACCAGCCTTTGCCTGACAAGGTGGCACCGGTGGTAAATATGCAATGTCCATTTTACCATGAGTTTACTGTGGGTGAGTCCCAAACTATGAGACTTCTTTACAGAAAAAGGTAAAAAAACAGGTGATCCAAAAGAAAAAATCAGGTGTAGCAAATAGTCAGAACTGTCCTCTCGCAGACGCCATTTGACAAATCTTAACTAGTTTGCCAATCACTTCAGCTGCTCCCTTGAAAGTTTTGGTGTGATTCATCAAGCGGTAGCCGAGAAAAAAGGGAGGTCCCAAAACTTGTTTTCCCCATGCATTTTCCCTTAGGGATTTTGAACACAACTACAGCCTAAACCGCTGAATGGAACTACTCCACATTTGACAGAAAGCTAGATCTTGGTCGCGAAATGTCTCTTTTTGTGTTTTGGTCCAAATCCATTCAGTAGATTCAGAGTAATTAAAGGAAAAAAAAAATATAGAAGTCTAGTTATGCGGACCCTTCGCGGATCCACTCACGGAGGATTTGCGGATCGTGGGAAAAAGCAAGTCCTTGATTGGCTGGCCACAACCTGAGAGTAAAGTTGCGGACACCATTTTCTTTTTTCACATCGGGTGAGGGGGATGAAAAAACAATGCAAAACAGACATTGAGAGTCAGGATGGAGGTATCATGACCTGATAGGAGAGACGGAGGGTGGCCAAACCCCGCTAAACACTGCCAAAGACCATGCGCGACAGTGGTTGCCTTAATGTGTGGTGATTTGAAATTACTTTACGTTAAAACAAACATAGAAATTCACTGACAAAACCAAACGTTAAAGGGACGTTATAGTTAGGTTGACGTTTTACTCATACAAAAAGATAGAAATTCAGCAGTTACAGTTATACTTATCTGAAGAAACTATAACATGTACTGTTAAGTAGGTTAAGTAACTTTAAGCAACAAGTTATAACTATAAGTATATATGTAACTGCTGAATTGTTTGTATGAGAAAAACATCAACCTAACTATAACGCCCCTGTAAACTTTGTGTATACGCACACACACACATGTATATATATATATATATATATATATAAATATATATTTGTATTTATATATAAATAAATATGAATATATGCATATATGTGTATAAGAATTAGATAGATAGATAGATAGATAGATAGATAGATAGATAGATAGATAGATAGATAGATAGATAGATGTAATGTGTAGATATTTTCTTCAATATTTAAAATATTGCGCGAAAAAGATATCTAAAACTGAGCATTCTGGTATCATACTCATGGTCTGAGCAGGAAAGCAACAAGTTGCATTCATCAACAGAAGGAAAACCGTGCTGATGGTAGTCAAACACAACTTCTAAACTTAATGACTTAAGAAATTAAAACAACACTCCACAGAGTAAACGTGTACAAACCTTTTTTGTGGTTACCTAAACATGTGCTTCTTCACATGTTTGTTTCTTAACTGAGCATTTTAGAGAACATTGGTTTCACATAAACTACCATTTCCTCTTCCACAGTGTGTGCAGATTAAAAAACTCTTTTTACTCTGCTATTTTGACTCGTGGTTCTGTTCAGTAGTCTGGTTTGTGAAAGTTGATGTCTTAATCGCTGGAGGCAACATTTTGTTTGAAGGTCGGAAGTGCCAGGTGTTGTTAATAATGAGTGGAAACTTACCTTAAAAAACTCAGTAAAAACATGTCTTTCCCGACTTCGGAGACTGCCTGTGCGAGGGGAGCATGTTTATTTTTTTATTTTCTAATTTGTCGTCTTCCCCTTAGCGGGCCACCGCATCTTTAACGGGTCACTCACTAATAGAAAGCAGGTTCTATGGTATGTGATGTGATCTACGCGCCCTGCTTGTGAGTGTGAGCAACACAGACAAAACTATACAACAATGTGTAGCAGCTAAAATCTTCATAAATAATACAAAAACTGGCAAAATCCACATGAAACTCCCTCTAACTAAAATCTATATATTTCTAGCTTGTGAGTGTTAAGAGAGATCAGAATAAAACTTTGCCTTCAAGTACCAGGAGCTACCTCTTTAGAACAAAAATGGATTTACTTGATAGAGGGGATGTCTTGATGACTGGAGGAAGAGAGTTCCAGTAAGTGAGTGGAGTGGATGAAAGGGATGGATTCTTGATGACGCAGAGGGTGGTTGACCTGCGACCAGAAGACACTGGTTGTTAGATCACACATTACTACTAGGGTTATAACGTGTAACGGATGAATGAAGGTAGTTGGGTGGTAAGGCATGGGTAACTTTAAAGACAAGCGCTAGAAAATTGTAGCAGGCTCTGTTTTTGCAGAAATTCAGTCAGTCTGGTGCTGGTAGGAAGAGGATGGAGAGTGACTGTGAAGATTGTCCATTGTTGTCCTGGCAAAGTTGATGAACTTGTCCTTTCTGGAAAAGAGTTGTTACAAAAGCCCATGAGCAGACTGGTACTCTAGTCAAATTTGTCGCTGAAAACAATAAAATTTATCAATGATTTGGCTGTGTGTAATAAGATGAAAGGTTGGTTTGTACATGTGTTCCATGCTTTGTACTAAGTGTCAGTGGACTTTATGAACAATCCCAATGCCGTGGTAGGATTGTCGAACGCACTGAGATTTCTGGAGAAGGTAAAGATGCTGGGGGAGAATTGATGATCAGAGGTAAAGAAACAAGTGCAGCAGAGGATAGAAAACAAGACCTCTGTCTTAGAAAATTCAGCATGAGTGATCGTAGATGCTCAAACGTGACTCTATCTTAAAATCTGTGCAACTGATCTTGAAACTGGGAAGAAAGATTGACATCATGAGGGATTATCATGTTGTGAGAAAGCATGTCCTAGGATGTAGGATTATATTTCTCAAGTAAATGTTTGAGGGGGCAGCCCTCAGTGTCCCTAAATATCAAAGCCAACCACAAGTTTGGGTGTATCTTCCTGTGGAGCAGCCAGGATTGACAAAAAACCTCCACATCTACTCCATGATTGTCTTTCGTATCGCTTCTAGTTTATGGTTTTCTCTACTTATAGGATATTGATGTTCTTCTTACTGTTATGATCTATTTTTATTTTCATTGTCCATGTCTGTGCTTGTGTGGACTACTTAAAAATGTTTAGTTTCTCTCTATATAAGGAGTCTGTAATACTCTTCCAATATGGATAATACTCCGACAGCCCCTGAGACTGACTTTTTGTTATAGAAAAAATGCATACATAAATAAATAAATCTATCTCTGGACACTGCTTAATTTGTAAATAAAAATGTGCTGGTGCCCAAAGCTCTCCTCTGAAACATGCCGCTGCTGCAATTAAATGTGCGAGCCCATAGTACTGAGGCGGTGTAATCCTGAAGCCATCTCAGGCCTCTTTAATCCAGTTACAGCCACTCCCTGCCCCTTCAGGTCACTCTTGCAGCTTTCTGCTTTCTCCCTTTGTGACGCTTTTTCGTTGTTCTCTTCCTTTGTCTTTCCCATATGTGTCTTTTGCTCACAGTAAAATGCCTGAAGCAGAAAAAAGGTGCTGGCCCTCAAAAATAAGTGCCAGTGCCATGCACCGGCAACCATTGGCTCAAATTAAGCACTTCCTCTGATAATAACAATAGAGTCTATTTCAATGCTGGAGCACCCCATGCAACCCCCATGCCAATCCAAATATGACTACTACATTACTTTGTTGTAAGAGCAAAATATAGAAACAATGACACAATAAGCACAAACTCACTTTGGCTTCAGTATCCAAATGTATCTTCATGGACATTATTGTTCATGATCAATATTCATAACCCACGTGGGCTCCAAGTAGTAAAGCAGAAAGTGAGTATATCCAGGCACACCTATAAGGGGATGGAAGTCAAACATATCTTACAGTGGCAGATAGTGAGAACAGTTGGCCTTCTCACCTAATGAAGGGTCCCAGACCTCAGTGAGTGTCTTTGAGCCTTAACCTAACTTTAATTTCATCGTTAACTTTCGATTAGCTGGCTTTCTGGCTTATCCTTGAAATGAAAGGGCAACATCTTGGGCCGGTGTCTGATGCTGGTGGTGACCTAACAGGAAACTATTCCTTTTTGTGTGTCCTGGCTAAATGTTACTGGGAGTAGGTTCACAAGCCCTGGGCTGGCACACACTTCAGACTGTGATAGAAGTCTATTCAAGTGCCCTAGTTCACCCAGATAGTTGGTGGCCCTATTGCGTGGCCCAAATATATTGCCTGCTTACTCTTCTTGTTGCCTATTGGTGGTCTGGAGCATGGATATAGCTGTGGATTGCAATGGCTGACACCCTTCAACAAGATATTGAAAATTTTAGGGGCAGAGCTCTAGCAGTACAGGCTCTGGAATTCCCTCAATGTACAGCTGTTTCCTATTGCCTTTGTTAACCGCTTGTGGGCCCCCTCTGAAGATCCCTGTTAGTCCTGTTTTCCATTTCTTGTTAACTACATAGTTCTGCTTGTGTTAATTTGCTATACACCCACATGCAATTTCAGAATGTGCATTAGAAGTTCTGTGCTCCTACAGACATGTGTTGCTAGGCCCTCGAAGAAATCTAAGATGAAGTTATACCCTTTCAAACAAGAAACATTAAGCAATCAAACAACCTTTAAGCAATCACTTATGAAGAAGGTCTTAGGAAATGAGGAGATAATGAGGTATTATAAGCTGAAAAAGGAGCCGCATTCCTGTGATGAGGACATCACTGCTCAATTCAATCATCAGCTCAATTGACATTGTCCCCCAATGTTGGCATACCGGTCTCTAGCATGCAGGAGGCAACGCTCAGGGGATGTATTAAAGGGCAACAGTAGTGGACAGAGTAAAGGTTCAAGTGCCAGGCACGGATTACTGCCAGAGCCGAACACCAGTATGGGTAGACCAATGTTCTCCTACTACACCGGTTGTCTCTCCAGTAAAGAAAGCCTCACCAGTGGCTGAAGGGGACGGCCAGGCACATAGCTTGGGGCTCCCGAGACACAAGTTGGGAGGTCAGTACGATGGAGCAGCAGAAGTACAAGCCTCCTCGGCCATTATCCCCAGAAGTCTTGGTGGTGACGGTTGAAAATTTTAGGAGCAATTGTAATAACCCTTCTTTCCCTCCAGGACTAAAAGGGAGACACTCTGGGACAATTGTGAGCTCGGAAGTCATCGCCACTGAAGAAGTGACTCCCTTTTTAACACCCCGGGGTTCTAGCATCAGTCCAGCCTATCATGAAAGTAGAACATTCCTGAACTCGGCCCTGCAAACAAGAAGTTGCCAGTTAATACTGACAGAACAACTTCACTAGAAGGGCCCCGGGACGCTTCAGAATATCACTATATTGATGATGAGACGATTTTAAGTGTTATGGATTATGGCAGCAATCCGCAGTCAAACCGGAACCAGACATCACCATCAACCAATTTACAGGCAAACGACGATTGTGGTCACAAAGAATTGACTCATGATTTGGATCAGAAAGTAACGAGTCTGGCACCATTAAAATCAATGGAGCATGTAGCCAACACTGATTCCATCCCAACCTTTACTGAGAATGCATCTCATTTTGAAAAGGCTCAAGCCAACCACAGGCCTTTGTTTTGGGATGTAATGGACAGAGCTCTTACCAATCTTAGCCAGGCATCAATAATACATGCAGATTAGTTAGATGTACAAACAAACATCCTCCAGTCACTCACTGATCATGTTAAGAACATCAACACCAAATAGATAAACTCAACAATTTAATTATTAGAGCACAACAGATTACAGAAAAACCTCTGGTGCCTTGTTATTGTTTTCATTTATTAGATACAATATTGGCTCTTCCGGCAATAATGGCCGAAATGGTTCAGGATATAGGCAGTATGCAAGACTAGGCCACCAGCTTCATTAACTGACCAACTAACTTACTTTGTTTATCATTTGGAGCCCTCTCAAAATCTAGATGGGCAAACTGTAGGTATTGCACTCTCCATTCAGGTGACTGAAGTGACTACCTCACAAGCAAGTGAAATTAGTTCCCAGGCCCGGGGCCCTCTGGCACTAAAGAGTCCAAGGAATCTGAAGGGACATTTGCTACTCTGTCAAGGAAAAACAAAAAGCCATACGGAAACTTAATAAAAGTCTAAAAGGGTGCAGTAGAGCGCCTCAGAACTTTTATCCAATCTCTCCAGCACCCCAACTTGCCCCTAAAGATCCCTTGGGATGGGAAGGAAGTCAGAGCCCACAAGGCAGAAAAAATGCCAGCCTCCTTTTGGGGCAGAATAAGGATCAGAATGATGGTCTAGACCAAATTGCCAGGAAGGGGCCTTCTAGGTCCTCTCCTGGTGTAATGGTGAGATCTTCATTGTTGGGGGAGATGGAAACCAGAGAGAACAAGTAACAAAGGGGAATGTTGGATGACAGTAAATCGCGCTGAGTAGCAGTTGACGGTCAACCAACCAGGGACCCCTCAAATCCAGTGGACACTCGACTACCATCATTGCAGTTCTGCTCCAGAAATATACAGGGACTAAGGTATTTACTGGTCAATGAGGACATACTTCACACTATAAGTAAATATTAAATAATCTGCCTTCAGGAAACTTGGCAGGTGTCTCCAGTGATATGACTGGACCATCTTGAATTTTTCGCTCCTGCTGAGCCATCAATGAAAGGTGGCCATCCCTCAAGTGAGGTCTCTGTCTTAATTCACAAATCCTTAGCTGCATCTGGGGTTGTTCTGGTCAGTGGCGTGGGTGCTTACAGTATAGTCACAATAGTACACATTCCCAACCACAATTTGAGGGGCGGGTTGAAGATTATAATTTGGTCAATGTAGGAAGCTGGCTCTGTATATACTATATAAAAATGAGATATAATGTGCACAAAGTCCAGGGGTTCCCCAAGAGGCTTGACAGAGGCAATAGTAGATAATACTAATGTTCTATTTGTGGTAGTGCGATTGAACAGATAGGCTTATCCGAGAGTAGTGTTAGGCATTTGTTGTACACACACAAGCAATAAGTGAAAACACACACTCAATGACTTAACTCCAGACCAATAGGTTTTTATATAGAAAAATATATTTTGTTAATTTATTTCTAGAACCACAAGATTCAGTTTGCAGGTAACTACATTAAATGAAAGGTACTTTGCATTGGTATGTTCAGTACTTTGAATCAAATCGACAATACATACAGTTTTCTTTAAAATGGCAAAAAGCTATTTGAAAAGTGGACACTGCAATTTTCAAACAGTTCCTGGGGGAAGAAAATACAGTACAGTTTTGGAGGTAAGTAATCGACTTACAGGTTCAGTCTCCTGGGCATAGGTAGCCCACTGTTAGGGGTTCAAGATAACCCCAAATAACCAGCACAAGCGACACAGAGCCGGTTAGGTGCAGAGGTCAAACAGGAGCCAAAATAACATGGGCTCCTATGAAGACAGAGGGTACTCTGGTTCCAGTCTGCTTGCAGGTAAGTACTCGCGTTGTTGGAGGGCAGACCAGGGGAGTTTAGCGCAGCACTGGAGGGGCCCAAAGTATGCACAGAAACTACACCCTCAGCGGCACAGGGGGAGCTGGGTGCAGTGTGCGAACAGGGCATTGGGTTCTCAATAGAACTCTATGGAGGGACCCGGGGGTCACTTAGGCGCTAATGGAAGGGCACAGGGGGGCTTCTCAGGGAAGCCACCGACTGGGCGAGGATGAGGGCCCCCTGCTGGTCGTTGCTGCACCAGTGGTCTGTTTCTCTCGGGCCTGGGGGCTGCAGGTGCAGTGCTTCTCCGTGAGATGGATATCTTTGTCCCGGGCAGTCGCAGTCAGTGGGGTCCTCGGATTCCCTCTGCAGGCGTCGTGGTGAGGGTCTGGAGAGGTCAGCTCAGGGTGGACACGTAGTTGGAATGGCCTGGGGATCCTCTCTGGCTAGTTGGTTCCTCCGGTCACAGGGCAGGGGCGTCGGGTGCAGAGTAGTTTTGACTCATGCTTCTGGAGTGGGGAGGGAGTCCCTTTGAAGATGGTTTCTTTTCCTCTTGTTGAACAGGTCCACTGTCCACGGGAGTTTCTTGGTCCTAAGTGATGCAGGCAGTACCCTAGAGGCTTTTCAGGGGTTGCAGGTCTTGCAGAACGCATTGCTTTGTCTTTTGCAGCTTTTTGAAGCAGGAGACAGGCCGGTAGGGCTGGGGCGGAGTCAGTTGTTGTCTCCTTTTTTTCTTTGCAGGGTAGTCAGCTCAGCAGTCCTTCTTCTTTCTTTAGGCCGTCAGAAATCTGAAGAGCTGGGTTCAGGGTCGCCCCTAAATACTAAATTTAGGGGTGTGTTAGGGTTAGAGGACAGTAGCCAATGGCTACTGTTCCTGAGGGTGGCTACACTCTCCTTGTGTCAACTCCCTTTAGGGAGGGGGCACATCCATATCCCTATTGGTTCTAATCCTCCAAAGTAAGATAGAGGATTTCTCAAGGAGGGGGGTCACTTCGGCTCTGGGCACCTTAGGGGTTGACCTGGCTGGAGGGGTGACTCCTTATTGTTTTTCTCATTATCCCTCTGGACTTGCTGCCAAAAGTGGAGGCTTGCCCACGGGGCGGGAATTCCTACTAGCTAGTGTGCCCTGGGGCACTGTAACACGAGGGCTGAGCCTTTGAGGCTCACTGCCAGGTGTTACAGTTCCTGCAGGGGGAGGTGTGAAGCACCTCCACCCAGGATAGGCTTTGTTTCTGACCACAGAGTGCACAAAGGCACTCACCCCATGTTGTCAGAAACTTGTCTGAAAGTGGCAGGCTGGCACAGACAGGTCAGTTTGTTTTCAATAAATCCCACACTGGCATCAATGTGGGTTTATTGTGCTGAGAAGTTTGATACCAAACTTCCCAGTATTCAGTGTAGCCATTATGGAACTGTGGAGTTTGTTTTCACAAATTACTAGACCATATACTTAATATGGCCACACTGCGCTTTTTTTTAGTTCACATTCAAGTCAAGCTTTATTCGGTCAATTAACCATGAAAGCATCACATACATTAAAAGAAAAATTTCATCTCATTTTATAATCTGTACAATGATTTAATAATTTTATAAAAAAAACACATAAATAAATACATACATGTGATATCAGAGTATTCATCTAAAATCCTGCCTGGGCACGCTTCGTGGGTCCTTGATTGAAATGGTGATCACGTATATGCCATGCTGCCACTAAAAACTTGCTGACTGCTAAAATTAATTAATTTGATCTATGGCTTTTTTAAAACCCTTATTGCTATACTGCAATTTTCCAGCCCCATTTCCCTACAGGTTTTTCGAATCCATATTGACTGTGGAAAAAAATATGTTGGGCAAAAAAACATAAAATGTTCAACTGTTTCCGGGGCACCGCCAGAAGCCGGACATATATCTGAAGTAGTGATTGGCCCCCAGTTGCAAGTTAAAGACAACATTGGTAAGGACCCAAAACGGAATCTAGCACATAAACCTTTGCCCTGTAGATCTAGTATAATATCTTAATAGGATTCATACTGCGGAAACCACTTAAAATCAGTAAAAAGATTAGATAATCGACCATGAGTTTTACAACAAATATAATTGTTCCATACATTGGACCAGTAAGCTGATTTCAAAGCAGTTTTATGGGATTTCACTAATTTTTGGGGATTCTCCCAATAATCTCCAAACCCCAAGATACAAAACCAATTGGACACATATTTAATCCAAGGAATAATAGCTGCATTTGGTCTCTTTAGCAGGTCAAGCAATGATGCTTTGTATAAATCCAATTCAGGGTGGTCCAAATCCTTATCCAATATAATAGAGGTCATAGGGAAATTAAGTCAGCTACTTGGTTTAGCCACACTGCGCTTACAATGTCTAAGAATGGACTTAGACACTGTAGGGGCATAGTGCTCATGCAGCTATGCCCTCACCTGTGGTATAGTGCACCCTGCCTTAGGGCTGTAAGGCCTGCTAGAGCGGTAACTTATCTATGCCACAGGCAGTGGTTTATGGGCATGGCACCCTGAGAGGGGTGCCATGTTGACTTAGCCTTTTTCACCCCACCAGCACACACTAGCTGCAAGTCAGTGTGCATGTGCTGAGTGAGGGGTCCCCAAGGTGGCATGCTGCAGCCCTTAGAGACCTTCCCTGGCCACACAGCCCTTGGTACCAGGGGTACCTTTTACAAGGGACTTAACTGTGTGCCAGGACTGTGACAATTGTGGGAACAAAGGTACAGTTTTAGGGAAAGAACACTGGTGCTGGGGCCTGGTTAGCAGGGTCCCAACACACTTTCAATCAAAGTCGGCATCAACACTAGGCAAAAAGTGGGGGGGCAACCATGCCAACAGTGGCATTTTCCTACAGTCAAACTATAATAACCCAAAACAACCAAGGAAAAAAATTGCTTTAACTGATCTTTAAGAGAATTATGATTGGAGGCCATGTGGTTATTGGCTGGCCATTTCAGTATGTTTCTTTTTGAGACAGCCCGCCAACTATTTGGGTCCAAGAGGGCAATACTATTTGGTCAATTCTTGAGATTAATCCCAGCATAATCAAAAAGGACACTGCTGGTAAGAGGTTTGCCACACTGTTTAACCAACTTGGTATGAGGGTACTGAACAGCAGAAATATTCTATAAATCCCTCCCATCCTTCTGGTCGCAAAGAAGTTCATCTTTAATAGATTACATTTGGATGTCAGTCCAGCATTTAACCAATTGAGCGATTTTGAGGTGATATTAGATATGTTCAGCAATCATGCCATGCTGGTCTGTCCTATTTCATGGAGCATGCCAAGATGACCTTCAATTAATGCAGTGGGATTTCAAGAGGGGGTAAGCGCGCCAGGAAAAGTTAAATGGAGCTCTGACATATCGGCTAAAAGGTGCAATTGCTGGAGAACTTTTTCTTAGCTTCCCAAGTTGACAAGGTAGCGTCCCCCTCGCAATGGACCTCCTTTACATCTGCTCTCTTAAATCAATTTGTCTCACCCACAATCTCACCAGGCTCACGCAAGCCCTCCTCACTTAAGTACTTATGTTCTGAACTCAGAATGCTCAAGCGACAGATGAACAACCGCTTGAGAAAAACTCGGATTATTAGTAATTCAGGTGCTTTCATGGAGGAGGTACGGCAAATAAGAAAGACCTGTAAAGCAAAAGTATGGGCCTTGATACAGCAGAGAGAGAGGAAACACATTGGTTGGAGCTAAACAAGGAACTAAAGCAAAAGAACTCAAGTACATTTTAGAGACTGGTGCAGTATCGGTCCAGTGGGGCTGGTCCCAAAGTTCAGCCTTCTATTTCAAACGGCAGTTGGATGCAATATGATGCGAACCTCTATGGCTCACACCCGGCTAGTCAGTGGGAAGAGACTTGGAAGCTAGGATTGGGGTCACACCCTGAGGTATGGGAGAAGAGGGAATGTGAATTGATCAAAAAGAACATTTTGCGATTAGCAAAATCCTCCTTATGCCCTGTAGATTCCCCCGGTCCTAACTTGCTGCCAACCAGGCTATCCAAAATTGCTCAGGCGGCATGGATACACCTTTTATGCCCGCTACATAACCAATGTCTCATTACAAATGATGTTCCAGATAGTTGGAGAAGTTCGATATTATCTCCAATTCACAAAAAGGGCTCTCCTGATCAGCCACCAAATTTTCAATTAATAGTCCTTCTTGATGGAGATGGGAGATGTCATGCAAAAATACTTAATGCTGAACTTGAAAAATGTGCTCCTACCAATGCATCATCCCGAATACCCAGACAGGGTTTAGACAGGGGAGCAGTACAAAGAATACCTTGGTGATTCCCTCCACAGTGATCAAGGCAGCAAATCAAAAACAAGCTCTAACTTTGTATGCCGCCTTTATCGATTATACGACAGCTTTTGACTAAGTGGACAGGGCAAGGCTGTGGCAAAAGCTCTATAACTGGGTAATCCACCCGCACTGTTGCGAGAAATTATGAGTTTGTATTTTAAAACCTGGGTTAGAGTTACATTTTCAGAAAATAGAGTGACACAAAAGATCTGAACCACACAAAGGTTGAAACAGGGTTGTATATTGGCCCCTTGTTATTTAATCTACATTTGGCAGGCCTTAGTAGCGCTCTGGTGGGAGTCAATGCTTTCCCAACCAAGTCATCTGGGGTACATCTGCAATGTTTACAGTACGCTGACAACACTATCCTCTTTGATCATACTGCAGTTGGCACGCAACGACTGGTGCATGCTCTGTCACATTATTGTAGTGCAAAAAATGATTTCCATTAATGCCTCCAAGACTAAAATGATGGTTTTTGGGAGGAAGAAAGTCAAGAAAAGTAGCTTTGTATTGGACCAGGCCAAAATTGAGCTGGTTTCCAGCTTTAAATACTTAGGCCCATATTTATACTTTTTTAGCGCTGCATTTGCGCCACTTTTTGACGCAAAAGCAGCGCAAACTTACAAAATACATTTGTATTTTGTAAGTTTGTGCTGCTTTTGCATCAAAAAATTACGCAAATGCAGCACAAAATAAGTATAAATATGGGCCTTAGGTGTCTATTTTAATTTGCGAGGCTCACACCTTGCTCAACTTGAGTCCTTTAAAGTAATGGAAGTAGCTATGTCCATTAGTTTTCAGAAACTCTTGAAACAAATGTCAGGCCCAGATTTGACCGCAATCTGAGAGTTATAGACGCAAAGCTTATTTCAACATTGGCATATGGCTGGTTGAACTTTAAAATAAGGCTTGCCTCCTGGCTTGATAAGGCACAGCGTTGATGCTACAGACGATTATTGCAGCTCCTGGATGCATCACCATCCTCTCAAATACGATTAGAATTTAATTTAATCAAACAAACAATTATGGAGGAAACTAGATTGTTAAATTATTACACAAAGCTAAAGGTAGCTCCCCCTGGATTGTTAAGAAATTTTATCTGGTTAAGCATGCAAAGTAGCAAGTCAGCTTGGATGGAATATGCCAACATATCAATTTCTGCTGTGGGAGTCAATGAAATTATTATCTTAAATCGTCCTCTAAGGCAACAAGCTAAATTGCTAATAAAAAATGCAAGGACGAGATCGACAGAGGAATAAAGACGGGACATGGCCACGAGGGCTCATGCCGATTTATGTAGTACCTTTCATCAGTCTCTTGGAATGGCACCTTATTTATCTAGCCCTGTGAAATTGGGTTGGAAAAAAGATCTAATCATATTGAGGTATGGAATTATACCCTTAAAAGCCTACAAATACGCCACTTGAAGGGTTCTGAAGATTTTCACTGTAGATTGTGAAAGTCATTACTGCATATAGTGTGCAGCTGTAAGGAATTGAGGCGATTGTGAGTCTTTTGATTGGCTCTCCTGTTTCCAAGGCTAGGTATTAGAAAGTGTCAGAGTGCAGTTGTTGCATGTTTAAGTGGGGTTTATCCCCAGTTATCTGTAAGATTTTTGAAATTTTCAAAGAAGCAGTGAAAGTTCTAAATAGGTCCCCCGCACCTGGTCTAAATATTTAACTTTTATGCACGCTGCACTTTTCAGATATTTGCACCTTATTAACAAATCTGGGTACCGGTTGACTGTAATTGGGAAGCTATCGGTTGACTCCTGTGTTTGCATGCTAGGGACTAGGAATCTCTAGAGTTCAACTGTTGTATGTTTAAGTGGGCAAATCCTTAGTTATTTGTAACATTTTGGCAACTTCTGGTTTGGAGGAAAAATATAAAGCCTTGAACACAGTGTTGAAGTCCCTAATATCTTATGTATATAGTCCTCTTTAGATATTTGCATTATAATCATAGGGTATTGGAAGAGTGCTGGAACATCTGACCCAACAAGGTGGACTGTCAATTGTGTCTGTGCTGTTTTCAGTACGAGATGAAGTGGTAATTCTTATTATGGCATATTAAGAAAGGGGTGGGGCACTGGGAAGGTTGGGTGAAATTCTAGGATGATTTTGTTTAGCTTAATTGCTTGATATTAGGCACCCGACGGTATTAAGAAATGTTTTTATGTACAATCAGGATGAGTAATGTTTTAAAGAAGCGAATGAATTGTTATGGGTCATAGGGCATTGTGTTTTTATATGTATTAAAAAGGAGTATATAAATAAGTAATAGGAGTATTTGTAATTCAATAATGCAGCAAATGTTGACTTATTAAGTTTGTGAATGCATTTTATAATAATTTCCACATTGTTATGGTTTTAAGTATCTAAACAAGAAACTTTTACCTTAACTTACCTCAATCTACGGCTGTGAGGGCAGTTTAAGTTATTTATTCATCAAGAAACTTCATAAAGTTCATAAAGTGAAAATTGCAATAAGTTTGTTACTATCATCAGCATGATGATGCAGTTATATGTATTTCTGATTTTATTCAAACTGATAATGTACTCTCATCCTTTTATCCACTAGAGACTTGTATCTCCAAGAAGAATAAGATATCACTAACAAACAATGCATTAACTATCCACAAACCAGCTACCTCTCCCATCATCCAATGACTTTATGCTCTTCTTTGACCCTGTTCAGCTTTTCACCACCTTTTGGCATAGTTTGTGCTACAGAACCACTACATACATACATACGCCACAAGAAATCTTATTCCCGGGTCTTAACTCAGTTGTATGTAAGAATATTGACAAAAGAAGATCATGCTACAAGAATATCGTATCAAAAACATTACAACCAAAATATCATAGAGACAACTATTTATTGGTCAGAATAGATTTATAAGTGTGAAATCTGCATCCTTAGGAACACACATATCTGCTCAAGGTGTGTATATGTGGTATTAAGTATAGTAGACCTATAATAACCTGTTGACACATACCATGTCAATGTTTTGGTTTTCAATATTTTTGTAAGCCAATATTTAAAACTCAGTATTCCAGTACTGTACCCCTAACTCAGTTTAAAGAACGGAATTTCTCAAGTTTACAGTAGTGAATGGATGTTCTTGGTCCACAGCCTTACTGCTTGGAAACAAATACCCGTTGCTTGCTATCCAGTGCATCAAGTATTTGTGTGGCCCCCAGAGAGATTCAAAGTCTGAGTCCTGCATGCAGATCACAGAGGTGTAAGAGGAAATGAAGATACACAGTGGTAAGATAAGGTGTCAGAAAAAGTGTCAGGCCCACAACCTCAGAGCAGAGATTTCCCTTAAGAGTACACCTATTTGCTGCAGGGCAACAGAAATACCCATTTTGCAAAAATCAAAGTATGCAAATTTCAAGATATGTGCTTTCAGTGGCAATGTGTGTGAATGTACCTAAATTTTTTCTCCCACAACTTCCTGGCTTCCACCAAGCCCCGTCGGGGGATCGCAAACAGCAGCATCGCGCCCACCTACTGTCTCATCAGAACGAAGCTTTTCCCCTCCAGCTAGTTTCATCCATAGAGCCTGATTTAGAGTTTGACTGACCGGTTACCCCGTCACAAATGTGATATCCCATATGCTGTATTATGATTTAAGTAGGATATAATGGAATCGTAATATGGCGGGCGGGCTATCTGTCACGTCTGTGACGGAATGACCAGGCTGCCAAACTCTAAACCAGGCCTATAGTCTTTTAAGAAGTTACCAGCTCTAGCAGTGGCCGGGCTCCCCCCTTTCTGAGCCTTTGGGAAGATGAGGTCTAAAGTTCTTCCGCTCAACACTGGCCATGGTTGACTGTCTAAGCTACAGGACATGTTGTTGTGTGGTGACAGAAGAGAAGCCGAGGACGGACATAAGGCACTGCATAGGTGTGGCAAGAGGTTTGGGCAGCAGTCATCGGTGCCTGAATGTGTTCCTGGAAACACCGAGGTACATATTTCTTCAAGTGTGAATCAAACAGTGCTTAATTTTGCTTGTCGAAACCGATGCTGAGCATCGGCACTTATTTTTGAGCGTCGGCGCTTATTGTTCTGCCTCAAGCATTTACAGCGAGCAAAAGACACATTTGGGAAAGACGGAGGAAGAGAAACACGAAAAAGCGTCACAATCGGAGAAAGTAGAAAGCTGCAAGAGTCAGCTGAAGGGGCAGGAAGGGGCTTTAAATGGATTGAAGAGGCCCGAGATGGCTTCAGTATTACGCTGCCTCAGTATTCCGTGTTAGCACATTTAATTGCAGCAGCTGCATGTATAAGTGGAGGGCTTTGAGCACCGGCACGTTTTTATTTACAAATTAAGCACTGGACTCAAATCTCTGCGAAGAGATGCAAACAGTAGAGTCTTTCAACATGTACACCTGAACGTGTTTGCACTCAAAGTCTTTCAGATCGCAGCACTCAGACATTACAATACACAGCACGAAGCCAATGCTACTAGACCCATAGTAAGCATTACAATTCAGGAACGGGGCAAACTGCTATAGGAATTAACGCAAACTACTAAAATCACACGGAGTAGACAGACCAGACAAGCACTAGCTGGAATATAAATGCCAAATAAAAACAGACGAAAAGAATAGACTACATTTGGAGTGGGTGGCATCACGTGAATTTTTAATACGTAATTCAGTTAACAAAAGTCGACATATCTTGCAACTTAGACTGACTGACTGTGGTCATCTGAAACAATGTGCGAGGGTTCTCTTCAAGTACACAAGTGATGTATACCATTCAGTAGCCTCTGCACCACGGGTCGACAATAAATGACGTTTAGGGTCACCTGATCACACCGTTACTTACGTTTGTGCGTTATGACGTCACGTGTGTACAATTCGTTAAAAATGGGTTGCGGCACAATTTCCCCCTTTTGCATAACGAAAACACAGTGTACAAATGTTAGTAAACCTGCCCCTGAGACTCACATTTAAAGGGTCTCCATTCCTTTTCATAATGTAAATATAACACATACCAATTGCACCTTACGCTGGGGCAGGTGTACCCCCACACTCTACCCGAACACTTGTCACCTCATTTCAGCGTGAAAGGCAGACGTGACCACTGCGGCGTTGATGTAGACTGTCAAGTGAAATTCAACATCTTAGATTAACATAATTGAGATTGAAGAAGCTAAAAAGGCAGCCTTGACTTTGGACTCTGGACTACAGTCATGTTGCCTCCCAGTTATAAGGAAGACAAGAGGGAGAGTCTTCTCTGGAGAATGACACCTTTGAGGATCACAGAAGAACCAAACTTTGATGTACAATATATCTCATGTAATCAATCTGACCCTATCGCCCAGGCCGGAGTACAATCTGTTTTATGAAATAAGGGACAGTTGCAAGGACGTCAATTCACCAAAATGCTGGGGGTAGCGGAAGTGACATCACAGGACATTCCATTTTTACTTTCACTGACGCACACATGCTTACGCATACACACACATTCACTCGTACACACGCTCTCGCTCAGATAAACACACTCTCACCCGCAACCACACACACAACATACGTTTAAAAGTGCCTTTTACTTACCCCGACTACCAAGGAGGTTCATATTCCGGCTAACTTTACTCCATTTTTATTACACTAATAATAAATAATACATTATTCATTATTGCTATAATAAAAAACGGAAAGCAAGGAAGTGGAGCCCCAAGCAAGGTTCATAAGGACCGGCTGCACCTGCGTTCCTTGCACGGATTTTATGACCTCTGAGGCCAGGGGTCGCAGAGGCAGTGCCAGGGCTCGCAAGGATCAAGGTGGGGGTCGCAGCTGAGACCCCTGGCGACCCCTAAATTACATCCATGGATAGTTGCCTACTACATTAGAAACTTAATAAACGTTGACAAGCTAAGAATTTGAAACAAGGTCTCAAGCATGTGTATGTGAAGACTGATTCGGCTACAGGCACCAGTCCCTTCTTGCTTTTTACCTGACATCACTTCCATAACCGGGGGGAAAGATGCACCTGAACTTGGTTTTGAACTAGTCAACCCCTATTTCCCCTCATAGCTGCATGGCTTTTTATGCACCACTGGCATGTTCCATATCTGTCCATTCAAAAACAAATGGAGACGAGGGGGCAAGGAACGACTGAGCGGGGTAAATGCATATGGGTTGGCCGAAGAATGAGTCACTAAGAGAAAGAGAAAGATGCGAGAAGAAAGAATTGGGGATAAGATGAGAAATCCAAGATGAGGATTGACCTACAAGTGACCATAGAAAATGGGAAAGAACTTTCATTACAGAGAAAGAAGAGGCTTGGGTTAGCGTGAAAAGAACATCTGGAAGGAAAAGGTATGTGAAATAAACCCCTCCCATTCATGAGAGGGACGCTCAGATCATCCACGAGGCCACACATCCCCACCAATCATAATCCTGTAGGTACACTTTGATTCATAAATGCAAGAGAGCCTCAGTTGGGATTGTAGATGGCCGCAGTTTATTACTTTACATTTATAGAGACATTACATGGTGCATCAGCATTGCATCTAGTGGTCATAAAATGTCACATGTACCTCCATAACTCAAGAACATCTTATGTTCCTCTGTCAGTCAATCTGCTTTACAACCCTTTCTCGAGCACTGCCTCCTTTCCATGATAGCCTTCCCGGTCAGATACCCAGTGTTTGGTGGCTACTGGGCTCCACCCCTTGTTACCGATGGGCGGTCCCTGTGACCTCCCAGGCTACAAGTGTCATGGAAGCCTGCTGCTGGTCCTTTTATTGCCCACACGCCTGCTCCCACATGTCCCTGCCATAAGGCATCCCAAGGACCTTGTTGGAGCAGGCCTCTTTTAGGGTTTTGTGCTTCTGGCCATTCATGTTTGTCGCCACCATGCTGCCATAGTTTCTCAACCTCAAGCAGCTCCCCCCCTTGTAACTTAGGAAAAACCAAATTTCTCCAGGGCGCCTACTATATTTAACAAAAATATGTCCATGCCCATCCCTGATAGGTGCTCTCCATCTGCTCTGTGATACCCCAGTGTTTTGAGGTTGATAAAACCATGCCTCACAAAACCCCAAGAGTTTACCTTGCAGATTCTTGCCATTGACATGTTCAGCTTCCTTCTCGACCTCTCCAGTGCTCCATGGTCCCTTGGTCCCCTCTCCTCCATTCCGCCCTAGCTCTGAACTCTGACCACAGGATCTCTGCAGGGGGCAACAGCCATGCTATCGCTGTAAGACCCAACATAAGCGCTGCTAAGAGATCCTTCCGACCCAGATCGGCTAAATCGTTACCCCCAAGGTGAATGACAACGCTGCCCGGCTTGTCCTCCTGTTGCAGGGAATGCTCTATGTCAGTAGGCAGGTCGGCACACCTCATGCCTGGCCTTCCTAACTAAGTCACGCCTGTGTTCTTGAGCCACAGCTCTCGGTAATCCTTACTTGCCGTTGCCCACTTATGCACCCTCATGATGTATAAATGGCCAACTCGTCGAACCCTGCGCCTGTCATTGGCTTCACCTGCTGAGGAAGAAACAAGATGGGCCGTATGTAGCACTTGTAGGCATCAGATGGCCAGCGCCCATCTTGTTAAAGAGTTCTTTCCCCAGCCCCATTTGCTGCTGCCATTGTGGTGGCACTAATTCAGAAGGAATGCGACCGAACCTATCTGGTGGAATCCCTGCCTTTGCTAAAGCCATCTTGAGTATGGCTATGAACTGGAATTAGCTGAGGAGTGACCAGTCTCTGCGGTGCAACAATGGCACTCCCTTTTTAAGCCCTGGGGGCACATATTCCCTTATGCAACACCCTGGGCAACGCATCTCATCCTCTATGCAATCCAGCCTAGAGTATTTCCCTTTTCCTACCTGATCAGTTTTGGACCAACGCAAATGAATTGTCATATATCCGTTGCCCAGGTGAAGGACCCGCCCAATCCTGAGTGCACGTTTTTTGCAGGCTTGCCGCTCTCCCCCAAGGCTTCCGTCCCTGCCTTTGGGAGAACTACTGTGCATGCCCCTTTCTGGTCCACCTTGAGGACCAGCCCTCTCCTAGAAATGATGAGGGCAGGGAGATGCAGGGCGAATGTAAAAGGAGGATTATACTTTTCAAATAGGGAGTAAGATATGTTTGAAGCTCTGAAGAATACCATAAGATAAACTATTTAGGAAGAGATGGGAAGCCAATTGGGGCACTGTAGTGCACAGTCACTTCCGGTATACATTGCATCTATGTACATAAGGAGCAACAGGCTGCACCTTGATGAATCCTAGAGTTATATAGTTCTTCGCGTCACCCCTTCTCCAATATACATACCATCGTGAAGCCTTCTGCACGAACACCTTAAAAATAAGAATACTCTTTTTCCAGCTATGCAACTTCCACAGACTCATCCTGGACATTGAACCGTCACCCACGCATGCTTCATCCTTGGGATCGCTGTTTTGTGGGAATGCGATGTCTGCAAGGAAGTGTGTGGTGCATAACATGGCTAACATCCATGTTAAAATCTGGAGATGTGTCCTACCAACCAGAGGAGCTGACCTTAGAATGGGCTCAACATTTTCTGTTTCTGGACACATCACTTAGGGCCTGATTTGAGATTGTCAGAGGGCCGTATTACGATCCCAATTTAGCCTATGGAGATCATAATACAGAGGATGGGATATCCGTCACATTTGTGATGGAGTAACCCATCCGCCAAACTCTAAATCAGGCCCTTAATGTCCTTGTGCCTAAATAAAAATCTTTAATGTAATATGGCTCTGATGTATGGCGCATGAATGGCCTTGGGTCATGTTTGTGCTATATGTAGACTACAAAAAAGTCACAAAAGGTATATGAGGTATATTTTTCCACCTACATGTAGTCAGTGTGTCTGCACTCAATTTATATATCCTAAAAAGGACCTAATATAAAATTGTGTGTAGTCCTTGGTACTTTTGATTATTAGAGGGAGGGCACACTATTTATTTCTTCGATTCCCTTGCATTGTATTATTTAACGGTACCATCTATCAATGTTTTGCTACTATTCTGCCATTAGATTTGTCAATCATCTAATCGGCCAGAAGACAATAAGGCTGCAAAATAGTCTGCAAATCCAGCCATCTAGTGCTAGAACTCACATTGACGCAGTTGAAGGTTAATTGTCCAGCTATAGACATAGATATGTCTCCAACCCAGGAACAGAGTATCACCTCCTCGTCAGACACCAACACAAATAGACACAGAGAGAACACAGGCCTCATTTACAACACTTGCTTCCAGTACGAGTGCCTATTTGCTGATGATGTCCTCCCACCTCAAACTACACTCGCCCCCTCAAGTATCTTTGAAATTCAACCTGTCCTGCATGCCTCAAAGCCTTTGGACCATCCTGCTTTGAAGCATCCCTGGGACCCATCTTTGGAGCTCTGTAGTAGCCGCCCCCAGGGATGATAACTCTTTGTCTGGCCTCCCCTCTCCTTCGCTACACCCTAATCCTAAACTAGTCAATTAGACTTACCTTCCTTAGAGTATATTGGCCATCATAGTCTGCTGTACCTCCTTGGCACCGTGTAGAAGGGTTTTCCTAAACCAGATCTGCGGTGGTTGGTTCAAAGTTTGAGGTTACTGCATCAGCACTATTTAATTTCTCCTGCCCCTGTCACTGGTTGACTTGTAGACCCATAATTGGCCACACCCATTACACTATGTGCCTCATCTTCAGCTGGAAGAGGGTATATCTTCCTAGCAATACAAGCTGTACATTGGCTGCTGAGCAAACAATTAGGGGCATATTTATACTTGTTTGCGCCAAATTTGCGTCATTTTTTTACGTAAATTCAGTGCAAAACTAAGTCCATATTTATACTTTGGTGATAGACCCGTCTAGCGTCAAATATATGGAGTTAAAGTCATTTTTGGGACGTGGAGACCTACCTTCCATTAATGAGATGCAAGGTAGGCATTACCCATTCAAAAAATAACTGTATGGCTTTAGCGACATATTTATCCCCCTCTGCTAAAATCAGGCACGGGGGTGGAGGGGTCAAATAATGGTGCAAAGCTAGCTTTGCACAAATTATTAAACGCCTGGGTCAGGGCAGGCGTTAGGGGACCTGTGGGCCTATTCCCATGGTGGAACACCATGGAACAAGCCCACCGGTGCACTCCCCATGCCCCAGGGACATCCCCACCCACACTAGAGGGACAGCGGAGGATGGGGGACCCCATCGCAGGTAAGTATAGGTAAGTATTTTTTTTTAAGTGACAGTGGAGGATGGGGGACCCCATCCCAGGTAAGTATAGGTAAGTATTTTTTTTTAAGTGCCATTGGGGACCCTGAAATGGAACCCCCTACATGGCACTAGGTGCAATGGCCATGCCCAGGGGACCCTGGTCCCCTCTGCTGGCCACTGGGGTGGTGAGTATGACTCCTGTCTTTTCTAAGACAGGAGTCATGTGGTATGGATGGTTTTGCGTCAGAAAATGATGCTAGGCTGGTAGGAGTCATTTTTTTAAAACTCTAACCTGCCTAATGTCATTTTGTGGTGCAAAACCCCCTTTTCCCATACCACCAGCCCCACCCAACTAACATAATTTGTTTTGCGCTAGCCTATGCTTTACACCGGCTTGCACCATTCCATAAATATGGTGCCCAGCTGGTGCTCAGAAGTGGTGCAAGCCGGTGCACCAACAAGTATAAATACGCCCCTTAATTTCATGGCTTCAATCCTGACCACCAACATTTTGTGTGCCCAAACACCCCACTAACGTTTCAGAGCCCTTTGCCAGGTCACTAGATACCAGAGCCCAGATCTACTAATTTTTCACGAAACTCAAAGCAGCAAGGAAAGTGGCTGTGCTGCTTTGTGTGAAAGGGGCAAAGAGAGAGATGCACTATGGTCATATTTACAAGAAGTTTGTGTCATGCTTGCACCACGCATTGTGATTCATGTATGAAGCAAACCTTTAAGTCATATTTTTGAAGCCAAGCAAAGTCACTTTGCATGGCTTTGAGTTGCTCCAAAAATATGGGGTAATGCAACACAGCGCAAATGACTGTGTTGCATTACTCTGTACAAGGAAGGCGTTCTATGGGTGTTGCATGGGCATTCCCAATAAACATAATTGTTTTTTTTTTTTAATTAAACTTTATTTATCATTTTCAAGAAATATACAGCAATGCAAACAGCTAATGGAGTGTCATAAGGAGAGAAACGAGCAATGTTTTGAGAGCTAAGGTAAAATGTACAAAAAATGAAAGCACAACAGGCACATTCATCATGAAGCGTTATCAGTAAAGAGCAGGACAACAGGCAATGACTTAATGGAGCATTCAAAGACATGCAGGCGCAACAGAAATTTATGATAGTGGGAATATACATCCACACATGTCTGCGTGGTGTGGAGAGGTGGGTGTAGTGGCATCAAGGGTACTCAGATACTCTTTATGCCGTTGCCTAATATCCCTCGGTCTTGACCCTGGGGGCTGAAGAGATGCATATTTCTCCTTAGTGTTGTCACAATAAATTAGGTTTGTGAGCCAGCGCTTAGTGGTAGGCACATGCTTGGTTCCCCAAAGGGGTGCTATTTCTCTCTTGGCAAGTAAGAATGCAATAGCAGCATAGCGGCTCAGGCCATCAGTGGGTCAGGAGTAAGAGTCGTGCCCAGCATTTGTGACAACCGGCCAAATACACTGTGCTAATTAGGACTAATAGGGCGACATGACCATGTCATGTGCTGGAAATCACCAAGTGGTGCATGGCATTTGAGGCAAGCAGAGAATCTGGAGGGATCCATTCTTCCCCGCACAACCTCCAGTTTGCCCTACGCATCCCCTACCTGGTTAGCGTAATTTATTTTGATGCTAACCGGGCCTTAGCGCCGGCTTGCACAATTCCTTAAATATGGTGCCTGGCTGGCATCCTGGAATGGCGCTAATCGGACCTTTACTTTTTGAGGCAAACCTGCGCTAACACAGGTTTGCGTCAAAAAGTATAAATCTGGCCCTTAATTTTACTTCTTTTTACCTCTTTCTGGAAGCTTGTAAAGTGTTGAAAATATCTTCACATGATTTACAGAAATGAAGTCCACAAATTTTAAAGCCCACTATTTAATCAGCAAAGTTCCATATCTGTGATTGCTTTAAAATAAAGCAATCTTTTCTTTTTTTCTAAACACAGCCTGTTTCGTAAAGGAAAGGGGGATGGGTTTAAAAAGCAAAAAATTTAACTTTTTAGTTTCATTTTTTAAGAGCAGGCAGTGGTCTGTGGGACCACTGCCTGCTCTTAAAATATTTTTTTGCATGCATTCAGAAAGGGGAAGAGGTCCTTTGGGGACCTCTTCCTGTTTTCGAATGGGTTCCCAGCAATTTGATATTGTGTGGTAACTGCAATTGTATTGCGACCACATTCGTGGTCGCAAAACAATCACACATACCACTGTGAGTCGCTATTAGGAAGGGACACCATTGGCACGACCCTTCCTAATAGCGAGTCACAAAACCATTTTGCGATTCAGTAAATAGATTACCAAATCGCAAATTTGGGTTTGTACATAAGGAAATGCTTTTGTTTTGGTCCCAATCGGGCCAATTCTGCAAATCGGGCAGTTTGCAACCAAAAAAAAGCTACGTACAACTGGCCCTTAATGAGGTATTTTACTGAAATGAGATGGTCAGAATCCAAACGCCAACTGACATAAATAGTGTGTCCTAAGCATTGTTTAGAAAACTATTGCATCATTGGAGTTATTAGTAGAAATTCTACACCAAAAGGGACAATATTTTGTTAATGAGATTTACAATGTTTATGTCAGTTGCTGGGTGAGTGTGCTAGGGAACTGTATTCAGAGTCCAGGCAAGTGGGAATGTGAGGGGCGCAAGTAATTATGCAACTTCTTTCACAAGAGGCCACCAGTTTCTTTTTTCCCAAAACTTTCACCATCTGAATTCTGCTCCCGGGCAATGGAGGTGGTAATGTGCAGCACTGCTTCATCCTTTCTTACAGAGTCCAGAAGGATCTGTGATGACTCGCAGGTTGCCCTTCTGGAAGGCACTGCATGTCCTCCTCCACCTCATCCTCTTTGGCCATTGATGCTGTTGCTCACCATTGGTCCCAAGGTCTGCTTCTCTTTGCTAGTGGGTAGTCTGCTCTTCTCTGTCAGTGGTGCCTTCTGAGTGACAGGATGCAATTATCAAAATGGCTTTGACAGTGTTAACACATCTTAGCATTGTTCTCAATCAACTATTTAAGTATGTCCACTCCTGACAACTGCATATACTTCCTCAGTTTCACCATACCTGAGACACAGATGTACCTTCCACCTTTGAGTAAGTTTACACTTTTGAGTGCCTTTACTACTTTTCGGTATACATAAACTGCACTGTTGTAGTAGCTTGCACTTTTATAGGTAACTTGAACTTTTGTAGTACGTCCAGCACTGCACATGGCCTGCCACTGGCACTGAAACACCATCTCACAGAAGATAATGAGGTGCGGACGCTACAAAATTATAAATGACTACAAAATGTGAGTTCCTACAAAAGTGCAGTTTGTAAATACTAAAAAGTAGTAAACTTACTGAAAAGTGTAGCTTACTACAAATGTGCAGTTTATGAATAGCACTTTGTAGAAAGTTTTGTAGTACTACAAAACATAATACAAAGTGCAGTTTGTGAAAGAGGGCCACATTGTATACACAAACCTGTTAGTGTTCTATAAACTATTAAATGTAAAAGCCAAATGGATGACTAGACTGAGCCCTATCTTTTGCTTGGGGCCTCACCCATGTTTAGTCCAGACCCACGTGGTACTTTCCATCTGAGGCCATGAGTATTGTTTCTTCTCAGTCTCAGCAGTTTCCCCAAGGATGGCTATTAACATGGGACCCCTCCCACCTTTGTCTCGAAGGGAGGCATCACCATCAACTACCCTCTCAAAGACCATCTCCATCAGCGCGGTCCGTCGGCCAAGAAGAAACTGTTGGCATTTTCACTTGCTGCAGGCTCATCGGTGACCATCTCTCACACCACTGGGTTTCCCTAACGCAAACATAGATGTAGTGTGATGAAAGTTACGTGTACGCATTACAGACTTTACTACCACTGTACCTATCCTGATCCATTTACTATGGAACTATTGTGAATCCACTCCACTTACATACCTGTACATCCTAATAAAGCCCCTGTGTCCTCCATCTTTTTCACACTTATCAGGCCACAGGGACCATTAATCATAAATTATAAAAAAGCTTACCAACTAAGCAGTGGGCGAGTATGCTAGATGCAATATGTTGTGTGACATAGTAACAACTGATGTTCATGGAACTAATTCTACTCTGAGTGGTGGGGTATGAGAGACTTATATTGTTTGGTACCTTGGCCATGTGTTCTGGGAAGCGGACCCCAACCAAATCAGCTTTTGTTTCCTTAGCTAGATCAGCTTGGGCATTAGCAATATCATATCGAAGCAAAGCCTTCTGATGACACTCCTTCCGACTTGTTGTCTGTGACAACACTCACACAGCAATCACCCTGGTGGGCTACTGCATTCGGCTCCCAATGTGTAATATTGGTCCCTTATAGGATTCTATAATCTTGAAGTCATGGAATTTCAAGTCCTATTTACAAGAAGGGACATGGTCTTTATTGTAGTTAATACTAAAATCGTTCAGAAATAGGCGAAAAAGAAAGTAGGGGCATATTTATACTCCGTTTGCGCCGGAATTGCGTCGTTTTTTTTGACGCAATTTCGACGCAAAACTAACTCCATATTTATACTTTGGCGTTAGACGCATCTAGCGCCAAAGTCCATGGAGTTTGCGTCATTTTTTAGCATGGACACCTACTTTGCGTTAATTATATGCAAGGTAGGCGTTCCCGTCTAAAAAATCGACTCCGAGGCATGTGCGTCGGATTTATACTCCCGGGCAAAATTCACGCCCGGGAGTGGGCTGGTCAAAAAAAATTACGTACGGCCGCTTTTGGCCGTTTTTTAGCGCCTGCAAAAGGCAGGTGTTAAGGGACCTGTGGGCTCTGAAGGAGCCCAGAGGTGCCCTCCCATGCCCCCAGGGACACCCCCTGTCACCCTTGCCCACCCCAGGAGGACACCCAAGGCTGGAGGGACCCATCCCAGGACATTAAGGTAAGTTCAGGTAAGTTTTTTTTTTTTTTTTTGTGGCATAGGGGGGCCTGATTTGTGCCCCCCTACATGCCACTATGCCCAATGACCATGCCCAGGGGACAAAAGTCCCCTGGGCATGGTCATTGGGCAAGGGGGCATGACTCCTGTCTTTGCTATGACAGGAGTCATTTCTATGGGGGTTGGGAGTGAAAAAAAATGGCGCAAATCGGGTTGAGGCGAAAAAATTGCCTCAACCTGACTTGCCCCATTTCTTGACGCCCAAGCCCCATATCCCCCTACGCCGGCGCTGCCTGGTGTACGTCGTTTTTTTTAACGCACACCAGACGGCGCCGGCGGCTAACGCCGGCTAACGTCATTCAATAAATACGGCGCCCGCATGGCGCTTCAGAATGGCGTTAGCCGGCGCTAATTTTTTTGACGCAAAACTGCGTTAGCGCAGTTTTGCGTCAAAAAGTATAAATATGGGCCGTAATGTTTTTTTAAATGATTTATTAGGTTCATGAAGGAATTCTCAATAATGTACAACTCCATTGCTTTGGTCTAATGTTTCGGCTCGGTAGTGAAATGCAAGTCGAGGCCATTGCGCTGTGTATTCATTGATGTCACAAGCCTGTTTGACTGTATAGATAGTAAACATTGCCCAAATGAGGCCTTGTCAGAGAGGACCTTAAGGATTCTAGGTAAAGCATTCAATAATTTTGGCACATTCAGTACTGATGGAATGAAACATGGGGCCAGATTTACAAGGCCCTAGTGCCACCCGAGCGTCACTTTTAGGTGAAGGAACAGGAAGGTGCAGGAAGGGACACCTTCCTGCACATAAACAATCTATCCCATCAATGCAGACACCCTTGCGCTATGGTGCAAGGATGCCTGTGTTTGTGCAGGCAACTTAATTTATGGCGAGGGGGACCCAGGGGTGTGCTGTATTCCTGTAAATATAGAACATCCCTGCGTTTCAAACATGGTGCAGCATGGTGCTGCTATTTTTAGCACAGCACTGTGCTGCGCCACTTTGTCGTAAATCTGGACCCTGGTTTCCTAACTGGTATGTAATAAGTAATAAGAAATGTTGCTCCAAACGAAGACTGTCGGGTGTGTCAGATGTAATAATACATTTCTTTCGTAGCACTATTGGCAGCCAAAGAAGAGACATAGGGCCAGATGTGCGACCATTTGGTATTGTGAGCCGCAATTTGCAAATTTCTGCGATTCACAAATTGCAAGTCACAATAACAAACGTCCAACAGTGTCTTCAACACTGTTAGTGATTCGCAATGGGTTGCAAAGGGACGTGCCTCATCAACATTCATGAGGCAGGCCTCAATTTGCGACCCACTGTGAATGGCTACAATCATAGGGATGGTGGCCTGCTGGAGGCCATCCACACACAAGGGACGACATCACCAAGAGATAGAACGACTTGCGTGGGAAGGCGAGGTCAATGGCATCCCGGCACAACATTGCGGTCCAGAAGACTGGAGGAGGATCCCCGACTACGATAACTGGGACGAGAAAGTACTGGCTATCCTGCACCCTGAGGGCCTCACTGGACTCACTGGAGTACTGAACTCGGGTAAGTCATCTACAATTGCTTCATATCCACCACACCTGTAATGCATGTACCATCCCACCCCTCCAACTACCACCAGCACCACTACCTCACCCAGTCCACAATAACTACATCCAGTCACCCTGCATGCCCACAAACCCACTAACAGACCCACATCCCTTCCCCTGTGCACAGTCAACTACCCCTGCAAGGAATCACAATGGCACTACTGCACCCACAATGCACCTTCACATACCATGCAAAATGTAAGGAGAACCCCACAATAGGCATGGCGCAGCAGGGGACTAAACAGTACAAAATAGGGCAGAGCTGTGCATCCTTATTCAAGTTAGTACATGTAACATACATGTCCATTCCCCCCCCCAGACACCACCACCCATGCCACCCTGATGGAAAGGCCAAGGAGTGCCAGCACCCCACACGAAGACAGAGGCCCCATTCAGGAGACTGGAGAGGGGTGTATGGACAGTGAGGATTACCCTGGCCCGTCACACAGCCCTGGGCTGTCACTTTCCAGCAGCCCCACCCAGGGTACCACTGACACCCCTACTATCAGCTCAGGCCAAACGAACCCACACCAGTGTCTCCAGGCCATAGACTGGCGGACCACAAGTACAGAGGCCAGAGTCACCACCAACGAACAGGCAGGATGATGATGGCCCGAGTGCAAGTGGGACTGCCAGACCTGTGCGGCGGACACAGGCAAAGGGGGCTAGGCCCAGTGGGAGGGCATCAGTGGCCCAGGGGGGAGGTCAAAGGATGGATGCTGCAGCCCAGGAGGTGATATCTGAGGTCCTGGGAGCATACCACCATACCCAAGACAGGATGGGCCCGATCCTGGCCACCCTGGAGCAGAGTCAAAGGCTGCAGATAGCCCTACAGAGATCTTTTCAGGCTCTTGCCTCCTCTTTGACAGCAGCCAGTGTCCCTGGTCTTTCTGTCCCCCCACCAACCACCTCTATCCCTTCGAGCACCACACTTTCTTCACCCATCCCAAGCACACGTTCAGACAGCCATGCACACACCTCAACACACAAGAAGCACACAGAGAAACACAGGCACCACACTTCCCACCACAGGCATGCACCAGCTACTATGAATGTGAGCTTGATTTGCCTCACAAGAATGACTAGCTGTAAAGTTTTCACTACAGTATGAAGAATGCAGGTAGTATAATCTTTAGCTCATTCAGATTTTGGGTATATTTAGCAAATGTAAACTATTCTTAGTAGATTCTTTTGAATACTGGCTGGTGTATTTCTCATGAGAGCTTCACTGTTTGCAAACAATGTGGTAATGAATGAACTCTCTCTATAGAATAAACACTGTTTACAGTACTTAATTATTTTCTGATATAAACTTAATTTCTTAATGTAGGTTTGGTGTGTGTCAGGAGCTTAATAAAGATAAAAGCTGTCCGTAGTAGGGCATTTGTTTTGGAATTGGCTTTCACTATTTTGACTTTCTCTGAACAGTTGTATACTGATTGAAAACCGTTCCCATGCATCTGTGGTTGATTGTTAATGTGAACCATGCTACATGTAAAGCCATACCATTTTATAGAGCAATATGCGGGCAAACAGAGCTTGGATGATGTCATAAGTGAAGTAACCAGTAATGTCAATAATGATGTAATTTAAGATGTCGGCAGTGATGACACAGAACGTCATGAGTGATGTCATATGTGAAGTCATAAGCAGTGCATGACGGGGGTGCAAGCTATAGTTAGTGCTGCAAACTATAACTAGTGAATATTTTCAGTGAATTTCTATGGTCTTTTTTAATTGAAAACACATATTTTTATTAAACCTAACTATAACGTTACTTTATCCTTTGTTTTTTTCTGTTAATTTCTATGAGTTTTTTAAAGTAAAATAATTATTTATGTGTCTATATTTATGGTTGGATCATTTCATAATATATATAGTCCTTAGACATTATTTTGTAAAATGAATGTTTGTTTCTTTGCAAGTATGATTTCTAATTTGCAAAATGTTTGTAAAATATGTCTGAGTAGTAAACAGATAAATATTCAATATTTCAGTAATGAATGTGTTGATTTCTTTAAACTCTCATATGGATACACGATATCAGCAGTTTATTTTTTATGTGTTATTATTCTCATCAGAGCCTCTAAACTGTTAACTAAAACAGGTCTTTTGAGAGCTACCCTTTACTTTTATCATGTATGTTATTTTGTACCGTTTACTTTCTTTGTTGTTAAAATGTGAGACTCTCACGAGAGCTAGAGAATCACAACCGGCTGCTCCTGCGACCCTCTCGCAAGAATTTGTGAGTCCTCACAAGCGCCAGGGAGGCAAACTTTTCTCTCAGATTATGGGAGTGAGTAGTAAGGTGTGTACAGGGATTACCCTCTCCTTCCAGACCTCTCTCCCAGATGGCAGGTGTGCATATTAGAGTGGGTGCATGGACTGACCTCTCCTGTAAGACCTCTCTCTCAGATGATAAGCATGCCTAGTCGGGTGTGTACATGGACTAGCCTCTTCTTCCAGACCTCTCCCTCAGACGAGGGGTGTGCGTAGTAGGGTGTGTGGAGAAAAACTGGCCTCTCAATTGAGACCTCTGTCTCAGATGACAGTTGTGAGTAGTAAAATGTGGGGAGAGAGACTGGTCTCACCGCTGAGACATCTCTGTCAGATCATAGGTGTATGTAGTAGTGAGTGGAGAGGGACTGTCCTTTCCTCTTAGACCTCTCTCTCAGATGGCAGGTGTGTGTACTACATTGTGTACGTGGAGTGGCCAGACTCTCTTTCTCAGGTGAGGAGTCTGCATAAGAGGGTGCATGCAGAAAGACTGGCCTCTCCACTGACAACTCTGTCTCACATGATGGGTGCATATAGCAGGGTGTACTAAGAAAGACTACTCTCCACTGAGATCTCTCTCTTGGATTACAGTTGTGCATAGTATGCTCTGTCCAGGGACTGTCCTCCCTGCTAACAACCCTCTCTTTGATAATGGGTGTGCATAGTAGGGTGCGGGAAGAGACTACACTCTACTCCCAATTTTACAAAGCAGATGACCGTAAATAGTACACTCTGATAAACACCATCTCCAGTAAGACTCCTTTCCACAGTAGCAAGAGTGCATACTACAGTGTATTCAAAGATCACCTACTCCTTTCTACTGTTCACTATCCCACAAGAGTCTCACTAGATCGCAACTTTAAAAAAAATAAGAATTAACAATCTACTGATCAGAGTTCTTATCTCTTACACGCTACCTTTAAAAAACAATGACCACAATATGCATTCTTACTAATGGAGTGTAAGGAGCACTCATCTACTCCTTTTTACTATTCGCGATCCCGGCAAGATCATAAACATTTGTTGAAAACAATATACATTCATTTTTTTCACAGTAGTTTCTAAACTTAGGGAGACAGCATGCCTTTCTGCTGCCCCTTATATAGCTTTTTTCATTTTATCCCAACAAAACCTCCAGTTTTTCACAGTAAACAATGATGGTGGGCATATTCATTTCCACCGTTCCATCAGCTAGCTAATCAGAGCGCTCACTTTCTGAGGACTCTTGGGAGCCTCTTGATCCACAAGAGTGTGAAGGCTCATGTGGAAAAATGGCTTCTCGACCAATCATCTGGCTCCATTTTTGATTTTGCACTCTTGGGGAGGCTTCTGGAGCCCAACTTCTAAAATATACAATTATTTTAACACTTAATTTCTTAGAAACTACTTAATGGATTTACATCAAATCATAAAAACCCAATCTGTGTACATATATATATATATTTATATATATATATGTATTCACTGAAAAAACAAAGGTTTCAGGGATAGGGATGATATAGTTAGGAAATAGAATAAAAAAAACTCCATAGAAAGTCACTTTAAAAACCAAAGGTTACAGGGAGGTTATAGTTAGACTCACATTTTAAATGTACAAAATCATAGAAATTCAGCTATTATAGTTAGAGATATTTCAAGTAACTCGTGCCCTAAAGTAACAATAGCTCACGCCCCCGTCATGCACAGTTATCTCATCAATAATTTTATTGCAAATGTGATAGTATCATTATCAATGGTGTTTTAAAATAATATCAATGGTGTTTTAAAAGCAAAAAGTAACATTTTTAAAATTAAAAGTAATATCTAGGGTAATGAGCAGTGCATGGCGAGATTGCAAGTTATAGTTACCTTACATCACGAGTTTTAGTTACTTGAAAACACATACCAACCCACACCCTAAAAATTCCCTTGTCACCAAAAAACCCATACCCGCCATAAACCCTAAAAATACCCTTGCCATTCAAAACCCTCACCCACCCTAAACCCTAAAAAATCCCTTGCCACTCAAAAACCCATACCCACCATAAACCATAAAATTACTGTTGTCATCTAAAACCCATACCCACCTTAAACCCTAAAATTACCCTTGCCACTCAAAAACCCACGCCTACTCCAAACCCTAAAATTACCCTTAGCACCCAAAAACCCATAAAACCCTAAAATTACCATTGCCACTCAAAACAAACATACCTGCCCTAAACACTAAATGTACCCTTGCCACATAAAAGCTCAAACCCACCCTAAACTCTAAAAATTCCCTTGCCACTCAAAAATCCATGCCCAACCTAAGCCGTAAAATTACCCTTGTCACCCAAAAACCCATACCCACCCTAAACCCTAAAAATTCCCTTGCCACCCAAAAACCCTTACCCACCCAAACCCAAAAATTGCCCTTGCCCCCAAAAACATATACCCACCCTGAACCTTAAAAAAATCCTTGCCACCCAAAAACCCATATCCACCCTAAACCATAAAATTACGGTTGTCACTCAAAAACCCACACCCACCCTAAACCCTAAAATTACACTTGGCACTCAAAAACCCATAACCACTCTCCCTCTCTCTCTCTCTCTCGCTCTCTCTCTCTCTCTATATATATATATATATATATACATATATATATATATACACATATATATATATATATATATATATATATATATATATATATATATACGAACCCCCTCATTTTGTTCCTTTCTAAATTAAATGTTTAAATTTTTACCAGTTTGACTCAATCAAGATGGCTTCAGGTGTGCACACTTTTGTCATGGGTAACACTGCTAGTGTTCTAGTTGTTCTTTAGAGCACTATGGGAGGCTCCAGTAGAACACAAGGGAGTCAACTGACAGTCTGACCCTCTTTGAAGTATGTTTTACTAAGAATGTCAGACTTCATTCTAATATGGCTGAGAAAGATAGTGTGAATGAGAAATTTTCTAGCTATAGAGAAGGAAAGTTTGAATTCTATTAAGGACACAGAGGCGCAGCTTATGAATTTCTTTCTTCACTTTTACTTAACCAGCAAGTTCAAAGGTTATCATAAAAAATAAATGCAACACTACATATCCCATGGTTCAGAACAACGGTATCTATGACAACCACTATCCAATCCTGGTCCGGTCCGACAGTCTAAATAGATTATCTGCTCTCCGAGTCCTTCCTCAACTTCAGTGCGGTAGGTTATGTTCAAACTCCATCAGTCCACCTTGGTATCATTGCCTAAGGAAAACACGCATTTTGTTGAGTCCTTTCTCTAAAGTTATCCTACATGAGAAATACATTATGAAACATTATTTGTAAAGTAAACTCACCTTTCAACCAAAACTTGGCAAATGTAAAGCATCATAAGTGTCAATCAATAAGGTGAAGACATTAACAACATGCTTTTATATCTATCATACATACATATGGAAAAATAATACTACCTCTTAATAACTGCACTTACTGTTGTCCAGAAGGGTGGGAGAAGCATCTCAAATTAGTTGAGGGGTTAGGGGAAGATAATCCTTGATTGCCCTTTGGATCCAGGAGCACCTAAGGATAGTCTGGAATCAAGATCAGGATGTCCTAGGATAATTTCAGCAGTGCAGGGAACCACGCTTGAGATTTCCACAGAAGGGTCACCAGAACCATTGAGGGCCTCTGACGACAAATGTGACCCATCAGAAGAAAAAGGGGGGATATTCTGACTCTCAGTCCTGCAGGAAGGCGTCCACTGCTGATGACCCCTGGTCTGGACGCCACCTGAAATACTTTGGTAGCTGTGCGTTCAGTCTGGACGCAAAAAGATCCACTGAGCATGGGCCCCACCAGTCCATGAGGACCCTGAAGACCTGTCCAGTTGCCAGTCGTTGGCATTCTCGATATGCCTAGATATGCCTGGAGTTCCAATTCGCCAAAATATTCTGTGACCCCGGAAGATACTCTGCTCTCACTGAAATCTGGTGTTGAAGGCAGTAGTGCCAAAAGTCTTTGGCCAGTTCTGCTAGCGCTTTCAAGCGCTTGCCCCCCTAGCGATTTATGTACTGGACTTCAGACACATTGTCCATCCTCAAGAGGATACAGCAAGAGACCTTGTCCCGAGTTAGTGACTCAATCACAAAGGACCCCAAGAGTTCCAGGCAATTGATATGCAGATCGAGTTCCTCCTAAGTCCATCTGCCCCCACATCTAGCACCCCAACTCTGACGGCTGGCATCTGATTCTATGATGAGGTCCGGGGAGGATCTGAAGGTCACCATGCTGTTCTATGCCTCCATTAGGTCTATCCACCACTGTAGCTCCATCTGAGCCTCTGAGGAGAGAGAGAGCAGCTCCGAGTAGGTCACGCTCCAGCTGAGGTGTGAGGCCTTCCGTCGTTGTAATGCCCTGTACTGCAGAGGACCCGAAAATAAGGCTTGGATGGAGGAAGATAGGAGTCCCACTATCCTGGCCAATTGTCTGAGGGAAATCCTGTCCCTCCTCAGAACCTTCCCCAATTCTTTTTTCATCTTGGTTACCTTCGTGCACGGGAGGTTGAGAGAGGGTACATTGGAATCTATCAGGAAGTTCAGAAAAGTCATGGTCTGCGAGGGTGATAACTCTGACTTCTCCTGATTTATGAGAAACCCAGCTCCTGCAGCAAGACAATGGTTGTGTTCAAGTGAAGAGGGACAAAAGTTGGGATCGTGACTGATCCGTCAGGAGGATGTCGTCTAGGTACATTTTTAGCCTGATCCCCTGTGTCCTGGGGTGTCCCACTACTGGCTTGAGGAGTTTTGTGAAGCATCACAGTGCTGACGAAAGTCTGAATGGGAGCGACTTGAATTTGAACACCTTTTGTCTCCAAACAAACTGTAGAAACTGGCGGTGGGATGGAAAGATCAGTAACGTGAGATACATGTCCTTAAGGTCCAAGCGCACCAACCAGTCTCCTTGTAGGAGGAGACCCTGAGCAGGTGCATGTCTCCATCTTGAAGTGCCTGTATGCCACCCATTCATTGAAAGCACGTAAATGTATAACCAGGGTAAAGTTTTTGTCTTTCCTCTTCACTAGGAAAATATTGCTGAGGAAACCTTGTGGATGTAATACTGACCTACAAATGGCCTCTTTCCTTAGGATCTCCTGCACCTCTGCATTGATCAATGCCACGTCTGTTTGAGAAAAGAAAATTGGTTTTGACTGTGTTTTCTGAAACACGGTTGCTAGGAATTCTATGTGGAAACCTTCCACTGTCAATAGGACCCAAGTGTCGGAGGTAATTGTCGCCCATCTGTGCGCAAACCATCTCAACCTCCCCCAATTCTCGAGGGGAAGAAGGGGTAATGCTTACCGTTAGGTCCTCCTGGGGCGTTTGCCCAGCTGCAGGTGCTGTGACCGGTTCTGTTCTTTCCTCTTGCCCTCTTGGGGAAGAACGCTCCCTGTCAACCATCATGCCATCCATTAGTTCTTCTTGCTGAGCCTCCGCTGGGGCTTTGAAAGTTGCAGCAGCCGAAGGAGTGACCCTTACCTCGTCCGGTCCTGCCGAAAACCTTTCCAGGAAATATTGTTTTAATCGAGTTCTGCGCCTTGTCCTACACTGAAAATCTCGTCATGAACTACCCCAGCTCTTTCACAAAGGGATCACCAAACAGGTTTTCCTGTGCAATCACCACTGCTTCAGAGCTGGAAAGCACCCCCAGTTTCAGGTCTATCTTGATTAGTAGGGAACCTCATCCCTCTGAGGAGATGGCACAATTAGCACTGCCCAGAAGGTATACTGCTCTCTGTGCCCATCCTGCCACTATGTATGTGGGAAGGGGTTTTACCCGTATGCTTTGACTGTTCCACCAGTTCAAGAGTTCATCTTGACACACCCACCAGGAGCAGTCAATGCCTTTCTTGGGGTCCCTGGTGTATTTCGCTAAAAAGGTGCACCTTTTTGGATAAATGTCTGGGGTAGTTGCCACCTTGTCTTCCAAGGTAGAGCGAGGGCATTCCGCCCCCAGTCGAGTCCGCACCTCTCTATCAAGAGGCTGGCATATTTTTCTGGCCGCATACTCAGTGACTTTTTTAGTCTGGCTGCCACTCAGACGACCTGGGGTGATAAATATCCTCCGGGTTGAACGTGTCTGAAATGGACAAGTCCCCTTCATAAGGGTCTGGTGTGGCCATGGCCGGGCGCCAAAGTCGACCAGAGTCACGGTCCTCATCCGAGGATGCGCCCTTGCCTGTCTCACCCTCCCCGGGAACGGTCAACCCTGGGTCTGATTCTGTGGCGGCCTCATCGCCATACTCCCAGCGACAGTCAGCCTCCCGGTAGAGCGCATGCTTTAACGTGAGGCTTCTGTGAGGCGCTCAAAGCCTTCCAGGTGCCTTGCTTCGAGTTTGCATGATTTCTTAGGAGCAGATATGCTACTGCCACTAGGGCTCACTCCCGTAGAGACCTGAGCTGTCAACTTGGCCACACTTTCCTGTAAAGGGGCTAGCTCCTTAATTGTAGCCTGGGACAGGAGCTTGTCCATTTCAGCATGGAGGCGGCACTGAGGGGGTCATTCCTCTTCGACCACAGTGGGGGAGAACTCGTGGTCCTACAAGGACTGCATAGTAAGGAGGGTGTTAGCACTGTACAGACAAGGAAAACTTATAAGAGTCAAATTACGCCCTGTTTGTTATGAAGGGCAGCCCCTATGCTGGTGATATGGCCAGCCAAGATTGTATCCTTGTGAAAAATGCCTGCCGGGAGGTGGTAATGCAGGGAGACGAACCTGAGAGTAGGCCAACTGCGTACCGCTGCTGGGGTGTCAAGCGAAGGTTTAAAGGGCTTAAGCAGCCGAACACCCACACAGGAAGTGCTCTCAACCCCTAGCATAGTGCACGGCTGATCGAGTGCTGTCTACCTGTGCGACTCAGTTTGGCTCGCGATGTGAGGTACAGGCCTCACAGATGGCATGAAAGAGTGCCCTCTGGTAGACATGCTCAGTATAAAGAATGGAAGCTGTGCTCAGGCCGAAGCCCCCACGCATTCAAATCGCATGATGAAAACAGCAATGGCAAAGTGAAAACAGCGATATAAAAGAGCAGTTAATATATATAGACTGTTGGACTGGACCAGGATTGGATAGTGATTGTCACAGATACAGTTGTTCTGAAAAATGAGATATGTAGTGTTTTTTTTAATTTTTTATGATAACCTTTGAATGTGCTGGTTAAATAAAAGTGAAGAAAGAAATGCATAATCCTTGCCTTCGGTCCTGACACAGAATTTACAGAAAAATGCTTCTATTTTAGCTTTCCAAGCACCTTCCATCACCTCTATTTTATCTGCTGCTGTGAGTAATGGCAATAAAGGAGATTGCAATAATGTTAGACTCCGCTCTTGCCATAAAATCATGAATCAAACATGATTCATGAAATCCCAGCAGGGCAAAATGACCTTATAACACACCACAATTGCTAAAATTAGTAGGGTACCATCAACAAATGATTTATATTGTAACTAAAATCACCCTTTACACGTTCTGCTTTTTGTGACCATCAAAACCTGCCATCCACTACGATGAATTTCAATGGGTGTTATCATGTCTATTGGTTCAGAGATGGCTACCAGCACTTTCTGGTTGAAGTGCTGACAGCCAATCAGATCTCACCAAGAGATCTGTGCTGAGGCTCTGCCCATGAATAAAAATTAGGATTTCCTTTAATTTCTCCTACACTACTGACGGATTTACACCAAATAAAAAACAAAAGTGTAATCTGCGGACCAAAGGCTTACTTTCTGCCAAATTTGGTGTAATTCTGTACAGCAGTTTGTGCTGTGTTAGAAATCGTTTCTCTAGTTGGAAGAGGTATACACCCTTGTCCAAGAAGGACCACATTCCTAGTCAGGGTAAGTCACAACACAACCCAAAGTATCCTGTGCTCATCCTCTGGTAGCTTGGCACAGAGCAGGCAGGCTTAGAAGGCAATGTGTAAAGTATTTGAGCAATACCTCATACAGTAACACAGTGAAAACACCCCAAAAATACATCACACCAGTTTCAAACCATAGATGATTTTTATCTGAATAAAATAAGGTCAAAACTATGAAAATCCAATGTACACAAGCAAAGTTATGAATCTTTAAAGATTAAATCCCACTAAAGAGCTTGGACACTCAATAGCTTCAACTGGGGCTATCATGGTGTCGTTGATGGAGTCGCTCTCAACAATCCGATGCCACAGGTGCTGGTCACGGAGTCACATGGATCCCCAAGAACATTTGAAAATGAAGAAACAAAGACATCGCACAGTGTCATGAAAATTAGAAGTGTTGCAGGAGCCGGTGTGGCATCAGTCCCTTACGGCATCGAGGGGGGTGAGGTTCGCTATTGCGAGGCAGGGAAGGTGAGGCATTGATTCTATCCGGTTGCAGGGGGAGCTGGTGTGGCGTCAATGGCGAGGCATCAGTTGCTTGTGATCCAACAGACTCAATGAATCCAGTTGGTCAAGATGTGATGAGTAGACTTCCCAGTGTCGCAATCACAATGAAGGATGTCAGCGGCATCACAGCGACGTCAGACTTGGGTTGTAGGCCACGGTCATTGCGTACAGTAAGGACCACAGAGCCAGAGCAGGCAGTGGTGTGGCGTCGGGCAGTGGCGTCCATGCTGGAGTCGCTGAAGTCTTTCCTGGAGTCGCTGAAGTCAGAAAACTAGGTAGAAGTTAGTAGGTCAAGTCTTTGTTGGCCCAGAGACTTCAAAACAGGAGGCAAGCTCAATCAAAGGCATTGGAGAGCACTTTTGGGGAAAGCACATTCCTTCCTGCAAAGTCAGAGGCCAGCAGGCAGCTAGGCAACAAGCAGGGCAGCAGTCCTTCTCAGCAAAGTAGTCCAGAGGAGTCCTTTGGACAGCCAGGCAGTTCCTCTGACAGAGTTCAGGTGTAGATCCAGAAGTGTCTGATTTGGTGGGGTCATAGACCCAGTTTATATATAAAAAAATGTAGGGGAACTCTCAAAGAGTGGTTTTGAAGAGCAGAAGTTCCCTTTCAGCCCAGTACCGTCTGCCAGGATCCCCGATGGGTTATCAGTCCTTTGTGTGAAGGCGGGCCACTGACCTTTGAAATGTAAGAGGGAGCCTCCCCACCCTTCCTGCCCAGGGAGATCCATTCAGTATGCAGATGAATGCAGATGTGACTGAGTATCCTGTGCTCATGCTGTCTGGGTGGGATGCACAAGGGGAGCTGTCAACCAGCACAGACCAGACGTGGAGTGGAGACAGGCTGTAAGGCACAGATGGCAGTAGGTGCAGAGAAATGCCCACTTTTTAAAGTGACAGTTCTAAAAACAGTAATATTAAATCCAACTCCACCAGCAAGCAGGATTTTCTATTACCATTCTGGCAATACTAAGTATGACAGGGCTACTCCTTCCAGATCAGAATCTACCATTTAAAAGTATATGTAGGTAGTTCTAATGCTGGTCCATGAGAGGAGCAGGCCTCATAGTAGTGGAAAACGAACATTGGTGAGTTTTTCCCTACCAGGGTATGTACAACACATAAGCACATGTCTTGCCTTTTACTTACATAGCACCCTGCTCTATGGGTTACCCAGGACCTACCTTAGGGGTGGCATGTGTAGAAAAAGGGGAGTTTCAGCTTGGCAAGTAGTTTTAAATGCAAAGCCTAAGTGGCAATGAACTGCACACACAGGCCTTGAAATGGCAGGCCTGAGACATGGTTAAGGGGCTACTTATGTGCCCTGGGCACATGTAGTGCACTTTACTAGGGACTTACAGATAACAGAAATATGCACATTGGGTAGAAATCAATGTTACCATGTTTAGGGGAGAGAGCACATGCACTTTAGCACTAGTCAGCAGTGGTAAAGTGTGCAGAGTCCTAAAACGAACAAAAACAGGGTCAGAAAAATGGAGGGATGCGGGCAGAAATTTGGGGGATGACCACCCTATGACTGTCAGGTCTGACATGCTGCAGTTGTGTTCAAAACCCCTATGGGAATTAACATGGGAAATGCATCTTTTTTGAACCCCTGTTTTTCTAGGCCCCCACTTGACAGATCACCCTGAAAACTGTCCATGTGCAACAAGAATCATAGCACACTTTTTTGGGAAAATTTCGGGAAGATTTGTCAAACTGCGCCAAAGATATAGGCAATTCAAAAATATATAAGTACATTTATATATACATATATGTGTGTGTGTGGGGGTGTATATATATATATATATGTATATATATTTACTATGTACATGTATACTTATTTTCTCCACTATTTCAAATATATTTGTGAGATGATATCTAAAACTGAGTATTCCGGTATCATACCCATGGTCTGTGCAGGAAAACAACAAGCTGTATTCGTAAACAGAAGCAAAACGTGCTGACGCACCTCAAACACAACTTATCCCCTTCTGTGCTGCGGACGTAGTGGTTACGTCCTGCGGCACAGTGCTCCTGTGCCGAGGACATACCCATTATGTCCTCGGCCAGGAGCCGGAGGGAGCGCTAGCGCTCCCTCCGTGGGGTTCCCCCGCCACCCCCCTAGGCAGGGATGGAAGGGGAAGACCTTCCCCCCGCCTCCCTGCCTCCCCGCCCCGTAATGAGTCAGCGCGCGATCGCGCGCTGACATCATTACACACTGCCGGTCGCACTGGAAGCCATTTGCTTCCAGTGCGATCACAGGAGAACAGGTGAGTTTCTCCTCCGGCGGGTGGGGGGTTTGGGACAAAGAGGCACCGGGGGAAAGGAAAGGCTTTTCCTTTCCCCGGGTGTATCTTTGAGCATTCCTGCTGCATCGGGCAGCAGGAATGCCCACTAGACGCCAGGGATTTTTTATTTTTTTTTGTTGTAAAATGTTTTCATGTTTGGGAGCGGCCCCTTGGGCAAGGGTCACTCCCATTTGGGGGCATGTTTGTGTGGCCATTTCTGCCCCCCTTGCGGGCAGATTAGCCTAATGTTTTTAGGCCGATTTGCCCCCAAGGGGGGCAGAATCCACTAGACGCCAGGGATTTATTTTTGTTGATGTTTGTAATGTTTTGCATTGGGGAGCGGCCCCTTGGGCAAGGGTCGCTCCCATTTGGGGGAATGTTTCTTGTGGCCATTTCTGCTCCCCTTGGGGGCAGATCAGCCTATTATTTTTAGGCTGATAATCCACTAGACGCCAGGGATTTTCTTTTTTAATATTTGCAATGTTTTGCATTGGGGAGTGGACCCTGGGGCAAGGGTCACTCCCATTTGGGCGCATATTTGTTGTGGCCATTTCTGCCCCCCTTGGGGGCAGATCGGCCTATTATTTTTAGAAACCACTAGAACGCCAGGGATTTTTTAACATGTTTATTTTTGTTGGGGGCAGAAGCCACTTAGACACCAGGGATAGTGTGTGTGTGTGGGTTAGTGGAGGGGGGGCAACCCCTTGGGCAAGGGTCGCCCCCCTTTGGGGGCATGTGTACCAAGGCCATTTCTTCCCCCCTTGGGGACAGATCGGCCTATTATTTTTAGGCTCATCTGCCCCCAAGGGGGGCAGAAACCACTAGAACGCCAGGGATTTTTTTAATATGTTTATTTATGTGAGGGGGCATCCCCTTGGGCAAGGGGCACCCCCCCAAGGGGGGCATTGAACTGTTGGCCATTTCTGCCCCCCTTGGGGCAGATGGGCCTATTTGTTTTAGGCCCATCTGCCCCCAAGGGGGGCAGAAGCCACTTAGACACAAGGGATAGTGTGTGTGTGTTAGTGGAGGGGGGCGGCCCCTTGGGCAAGGGTCACCCCCCCCCTTTGGGGGCACGTGTACCAAGGCCATTTCTGCCCCCCTTGGGGACAGATCAGCCTATTATTTTTAGGCTGATCTGCTCCCAAGGGGTGCAGAAACCACTAGAACGCCAGTGATTTTTTAAAATTTGTTTATTTATGTGGGGGGCATTGAACTGTTGGCCATTTCTGCCCCCCTTGGGGGCAGATGGGCCTATTTTTTTTAGGCCCATCTGCCTCCAAGGGGGGCAGAAGCCACGTAGGCACCAGGGATAGTGTGTGTGTGGTTTGTTTTTTGTTTGGGGGTGGGCCCTTGGGCAAGGGTCGCTCCCCCTCGGGACACACTACTAAAGGTATTTTCTGCCCTCCTTGGGGCAGATAGGCCTATTTTTTAGTAGGCCCATCTGCCCCTATGGCAGAATCCACTTGGGCACCAATTTCTAAATGCTTGATGGTGGGATGTTTGTCAACTGACAAAGTATTTGCATCTGTGATCATTTTTTTCCTCCTTTTTGTTCTGGTTCAAAGCTTTTGCTTTCTTTGCTGTGGCTCCTTGTGGTTTTGGCGGTGGTTGACCTGCGGTTTGCATAGTTGCATGTTTTAGGTAAGTAAAAACAATTTACTCCAAAGGAGTATTGTTGCCATGCACGAATGACATGTTTGTAGATGGTGTACTAAATGCAGGTTTATGTGAAATTGTCCTTAGATTTGTGCACAATGATATTTGTGTTGTCTTATTTCTAATTTGCTTTGCTTTCTTTCTTTTTAGTGGGATATCATTGGTGATTGCTGTGTCTGTGCAGAGTAGTTGCTGGTGATTCAAGCTTTTTCAGGCAAGTGAGCGGTATAGTTTTTGAGTTTATAACTCTTACTAATAAAGCTACACTTTATCACTTATCTTACACAGTGCTGGTTGTTGGTGGTGCATTTGTCCAGTTAATTTTCGTAGGAAAGATCATGGCTAGCCGCAGGATGACCGCTCAGCAGGTTGTTGGTATGCTTTTTGAGTCATTGTCTGATCATGATTATGAGACGGACTCTGCATCTGAGGCAGAGGAGGAAGTGAGAGATTCTGGCGGTGAAGTTTCTGTCAGAGAGGAATCTTCTGATGAGGAAGCCACACTCAGTGCAGATGAAGGGCCTGTTTCAGAGGAGGACACTGATGTGCCATTAGTGCAGCAACCTGGGGCTGAAAGGTTTCCCGTTAGAAGACCTGAACTCTGGGTTGCCGCAAACATGGAGCAGCCAGAGTTGCCTGCCTTTACTGGTCTACCAGGGTGTACAGTCAATACTGAGAACTTTTTGCCTGTCAATTTCTTTGAGTTATTTGTGGAAGATGTGTTTTTGGAAGAGATTGTTGAGCAGACTAATTTGTATGCGGAGCTGTATTTCAGGGACAACGCTGCTAGACTTAGGCCGCACTCTAGAGCTGCCCAGTGGATTCCCACAAATTTGGAGGAGTTGAAAAGGTTTTTAGGTTTGACTCTTTTGATGGGGTTGATAAGGAAGCCGTCACTGGCTTCTTATTGGTCTACTAGTCCCTTGATGGCAACAGCTATATTTCCTGCAACAATGAGTCGTAATCGGTATTTGCTTCTTCTTAGGATGCTGCATTTTATTGACAATGGATTAGCCTTGCCACGAGATCACCCTGATTCTGACCGTCTTTTTAAGATTAGGCATGTCCTTGATCATTTTGTAGATCGGTTTTCAGAGGTCTATGTTCCAGGCAAAGAAATAGCTGTGGACGAGTCTTTGGTCCTCTTCAAGGGTCGTTTGGTTTTTAGGCAGTACATTCCTAGCAAGAGAGCACGATGTGGAATTAAATTGTATATGCTGTCTGAAAGTAGTACACTGGTAGGGATTCCAGTATTGACCCCCCTGGTTGTCCTCCCACTTTTGGAGTTACTGAGAAAATTGTGTGGGAACTTGGTAGACGACTGTTCAACAAAGGTTACCATTTGTATGTAGATAACTTTTACACTGGAGTGCAGTTGTTCAAGGAATTGTTTAGAGTGTAAACTCATGTCTGTTTTGTATTTTCATGTGTTCAGTTTCATGGTTAGCATTTCTGCCATGTACTTAGTTAGAGCTTTTGTGTTTGTAGTTTTGTAATTATTTCTAATTAGTTAGGGGTTTCTTAGTTTAAAAAAAAAAGAAGTGATGCCATTGTGTGTGGGGCTTGGCTGAGGGTGTACATAGTGTACATATTGACTTGCTGTTGGCTTCTGCAACACACTGCCAGCCAAACACCAGTCCACACACTCCCATCATCTGGTGTGATTTCTGTATCAGGCATATGGGCGTATGTAAGTGATGGGCCCTTGAGTGGTGCTGTCTGTCGATGCAAGTGTTGTAATGTGCTGGGCCCGTGGCTGGCGGCGTGAATGGTCTTGTGCATGTTATGTATAAAAGGTGTGTGAATGGACTGTAAAGCTGTGGCTTTACAGCTCAGGAGCTGTGAGTCATTGGTTCAGTTTTTTGGACTCTTAAAAAAGTGAAATTAGTTTTTGAAAGTTTGCAGGCAACGCGAGGTCCACGTACCTACATGGAGTTGAGACACGGTATAAAAGATAACGTCTCAGCCTATAGATGCCTATCCCTGGACTGAGTTGCTTGCATAAATAGAATTAATTAAGAACGAGTACAATAACTCATAAGATTGGACACTCAACATAATGGAAGGAAAGTGGTGCCGGTGCCCCCTGACAGTCCTGACGAGGCCCAGAGTGACGAGGCCGAAACGCGTCGACATCTTTCTAGTGGGGTCAAGGGCTTTTGGAGTGATAATGAATTGATAAACAAAATTGGTTTAGCACTACATAATACCTTTCTAAAAAAAAGATTTAGGTATTTTACAGCTGGGTGCAAGACCCTTGGTCACCATATGGTATGAGATCACATTGTTAACTGTGTTATAGTGACTATTATATAAAGTATTGTAGATGGCCACATGTTTTCTTTTAGATATTTTCGTAATTTTCGTGACCATTTTTGTTTTTTGTGATAAATGTCTGTTATGAATATAAGATGTATATAGAATTGTATATATCTGTGTGACAATGATAGAATAAGTGATAGGTGTTGCTCTAATGAGCCTGATGCTGGATTTTGTAAATAAATGTAATAAATAAGGGAAAATAATTTACCCCTTAAACCAAGAGTTAATATTGGTTGTTTAAAATAATGATTTAATCTGTCCCTTGCCTGCTAATTGTTATGAGTATGTAATCAGACATCGCAGCACACCTGTGACACGCTAGGTGCCTCGGGTGGGACCCCGATGATGAAGCATGCTACCAACTTGGTTGGTGGGTGAGGGGTCTTTTTCACATAACCTAAGTGCGTTTCTTTTCACAATTTTAGCGATTGGCACATCACAGACGAATGTGGACACATCAAAATGATATATTACAAAACTACCTGTGTTTGGGGGGGTAGGGGGCACCTATGTTTTTGGTCCTGGGTGCGGCCTTCATCTAAGGAAACGTACCAAACCCAGACATTTTTTTAAACTAGACACCCCAGGGAGGTGTGGCTTGCGTGGACCCCCCAACATTTTCTTACCCAGACTCCTCTGCAAACATCAAAAGCATATTTTCCTGACTTTCGTTTTGTACGATCACCGCTCCAGCACAAAATTCCTACTCCCCAGCGTTCCCCTCAGTCTCCCAAGTAAAATGACACCTCACTTGTGTGGGTCCCTGTTAGAAATGGGGTCTTTGTTTGACAGTCAGGTTATCCCCTGTTCAAGCAAGGACCCTCACTCTAGTCAGGGTAAAAGAGAATCACCCTCAGCTAACCCCTGCCTACCCCCTTGGTAGCTTGGCAGAGCAGTAGGCTTAACTTCAGAGTGCTAGGTGTAAAGTATTTGTACCAACACACACAGTAACTCAATGAAAACACTTCAAAATGACACAACACAGGTTTAGAAAAATAGGAAATATTTATTTAAACAAAACAAGACTAATACAACAAAAATCCACCATACACAAGTCAAGTTATCAATTAAAAATCAAAAAGAGTCTTTAAGTAGTTTTAAATACACACCAGCGCTGCTAGAGTGAAAATGTACCTGGTGCGCGTCAAAAATAACCCCGCACGGGCGGGTGTGCGTCAAAAATAACTCTGCACTGCGGTACGCGAGTCGAAAATCCAGCCACACGATGATCCGAAAATCCTGCAGCGCAGGTTGTGATCTCCCAGCCTCCGTCAGCGATGCTGCGAGTCGTTTCTCCTGCTCCGTGCATCGATTCTTCGGTCGCGTTTCCTGCGAGCGTCGTTTCTCAGCCGCGGAGCCGGTGGCACGTCGTTTTTCTCAGCCGCAGATCGGATTTGCGTCAATCTTTTCCACTCACGGCGCTCTGCACGTGGATTTTCTTGTCTTTATGCTGCCAGCTTCTCCTTTCAGGGTCCCAGGAACTGGATGGGCACCACAGGGCAGAGTAGGAGTCTCTCCAGAGACTCCAGGTGCTGGCAGAGAGAAGTCTTTGCTGTCCCTGAGACTTCAAACAACAGGAGGCAAGCTCTAGATCAAGCCCTTGGAGAACTCTTCTCAAGATGGAAGGCACACAAAGTCCAGTCTTTGCCCTCTTACTCTGGCAGAAGCAGCAACTGCAGGATAGCTCCACAAGGCACAGTCACAGGCAGGGCAGCTCTTCTTCCTCAGCTTTTCAGCTCTTCTCCAGGCAGAGGTTCCTCTTGGTTCCAGAAGTGTTTCTAAAGTCTGTGGTTTTGGGTGCCCTTCTTATACCCAATTTCTCCTTTGAAGTAGGCCTACTTCAAAGTAAAGCCTCTTTTGAATGTGAAATCCTGCCTTGCCCAGGCCAGGCCCCAGACACTCACCAGGGGGTTGGAGACTGCATTGTGTGAGGGCAGGCACAGCCCTTTCAGGTGTGAGTGGCCACTCCTCCCCTCCCTCCTAGCACAGATGGCTCATCAGGATATGCAGGCTACACCCCAGCTCCCTTTGTGTCACTGTCTAGTGTGAGGTGCAACCAGCCCAACTGTCAAACTGACCCAGGCAGGGAATCCACAAACAGGCAGAGTCACAGAAATGGTATGAGCAAGAAAATGACCACTTTCTAAAAGTGGCATTTTCAAACACACAATCTTAAAATCCACTTTACTAAAAGATGTATTTTTAAATTGTGAGCTCAGAGACCCCAAACTTCACATGTCCATCTGCTCCCAAAGGGAATCTACACTTTAATCAGATTTAAAGGTAGCCCCCATGTTAACCTATGAGAGGAACAGGCCTTGCAACAGTGAAAAACAAACTTAGCAATATTTCACTGTCAGGACATATAAAACACATTACTGTATGTCCTACCTTACCCATACACTGCACCCTGCCCTTGGGGCTACCTAGGGCATACCTTAGGGGTGTCTTACATGTAAGAAAAGGGGCCTGGCAAGGGGGTACACTTGCGAAGTCGAATTTACAGTTAAAATTGCACACACAGACACTGCAGTGGCAGGTCTGAGACTTGATTACAGGGCTGCGTATGTGGGTGGCACAACCAGTGCTGCAGGCCCACTAGTAGCATTTGATTTACAGGCCCTGGGCACCTCTAGTGCACTGTACTAGGGACTTACTAATAAATCAAATATGCCAATCATGGATAAACCAATCACATACACATTTTGTAAAGGAGCACTTGCACTTTAGCACTGGTTAGCAGTGGTAAAGTGCCCAGAGTAATAAAAACAGTAAAATCAGAGTCCAGCACACATCAACAACCTGGGGAACAGAGGCAAAAAGTTAAGGGAGACCACGCTGAGGATGAAAAGTCTATCAGTCCCCAAAGCAGAGTTAGCCTAAAGAAGTATAAAAGAAGAATATGTCCTTATCAACTCGCTGTGCTATCCCCTCTATCTCTACAAGTTTTTGGCCTTATTCTGTTGCAGGCACCTGGCCCACCCACACAAGTGAGGTATCATTTTTATCATCGGGAGACTTGGAGGAACGCTGAGTAGAAGGAAATGTGTGGCTCCTCTCAGATTCCAGAACTTTCTGTCACCGTAATATGAGGAAAATGTGTATTGTTACCCAAATTTTGAGGTTTGCAAAGGATTCTGGGTAACAGAACCTGGTCAGAGCCCCACAAATCTCCCCATCTTGGATTCCCCGAGGTCTCTAGTTTTAAAAAATGCACAGGTTTGGTAGGTCTCCCTAGGTGCTGGCTGAGCTAGAGGCCGAAATCTACAGGTAGGCACTTTGCAAAAAACACCTCTGTTTTCTGTCAAAAAATGGGATGTGTCAACGTTGTATTTTGGGGCATTACCTGTCACGGGCACTAGGCCTACCCACACAAGTGAGGTATAATTTCTATCGGGAGACTTGGGAGAACGCTGGGTGGAAGGAAATTTGTGGGTCCTCTCAGATTCCAGAACTTTCTGTCACCGAAATGTGAGGAAAATGTGTTTTTTTAGCCACATTTTGAGGTTTGCAAAGGATTCTGGGTAACAGAACATAGTCAGAGCCCCACAAGTCACCCCATCTTGGATTCCCCTAGGTCTCTAGTTTTCAGAAATGCACAGGTTTGGTAGGTTTCCCTAGGTGCCGGCTGAGCTAGAGGCCAAAATCTACAGGTAGGCACTTTGCAAAAAACACCTCTGTTTCTGTCAAAAAATGGGATGTGTCCACGTTGTGTTAAGGGCATTTGCTGTCGCGGGCGCTATGCCTAACCACACAAGTGAGGTATCATTTTTATCAGGAGACTTGGGTGAACGCTGGGTGGAAGGAAATTTGTGGCTCCTCTCAGATTCCAGCTTTCTGTCACCGAAATGTGAGGAAAATGTGTTTTCTTTGCCAAATTTTGAGGTTTGCAAAGGATTCTGGGTAACAGAACCTGGTCAGAGCCCCACAAGTAACCCGGTAGTACAAGTATCAGGTAGGCACTTTGCAAAAAACACCTCTGTTTTCTGTCAAAAAATGGGATGTGTCCAGGTTGTGTTTTGGGGCATTTCCTGTCGCGGGCGCTATGCCTACCTACACAAGTGAGGTATCATTTTTATGGGGAGACTTGGGGGAACATTGAATAGCAAAACAAGTGTTATTGCCCCTTGTCTTTCTCAAAAAAATTTCCTTCCAAATATAAGAGAGTGTGTAAAAAAGACGTCTATTTGAGAAATGCCCTATAATTCACATGCTAGTATGGGCACGCCGGAATTCAGAGATGTGCAAATAACCACTGCTCCTCAACACCTTATCTTGTCCCCATTTTGGAAATACAAAGGTTTTCTTGATAGCTATTTTTCACTCTTTATATTTAAGCAAATGAATTGCTGTATACCCAGTATAGAATGAAAACCTACTGCAGGGTGCAGCTCATTTATTGGCTCTGGGTACCTAGGGTTCTTGATTAACCTACAAGCACTATATATCCCCGCAACCAGAAGAGTCCAGCAGACGTAACGATATATTGCTTTAAAAAATCTGACATTGCAGGAAAAAGTTACAGAGTAAAACGTAGAGAAAAATAGCTGTTTTTTTCAGCTCAATTTCAAATTTGTTTTTTTCAGTTGTTATTTTCTGTAGGAAACCCTTGTAGGATCTACACAAATTACCCCTTTCTGAATTCAGAATTGTTAGGTTTCTGGGATCCAGCATTGGTTTCATGCCCATTTCTGTCACTGACTGGAAGGAGGCTGAAAGCACAAAAATGGGGTATGTCCCAGTAAAATGCCACAATTGTGCTGAAAAATTGGGTTTTCTGATTCAAGTCTGCCTGTTCCTGAAAGCTGGGAAGCTGGTGATTTTAGCACCACAAACCCTTTGTTGATGCCATTTTCAGGGAAAAAAACCACAAGCCTTCTTCTACAGCCCCTTTTCCCGGTTTTTAAAACAAAAATGAAATTTTCACTGTATTTTGGCTAATTTCTTGGCCTCCTTCTGGGGAACCCACAAAGTCTGGTTACCTCTAGAATCCCTAGGATGTTGGAAAAAAAGGACACAAATTTGGCGGGGGTAGCTTATGTGAACAAAAAGTTATGAGGGCCTAAGCGCGAACTGCCCCAAATAGCCTTAAAAAGGCTCGGCACAGGAGGGGGAAAAGGTCTGGCAGCAAAGGGGTTAAAAACATGAATGACTTAAGAAATAATTTAAAAAAAACTTTGCAGTTGCTAGCATGCCTAGTCTTTAGTAAGTAAACTTACAAGGGGACGCGTATAGGTTGATTAACTTTTTGGATCGCATGGAGTATCCTAGTCAAGCGGTATCCAATGGATCATCAATAAACATTATAATCAACAAAAAACACCAAGGAAAACCCTATCTAATGAGAAAATACTATGACTCTCAAATAGATTAATAGTTTTTATTCTCTATTAGTTACAATTCTAATCAAAAACCTTTATTTGACTTTATTGTTAATCAACTTTATTAGCATCATAAGCAACTATTCACCATGAATTATTGATAAGCAAAACAAGCATCAACAAAAGTCAGCAAATTCTTTAACATTTTGAATAATTCAGCAATGCAAGTCAGTAAGTCAGCTGTCACCGTTAAGTCACCCTTGTCAGCCTACCTAACTCAAATTAGCACCAGCATGTGGATCTGCATGCGGAAACAATTTAGGCAATTTTTTTTATTAATTTGGAAAATCTATCTAAAGAGAGAAAAGCATATTAAAACAGCGCAGTTGGTACCTAGAAGAAAAAGCACACATTAGTCAGTCACATTGTTATAGCTACCTATCCAAGATAGATCAGCAATGAGTCAGTCTTCGTCTCCAGGTCATCAGTCATCAGCAAGTATCAGGCTCACAGAGAGTAAGCCCAATTATCAGCACTTCGGACAGAGTCTCCTAACGTCATCAACTTTCGCCTCTCTGCTCTGATTTTCCTTCCATTGTCATGACTTTTTATTAGGGTCTCTAAGTCCACAAAATGCTAATTGGTACACCTCCTCAGGGGTTATGATTCTAACCTATAGTTTTTGTTTACCACTTGTTTGCGTCGGTTAAAGCACCAAGTTCCATTAATATGATTGGTCCTTCTGTCAATGAGAACATCATCCGGCTCTTCAGGTAACAAAATTGTTGCCCTCAGTCTTTTAGTCAGTGCCTCTATTGTTCAAGTCCTGGGAAAGTACGTTTAGCCTACATAATTGTATCAATTTGTTCTCATCATCTCCTGTCCTCTGGTACATTTGCAGAAATTTCTAGCAGAGCCCGTCTGATCTCTGTGCAGTTCTAGGTCCTTTTCTCCAGTTCAAGTCCTCGGCAGCTCATTGCGTCTCCACGTTTAGGCAAGCAAGGCCCAGCACCGACCATGCCCCTAGTTCGGCTAAGTTAAGAATATGAAGCATCATAAAACATAGGTTATATATTCAAATATGACGTATTAATACATAATATTTTATTATTTTTTCATTATTTTAGCATTGTTAACACATATGGTGACCACTCCCCATGGGCACATGTTACTCATACACGTTATTTTCTATTATTCGTTTTTTTTAATCAATGTTTCCCATTAGTATGTATACGCAAATCATTAGAAATTTCTCATATTAGCATATCTGCTCCAACAGACCCTCCTCTGATGATTAAATATGTCATCACACCTTTCCCTTGTCAATCATTTTACAAATTACTTTCAGCTACATTTTGATTTCTTCTCCTTACATTTACCCTATAGATTCTTCTTCTGGGTTGTTCTTCCCT